>NW_028258329.1:605312-1210625 GCF_053883595.1 Heterocephalus glaber | reverse complement strand
GTGTGATTGGTTACATCGCTAACCATTGGCGATCACCTTAGTCTCCAACCTCTCTACCCTCCCTGGAGCAACCCTGTCATCAGGATTGGTTCCCCTGGCAGCCAGCTCGAACCCTGGGGCTACCCAGAACTCCCAGTCCTGTGTCAGCACACAGAGAGGTGCGAGTTTACACATAGTCTGCCGGAACAGGGGAAGAAAAACCAAACGTGTTCCACACCGTCACAGTTTGTGTCCTGCAGGCCTCTGGGATTCCTCTATCCTGAGGAGATTACTCTCCCTGGGGGGCTTAGGGCATCTTGCTTACCCACCAGACCGCTGCGGAGTAGCTGGTTTTCTGGTCTTTTAGCATTCTGCTTAGGTTCTTGTCAGCAGATCCTCTTTTAATCTCAAAAAAGAGTTTAGGCTCTTCCTGCAGCTATAAGCCAAAGAAACCAGCTTACTGTCCTGTACATATTATTCACCCATTTTAGTCATTTTGTCATTCAAAAAATATTTATCGAGGGCCAGTATGTGAATATTATCATCAACAAAAGAGAACCAAAGTCCCTGCCCTTCAGAAGCCATGTTCCGTGGTTCTTCTCACTATCGGAGCCTGTGAGGCAGATAGGTGAGGCCGCAGAACTGGTCATCTTCCTGCTCCAGGTCCAGGACTTGGGTGCAAATGATGCCAGGGCACCTAACTACGATCTTGACTCGCTAGGGAAATAACCTGCCTCTGTTATAATGAGCCCTCTTGGGGGGGGGACCAAGTTCAAACACGAAATCCATTTGTGTTTCTAAATGTCTGTGTGCAAAGCCTGAAGATAACTGTGTGCATCTACTCAATGGACCTGTGTTTTCACTGGGACTCATCAGGTGAGAACATTCTTGGGGACTGTTCACACTGCGGCCTCATGTAGGGACTCACAAGGTTTTGGATGTGGGAGTATTTTGAATTTTGGATTTGAGGATTAGAGATGCTGGATACTGAATCTCACTTGGCTGTGTTTTAGCCATTTTTTTTTCTGTGAAGCAGCTAAGAAAAATAATTTTTTCCTTTAAACCATAAGCTGCTTCATAAAGCATAAACAATATCAAAAATTAATGAAAAACCTGCAACATCTTCTGAGGAAAAATAATATATAGAAATAAAATGAGAAAAGACCTGAATATATTGAGAATACTGTATAGATTTAAATTTGATGATGTAATATGATTCATCAAATTCTATCCTTAATGCAAGTGTATTTATTTTTTAATCTTTAAAATTTTTATTTTAATTTAATACAAGTAGATATTAGAAAAGAAAATATAAAACACCTCTATAAAAGTAAAATTTCATAACAAAATAATTAGAGAATAACAATGGTTAATACACTGTTTATTATGATACTAAAAGAATATAGTTTCAGTCCCTAATCTAACTCTCAACTCACCTCCTAAGAAAACTTTACCTTTCTTTTGGTATAAAGCATTTTAATTATTAACAAAATATCTGATGCTCAGTATTATTTTGAACAATTTCTTCCTATTTCACAGTATCTGTTATATAATTTGGTCCTTATTTACACTTTCAGTTTCTCACACCAGAGAGACAAGATGACACATGTGTGTCTGATTTATTTCACTTAAGAGTATAGTCTCAAGGTGCATCCATTTACCTACAAATGTCTCAAGTTTATCTTTCTTTATGGCTGAGTAGTACTTCATTACATAAAACCATCTTTTTTATCCATTCATCGATTGATGGGCATTTGGGTTGTTTATGAGATTTAGTTATTATGAATTGTGGTGTTGTAAACATGGGTGCACATATATTGCCATGGCATAATGCTTTTAATTCTTTTGGGAAGATCCCCAGCAGGGAAATAGCTGGGTCAAGTGAGATTCTAATCCTAGTTTTTTAAGGAATATACACACTGATGAGCACAACGGTTGCACCAGTTTACATTCCCACTAACATTGGAGAAGGGTTCCTTTATCCCCATAGTCCCACCAGCATTTATATTTGCTGATTTCTTCATAAGAGCCATTCTTTCTGGAGTGACATGGAATCCCAGTATTGTTTTAGTTTGCATCTCTCAAATGACTAGTGATGTTAAACATTTTTTCATATGTTTATTTGCTGTTTGTACTTCTTCATCTTAGAAGGGTGTATTCATCTTAGATGCCCATTTTTGGATTAGGTCTTTAAATCTCAGGGGTCTGATTTTTTGCAATTCTTTATATGTTCTAGATATTAGTCCTTTGTCTGAGGAACAGTTGGCTAAAATTTTTTTCTCATGCCGTGGGATATCTTTTCACTGTGCTGGTGATTTCTTTCCTTCTTTTTTTTTTTTTTTTTCTGTGCAAAAGCTTTTTAATGAGATGAAATCCCAATAGTTGATTCTTTGTAATATTTCCAATGGGATCAGGGTTTTATTCATGAAGTTTTTGCTTATACCTATGTTCTCAAGAGTTCAACCTATTCTCTTTCAGCAGATTTAGTGTTTTGTGTTAATATGCAGATCTTTGATCCGTTCTTATTTTAGTTTAGTGCATGGTGAGAGACATGTTTTAATCTTCAGCATGTGGAAAGCCAGTTTTCCCAGCACCATTTATTAAAGAGGCTATCTTTCTTCCAGTGAATATGTTTGGCCCTTTTGTCAAAGATAAGGTGGCTGAGCATGTTTTGGGTTCTTCATGCAACTTTTAATCTATCCCACTGACTCTTAGGTCTTTTTTTTTTTTCTGCCAGTACCCTGATGATGGTCCCTCCTTGGTTTTGTGGCTCAGAATTGTTTTTGCTATTTTAGGTCCCTTTTGGTTGAATTTTACAAGTGTTTTCTCTAGTTTTGTGAAGTATGCTAATGATATTTTGATTGGGGTTGCATTAAATCTGTATAACAATTTTGAGAGTGTACTCGTTTTCCCTAGGTTGGTTCTTTCTATCCAAGAGCAAGAGATATCTTTCCATTTTTGGATATCCTCTTTTATCTTTTTTCAGAGTATTGTAATTTTCAATGTAAAGATCTTTTACTTCTTTTGTTAGATTGATTCCCAAGTATTTCATTTTTTTGGATCCTATTGTGAAAGGTGTTTCCCTAATTTCTTGTTCAGTGAGTTTGTTATTTGTGTACAGGAATGCTATTGATTTTTGAGTGTTGATTTTATGTCCTGCTATGCTGCTGAATTTGGATATTAAATCTAGAAGTCTTTTGGTTGAGTTTTTTGGGTCTTTTATGTAGAGTACCATGTCATCTGCAAATAATGATAATTTAACTTCTTCCTTTCCTATCCGTAATCCTTTTATTCTTTCTCTTGTCTAATTGCTCTGACCAATGTTTTCAGAACTATATTGAACAGAAGTGGTGACAGTGGACACCCTTGTCTTGCTCCTGATTTTAGAGTGAAAGCTTTCAGTTTTTGACCATTTAGTATGATGTTGGCTGTTGGCTTGTAATAGATGGCTTTGATCAGATTGAGATAAAGACCATCTATTCCAATTTTCTGTAGGCTTTTTATCATGAATAGATTTTGGACTTTGTCAAGTGCTTTTTCTGTGTCTATTGAAATGACCATGTGATTTTTGTCTTTGGCTCTGATGATATGGTGTGTGACATTTATTGATTTGCATATGTTGAACCATCCCTGCATCCTTGGGATGAAGCCTACTTGGTCATAGTGTAAAATTTTCTTGATGATTTGCTGCATTCTGTTTGCCAGTATCTTACTGAGGATTTGTGTATCTATGCTCATTAAGGAGATTGGCCTATAGCTCTCCTTTTTGGTTGTGCCCTTCTCTAATTTTGGTATCAGGATAATACTTGCTTCCAGGAATGATTTTGAGAGTACTGCTTCTTTTTCAATTTCATTAAAGTGTTTGAAGAGTAGTGACATTAGATCTTCTCTAAATTTCTTGTAGAATTAAGCTGTGAAACCATCAGGGCCAGGGCTTTTTTCATTGGTAAATTTTTAATCAAATTTTTCAATTTAATTGACTGATATTGAGTTATGTAAAATTTTTATATTTTCTTGATTCAGCTTTGGTAATTCATATGTATCTAGAAATCTGTCCATTTCTTTTGTGTTTTCCATCTTAACAGAGTACAGGTTCTTGACATACATACTGATAATCTTCCGGATTTTCACAGGATCTATTCATTCCTAATTGCATGAATTTGAGTCCTTTCTTTCCTTTGTTAAATATGACTGGCTAAGGGTATATCAATTTTATTTAATCTTTTAAAGAAACAACTCTTCATTGATTCTTTGTATTGTTTTCTTAGGCTTAGTTGCATTAATTTCAGCTCTGATATTTATAATTTCCTCCCTCATACAAGCTTTAGACTTGACTTGTTCTTTTTCTAGATGTTTGAAGTTCAACATTAGGTTATTTGAGCCCCTTCTGTTTTACTGATGTCAGAATTCACCACTATAAATTTCTCTCTTAGAACTGCTTTCATTGCATCCCATAAGTTCCAGTGTGTTTTATTGGCATTATCATTTAATTGTAGATACTATTTAATGTCTTCTTTAACTTCACCTGTGACTCACTGGTTGTTCAGGAGGGTGGTATTTAATTTCCACGTGTTTGTGGAGTTTTGGTAGTTTCTTTTGCTATTGATTTCCAATTTCATCTCACTATGGTCCAATAATATGCATGGTATAATTTTCAACTTCTTTGCATTTAATTAAGCATCTTTTATGGGCTAGCATGTGGTCTATCTTGGAGAATGTCCCATGTGCAACTGAGAAGAATGTGTATTTTGATGTTGTGGAGTGACACACTCTGTAGACATCCACTAAGTCCATTTGTTCACAGGTTTGGTTCAGTTCTGAGTTTTTGTTGATTTTTTTGTATAGTTGACTTGTCTATTCATGACAGTAGGATATTAAGTTCCCCCATTACAATTGCATTAGTGCTTATTAGATATGTCATGTCCATTAATATTTGTTTTATATAATTGGGTGCACCAGTATTTGGTGCATGTATATTTATGATTGTTACCTTTTCTTCTTGGAGTTTTCCTTTAACAAGTATATAGTGATCTTCTTTATCTGTTTTCATCAGTCTTGACTTGACATTCACATTGTCTGCAAATAGAATAGCTACCCCTCTTTTTTCTGGGTCCCTGTCACATAGAGCATTGTTTTTCATCATTTGACTTTCCGTCTATGAATTTCTTTTTGAGTTAAATCTGTTTCTTGTATGCAACATATCATTGGATCATTGGATCTTGTGTGCAACATATCATATCATTGGTTTCTTGATCCATTCTGAATGTCTGTTTCTTTTGCTTGGTGAATTGAGACCGTTAACACTGATGCTTATAACTAATATGAAGTAGCTTATCCTTTTTATATTATTTTCTTGCTGTTGGTTCCCTGCCTTTCCCCTCTGTTTAATTGTTTGCCTTGTCTGGTGGCTTCTTTCTATTGTTGTTCTAGGAGTTGTGGTCTTTGTTATCTGTTTCTAAAATAACCTTCAGAACATTTTATAGAGCTGATTTGGTGGTCATGAATTTCTCCAGTTGTTCTTTGTCATGGAAGTATCTTATTTCTCCAATGATTTTGAAAGATAGTTTTGCAGGATACATCAACCTGGGTTGGAGCTTGTTTTTTTTTCAAGACCTGAAATAGTTTACTCCAAGCTCTCCTTGATTTAAGGCTTTGCATTGAGAATTCTGCTGTGATTCTGATGGGCTTTCCTTTATGGGTGATTACTTTCTTTTCTCTAACAGCTTTTAATATTCTGTTCTTGTGCTGAATTTTGGAATCTTGATAATTATATGCCTTGGTGTAGATTTATTTCAGTCATGGCTAATTGGAATTCTATATGCCTAACTTATCTGTATGTCAAATTCTTTTTCCATGCTTCGGATGTTTTGTACCATTACTTCTGGAAACAGGTTTTGTTTTTAAGGTATTTGTGCTATCTCTGGCTTTCTCATTGACTCCAATCAATCTTATGTTGCTCTTCTTTGCATCATCTTGCAGCTGAGGGATTGATTTTTTCATGGTCCCTTGCTATTTTTAAGATACCTTCCTTTTCATGGTCAGTAACTGCAATCATGTCTTCAGATCTGATATTCTATCCTTGCCTTCATTCAATTGGTTGTGTAGAGTTTCAGTGGAATTTTTTATCTCAATGATGTTGTTGAATCTGTTTTATGGTTATGGGCATTCATGGTTTCCATCATTTTCCTAGGCTCCTCTATATGTTTTATCTGTGTCTACTTTAGTAGATTCATTCAGCATTTCCTTCATTTTGATGGTCATTTCTTTTTTTTACCAGAGAGATTATTTTCTACATAGCCTCATGCATCTTTTCTTTTTTCTACTGCTGTCATTTCAGAAAATTCAGGTTGGTGGTTTCCTATTTTCTTTATCTCATTGTCCCCTGGCTTTGTCCTGGGTGGGTTGGAAGTCCAGGGTTACATTCTGTTTCTGTGTCTTGTCATTTTCTATTTTTAATTTTATTTTGTTTTCTGGGTTGATGCTTGTAGATTTCTTATGACAGGTTATCACTAGTATCGAGGCTTCCATAGGAAATGTCTGTTCCTCAGAGATGTCTTCTGGACATAGGTGGCTCTTGGTCTTTGTGTCCGTCCAACTCTCCTACCTCCCCAGTTTATTAGGGATGAGAGGTTGCTGTCTATTTGGCTCAGTGCCTAGTTGCTTGGTACTGGACTATGGTGATGGTTATGATGTCAGACAATCACAGTGTTGTCGTATAAGGGAGAAGAACTCATCTCAACAGGTGTGACATCCTGGCTAAAGTAGTACAGTTCACAATAACAATAGCATCAAGCACAGCCTAGAAACTGTAAATAGGGAGGGGCAGAGGGGTTGAAGGGAGAGAAGAGGAATGGGAAAAAATAAGAACCAATATATATCATCTACAGGTACAAATTTCCAACAATAAATGTGATCATAATGCATACCTAAAATGTACCTATAAACTTAAAAAAGATCTGTCTGCCATCCACAGTTCTTTGGTAGTATCCAAGGCTGTGCTGTGTGACCCTGCCCAGTCTTCAGTAGGGTAAGCTCTGGGTACGGGGCTGATCTTGGCCTTCTGAAGTGGGGGCTGGGCCGTCTTCAGGCAGCCAGCAACTTTCTGGATGTCCCTTGACTGCCTGCCCATGTCTCCCTACCTGGACAGTCTCTTCCTCGCTCTCCCAGTTACTGTGGCCCTGAGGCAGGGGCAGCCTGGGTCTGCTCCCAGTGCCATGTGCCGCTGGCTCCTCGATCCCTGCGCAGCCTCCTCTGCACCCCCCCCCCACTGGCCATCTTTATCCTGTCGCACAGGGCAGGTGGGGTGGGGTGGGTGCTGTCGCTCCCTTGGACACGGCCCAGGGCTGCTGGCTTCCCCTTCCATCTCCTACGCAGCTAGTTGAGTGCCGGACTCCGAAGGCTGCTTAGACCCCGCACATCGATGTCTCTGTCTCAAGCCACTGGTTGCCACACGCGTCTTTCACCAGCCCTGCCGTGCCGTGGCCCCAACTTTGTTGTCGCTAGGGCTTCCAGTCAGCTGCAAGGGCGCACAACAGAGAGAAACAAAAACAAAAAAGACAGAAAAACAGAACCAAGAAAAACCTGGCAGCCCATCCGTCCGGGAGGGAGGAGCACCCTGGTCGCTCGCCCTGTGTGCACAGGCAGGCGAGGTGTGCTGCGGGCTGCAGCGCCTCTGTGTGGGGACCCCAGTCCCTCCTGTGTGCCTTGAGTGGTGCACCTGTCAGCCCCTCAGCTCAGTTTCTCGAGACTTCCCAGCATGGCGGCCATTGCTCAGTGTGCTGGCGCAGGCAGCACCGCTGCAGCCCTGTGGGCTGGTGCACCCTTTCACCAAGTCCTGTGCCTATGCTTTGTTTGCTCTACAAGCCTCTTATTTAGGTTGATTTTGGCATCAGGATGTATGCCCCGCCCTTTCTTCCAATTACCTGTGTTTTGGGTTGATTTCCTTTAAGCAGCTCCAACGTGGCTCCTCCTCTCTTCAGCCCTGCTGGATTTCTCCTTTAGCCACACTTATGGTAGAAAGAGTCTGTTCCTCTCTTTGTTTTATCGTCTCCCTGAAACACTTTCCTCCGTGCTGACCAAGTTGATAAGCAAATTCTCAACAGCACCTTGCTCAAGCCCACACGGGTCTCTTCCATGCCCCACTGTGGGTTTTTCTGTTGATGATGGAGTGCGACATGCCACAGGGCATGCAGTCTGTCCACACCCGCCCTGGGAAGCAACCAGGACATTGATGTCCTCCTGGGGAGACCACTGCCCAAGGGCCGCTTTTCCTCTTTTCTCTCTTGCTTGTTGCCCTCTCTCACACCCTCCTGGGGCAGCTCTCAGGGCAGCTTCTGCCACAGGCTTTGCTCTCTGTGGAACCTAAGCTGAGACATCCCTCTTTCCTCAGCAAATGACCACTGCTAAATGTGAAGGGCGTCGAAAGCAAAGCTGGTAAAGATAGCTGGCCCTGCATAGAAGGTCCCCACCCATCCACATCTCATCCCCATCTTTAGGCTGCTTTATTCTTTATTCTATTTCTGCCCCAGAAGAAAGAACCCTACAGCCAAGAGGTAAAGCTGGAGCCCTCGCTCTAACTAGGGGAACAGAGCCAAAGACTTAACATTTTATCATCTACAGAAAAGAAGTGGAAGACAACACTTTAAAATAAAATGCATTCAATTAAAAAGAGCCAACTCTCCTACGTAGAAGCAAATGAAAAGTTAAGTGAGAGGCAGACAGTCAAAGGTGAAAAGCGTAGCCTGGATTAGAAATGAAGATGTGAGAAGCCCCGCTTCCCAGGATGAGCCCAAACGCAGAAGAGATAATAATGCGCAGTCAAAAAAGCGTGAAGAAGACTGGGAGAAAAAGAACTGCAGGGCTGACTAGAAAATAGTGTAAAAATAGCACAAAATGGAATGAAAAGCCTCTTGAAGCTGACTACCTTTTCATCTCAGAGCTCAAGTTCATAGTAGAAAGACAGAGGGGAAACCCACCAGTTCCTTATGGAGATTTCCATTTCAGATTTGAAATGTAACTCTCTGTTTAAATTTCATTTTGCCCTACATGTGTTTTTCATGATTTTTTTTTCCTGGTACCTGGCTCTGTGCATGGCAAATGATACCTACTGTTTACTGATGGCTAGAATCAGAAGCAAATGTAAGTCTGCTGGTTTTCAGCATAGAAAAGCATGCACACTGTTTCTCCTATTGAGCAAGGAATATCAGCAGGCTAGGAGCAGGGCTTTTAACTCCTAGCTCTACCTCAATCACAGACTGCTTTCTAGTTTGGGAGTCTATTTAAAGAACTAAATTCAACAAACAATCCTTGGAGCCTGACATGAGTTTGCTGGAAAAGACCCTCCTAAATGTAGCACTACTAAACTTAATGGGAAGTGCAAAAGTGAACATGTGGCCTACAGTAGCAGTTATTTCGTGAACACCGTTTGCCAGAACTCTGTCCAATACACTTCACATCACACTACTGTTAATAATTTTTAACATCAGGAAATAGATGTTGGGAGATTAAATCTTTTGCCAACTACCACATAAGGAATAGGAAGCAAAAGGTGAACAAAAGGTATGTGGTTGTTTCCTATGGCACCAAATAACAGTCCTAGTGGCCAGAGATGGGTTATTTATGGGTTAGAGATACCTTTCCAAGTCATACAACCCTTTGTAAGGCAAATGAAATCATTCTTCCTTTCTGGATGAGAAATCTGCATCTGGGGAAGCTAAATAGTTTACCCAATGTAACTGCATTAGTGAGTGGAAAATACAGAACTGGAACACACACCTACCAGACTCCAGGATATGTGAAGCCCGTGTCTGTTTGTTTTGTTTTTGACACTCATGCAAATATGGCTGTGAGGTCCCGATACAGCAGACATACTCTGTAGACTGGTATCGTCCCACTTTTCTGTCTGGTCCTGGACTCTTCAGGCACAGACCTCTAGCATTCTGGCCACTTAGCAGGAAGCACAGGGAATCCACCATTCCTTGCTGGTTTGCCTCACAGAGTATTGCTAGCAAGTAGACCTAACGGAAGTTACCACATTTTTTAAATATTAGAAAGCGAACATCTGCAGGAGGGTGGTGGGCATCGCGAAAGTGCCCGTGGTCTCCTGAAAGGGAGCTGCCGGAAGAGGGATGCTCCGAGAGCCCCCCGGTGAGCTCCCAGAGGCTGCACCGCACCTCCCGGCAGGCTGCCCTCTTCACCACCCATCAGGTTGGACCCAGCCCTGACCTCCCCCCAGTTTTCAGATGAGGAAATCAGAACCCCCTGAATGGCAAAATTCTAGCTAAGTCCCTAATGGTTTTAAGTGGAAAAGAGGAAACAGAGCTGCCTGTGTCCAGGGCAGGACCACATTCAGTACTCCTTCCCATGCTGTGGCCTGCAGGCCACACTCAACTCAGGGAGAGCCGAGGACAGCCGCACGGAGGGCCACAGTGGACAGTCAGCTGTCAGCAGGCAGAGCAGTGTGGGTCCCCGGGTGGGGCAGCTGCCACTACACTTGTTCTGGGAGATTCCCCTGTGCATCCACTCTGGGGCCACGCAGAAGGAGAAGTTTAACTCATGCCAGCGTAACCCATCCCCATAGGCCAGCACCTGGCTTGCAACAGATGATCAAGGTCTTGGGAAGTAACCTTGAGGAAGCAGGAGGTGTATTCAGGAGAGTAACCTTCTCGCTTTTTACACGAGCATCATCTTACTGAGTATTCCTCCCTACCTGGGGAGGTGGTCATAGCTCCACACTAATGAGTAGGAAACAGGATTTTTCTTCAGGTGCTGGGACTCAAACCCAGAGCTTCACACACACTAGGCAAACACTCCATCCCTAAGGTACACCTCGGTCCAAAGAAAGTGGCTTTTTCCAGTACTGGGAATCGAACTCAAGACCTTGAGCTTGCCAGGCAGGAGCGGTTCCACTGAGCTGAATCCCCGGCCCCTGAAAGTGGCTTTTTGTCCCCCTGTTAAGAAGTGAATGAACCACCAACTCCCACTGGGGTCCCTGTGGTTTGAAGCCAGCATATCTCGAGATGTTTTTAGCTAGAACAAGAAGGTCCTAGTATTGTAGCAGTCCAAAGAAAGAATAAAATTCCCTTTTCAAGTTGGAATTGAGATCAAAGGCAATTGAACACTTTTCTCTTTCTATCTTTTTTCTCCTTTTAATTAAGGGTCCAATATCAGAAAGTAAAATTGCAAAGTGAAAGCCCCAAGCTAAAAAGTCCGTGGGAAAATGGACACTTAGGCCACATTTATATATCTACAGTCAACACTTAGCCAAGATTAATAGAGCAACAGAGCTGCAGTGATCGCCCTGGTAACAAAATCTCCATTATGCCTTGCTTGAGGAGAAAATGAAAAGCTTGAACATCTGTCAGGTTCAGCCAGAGTTCATGTAGGATGGAGCGTGATGTGCTCTTACTTCCTTAAAATTAAAGCCACCAGGCTATAAACACCCCTGGCATGGGAACAGAGGGGTCCAGAGACCCCTGGGGGCCCAGGACCCAGAGGAGCGGGCTGGGGCCGGGCCAAGGGCGGCTCCTTCCGGCTTCTTCCCCGCAAAGCGAGCCACAGCCAGCAGCGCTCACGTGGCATCTCACCCAAGGCGGCCCCCGATTTCACATCCACTGCACCGGGAACTTGTCACTAGAGCCGGGTTTGGCGAGCAAAGCCTCCTGCCCATTTTCTTTTTCAGTTGTCCTTTTTGTCTCCGCAGAGGCAGCGGCGTCTCCATCAAAGCTGGCAGCTCTGCCAGGTTTTCCTTTTCCTTCTCTTCATAGACACAATGATTTACACCGGTGGTGGCGAGCCTATGGCACGCGTGTTCTTTGTTTTTCTTTTAAGACAAAAGATGTAGCGTATGAGTTGAATTTGTAAGCTAAAAACTCATTATTCGGGTTTGATTGCAGGGTTGATACTCTGCTAAATCAGTGGGCTCGGGGTTACAGTTTGGGCGCTCCTCTCTATGAGGTTCACCGTCTCTGATTTAAGCAAACCGGCCCCGAAGGACCGCAGCCCCTGAGACCAGCGCTACCTTGCTCGCTCGCTTGCAGCCTCCGCGTCCTGCTCTTGGGGCCCGGGGCCTGCGTTGCTCTTCGCTTTGGTGAGGTGGGCAGCTCTAGGGCGGCTCCCAAAAGAGCAGAGGGTCCCCGCCCTTCTGCGCCTGGCCTGTTACACAGCGCCACCCACGTGCCCGCAAACTAAAGGAGCTCGGAGATGCTTGAGGATTAGATGTGCTTATTATGATTTAAACATTCAACAGTGTAGAAATGTATCCCAGACTCAAGACACCACACCCAATGATAGTTACAATTTTTCTGTATCCATTAAAAAATAAAATTTAAACAGTAGCAGTTCTGTCAGGTTAGTAATATCTTGCCCGCCTTCTGAAAGACATGAGAAGACAAACATATTCACTAAAGGAAGTTTGTTGTGCTTCTTTTCTAGTGCTATTTTGGAATATGTTTTTTCACTCAGAATATTTTGGGAGTTTCCTTACTCCGCAATAATCTACTTTATGATGTCCAGCTGCTCCAATGTAATCCTGCGTGTGCATTGTCATTCTCTAGTTTCAGTATTTTTCATATTTTTATTATTTATAGGTAAGACCTAAAACCACGTCCATGGTCTTGCCTGCTTGTTTATGTTAAGTGTTTTCCTGTTATACTGTGATAAACTGTAAGCATTTTTCTTCTGCCCTGGCCATAATTACCAGCCAGGTACACATCCTGTGCCCTTCTCAGGCTTGGAGCTGCGGTGACTTCCATGTCAAAAGTGGAAGAGAGTGTGCCCCACGTGGCCTCCGTGCTGGCTCCCTCCATGCCACGTGGGTACGGCTGAGGGTAGAGCTGCCTCCCCTGCCTGGGCCCAAGCAGGACACACAGAGCAGCCCGTGTGGTCTGCAGCTGTCGTGGACAGTGACCAGGAAAGAGAAGTCACCCTTCCAACACGGTGTGTTAAAGCCACTCCACAGTACAGCAAAGACTGAAAAGTGCAGCTAAGTCCCCAGGAGCACAACTGTTGAGGCGTAAGTCCATTCCACGGGTATTTTGAAGTACAATACTTTCAATCTATTTTTCTGAATTCTAGGGAACACAGTAGTGGACAGTAGTGAAGGAAACCAAGTCCCCATTGTCAGGTGCTTATGGCTTGTAAATGTGTCATACATATATGTTTGTAATTAAACATATCACCCATTATAAGACATATTTATACAGTGGTACCTCAATTCACCAACTCAATTTTCTCCATTATTCTTGTTGCAAACCGAACTGGACAAGAAACAAGTCAAATTTCCCCACAATGTCAAGACTGAACCTAACCATTGAATTTGATTCATTTCTTGTCTAACTCAGTGTGTGACCAGAATTGTGGAAGGAATCAAGTTCGTGAACTGAGATACCCTGTATTTCAAGTTTTAGTAGACGCTGGCGAATTGCTCTCCTTCCCAATACCAATTGAACATCTTTTACCTGAAATGCTTAGGACCAGATGTGTTTCAGCCTTCAGGATTTTTCTGATTTTACAGTATTTGCATATACATAATGAGATAGCTTAGAGATGGAACTGAATTCTAAAGACAAAATTCACTTATATTTCATATACACCTCATATACATAGCCTAAATTTAACTTTTAAATAATATTTTAAATAATTCTGTCTATGAAACAAAATGCCATGTGTGGATTTTCCACTTGCAATAGTGCTCTTCAGGCACTCAAAATTTTGGAATTTGGAGCATTTTGAATTAGAATTGCTCAACCTGTATTTAATTATTTATAAAGATAGAGGAAATTCAGGGTGCTTTCTCTTTCCACTTTACTTCTCTTCTAGCCCCTAAGTTTTGAAGAAGAAGGGGAGAAGCAGAGTATTTATTTTAATAAGCTAATGCTGTTTAGAATTCATTGTTATTTATTTCCTTTCTAATTTAGCAGGACTGGATGCTCCCTTCCCTTAGGGGGGCTCTGGCAGCCCAGGTCCCTGCTTACCAACACTGCCCTTCTTCAGCTTTACGGGTGAGGGTGGTTCTGGCCAGACTCAGCATCCTGTGCAGGGGGATCGGGGGACACTGGAAATCCCAGGCTTCCACTGGCTGCAGTCCAGGGAGGAGCAGGTCTTCTGTGGCTGCCTGGCTACGCGGGGTCCTGAAGCACTGAGCACTCGGTGGGTGGGGTGAAGGGAATGGTCAGGCTGAGAGCTGCTCCTGAGGGTCAGGGAGAAAGAGGAAGAAGCTGACTGCCCCCTTCCTCCTGGCCAGGCACAGACTGGCCTCCAAGGTCTGCCTGGCATGTGTTGCTGCTGCCTGCATCCCTGGCCCTGCCTGCCCCCCGGTCACACACTTCTCCCCAGCTCCTTCTCAGCTGCTCTCCTCAACACCAGGCTCCTGTCAAGTCGGGGGCTGTCTCCAAGTTCCAGGCCAGGATCCTGACACCCTGATGGACAATGTCCCACTCTTTTTCAGAGAATCTGGCTCCAGCCAGCCTTAGCAAGAAAGCACTGTCCTTGACGACCACAGCCCTGCTAGAGGCCTCTGGGTTGAGTCTGTGTCCTTTCCTCCTAGAGCTCATGCACCTCCTGGGCAGATCCCCTGTTTTGTGGGCAGTTCCCTACAGCTCTTGGCTTCTGCTGGCCTGATTTCTCCACTCATTGTGCACATGTCCCCCAGGCCCAGAGAAACCCACCTGGGTTATGACCCATATTACCACACTCCTGAACTGCTGCACATCCCAGTCTTCAGAAACGTGGCTGAAGAGGTCTTGCTTCTTAATCCAGCTCTGTGTAGGTCAGTTAGGGCCCTCCTCTGAATCCCACCCTGGTGACTCCAGGTGTCAGGTGTAGCCACACAGTCAAAGCAGCAGGAATTCACATCTGCTTGTTTTTAATATACTAGATATTTTGCAGCTATAAGTCCTCCCACCTCCTATAAAGTATGTAGGATCATTACTTTTTTTTTTTTTTAATTTTCTTTGTGGTACCGGGGATCAAACTCAGGCCCTTGTGCTTTCAAGGCATGCAGCGGCACCACTGAGCTAAATCTCCAGCCCCATTTCTCTATTTTAAAGGAGAGAAAACTGACACGCAGAGAAGCACCTGTCCAAGGTCACACAGCTATGCAGAGGCCACACTGGGAGTCAGGTGCAGATGATCTCAGCCTAGAATCTGTGTCCACACTGCAAGCAGATGGAATATCAAGGCAAGTAGCATAGTGGTCAGCCCTAAGGGAGTGCTTGCTGCTTCCTTGGTTGTGAGGAATGAAGATGAAGAAGTAATGAAAAATGATTCTCAGGTTTCTGGTTTAAGTCAAACTACAAGACAGCAAGAGATTCCAAAGGCAGAGTTAGGGGCTCTGGGGAAAACAGTATTAAGTTTTGGTGCCCCGGGTCTCCTGGTGGCTCAGTTGCTTAGCTTTAATATGGGAAGGCAGACTCCACCCATTCTGGGTCCAGAGTCACCCTATCCTTCACCTCCTGTGACCTGGGGGAGTCATTTAACACAGGACCTCATGGCAATTAATGTCTCATAAAAGCACATGGCACTAGAGTGGTGCTGGGGACCCTGTGGGCTGACTCCCATGGGAGCTCCTTGGGTCCACAGCCTCAGAAGGTGGCAGCACCCCGTCAGCCATCATCAGGAGGCTCCCTAGGTCACTGTTGAGTGTACCTCTCTCTGAAGGGATGGTCTGCCAAGTGCAAACTGATGGATGCTACTCCCACCCCCAAAGATTAGGACTTCTCTTAGGTAAAGATGTTAGATTTTACTTAGCTTTGGGTACACTAATTCTTCCAGCATACATCAAATCCTACAAGCTAAGCAATGGTAAAATAACCGAGAGGTAAACACACACTCATCTATGACTAGAACTTCAGGAAATAAATCTTTATGCTACAAAAAGGTCTTTGTATTCCGGAAAGGGTTGATATTGCTATCTGGAGTATGCAGCTGCACTGGGGGAAGTGTCCTGCCACTGACTAGAGGACTTGTTGGCTCTGGGGTCTGGGTGGTAGCCGGGGTGAGAAGAAAGAGAACCATCTAAAGACATTATTTCATGAAAGTTCTTCCTTCTGGGGTCAGAGCATGTGACAGCTTATTAAAAGTTTAACAGACCAGATTTAATGTTCACATCCTTTGCCTCTCCATCAGGCCAATGCTTCTGAGAAAAGGGAAGTGGGTGTGATCGCTCAGATCCCTAAAGATGAGGTAGCAGTGGGGAAAATGAACTATGACCACTAAGAGGACAGCGTTGTCTGTGGAAGCAGGTTGCCTGTGTTTGACCAGGCTGGAGACACTGTTAGACAAAAAGAGAAATTGAAAAAACTGTGGCATCCGTGGCACATCAAGGAGGCTCTTTTAAGGCATGCTCACACATGTCGGGCTGACAGGAAACTGGAGAACACTGCTGCAGTTGTGCACCCCAGCCCGACCACCAGAACAGAGCCCCTCCCAAGCTCAGCTCCACCACACTGGTCTCCCACTCTGATCGCACGCATGTCTAGTAGTCAGGTTTGCTTCATAGTTTTGTTTATTTTTGCCCTCCCCAGTCTAAGGCCCAGGTTCTCTGTACAGCGTTGCTCATTCCTTCTCGCCTAGAGGGGCATCTTCCCTCTCTCACTCCTGTGCTGCTGTCCCTGCATACTTGTCAACTAAATTTTTTAAAAAATCATAAAGCCAGGCATGGCGGCACACACCTGGAATCCCAGTACTCTGGGAGCGTGAGGTAGGAGGATTTAAGTTCAAGCCCAGCCAGGGCAATTTAGCAATTTAGTGAGAACATGTCTGAAAATTTAAAAATATAAATAAAAAGAGCTGGAAAAGTAGTTTGGTGCAAAGGCTCTGGGTTCATGGAGAGATTCTCCAAAGAATACTATTTACGTGGTAGAGTGGAGCAGCACAGCAGGAATCAGATGCCACAATACAGTGAGATACTCGAGGAGGTGGACACAAAGGGAAGATTTTAAAGGCAGAGAGGCAGAAATTTACATGAGCTACGTGGACATGAAGTTCATGGATCTTGGATACCCAAGGCAGCAGTCAGTCAGCTTCCTGGGGGAGCTGCCAGCACTGCACAAGTGTTTGTGGCAGCATGTTTTCTGAAGAAGTCTTAAGGAGCATGAAAGACAAACTTTGCTACAGAAATCCATGCATATGTTGACAGGGTAGGAGCAGAAATCTCCTTTGGGCCCCTAGAAGAACTTGAGAAAGAACTGATCTCAGGCACCAGCCCTCCCTCTTCATTACTTCAGGCTCGAATTTTCTCTGGGTCCAACAGGAGCAATTTCATTTTGGTATCATCAGCTTCCACACTGAGGACCACATCTGTCATTCGGCCTGGCTCCAGGCAGCACTCCTTTATCCTTTTGCTGCCGTGTCACCACAGTTCTCCAGGACAGAGGCAGTGCGGGGCCCTACAGAGTGGGAACCCCACGGGCGAGCAGGCAGGAAGCCCTCCAAGGATGGGCTTGACTCTGACCGTGGCCCGGGGCTGGTGTCTTGGGCCATTTTCCCATGTAGTGGAAGAGAGACGAGGAGGAACCTGAAGTTCAGAAGAGTCAGGGAGCAGGTTGCGGGTCCAACCTCACTTCAAAGACAATTTTCGGAGGCCCCAGCAGCCAGACTTCGCAGTCGGACTCCGGGCCCCTTCTCGGACTACACAGGAAGGGTCACGGCGACCACAAGGGCTTCCCTCCCCTGCAGGCTTCTTTGTGTCTGATCCAGCCAGGAAGCAGTACCTGTGTCCTTTTCCACGCCTCCTGCTTCTCCCTGGAGTGATGAGCAGTGACTAGCAGGAAACATGCCCGGCTTACTTTGGAACATAGGATGGAACACCTGTTTTAAAAATTAAAAGAGCTTTCCTGTTGTTCATTGGAAAAGCTGCAGCAGACGAATTACAGGGTGTAAATCAGGTGTTTACTCCTTTTGTTTAAAAAGTGGAATTTCCATAAGGATTATTTTCCTTGAATTACTCTGCTTTATTATTAGTCTACCCTTAATTTTTAGTAATGGAAATGAGAAAGCTTCAAATGTGAAGGGATTTTGCACAATACAATATATGTTTAATTATGGCTGTAAAGAAGCACCAGGGTGAGCAGTGGAACAATCACGTTGCCATGGAGTTTAGTTACTATGGCAACGTGGTGATTACAATGAGGTGGGCTCAGGCGGCTGCTTCAGGTGGACCTGCAGAGCGCACAAAAGGAGAGGGGTAATCTGAAGGCCTTAAAGGTCCAACTCAAAATGTGGATAGAAATGCCAGAATATCCCAGTGAGAGCAATGAGAGACCCCTTACTCCTTGGCTGCAGAGTAGGCCAGATGAGGCCCAGCCCCACCCTCTGATCACTGGTTGGAGCACTTTGTCTCACCAGGCCCTCTCTCATCAGAATCCCAATGGAGAAGGAGGGCGTCTCTGATAAGAGCTGGGGAAGTGCCCAACAGACTCTAGGATGGCCTCCTCTGAGATCCCCGCCTCCCGCTGTTCAAGGCCCACTCGGTCTTCCTCCCTCCCGATGGTCCCTTCCACCAACAGAAAATGGCAGAGGGCCTGGGATGGGCCTGTTAACACGACCTGGAATTCCAATGTGTCTTCTGGGAGACTTTCCTCCTGGGCAACTTTGAAAAAGCACACTGCCATCTTGGGAGCTGCCACATGAAGGGGCCCATGTGGCAAAGACCAGAGGGTGGCCTCTAAGGGGCGGTCAACAAGAAACTGAAACCCTCAGTCAATGGCCCTGAAGAAATGCTGCTAGTCATGCCATGGGCCCAGACGCCCCTGCTGTGTCTCGGATGACACCAAATACCCAGTGCACAGCCTGGCTGTGAGACCTCAGCCAATCCACGTCACCCACAGAAACTGCGAGACAGTGCATTTGCATTATTGTAAGCCTCTAAGTTTACAGTAATCTTGCTATGCACAATACGTAACTGCTGCAGAGGTAGACTTTGGCCAAAGCTGAAAGTTTGAACCCCAAATTCCATTTTAATCTTCCTCCTACCCTCAGCTCTGGAGGGATGAACACTGTGCAGTAAACTGCACCTCAAGTGGGTGTCTCCAAGGTGATTTCCTCAGAAGGAGACAGCAATTTTCCTAGACCTATCTCTAGGACTCTTCCCCACCTCCAAGATCTGGTTATGGGAATCAGAACCTAGCAGAAGGACAAGCCTGCTCCATGAAGATAGCACCAATACCAAAGGGCTTGTAAGAATCTTGCAGTCTTGTACCTGTAGGAGTCAGGATAAGCACGTCCAGGAGTGAATTGTAAGAATATTAGACCAGAGTGGACAAAGTATGGGAGAATGGAGTTCCTATATTTATGTATTTACACAAATAAAATTTGCTGGCTTGCCCACTGGAATGCATAACAGCCTGGTAGATGTGTGACAGAAGCTTGGAATCAGTGGTGGTCTAGTTAATAATGTTGAGCAATACCATCTCCTGGCAACCTCCAAAAGAAGGAGATTAGAAGTCAGCCCCTCTAAGCAGCCTCCACTGAAGGCTACCGGAAGTGGCGTCACTGGGGTGTGCCTCCAGGGGCAGGGAATCTCCGGCCCTGTGCTTCCGACCTCGCAGGCCTCCTAGGCCACACATTCCCAAGATATTCTGTCTCTCAGGACCGAAGCAACAGTGCCCAGCAAGCATGCACTGAAACCTCTGAGACTGCAATCCAAAATCAGCCTTTCCTCCTTATCAGTGGTTCATCTCCGACATTTGTCCCTGTAAGCTGAAGGCTGAATAACGCAACCCAGGAGAGAACTCTTTCTCTGAGACACCGGGAGGCGCGCTGGTGCGCACCGTCCTGGTCCCAGTGTGAGCCAAGGGTTCTGCGACGGCCTGCCTCTGTAGAGGGCAGAGAGGACAGTGGAGATGCTACAGCGCAACTCAGTTCTCTGGTCCTAACGGGATCACAGGAACCCAGTGCCAGAACTAAAGAGCTAGAGAAAGGATTAACAGTTAGAATCCCCCTAAATCATTTATCTTGTATTAACTTTAGATTTACTGAAAAATTGCAAAGATCATAGAGAGAATTCCTGAATTCCCTTCACCCAACTTCTCCTAATGTTAACATGTTAGGTAACCATGGTAACCTGCCACATTTAAGAAATCCATGCTGTATGATAGAATTGGCTACAGGCCTTTAACTCAGCTCTTGCCGGGTTTCCCTATTGTCGGTGTTCCATTTCCAGATCCCACGCAGGGCCCCCACCCTGCCTCCACCTACCTCAGCCTCCGGGGGCTCCCTCCGGTCTGTGACGGTGCCCTAGTCTTTTCTTGTTTTCAGCCCTGGACCATTGTGGGGAGCAGTCTGGTATTTGGTCAGGTATTTTGTAGAACTTCCTCAATTTGAGTTTATTGGATGATTTCTCACGATTACAGTAAGGTGAAAGAGTTTGAGAAAGAATCGCACAAAGGAGAACCGCCCTCCTACCACACCCCACCATGGGATACGTGCCTGCAACCGCTGTTTGCTGGTTATCTTCGTCAGGGTTCGGGTAGGATCGGCCAGATTTCTCCACTGTTAATTTGATTTTATTCCATCCTCTGCTTTTTGGGAATGAGTGAAAGAGCACATGAGTAAAGAGGAGGGAACTGAGTTTCACTTTACGTGAGGGAAGAGTACTGACATGTCCTTCGAAACCTTCTATAAGAAAGATTTGCAGCGTCTCCTACACTCATTCATTCAGTCAGTCAGTCACTCATTTCTTCATCAATGTGGACTCATGAATCTTTTATACTTTGCATACAAGTCAATATTTTCATTTTCATTTTGTTGTTCAAAATACTCCAGCTTTGACAATTAGGAGCTCTTTCAGAATGGCACTGAGGTCCTTTTGACATACAACCATCTTTTTTTCTATCAGATCTTCCAAAATACTTTCTGGCCTTTCCTGATGTTCTAGGCCCATCTTAGAGTTTCCGTTTCCCAGCCATAGGACCAACCATCTCTTCAAGGAGCCTTGGTTCCTTTAATTGGGGAATGGTATTGGAAACCAAGATCTGATGGATATGTTCAATACTGCTGGGTATTCTCTCCTTCTAGGTCTTCTCAAAAGCATAGATAGAAAATACATGTATGCATATTATTCATGTATATCTATACATTTATTTGTATATATGTATGTGTGTATCATAGATTGATGGATAGATAGACAGACAGACGGACATGGGTTCATTCTGACATTATAAATTCTAACCCAGCACCCTGGGGTTATTCTAGGTTTTCCCCTCTCCTTACATAATAACTTCATTTCTGACAATTAAAAATATCTATATTTATTTAAATCTGCGTAATTACTTATTTAACTCTAACATATATGTAACAAATTCAGAATTGATAACCCATACCTATTAATATAGAGGGTTTATTTATAGTTCTTTGGCCCTTAACTATATAGCAGTCATTCAAGATACTCTTTTCCAAGTTAGCTTATTTTGCCCCATTCTCATTAGGAGGTGGTATCACATTTATAATACAGCCAGATTCATTTATTACAGTATGCATCTAATAATGGGCTTTCCCAGTATTCTGTATGGTTTATTTTATATCTGCATACAACTTCAGTCTTGTGGTATACAGTTCCATGGGTTTCAGTAAATGCATAGTCATGAATCTATCATCATAATACACACAAGACACTTCCATGACCCTCAGCTTTTCTTGTGTGTGTGTGCTGAGACTCCCCCTCTAAGCTGTCCCTAGGAGGACATGTTGTCATTTGCCAGAGCCGTTGTGCACTAGCAAAAGGATAATATTTACATCCTCACTCTTGGATCCTAAGGCACTATAGCCCATCACTCAGAGTGTGAGCCAAGTCTAACACAGGGGAAAGGCAGTCTCAACATGAATTCAACTCACATTAGATCTGAAGGTATTGTAGACACACCTTGTAGTGGTTTTCTGAGTCCTGGAATGTAACTCAGACTAGTTGTGCCTAGTAACACACAGAGTTCTCTCAGTACTGTCCTGCTTTGTACAGTGACTGTTACTTTAACAGGAGAAGTCAGAATGAAGCATGTCCCTTGAGTGCCCATTTCCCAAGTTATCTAAAAGGCAATTCCACATTCCTGGGAAAATTTCAGAAATTAATATCACCGTAAAGCTCTTAAGTGATGAAAGAGTTTGTGATTCCAGGTGTATCCCATTTAACTCTCCGTTATGACCAACACAAAATTTGGGAGGATTTTTGAGGATGAGCAGGGACTACTGCACACTTATTCAGAGAGCAATGTTGCTCAGATATAATATTTTAACTAAAGCAAATCCATGTAGTTCCTGGTACTTGGAATGCAGCTATTGACCTAGCATCTTTTTCTAAATCTTATCGGTGAAAATAATTGTTTAATGCAATTTAACTTGTGGCAGGAACAACAATATACCCTTAGTGTCCTAATTCCAAGCTATAGTTGCTCTCTGGTTGCCTTTAGTATATTGTTTAGAGACCTCGATCGTGTCAGTAATCCACAGAACGTCACATCGATCCATTGTGATGTCATCACACTAATTGTGTTTTAAAAGTAAAATGTAGCAAGCAACTTTTGCAGACACAGGCAAGCCCCAGGCTGGGACACATGCGGGACAAAAGTCCAGAGAACTGACATATCACGGAGGTGTCCAGGGATAAGTGAAAGGAAGAACAGAAGACAAAAGCTTTAGAGAAGAAAACAGAAAGGTTCCTGGAAGGAATAAATGCAGTAGAGTCAGGCTTCAGGAGACTCAGCCAGTCAAAACATAACAGGCATTCAAATGGGAAAAACTCCTACAAAACCGTCAAAGTTCACAAGTTTGCCCTTAACCCCTTTATGATGGTGGAAGCGTGATTTTCTCACATATTATCATATCCACAGAGGCACAACATGTCTGCAGATGTCTTCAGTTAGGAGAGGTCAAGATTGAAATTATTTTTGTTAGGAAATCAGAAACTGACAGGAAATTCTCATTGCTTTATTTATTATAAGAACTGTAACTTAGTTATTCTGGTGCATCCCAGGGTATGAAAGTTTTTGTTTTTACCCATTTGTGAGATAAATAACCACAGAGAAATGCAGGAGAAGTGCCATTTTGCCCCAAGAAGCCCACGTCAGGAACTGATGCCCCATGTCTCCTTTCTTGGGCTTCATAGCTTTAGAGAGCTGGTGGCCACGGAGAAATGCTTCCACTAGAGGACGTATCATGGTGACACTGACCATCTATTCAGGGCTCCACATGCCACTGAAATCACATGCAGATAAGGGCATTCATTCTACTGCCGACTAACTTGATGTCTTCCGTGAAGACCTTGTGGCTGATGGGACTTGGTGATTTCCCTGGGTCAGACCACTTATTTTTCATGCAGACACAGAAATATTGGACGTTGACAAAGGAAAGTGGTCAATTCCACTGGACTGTCTGCTTTGCCTTCCTGAATCCCTCTCTGTTTCTGGTGCATCTGTGCCCAGGCATGCTGTTTTTCCGAGCACTACCCTGGATGGCCACGTCTTCTGGTGCCCCATGGGCCTGGAGCGACATGAGTCATGATCATTCCCGGCTCCCTCCACGCCTGGATTGGCTCCTTCTGAGCATGCATCTCTTGTTCTTCTACAAGTAAGCAGTAGCTTCCTTGCTGGGGCTTCCTGGCTCCTCTCTCCACGTGCTCCTACAGGTCTCTGGGTGCAGCAGCTGGCCCTGGAATACCCCACTGTTCTTTCCTGTTTTCCATCATCTTGTTTGTGTTTCATAAATAATTGTTTCATTAAAACTTCCCTCAATGTGACATCTGTTTCCTGTCAGAAGACTGATCGAAACCATCTCACCAGCCCGCGACACCAGGAAATACAAGTGACCCATAGGCAGAGTGCAGAACTGAGTATATCAGTGAAGCTTGGTGGTTACCTCTAAGGACCCCACTGAAGAACTCAGCTATCAGAGAGTCATTGTCCTAAATGAATTTTATTGTTCTAACCCCAGCATGGACTCCTATTGGTTCCCATATGGCTTTCATGGTCAACTGAATGTTTTATTTACCAAATGTACGTGATATAATCACTTACAAGAACCTGACTTTTGTAGTAAAGACCAGTAGTATTTTTATAATGCAGATAGTATATGGCAATACATGGAATATCCATGGAAAACTGATTCCAGGAGTCTCACGGATATCAAAATCCATGATGCTCAAGGCCCTAATGTAAAATGGCGTATTATTTGCATCTAACCTGTATACATTCTCCCATATACTTTAAATCACCTCTACATGACTTATAATACATAATGTCATGTAAATAGTTGTTATATTGTATTGTTTTGGAAAAAAAGACAAGAAATAAAAGTCTGTGCCTATGTTGTACAGATGAACTTTTTAAAACTATTTTCTATTTGAAGGTGGATCAGAGAGCTGACTAGTGCTGACTCCTGCTGCTCTTCCCAAGTCAGGATGAAGAGGCTACAGAACTGGAAGCAGGTGATCTGTTACACCTGCATTATAACAGGCAGTCAGAAATGAAGAATAGAACTGAAACCCAACAGTGTTACAAAAGACGAAGGACAGGTTGGACTGATAGGGACTCCCTGTATTTTCACCTTTCAGCAGCTTTGAATAGGATGGGGTGGGAGCAGCTAGAAATTATTGAGAGGAAAGATCAGGTGTAGCCAGAGTTAGAACCTGTAATGCAACCACTTTGTTAAACCAGAAAGTGAAACTCGGTTAACTATGTAAGTTTTGTTTTCAAAGCTTTGGTCAGCTACATGGGAAAGATTTTTGGTATTTAGGCATTTAGATTGCTGTCTGATCTATAGTAAGTTCTTGGGGAATATTTGCCATATGGAAGAATGATATTTCTGTTTCAAATTGTAGATGTGAGGTTAGTGATTCCTGTGGTGATCTGCATCGCTATGCCACATGTGATCTTGTGAAGTAGGTGTTTGGTCTTCCACTCACATCCTGGCCTAAAAATCTGCAATCCTTAGAATATCCCAGGGGTCTCTTCCTCCCTCCCCTCCTGCCCGTGTAGAGCACGTGGGAATAGCTGACTGATTTCTGGCAGTCTGGGGGGCTTTGGGGTGGGGGCTGAGAAGACTGAGGCAGGGTTGGAGGGCTGGGGCTGAGGACTCCACTCCCCAGTGTTCAGGGAGGGGAGGGGGCTGAGAGTTGTGTGGATCACCAGGGGCCTATGACCTAACCAATCGCGCCTATGTAATGGAGCTCCATGGAGCTCTCAGAAGACACAGTTTGCAGGACTTCCAGATAACTAGACACAGGGAAGCTCCCGGAAGGTGGGGCACCGAAGGCACAGAGAGCTTCACTCTTCATGTCATGCTTGGCCTCATGCAGTTTTCATCCATAGTCTCTGTAATATCTTGGTGATAGACCAATAACTGTCCCTCCCTTGGTTCCGGAAGCAGCTCTACACAACTAATCAAGCTAGGTGGGAGCTCCAGGAAGTCCAGTTTATAACCTGTCAGGCAGAAGTCCACGTGGGGCTTGAGACTGACGTCTGAAGGTGGGGTTACTCTTGGTGACAAAGTCTTCACACGGGAGATTGGATCCTCTCTCTGGGGAGACAGCGTCAGGTTTGAGCCGAATTCAAGGACACCCAGGTGTTGGCTCTGCGTTCTTGCTTGGTGGGTGGGGAAACCCACATACACACCTGGAGCCAGCAGCATGTGCGAGAGTATAGTGAGAGAAGCTGAGCTGGAATCCGACTCTTTGCCCATCAAAATGGGCAGAGGCTGTGTAGAGTGGCTGACTTCTGTTTATTATGGAAAAAGGGTTCCAGAAGATATTTCACCCACTTGCCTAGGACTCTGACACGGGCACCTCAGGGGCTCCCATGCATGCCAGGCACAGGCAACGGGGGAGCCAGGGGATAAGAAGGAAAATGCAGTGAAGCCAGATGACAAGGGAGCTTTGGATTTCTCCAGCTCTTTAAAAGACCAGACCCAATTCCATTTCTTATCTCATTACATTTTCTATATCAGCCTGGACAGCAGAGTCATTAAGCAGTGGCTTAGTCAGAGAGCCACAAAAGCATACTTGCATTTTACAAACGTATCATCTCTTGTCCCTCGATTCTACACAGTGATGGAAGTACTTAGCTTCTACTCAACAAAATGAAACCAGAGATTAAGTTAAGTTTTAACACCCAAAGGCCCTTGCCAATTTTTCATGAGACCGCAGTGATATTCTCTTCCACTAGACAAAGTGGAGAGAGCAGGAAGCCAACGTCCTGACGAGTAACCACAGCCCGGCCCGGCCAGCGTGAGCTGGGGGAAAGGTGAAGACCGGGTGAATGAGGCTGTGTCTCTCCAATGGGGACTCCGATCGGTGCCCGGATCTCCTCTGCGGTAAGCAGAGTGTCGTTCTGAAGTCAGCATCGCCACATGAGGTACCTTGCGCAAAAATAAATGAAAAACTAAAAAGCCTGAACTGCTTCCTCGGCACCATGCTTTTCCCATACATTTATTGGTTTCTATTATCAACTATAAATCCAGTTTGATTTAGAACCACGTTCTGCTTATATCAGGATTTTTCAGTTATTCTATCAGAATTCCTTAATACGATTTTATTTTTAAAAGTTTAAAAATTCAGAAAGTGTATTTCTGGGAACCTACAGAAATTATTCTCATCAATTATCTCTGTGTTTATGTGTACATATAAAAATGTTTTTCCTACTTCTTCACCAATAGAATCGCCTTTAACTGTGACCACCAAAATATGAGTAAATGCAGCAACTATGTAACTTGAGATTCGCAGTGAAAACCTGGTCCTTCCGACGAGCAAGCTGTTGAGTTCCAGGATTGACAGCTTTTGTGACAGGAGCTTCCACATTCATCACAGGCCTGTGCACTTGGAATTGCAACCTTGTCAGAAGATTCTCTGAGAAGACTGATTTGTTCTGATTCACCTAAAAGAGGAGACAGTCTCCAGCATGCATCAAATTGATAGGAAGGTGGAATACAACCAACCACCAGCTCCCGCACTCTGTTCCACAGTATTCATACCAAGGAGAGTTTACTCAGCAACTATGGAAAGTCAAGAGCCAACCTGAGAAAAAGATGAGCCTTTTACGAAGAATCGCTTGGACTTGACTTAAGAGACTGCAGCTATACCTGAAACCGCAGAAGTATTCTCAGGAGATTTTAAACTAAGATTCAGTCTGTTTCTTAATCAATATGTTCAGAAGAGGAGCAGGACTGTCCTGCTACAAAGTCTAAACAGTGACTTAGCTTCTTGGCTTTCTCATCTGACCATAGACTATGCTATGCATCCAAAGACTGAGGACAACGGAGGAGACGCCTGCTTTGGTGAGAATGTCTAAAATTAATATTCACCAAAGGTTTACTGACAGTATACATACACTTCGTAGAAGGTGTGGCCACCAAGAACTGAAATCCTAGATGTTCCTAGTTGTTATTTTTACAATAAGAAAAATATTGCACAATACCATAGATGATTGAAAATAGATAATATGAAAATAAATGAAACAAACAACCTTTTTTTCATAATGTACTGTATTATTCTTGAATGGAGTATGTGTAACTCAGTAACAACAGTGGGTTACAAAAGTGAACCTGTAACATTATGTGAGGCACTCTTACTTAATGCTTTCCAACATTCATCTCAGATGATCAGTTAGGGTGAGGAGCTAAGCAGAGATTGTTTCGTTACCAAAATATGTTGCAAAAACAGTAACAGAGATTTTCCTGATCATAAATATGTGTTAGCTGTGTACCAGGGACAGAATCCATTCTGTGGACTTTACTGGTGTGACGCAGCTCTCACAGCGACTGTATGAGGTGAACATTGTTATTTTCTCCATTTCACAGGTAGCGAGGCTCAGGGACATTGAATACTTTGCCAAATCTCCTATAGCTAGGAATGGTAGGGACAAGAATACAAGCCAGATGAGAACCTTAAATCTATGCTCACCCAAATCTCTGCCTTCCAAATGTATAGCAAAATGTTGCACATAAGACTAGGCATGGTAGCGTCAGGTTGTAACCCTAGTTACTCAGGAGGCTGAGCCAGGAGGAATCTGAGTTCAAGGCCTGCCTAGGCTGCATTGGGAGATCTTGCCTCAAAAAATCTTGCATGTAAGCATATAGCAAAAACACTGCAAAAAACTATCTGTATTCTGCCCTGCCTCCCCAAAATATTTCAAAATTCTGCACACACACTTTCAATGTGTTCTCTAACACTTGTCTTTTTTGGATCCCATTCAAACTAATGGCATTGTCTCTTATATGGAGCTGGCACCATTTTCTTAGAGCACCGTGTGACACAGGTCCCTCTGTCTCTCCCGCTGCCCACCTGTCACACAGGAGCGATTGTATGTGCTTCTTGTCAGGCGAAGACAGCAGGCACCCAGAACTCAAGCCCCTTTCCTGACAAATGTCCCCTTGCCATACTTAGATAATGGTCATTATCCTAGAAGCTGGCGTTCTGGCCAGGGTCTGCTAACAGTTATGTGCTTTCTCCTCGGCCCACAGTCCGGGTGACATTTTTCAGTGCAAAGAATAAGGCTTTTGCTAGGTGGAAATGCCCTCGTCCAACCCAGACAAAAAGAAAGGTGCTGAAAAGTCCGTTTATCTCCGCAGTTGCTCTGGGTTCACAGATGAGGCACGGGGCCGTGAAGTGTGATGGTCATGGTCCCAGAGCTGGGAAGAGCAGGCCAAGCTGACCACCATGGGCAGGGCGGTGCCCCAGCAGTGATGGCGGCCTGGGTAGCTACAGGCCGCGTGCCGAGGAGGGGAGCAGCAGGCCGCGCTCCGGGCGCTCTGGCCTCTCAGCCTCACTCCAGGGCTGCCTTCCTGGGGGAAGAGCCAGCTGTGTCACTTCTGAGCACTGAAGGACGCCTGGCCCAGTCACTGAGATCTCTCTTGAAGTGGCCGGTTGCCCGCTCAGTCTTGAGAGACTGGAAATAGCAGCCAGAACCTGGGGGAGCGGTGCCGTCCGGATCTAACGCGGCCTGCTCTGTAGGCAGCCTTGTGAGACTCAGGCCTAGGGTGCCACAGTTCGGGTCCTAAGCATCCTCCCAAAGTCATGCGGTGAATCTGGGTCCTCAGCTTGGTGCTTTGGGCAGGTGCGGAGAACTGTAAGAGGCTGGGCCAGTGGGAGGTCTTCGAGCATCGGGGGCACGCCCCTCCTTTCTTTTGCTTCCTGGCCAGGAATTGAGCACCTTTGCTTTAGCTCATGATGTGCTGCCACAGGGCCCCAACAATGGCACGGTCACCCATGGACCCAAATTGTGAGCCAAAATAAACTGTCTCCTGTATGGACGGGCTTTCTCAGGTACTTGCTATTGTACAGGAAGATGACCAACACAAGGGGCGTGCAAGGCTATGTTTGGGGAGAAAAGACAGCAGTAAAAAGCCTTGTGAAAGAAATTATTGCGGGAGCAAACAGAAAGGCATGATGAATATTAATAGAGAGGAAAACAATCTAATTTGTGTAATTACAAGATAATTGCAGAACCTATGCAGAGGTGATAGAGATTTGAGGGAAGCATTGTGGAGGATTGTTGCTTTGGGCTAGGTTCAAATCATATTAAGGGTTTAAACTCAAGAAGGTAATGGTGTTGATGGAACATGGCAATTGACTTAATGTGAAGGATCAAGGTTAACTCAGGGGTAGATTTGAGAGCTGACAGGGAGATGTTGGTACCAAGGGAAGAAAGACAGGAAGCAGAGCTTAGGGAGCAAGGAGACAGAGGATAAAATCATGACTTCCGTTTAGGACATGCCGAACTTAGAAGTGTTTGTAAGATGCCAAGGGGACCCTGAGACACTGGGTCAGATTCAGGAAGAACAGCATTGGAGAGAGAATATGAGGAAGGTTTTCACAGTAGATTACGGATGAAGTCATGGGGGAAAAACTGCTGGACTAGGTGGACCTCAGCTTGTGTAGATGGGAGCCAGAGGACAAAGGCAAGGAGCAGCACCTGGATGGAACCAAGACTGACTCAGACTCAAGATTTGCTTAGGTGTTGAGGCCATAGTGGTGGGAATACTTGCACGTCCACAGTGACCACTCCCTGGGCACTGCTGAGCTCCTGAGGCTATGAGGGTAGATTTTTATCTAGGGTTCATAAAAAGCCCTACATCAATGAAAGAATTAGAGATATAAGTTCAGAAGGAGCAACAACATCACTTTATTGGACAAGGGAGTGAAGTAAGGAGCTAGACACCTTCCTCGCTGGAGTGAGGTGGGAGTCTGCAGCCGGAAGTCGGGAGTCTTCGCTCTCAGCCCCTTTTATTGCCTGCCAAGAACGGGACTCTCCTCCTAGGCAGTTGTTATATCTTGACTGGATGTTTTGCGCTCTGGGACCCTGACTTGGCCATTGTCTCTTCCATGCCTCCGAGCACCCTCCTGGATAGGCTCGTCCATGGCCCTGGGCTGTCCAGGTGCTTGTCTTGCGAGATTTACAGCACAACCTCACATTGCAAGGACGAGTTAGCAAAAAGAGAGATCCTTGTGCACTGTAGTGTATTGATATGATGAGAGAATAATAAAATATATACATATGTGCGTGAGTGTAGGTGTTAGTGTGTATTTCGTGTACTGAGATTTGTATAATGTACGACCGCCCTGCTTTCTTCTGTGTTTAATCGGGGGTGGAAGGAGGAGGGTATGGAGCCTTGGCATGAAGTGAGCCAGGTCGGCAGCCTTATCAGCTCTCTCTGTTGGGTGTTCTTAGCTACTCTGTCTTTAGCAGGGGTTTAACTCTATTGGCCAGGAACCTCACGGAGGCCTTTTAACTTTCTCTGCTGTCCTCCAACTTTCCCAGCAGTACTGAGTCAGGGAGGAGAGGAGCTTGGAAGACTCCTCCCCGCCAGAGCTCCACTGGGGCAACCCCAGAGAGCTCTCAGTATGGCCTTGGTGGGCAGGAGAAGAGTGGTCCTCCATGCACCATTCTGAAACTTTATTCCTGTTTGGTGAGGGGCCCTCTGCCCACTGTCCCCTCCATGCTGTCCCAGCATGCTTTTCTCACGACAGGGAAAAGAAATCCACAGTCGGGAGCGGAGAGGGAACCTCGGAAATGGTGGAACCAGGAAGGGCTGAGACATGGAGGTAGGGCTGGGGTGGGCACAGCTGTGATGTCCTAGAGCTCTTCCAAAGGCCACAGCCCTGAGTCGCAGGCCACTGGGAGACCGCTACACAGCAGTCTCCAGATGAGAGAACACTCCACTGTCCCACATCCTCCCACCAAACGAGCTGTCTCCCATCCACTCAGGTTGATTCCAGGCTATGGAAAGAACCCTAATTCAACTTAGATTGCCATGTTGGGCTCCTTTCCTTTCTCCGTTCTTTATTTCTTTATTGGAGTAGGAGTTTTCATATATATATGATCTAAGTATTATATATGGTATATATATTTATATGTAAATAATAATAAATATATATATTTATATATATTTATCATGTTGCTACCTGGCATTCTTAATGGCAGCCTTGTGCTATAAAACTGAAAAGCACCTCATTTAGGCAAAAATACCTTTGCTTAATGCCACTGCTCATTATTTTTTGTTTCCTATTTCTTCCTCCTATTATGGAAATATAAGTTTTTTTCCTGCTCATTTTTGCAGATGAGCCTCTCAAGGTGAAAGTTTTGAGTTCTCGATATTCTAATGTCCTTATTTGCTCCAGAATCTGTCATTTGAGGGACTGTGGTGCTTTAGGGTAAAGGGGCCCTTCCTCCTCCAGGGCCGAAAACAGTGTTTCTTTAACCCTAGGCTCTTCCTGTTCTCATCCAAGTTCATCTTATTCTTGCCACTTTGTGAGCTATCTTTTTTCTCTCTGGTAACGTTTTAAATTTTTTATGATTTTTAAGACATTTTATTCTAGCAAAATATCAGCCATTAAAAAGTTTTTGTTAGCACATGAAACGTATACAGAAAACTCACAAACTATAAATGCACCATCAGTGAGTCAGCACAGACTTTAACATTTTATTTCACATTTGCATAACATCACCCTAGAGAAGAAAAGAAAATTGCCAGCACCCAGGAGCATCACTTATTTCAGGAATCAATAAGTCAGGAAAGAAGAGTTGCCTCAAATGGATAAAGAACATCCACAAAAATTTCTACAGTGAGCACTATACTGTGATTACTGCAGTGGTCAATAGGGCCACCGTAGCTTAATGGAGGCTAGTGCCCTGAGGTCTGACTGTGTGAGACCAGAGCGTAAGGCTTGGCAGATGGGGAGGCTTCGCGGGTCAGAGTGCTCTTCTCGGCGACACTGGGGACCACAGACTCAGGAAATCCGGACCACAGCCTTTCTCAGACTTTCACCCCAGGGCCCTACTACTGGTTTCCCAGATCCGGACCATTTCCTGCGCTACCTACCCTACTGGTTTTTCACTGAAGAATATATACAAATGGCAAATAAGAAGACAAAAAGATGTTTAGCTCATTAGCCATTAACAAAACGCAAGTGGAAACCACAATCAGATACACTGCACACATGCTAAAGTGGCTAAACAAAAATACACTGACAACATCAAATGCTGGCAAGTATGCATTCAGTAAATACAGTGCTGGTGGGAATACAAACAATGCAGCCACTCTGAAAGATAGCTAGGCAGTCTCGTACAGAAATAAACACGTAATTACCATGTGATGGTGCAGTTGCCCTCCTGGGCATTTACCCCAAGGAAATGAAAAATATTCCCACCAAAACCTGAAGACAGCAGGGATGGTGAATTAGCTGAACGGTTGCATCCAAATCGCCCTGCACTTGACCCCAAGTAATCTAATGTATTGCTTTGTGCTGTGTTTTCAAGGCTTGTTCTTGGGAGGGGGTGGAACCTGAAGGAGGTGGGACATCACAGGACGTCCTGAAGTCATCAAGGTCGTGCCCTTGAAGGACACAACCGCAGGTCTTTCCCTCCTTCTCTTCCCTCCCTGGCTCACGGTATGAGCAGCTGTGCTCTGCCACACACTCACACCATGATGTGCTGCCTCACAGGATCCCAGAGCAGCACAGCCCACTGATACCCTGCTGTGCACCCCACACTGTGAGCCACAGTTAAAGCTTTCCTCAGTGCAAGTCACCAAGCTCTGGTATCTTGTAATGGGAGAATAGATACAAACAAGAACCGGATAGAAACAATCCTATGGGTGAAAAGAACTTTATTGTAGTCACCAAAAAGTGCAATCAGCCCACAGCCCATGTAGGATCAGTTCAACAACTAAAAGAGTAGGAACACGTTCTGCAAGCACTTTATGGGCCACCACCTATTTCTACTCGGTAAATAAGGAAAGAACTGATGACACAATCAACAGCTTGGACGAACCCTCAGGAAATCGTGTCTCGAGAACAGAGGGCATCCCAACATGCTATGTTGTACATTTTCCCAATTATATAACATTAATGTAAAGGAAAAAAATTTAGACAGGGTCGAGATTACTGGCTGCTGGGCTTGGTGTACTGACGACTGTCCCGGGGGAGGAGCTGTCCGTGTATTTAGTCCTGCAGAGGGCGCCAGCGCAAACGGGTGAGCTTGCGTAGAACCTAATGGACAGGCACGCACGCTCACATGAGTAAAACTGGGAAACCTGAATCTGCTTAGTAGATGGACTCAATGTGAAATTAACATAGTTTTGTAAAATGTTAGTCCTGGGGAGAGCTACACAAAATGGACGAAAGTTTTCTTTGTTATTTTCGCAACTCCATATGAATCTATAATTATCAAAAGGAATGTTTCTCTTAAAAATTAATAAAATTAGAGCTGATCAGGGAGTCCCTCCTAGTAACAGTGACATTTCTTTTTTAAAATTAATTTTACTAGTATAAGTTAGATATACGTCACAATCACATTCATCATAGGGAATTTGTACCTACACATGTTATATCTTGATTCTTTTTTCCCAAATCCCTTCCTCTCCCTTTAACTCCTCTTCCCTTCCTTAGTTACAAAAGCTTTGTTTCCATTTTTTCTTTCTATTCTCATATTTTCTTTTCCCTTCCTTCCCTTCCGACTCTACCTCCATTGTTCCCCTTCCAATTTGAACATTTTCTTCCGAGTTTCCAATATCTATTATACTTTTTAGTCTTTATTTACCCTTTCAGTTTCTCACACCAGAGAAACAATGCAATATTTAAACATATGTGTCCAATTTATTTCACTTAAGAGTATGGTCTCAAGGTGAATCCATTTACCTAGAAATGTCTCAAGTTTATTCTTCTTTATGGCAGAGTAATACTCCACTGTATTTTTTTAAAACCCCACATCTTCTTTATCCATTTACCTACTGATGGGCACTTGGTCTGTTTCCAAGATTTAGCTACTACAAATTGTGCTGCTATGAACATGGGCATGCATATATCTCTGTGGAATGATGCTTTTAATTCTTTCAGGAAGATAACAAGAAGAGGAACAGCTGGGTCAAATGGAACCTCTAGTTTTAGTTTTTTGAGGAATCACCACACTGATTTCCACAGTGGTTACACCAGTCTGCACTCCCACCAGCAGTGGAGAAGGGTTCCTTTTCCCTGACAGCCCCACCAGCATTTGTTATTGGTTGATTTCTTGATAGCAGCTATTCTTTCTGTAGTGAGATGGAATCTCAGTGTTGTTTTAATTTGTATATCTCAGACGACCAGTGTTGCTGAACATTTTGTCATACATTTATCTACCATTTGTACTTTTTCACCTGAGAAATATCTGTTCATTTCAGATGCCCATTTTTGGATTGAGTCTTTAAATTTGGGGGGGTCTGATTTTTTAGTTCTTTATATATTTTGCATTTTAGTTCTTTGTCTGAGAAACAGCTGGGAAAACTTTCTTCTCACTCTGTGGGTTGTCTCTTCACTCTGTTGGTGATTTATCTTGCTGTGCAAAAGCTTTTTAATAAGATGAGATCCCAGTTGTTGATTCTTTGTGATATTTCCTGTGAAATCAGAGTTTTGTTCATAAAGTCTTTGCCTACACCAGTGTCTTCAAGAGTTATACCTATTCTATCTTCCAGCAAGTTTAGCATTTCTGTGTTAATATTTAGATCTTTGATCCATTTTGATTTTAGTTTCATGCATGGTGGAAAGCTTTCCCAGCACCATTTATTAAAGTGGCTATCTTTCTTCCAGAGAAGCTGTTTGGCTCCTGTTCACAGTGACTTATTTCTTAGCGCAGAGCTCTACCTTACGATAATGCTAAAAGGAACAAACATTAAGTCAGTCAGCTCTAAGGATGGAAACCATTTGCTATTTCTCAGTTTGGTGTGTAATTCCCTGAAGACTAAATACCACACACTGAGCTATGTTTCACTTTTGGAAAATGTCCTTGTGTTCATATAAGTGAAAGGTCAGTGTGTGTAGTTCTTTTTCTCTACAAGAGACAGTCCAAAGCAGGCTTGGGAAAAGTTAGTATAAGAATAAGCAAAACAGACACATGAGGACACTTGTGCACTTTGATTCCTTCAAGAACCAAACGTGCGGATTGCTGGATCGTATGCCAGTTATGCTTTTAATTTTTTAGGGGCCTCTATATTGGGGATATATTGTGAGAATGGGGAGTGGATGTTACATACTCTCAGCACAAAAATAATAACTATTTGATACAATGTATTTGTTCATTAGCTAGATTTAACTGTTCCACAATGTGCATACACTTTGAAGTATCATGTTGACAAAATAAAAAATTTTTTTATATGACAATTTAAATTAAATGTAAAACTCAAACATTTTGGCCTGTGATGATCACGGTAAGAAGACTTCATTTCTCACTAGTCCAAACTGATCGTGTTAATATATTAATATAAATAGAACTGAGCATTTTCTCAAGTGTGTTAGATGCTTTCATCTTTGTGCCATTGCACGAATATGAGCCATATTTAAGCACTGTGGTTAGTTCTTGCTCGTGGATCCCTTTGACCTTTGTCTTTAGCTCCCAGGGTCCTGGACACAGCTCACCAAGGCAGAGATGGGGCCTGGGGAGGTCAACACCAGCGGTGGGTACAGTGCTCCATGGGACTGGGCCAGTCCGCCCATCTGATGCCTGGTAGCCTTAGTACAAGTCCCCCGGACTCGCCCCCCTGTTGCTCGTGGTGTCCCTATGGAGGGGAGGTGGAGTCTGTTGATGTAAGGACATGCCCTCTCCAGGAACTGAGAGAAAAGAGAATATGAGAGCAGGTGCAGGTGAATGGAAGTTGGTTCTACCTTTCCCCAAATGTTCATTACTTCCGTATTGTCTTGGTCTGTCTGGGCTGCTGTAACAAAATAACAGACTGGATACTTTGTAAACAGCAGAAATTTGTTTCTCAAGCCCTGGAGTGGAGGTCTGGATTGAGGGGTCAGTGGATTCGGTATCTGCTGAGCGTCTTTCTGGCTCCTAGACAGCACCTCTAGCCATGTCCTGCCAGAGTGAAGAGCCTAACAAATCCCAGGGTCTCTTTTCAAAGGACAAAGCTCTCATTGATGAGCCCCCTGTGACCTCATCACATGCCCAAAGCCCCGCCGTAGATTAGGTGGCTTGGTTTCAGCTTGTGAATCTGGGAGAGGATGCAGTCACTCAGACCATAGCACCGGGCACAGCACTCAGGCCCAGGAGGCACTGCCTGCCCTTGCTCATGCAGCCAACACACAGCTCCAATTCAGTTTTGCAAGGTATTGCCTGGTGCATCACTGGCGAGCCTTTATTCAGCCTTAGAGATTGTCTCCACCATTTCCTCTGTGCTGTGCTTGTACCTTCCACTAATTGCGGCTGCTTTCCTCATCCCTGAGTGGGAAGGGGGCCCAGTCCTCCCAGCACAGAGGGAGATTCTGCACGTGTCCTGGGATCTCCTGCCAGGGCTCACCCCCTCCTCAGCGCACTCCACCCAGCACCGTGACACAAGCCCTGAGCTCAGGGAAGAGTGGCGAGCGGGGCCATCGGCAGAGCACCGGGCCGAGGGATTGAGGGCCCCCCTCAAACCCCGAGAGTCTCAGCCTCCTTCCATGCACGCAAAGGACTGGCAGCAGCTCCCTCGTGGGATCCTGACGAAGACTCAGTGGGGAGCACACGGCAAGCGCATAAGCTGCCGGCAGCGAGAGCTCCTTCACCAGAAGCTGCTGCACTCAAGTAGCTGCAGTACTAGCATAGTAAAGGGTACTGTCATTCCAACGCATTCTCCTTCTCAGGTCCTTCCAGTCCCCTCAATGCCTGATTTTCTCTTTTGGCCAAGTCGCCTCATGTAAGAAAGTTGTGCATTTTAAACCAAGTACCGACATCCCTCAGTCATCCACAAGTGGCCGTTTCCAGGATGCCCCACAGACACCAAACTCCACAAATGCTTTCTGTAAAATGGCTTAATATTTGCGTAGTACTTATGCAGATCCTCCGGTCTATTTTAAATCATCTCTAGCCAACTTATAATAGTCAATACAATGTTAATACCATCTGAATAGTTGTTATTCCATACCTTTTAGGGAACAATGACAAGAAAATGTCTCCACATGTTTGGTACAGACATAACTTTTTCCAATTATTTCCATGTACAGGTGGTTGGGTCCAGGGATTCCAGGCCCACTCCCAGCCCTGGCTGTCCTGCAGCCCTCAGTTTTGTCTCTGAAACTGGTTTTCAGAAACTAGGAAGCAGGGATCTGGTTTCTGGTGACCAGGACCCATCCTTGCAAGCTGGGCTGCTTCTTTCCTCAAGCTCTGTTTCACTATCCCCTAGCCTTCTAGTGATCTTTTCCTTTATTTCTCTGTAATTCAGAAAACACTGACTAGGTTCCTCCACATGCAGAGCACTGAAATTAAAAAGATGAGCATAGCTCCTACCCCCAAGGACTTACAGTCTTTAGGATGAGGCCATAAGGCAAATCAGTAACTATCACAATTTATTAAATAGTGGGGCAATAAAAAATACATATGGGAGCTCAGAAAGAGACTTCTAAAGAGTGTAGGGAAGCACAAAATCAATAACTAGCAGAGGACCCAGTCTCTTAAAACACAGGAGTGGTTTTTGTTAGTAAAATTCAAATGAGATTGACTAAGTCAATCCTTATACCTCTTCACCTTCCTTTTAAAAAAAAGTGTTTTAAAACAGCTTGACATAATTCACATTCTATATGATTTGCCATTTACTTGAAGTGTATAATTCAATGTTTCTAGTATATTCATAGAAATATGCAACCATTGCTGCAATCTAAATTTAGAATATTCTAATCGCCGCTAGAAATAATCCTATATGCATTAGAAGTTCTTCCTCATTCTATCACTGTCTCTCAGCCCCTAGAAACTACTGGTCTACATTCTATTTTTACAGATTTGCCTATTCTGGACATTTCATGCGAATAAATCATTCAATACAGGGTCTTTTGTAACTGATTTTTTTAAGCATAGTGTTCACAAGTTTTGTCTTTCTTAGTCTGGGTTTACACTCCATTCTCTTTACTGCTGTATTAGCTTCCTATGCATGCTTGCTATGGTTTGAAGTCAAGCCTTCTAGTACTGGAAGCTTTGGGAGGAGGGGAGCTCATTAGGTCATGGGGCTCCTCCCTGGTTACTGAGGCCCTAGTAAGAAGCTTCTCGCAGCAGCCCTTGGCCAGCTTCCCCTTCTGCCTCCCATGGTGGGAGAACACAGGGAAGCCCCTCACCAGATGCCTGCACCTCACCCGTGAGCATCTCAGCCTCCAGATCTGTGAGAAATAAGCTTCTGCTCTTAATAAATGACTTAGCCTGTGTTGTTTTATTTATGGTAGCCCAAAATGGATTACGACACTGATGTGAAGAACTGCACACATTGAGTTAAAACAACATGCATTCGTTTCCTGATGGTCCTATGATCTAGAAGTTCAATGTGGATTAAAAATCAAAATCAAGTTGCCAGCACAGCGGACTTCCTTTCCGGAGACTCTGCTGGAGGACCCATCTCCCTCCCTTTCCCACCATCCAGAGTGCCCCAGTCCTTGGTGGTTTCCCTTGCCTCCAGCACCCAGGCCAGCAGGGCTGTAACTCTGCCCACTCTTCATGCTCACTTCTCCCTCTCTCTCATCTCTCTCTTCCACTTTTGAGGCCCCTGAGCATGTTCACACTGGGCTCACCCAGGGAACTCCAGAAAATCTTGTCCTCAAGATCCTTATCAACACCATCTGCAAAGGCCCTTTGCCATACAAGATATGATATTCAATTCCCAGACTCTTGGAATTGGGACACAGAGATCTTGGAGGCAGAGATCTTATTCTGCCTACCACAGTGGCCGAGTAATATACCATATTTATTTATCTACTCATTTGTTGATAGATATTTGTGTTGTTGTCACTTTTGAATATTATAAAATGGCTGTTGTGAACATTCCTATACAAGTTTTTGTGTAGATATACGTCTTAATTTCCCTTGGATATAGATCAGAAATTAAACATTCTGCATCATCTGGAAATGTTATGTTTAATATTTTTGAGGAAATGCCAAACTGTCAAATAGACAATATAACAGATGTTGGAATTAACAGATACAGAATGTAAAATAGTGATCAGATGAAGAATTTAAATAATTCAACATAATCATATTTTTTGCCCTTTATCTATTAATATTGTGTTATACATTGATTTTTGGATATTACGTCATGGGATAAATTCCATTTGGGGAAAGTGTATATTTTTAAAATTCTGCTAGGCTAGTTTTCTAGTATTTTGGTATATGCTTTTAATCTATATTTACAAGAAATGTTGCCCTATAACTTTGATTTCTTGCAATGTCTTTGTCTGGTTTTTGTATCAGAGCGCTACCGACCTCATGTAAACAGCAGAAAAACATTCACAGTTTATTTTCTGGAATGTATAGTGAAGGGCTGGTGTGCATTCCTTTTTAAGTGTTTAGTAGGATCTATCAATAAAGACATTTGGCTGTGGGCTTTGCTTTGTGAGAAGTTGATAAATTATTAACGCTATCTCTTTATTTCTTGCAGGTCTATTCAGATTTTTTACATGTTCTTGATTCAGTTTTAATAATTTCTGTCTCTCTAAGAATTACATCATCTAAGTTACCTAACTGCTCAGCATACAGTTGCTCACCCTGTTTCCTAATAACCCATGACATCTCTGTAAGGTCTGTAGTGATGTCCCTTAATTCCTGATGTTAGTGAACTAGGTCTTCTTCCCTTCTGTTATCAGTTTAGCTAAAATTTCTCAGTTTTGTTTCTCTTACCAAAGAACCAACTTTTTGTTTTTGTTTTGTTCTCTGTCATCTTTCATTCTGGATTTCAGTGAAGCCTATTTCCTCCACAATGGGAGACCTCCGAAATTACTCCTCACAGGGCTCAGCCTTGGGTATTCACACAGATTCCTGCCCACCAGCGGTGACTAAGTTCAGCTGTGCTCTTTGAGTGTCTCTTGCCTCATCTCGCCGAGCTTCTGGCTGGCCTGCACCTCTTGTTTTCACACCCAGCTATTATGGCCCATTAATTGCTGGCTGAGTTACGTATTGTTTGTAACAAAGCCTTAGCATAGATGGTTCCAGAGCCTGATCCCATTGAGCCCAGGCCCCTTGCCAAGGGCAGAGACTCACTCTCCCTAGTGCCAAAAGAATCATTCGGGAGTCCGGAGGAGGAAGGGAAGAGGGTGCCTGTGTTGACATTGGGGTTTGAGGGGTCGGAGCAGCATCAGCGGCTTGAGGTGACTGAATTACTCAGATGTGAAGATCATCTTCTGGGTTTTGTGCAAAAGGCCCCAGATATTTCAAGTGGCCATTTTGGAATTATAGTGTTTTTGGATAATTTTGCCCCAGAAGTTTATTAAAATTGGCAAGAATCATCTCTGAAGTGAATTGATAGTGCTATCAATTCAATAAGCTACTCAGTAAGAGACCCAGACATTTCATCAGTATTTTGCTTCCGATGGATTATATAACTGACTAACGGATTTCAGGTGGTGGCACCCCACCACCACCCTCTCCTGTTGGTGTTCTTCAGCCAAAACTGTGAGATATGATTGATTTGTGTACTGAGTAGTTTCTGCAGTTTCGAATTACAGTTTAAATATTGCTGAAGTTCAATGGCAATTTATTTTTACCTTTATTAAAAGTTTTAGGGATTTTCTGACCTTGATCCTTTTCACGTCTCAATGGAACAGCTTTTCTAGATGAAGACATTGAAAGAATACAGAGTATTTTTCTTTTCGTCTTTTATTTACATGGAAATTTAAGATGTTGCAGTTTCCCACCAGTGTGGTAGTACTGAGATAGCTATTTGTATTTGTGTGCCGAAGTTTAGGACTACTCTTCAGATGTGAAATTTTCTTTTTGTTTCTACTTTTTGGCTCATAACTTGGATGTTTCTTCTGGAGTGGGATAAGTACAACAGTGACAAGTACATGGAATAATAAAGAAGACTTTGATCTTAAATCCAAGGAACTTGGCTAATTTTGGAGATAGCCATATGAAAACTTTAAAGCATAAGTATGGGTAGTTGACTGGAAATAACTCTATGTCAAATAGTCATAGGTTAAGTATCTTCAAAGAACTTGGATATTTCAGAGGATACAAAATAAAAAAAAACGAACTGGAAAGCATAAAGATTACAGAGATAAAGTCAACACCTTGTGCAGTCCTGTTGGAATTGGGACTTTCCATGAGGTGTTGAAGCCTTTGTCTCACTGTGTCGGAGAGACTGGACCTAAATGGCGCAGCATGACTTTGCTCCAGCCTGGCTTAATTTTCCTACTCCACCATCATCAACAAAGTCATCACTGAATTTTGAGAAACATCCTGAAAATTTTTCATGGACAGAAAGTCGATATGATGTGAATCGTCGATGACATAACTCTTCAGATGGCTTTGATTCTGGTATTGGGCGTCCTAATGGAGGTAGGTACCTTTGGAAGGAAAGAAAAAAATGGATGGCCTACACATGGTAGAAATGCTACTGAAAACATAACTCACCGAGGGGGATACCATGGTGGAAATTCTCGTTCTCGAAGCAGTATTTTCCATTCTGGAAAAAGCCAAGGACTACATGAAAGCAACATACCTGACAATGAAACTGGGAGGAAAGAAGACCAAAGGGAGCAAAAACAGTTTGAGGCTGAGGAATTTCCATCTTTAAATCCTGAATGTGAAAGAGAACCAAATCAGAATAAATCTTTACCTGCAGGTGTGTGGGAATATCCTCCGAATCCTAAATCTAGAGCTCCAAGAATGCTGGTCATTAAGAAAGGTAATACAAAAGATTTACAGCTATCTGGATTCCCAGTAGTAGGAAATCTTCAGTTGCAATCAGTTAAGAATGGAACTGGTCCAAGTGTTTATAAAGGCTTAGTCCCTAAGCCTGCTGTTCCACCTACAAAACCTATACAGTGGAAAAGCCAAACTAAGGAAAATAAAGTTGGAACTTCTTTCCCTCATGAGTCTGCATATAGTGTTGGCAACTTCAATGCTTTTAAATCAACTGCCAAGAATTTTAGTCCATCAACAAATTCAGTGAAAGAGTGTAATCGTTCAAGTCCCTCTTTGCCTGTTGACAAACTTAATCAACAGCCTCGTCTAACCAAACTGACACGAATGTGCACTGACAAGAAGAGTGAATTTTTGAAAGCATTAAAAAGGGACAAGGTAGAAGAGGAACATGAAGATGAAAGCCATGCTGGCTCAGAGAAGGATGAAGACTCATTCAATTTGCATAACAGCAATAGTACTCATCAAGAAAGGGATATAAATAGAAACTTTGATGAAAATGAGATCCCACAAGAGAATGGCAATGCCTCAGTAATTTCCCAACAGATAATTCGATCTTACAAACTGATATTCTTTACAGTTCACTTGAGGCAGAACACAGGCTGTTGAAGGAAATGGGCTGGCAGGAGGACAGTGAAAATGATGAAACGTGTGGTCCCTTAACTGAGGATGGGATGAGAGAATTCCAAGTTATTAGTGAACAGTTACAGAAGAATGGTCTGAGAAAAAATGGTATTTTGAAAAATGGCCTGATCTGTGACTTCAAGTTTGGACCCTGGAAAAACAGCACTTTTAAACCCACAATTGAGAACGATGACACAGAGACAAGTAGCAGTGACACATCAAATGACGACGATGTGTGAAGGATTTCCTAACAGCTTTAGAAATTTTAGTGTGATACATCTCTTCTGCAGTTTGGGGTGAATTGTAAAAATGAAGAACTATAATTTATGTAGTGAAATACCCCATTAGAAGATGATTTTTGGGGGGACTTCAATATGAAGAAATTGGGTTGGGCTGTGTTGAACATTATTTCTTTGTAAATGAATGTTGTAGAAATGAGGACTTTGGTTAATCCAGCATTGACTTTCTTCAACACTGCAGCATTTCTCTGACCAGCAATGTGACGATGTAACAAATGAGAGTTTCTCATTTAATAATAAAAAATTGTGTAATGTTTTGCAAAGCTTCTGTCTTAAAATGTCCAGGTCTTAAGAAAAAAAAGGCAGCTTACACTGTTTTGCTTGCAGAGTCGTATGTTTTTCGTACAGTGGAAATCTTCAAGACCACTTTGTGCGCCTCCCAACACCATTCCTCAAAAGGCAGAAAGGAAGGTGTAGCATGTTGGCTAAAACTGGAGCAGAGTGCACTAAAATGTTAATTTCCTGAACTCAGCTGTTGTATTAGTCACCTTTTAAAACATAAATTCCTCTTTTGCTATTTGTGGTGCGCTAAGTATTACAGGAGAGACTTTCCGCACTTTGTTTCACATTTTAAAAGGTGATTTTTCAAGAGCTTTAAATATTCAGGTATGTTGTCAGATCAGGATTTTCAGAATTGATGGAAAAGAGTCTTATGGGAAAACTTAATTTGATAAATTACTACACATGCAGAAAAACTGATCACACTGACTGGATCTGTCCACAACATGGAAAATAAACTGGATTCTCAGAAAGAAAATAAAAGAATCTGTTCACCAAGGACCCACTAAGGACCTGGATGGAGAGGGGTAGGGTTTGCTTCTTGCTGCTGACCTCACACAGACCCTCTCTGTGCAGCGAGAGCTGCGTGTGGTGGTGCCGGTGGAAGAAAGCGGGTACTATAACCCTCCTTCTGCCGTACCACCTGCTGTTGATCTCCGTGGCCTGTCAGAGAAGATGGGATGCGCCAGTGTTCCCTGGCTGCCAAGTCTACCTGCAGCAGATTGTCTGCCTAGAAACCTAGGAGACAAGGTGATGCCTCTGGGCCCCCCTGCCCTCTGGGACAGCCTCCCTGCAACACGGGCCCGTGGGGCGGGAGGGACAGCACAGCCGACCTTCCCCGGTCCTCCCCACGGGGCAGGAATCAGGTAGGCAAGCAGGCACCACACAGCTGTTGGCACTCACGTGCTGAAAGTGGCCCCTTCCAAAGTCCAAGGGCACCCAAACCGCCCAGGGAGCGCCTCCTCCCATGAGCCTGGAGATGGTACTGCAGCAGCTAAGCTGCTGCAGTTGGGGGTAGCAGCTCCTCTGCAAGGCAAAGGGAGTGGGTTTGTTCCCAGCCAGATGGTTCAGCCGCCTCCTTTCTCACTGAGCTCTCATCGAGTTTACTGACTAGCTGATTCTCGGTGTGCCATAAATGGTTCTCAATTAGTTGTCAGCCTCCTGATGAAGCCCCAAAGATGTTGAATGATTGCCTTTGTTAATCTTACTAACTTAAGATAGCTATGTGCAGGGCAGATGTTTCCCTGAGACCCTTAAACCACTATATTTTTGTTGTGATTTTCTTCTTTTAATATGAAGATTAATAAAAGCCAGTAATATTTGCTAGAATATTTTTTATGTTACTGTATAAAGCCTTTATCTCATCATCTGGGCACTGCTTCTGGCATTTACTTTCTCAGCTTATTAAGATCCCCCTAAGCCCTCCCCGACCACATATACCCTGATTCTTGAAGGTTCTTGTGCACCACCCCTGTGTAATTTGAGGTTCTCCAGCACCAGCTGTGGCCTGTCCCCATGTAGGGTGTCATTATTAGCACAAGTGATCATGCCCTGCCAGCTGCTTTTATACAGGCTGGTGCATGTGTGAGTAAAACAAACTTTATTCTACTTTACTTCATTTTATTTTTGTGCAGGGCAGCATAAAGAGCTTAGAATTCTTCTGCTAACTATCTTCAAGCCTTCTTTGCACATCAACTTTTAAAATAGACAACAATTTATTATTTTTAATCTGTTATTGTTTTGACAGAAGATAGCATGATTCTGAAAAGATATCATTGTACACTTACCAAAAAATGTAAATTGTTTGAATAAAAATGAGTTTCTAAAAATTTATTTCTTCAGTTGTTATATCTTTATGCATTGGTTTATTAGATTTGTATAATGAAATACCATAAACCATGCAACTTAAATAACAGGAACTTTTTGCAGTACAGAAACCCAAGATCAAGCTACCATCAGGTCTGGTTCCTTCTGAAGGATACACAAGATTCTGTTTTGTGTGTTTTCCCCAGTTTTTGGTGGTTTGCTGCAGTCTTTGGCATTACCTGGCTTGTGAAGGCATCACTGCTGTCTCTGCCTTTGTCTTCACATGGTATTCTCCATGAGTAAAGTCCATGTTCAAATTTTCCCTTTTGAAGGGACAACAATCATATCCTACTAAAGGCCCAGCCTATACCTCCATTAATAATCATCTTCCTAACTATATCTGCCACAGTCCTGTTCAAAACTATTACATTGTCAGATACTTGGGGGTAAGATTTCATGAACTTTGGAGGTATAAAATTCAATCACTAATACTCAATGACTTCATTTATGTATTTCCCTGAGTTGATCTTCTTTTCCAGGTCACTTATAAACCTAGTATGTGAAGAAACAAGAAGAAATGAAAGGAAGTGTTTACCCTGCTGAATTTTCCTTATAGCAAGATCCCTCTGAACATATTCTCTAAAAGTCAGAGAAGGCACCCAGTTCATCTGGGCCTTTTGGCAGTGTGCAATGTGTTGTGTTGTGTGTCCCTGAGCTCTGTACCTCTCTGGGAATGGAAAAGGACCTGCGTTTGACCAGGGGAATCATTCACTGTTGCCTGGAGCAAACAATGCCCACATGTGGAGAGGACAGTGACCTAATTACCCAGCCACAAAATTGCTAAGTCCACTAACTCTCAGAGCACCCATGCAGGTTGTGAATTATCAAGTAAGCTTACATTAATAAGTGTATCCAATATTGTCACATTTATTCTCTTCCATTCCTTTTTCTTGTGTTTCTTAAAAACTGCAACATTAAAATATGTCTTCAGATTCCAGAGATGGGGAAGACATTGTTTTCTTTACTTCCCACTATCTCAGCCATAAAATCTGGAGAAAATGCAAGGACAGTTACTGGAAAACTCTGAAATGTAGACATGAGTAGGCAGAGCAGGGAAGACCAGGGCAGGACACAACAGTGAGAGTTCTGGCATCCCCAGCTGTGATGGTTGTGGTGTCAATTTGAATAAGAAATGCCGAACAGATTCTTTTAGCAGAGTCCTGGGTGTGTCTGGATGATTGACTCACTGAAGAGAGAAGACCCTCCCTGGATGTGGGTGACCAACCAGGCTCGTAGCCTGTATGGAATGAAAAGGGAGAGAAGAAAGAAGTCCTGCTCCTGCTTCTCCAGAGGAGAGCAAGTCTTCGCCACTGCCTTTACCGTCTGTGTCCAGCCTTGCAGGGCAGAGCCCTCGGCCTTCTGGTACAGCCTCATAAGGGACTCTGCAGTGAGCCCCAGGCCTTTGACTTTTGCCTGGATTCTCCAGCATGCACGTGGCTCTTCTGTCTCTGACTCTGCAGGAAGCCACGGTAATGCCAGTCTCTCACATCTGTTCCTCTCCTGAACTTGACACACTAGCCCAAACTCCGTACAGCCCCAAACTCCAAAGTAGTGGAGTGAGACATAAGAGAAACCCTCCAGTCTGGGCTGCTGGGGAAAGAAAGGACTCCAAAATCAGAGATGATGGAAGGGATTCCTAGGGCTTTTCCCTCCATTCTCTCACCCAGCAAGTGGCTGCTGTCCTGCTACAGAGTAATACCGAGGCCGTGACCAGAGGCCTGCATAGCCAGAAGTATTGACCACCAGCTTCGGCTTCTTGCAGGAGGAGCTGGCTGAGCTCTGCAGCAGGGATATCCACAGACGCACCTGGAAATTGCCGTTCACACAGAGTGGCTCTCAGTCAGGTCTGGTGAAGGGGCTGGGAGGCCCAGGCTGGCCACATCAGGGCACCCATGGGAAAGGGTTCCTGGCATCTCCCACTCAGTGTCTCCTGCAGGGCTCCCAGGCTGATAGTCTTCCCTGCAGTTGTGAGACTAGGATTTCAAGGTTTCTGTGGTGCTGGGAGAGGGGACAGGAGACAGCAAGTGAAATGCTAGGATCTGTGCTCTTGGTGCGACTCAGCCAGTTATCTTGACTAAGTGCTCTTTAAATTATTGGGAGCACTTGGTTAATTTCCAGAGTTGTGAAAAATCTGATTGTCATAAATTTTGCCAATCTTTTTGACTCTTTTAGGAAGTATTTCCTTTCAGGAGTTCTCATTCTGTCATGCTTCCCCTCTTGCCCCCTTGTCTGTGATTTGATTTCTGACATAGGTATTTGTCACATTTTATATATCTATAAAATTATGTATGAAATTAAAAATTTATCTATTTTCTACTGCTCTGGCCTTTTTCTCATTTTCATTTTCTCTTGTCTTTACTGTCACAGTAATTATCATCCCTCTGACATTTTTCTGTCTACTAAATAGCATTTAAGCACTTTATTTTTCTTTAGAGTAATACTTGAGATTTCACCACACGTACTTAATTTTTAACAGTGTTCAAAGTAAAACAGCATCATAATATTCCCTCTTTTCCAAGGACCCTTCACCCTTAAATACTGATCACATTATTTTTTTTCTCCTACAGTTTGTGTTTTTCGTAGCCACGTGTCTTAAACACTATCTGTGTTTCTGTGTCCCCATAATGTCAGCTGGACATGCACGTGCTTCTTTCTCAGCTTATTTCTTCATCTTTACATTTTTACACCTTGCACCGCCATTTGTGAGCCATTTATCTTTGTCTTCACCAAAATTTTTTAGACATTTCATTATAGAGGGTCCCTTGGTAACACTCTGATTTACTTTTATTCTGAGAAATCTCCATTAGCAGATTATAAATCTTGATCTTTCCATGCCAGAAATTAGACCTGAATTTGGAAATTAATATATTCATGGTTTAAATATTTCTGATATAATACAAGGAGGTTCCTCTTCTGAGCTGTACATCTCAAGGTCTTTCCATTTTTTAAATATAGTTTTACTCTATCTAATAAGGAACATAAAAAATTGTTTAAACCTTCATGCAAGAATAAGTTGAGAAGGATTTAACTACTCATGGTGTAGCTCTGTAGTCATAAGACTTTAAAAAATGGTGTTAAAATAAAGCCATGCAATCAAAGTATAGGTCCCCTGGGAAACTGGTTGGAGGGAAGCTCTTTTCCAAACAGAAACATTCATTCCTATACCAATAAGGGCTGTCAGAAACAAACTACTTTTGTATGTAAGCTATCATGAAATTTGGTATCTATTTGCTAATTCAACTAAGCATTATTCTACTCCACTGCCCTTCAAGTATCAAGGATACAGATAGTCATGAACATTTAACAACACTGGTAATAAATATTGTCCTTATGGGTCCTTCCTAAAATTAGAAGACCTAATGTTTTTTTCCTTATAAATATTTTTATCAATCCAAAAAAAAAGAAATTTTTATAAATTAATTTGAAATTAAAGTGTGAAACTATGTTTTGCCATAGGTGCCTCAATAAATACTTGTCAAATACGTGTTTATTTGCCTATCCTACTAGAATTTATACCTTGTGCTAAATTATTAATCTTCCTTCTATGAGGTAGTCAGTACCATTTAATAAAATATGAAGACTTTGGCTTCAGACCAGAAAATCTGAATTTTCATCCTAGAACTTGTAATTTGTCATATCATGAGTTTGTTACTATGGTCCTGGAAGGCTTAGGTTCCTAATCTATTGACAGGGATAGTGTATCTATAATCTAATTAATGATTCTACTGGGTTCCAAGTAGCAAATGTATAAACTTCTTGGCTATCAGTAGACAGACATTCATTTGCTTCCTTTATACCCTTGGGAAACATTTGAGGTAAGAAAAAAATCTGAAACTGTCTATGAGAACAGGATTTTTTAAAACCCTGGTCATTTGTTAAATCCTCACTACCACATCGACAGTGAAGATGCTAAACTTCTTGATTGAGTCCTATTCACTTATACATTGGCGCATTTTGTCCTTCTTCACTCGCTGAAGAACAGTTTGTGAGTGTTCACTTTGAATGACTTTGGTAGGAGGGCTTTCTCCATGGGGCACATAGTGAGCAGTCTACAGAATCAAAACAAACTCCCCCAGCCTCTGACTCTCCTGTGGGCGGGAAGAGAGCGCTCTGCTGCCTGGCCTCACTGCTTTCCCCAGTGATGAAATGCTCAGTTCAGACATTAAGAATAAATTATATCCGGCACAATTCAGGTTTTGGCCTCTACATCTCACCAGCTCTAATGAGTACTCCTAAATTGTTCCTCTGTGTCACAACAGTGCTCCGTGACTCATTAAAAATGACAGCGTACTTGGGAGAGGCTGCCTTCGAGGGACTTGCTGTGGAAGCGTCTCTGTCAGCTGTTGGTATTTATACCCCTGTTTTCCAGAGCCACCAATTGCCATACACATTTTCCTCCCTTGGGTGTACATACAGGCTAAGGGAAGCTCGTAGGAAAACCTGGAAATTTCCTTGGTAGTATTCCTTTTATGGGTAGCCATGGTAAACTTCTGATTACCCATAAGTTAGGAATTGGCATGTTACACTCAATTAGATTTTCTGGTTAGCAAAGAATTAACTGATGAATAGAATTTAAAGGAAACACTGATTAATGAAGAATTAAAACAATAAGATAAATATATTTATTAAGCCCTTAAAGATTCATCTGGGTCATATTTAGGAGGTTCATGCTGTTGTGAAATATTCTGAATGTTAATTGTGACAAAAACTATATCAGCTTATTGTATACTTTCTGGCCAACTTGTATTTCTCTAGATTCCCGACAACACTGTACTAAAATACAAACACTTCGCATATATGGAAAAATTTCCAGGTTGTGATTGCACAGCAATTGCAGAATATCTCCCAAAGATTTGTTTTAATCCCTGAGCTTTTGTCTCCGTGATATGGCAAACAAAGTTCCTCTCTTTCTGCCACAGCTCTCTGTTCCTTGTCACCCCTGTCATAGCCGCACCAACCCTAGCTTGCCTTCCTCCTCTTCCTGGACTGCAGAACTCTGGGTTGCAGCTGCAATTCCCATGCCTAGTGTACAGCCGGCCTCCCCCGGGCATCTGGAGGCCTTCACAACCACCCAGACAGGTGTGGTACTGTCTGACCCAGTGTGCCTGCCACCCTGCCGTAAACCTCAGGGTTAGCCTAGCTTTACCTGTTCGTGTATGTGTCTCTTCTAATAAGCTCTGAGCATCTGAGGTCTAGGCTTTATTTTGTGCAATTTCTTTTCATACCAGTTCATGGTACATCACTTGGATACAGAAAGGGTAAATTAAATAAGCAAATGAAGCCATGAACAAATCAATTGAATAAATGAATGAATTTGTTCTCTGTTAACAAGTAGAAATCCAAAGGCATGATTGGTTAAACAGTTTGGCACGCAGAGCTCAGGATGACTGCCAACACTCATTTTATCATTCTATCCATGGATTAGAAATTAGTAGATTCCAATGGCTCTTAGCACCTGTGGGAAAATGGCTAACTGTGGACACATCAGGTTGTTCCACTCTAGTAAGCATCTTAGGATGTGCATTAGTCAGTTTTGCATCACCATGACAAAATACCTGAAACAGGATACTTATGAAGAAGAAAAGTTTTATTTAGCTCATGGTTTTGGAGAGCAACAGGCCAAATAGCATGAGGCAGCCTCAGAGCAAGGGCTACTCCTTGGCTACACCATCTGACGCTGTGGACGGCAACGGTGAGAATGTGTGCAGGAGCAAGCAAGGGATTAATTGCAACCCAAGCCAGGAGCCGAGGATGGGAGGAGTCTGGATTGCTCCTCTCATAATAGCATGCTCACAAGAACTCAGGTATCACCTTTCCAGCACCCCAATAACCTAAAGTCCTCCCACTACGCCTCTCCTCTTAAAAGAGCACCACTGTGGGGACCAACCCTTCAATCACAGGAACTTTAGGGGAGATAAAATTAAATCAAATCTAAACCATAGTATTATGTATCTTTTAACATCATGTTATAGCCTTAAACACATACAATAAAATTTACTTTAAAAAAAATGAAGCTTTTATGTTCTTGCCATAAACTCTAACACTCATATTTAGTTATTAAAGATAATACAGCAAAGATTTGAAAACCAATGACAATGCCAAAAATTACTTCTGATGTTTTAACTAATTCCAAACTTAAGTCAATCTGATGGCACAGACCACTGATTTTAAATGTGTTTTGAATTTTTGTATCTGATACTCTCTAGGTATGGTTTAAAATACAAAAATTAATTTTTCCTATTCTTTAATTGAAATGATAAGTGACATAGGTTTTTTTTTGGTTAGGATTTAAAAGTAAAAACATTACTGATCATGTTATTCCATATAAAGAAGTTTACCTACTCTTCAAATACAATCTTTTTTTTTTTTTTTTTTTGAGGTACCGGGGATCGAACTCAGGACCTTGCCCTTGTGAGGCAGGCGCCATGCCACTGAGCTAAATCCTCGGCTCCTACAATCGATTTTTGTCATGTAGGGAACAGCAGATGACCAAGCTGCTCCAGTGTTCGTCTGTGTAGTGTCTGTATCAGGAAGATGGTTGAGGCTCAGAGCACGATGCCCCAACACCTTCTGCATTCTGGGGAAGCAGAACTGTAAGGTCATTCCAAAGGGCTCCTGTCCTGCTCCAGAGAGAAAGGTGTGCTGTATGGAGAATCAACACAGATGTCTCGCTGAGCTCCCCTTTTCGCTCCACTACCGTTAGCCCATAATTGTTTTGCCCCGTTGTAGGTCGACAAAGCTGTCATTCTGTTTCGTATCCAAGCTTAAAAATGGACAGTTTTCCCCAAATCTTTGAGACTTCATTTTTCTGGTTTCCTAGATTGGGTAAAGCTTCAAGTAAATTTGTTAACCTTTTCTCTTTTTGACTGGTGTTCTGTTATAGTTGTACCACCCATGACCTTTATGAAAGTTGAGAAAAGGGTTTTCCCGTCTCTCTCCCCCTCCAGAACTGAGCAAGGTCTGGGTTAATCATGCCATGAATTAATCACTCGGTGCCCTGGGCATCTCTTTTCCAGGGCCTGGTGTCCTGTCTGTCAAAGAAGGTATCAGATTAGATGGTTGCAAAACAACTTACCAGTTTGAGTATCCTGGGTTTTGTGTGCTCTTGTGCACATTTCAGTAGCATGATTGCCATTTAAAGTGTTTCTACCTGTTCAGGTATTATGTATTAGTGACTCAAGTATAGTTTAGCTTTTAAAAGAACAAATAAACATTCCACTGCTATAGAAATCAAAGATACCAAGTCCTGCTGTGTCTACACTGCTTTAACTGGCAGCTGCAGGTGAATTATTTGTGACCATGCTCCATGAAACTCCTGGCAATGCAGTGTCAGTTTGTACAGATGAGATTGATTTAATAATTTAAGATGCCACAGCAGCTCCTTGACAGTTAATCTGTAGCAAAAAATGATCTGGGACCAAAAGAGGGGCTCATCTGCTTTGCAGATTCTCCCAGAGCAAAATAAGCCAGAATTTCCCATTTTGTAAGGACAATTTTTGGATTAGTGGTTAGCTTATAAACAGAAGAATTTAAAAACCCATTGTACTTGAGAAGAAGGGACATGATATTCTGATACTATTTTATGAGCTTTCAAACTCAGAACTAATAAAAAGGAGCTATTCTTGTTCCCTATAGTAACTGAAGAATTTTACATTATTACGAAGACTGATTTTTTTCTTCAGTGCCAGGGCTTAAGCCCAGAACCTCCTCCATGCTTAAGCAAGTGTTCTACCACTGAGCTATGTCTCCTGGCCTAATAAGACTGCTTTTTGAAGATATTTTACATCTGATATTTCAAATAAACCCACATCAATTTGTTACCTACAAAAACAGTTGTATTTTTTATTAATATAATATTCAAAAATTGTCATTGACCCTGAACATTGAGGGTATACAACAGGACAATCAGAGAGAAAGATCAAGTATTAAGACACTGTATTCTATTTTTAAATTGTTACTGTTTTTACTTCTAAAATCTCATGCCTCCTACTAGTACATACAGTACTTTGTTCTTAAATGGCAACTTCACATTTCACTCTTTGGTTTTATGTTAGACCCCTAAAGAAAACATTTTCTTCTGATAACTTATATCATGGAAATATCTGCAGCAATGTAAGTAAAATACATTGAGAATATCATAACATGTGACTTGAAGACCACAGTAAAATGTAGTTACAGCTATGAAGCAATTGTGTTATTACATAATTTAGCAATCTATAATTTTAGACATATAGACCAAAGTGAAATCCCTTTAAGATGGTGCTCTAGTATATTGTGTACATATTGCAAGGTTTCTACCTCCATTTACAACATTTTGGAGTAACTTTTGCGTAATTACCTTCTGACCTGGGGTCTACTGCTGTGTGCACATAAAATAATTGGTTTCAGGATTTTACTGTCAGATCTTGCTTTGACTAAGAAAAGAAAGAAGTTATTACTATCAAACAACATAATTTCAACATTTTCAGTCTACAAAGGCTTAATGTCCACTTAGAAACTCAATTATTTGCCTTCATTAAATGTGTTCAGTGTTCCAACATAAGCTGTGACAGCTGCCTTGGTAGAATCAGAGGGCATGCGTGATAGCAAGTCAGCTGGCCAGGAGGCACTGCATCACCTGGGTGAGTGTGTTTATCAAGCTTCCCGCATGGCAGCCTCTAAAGGGGTTGGTATACACAACTGCTGAGCAAGGTTGCACCGGAGACAAGAATCCAGGAGAGAGACCTGAGATGCCCGACACACCCACACTCCCTTCACCAGCGATCTGCAGATTCTGTTACTAGCCTTCCCCCACTCTCGGTGTAAGAGTTGGCCATCCCTCTGGCAACCTTTTTGACTGTGGGACATAAGACTTCTATTCCAGGAGGTCCTGCTCTGCTCCCTGGAGGAGCAGACATTCAAATGAGAGGCTGAGCAGTGTCTGGACAGATACATCTTGCTAGGTTTCCCATATTTCTATTAGCTCACACCTTTTGTGTCCAATAACAATTCACCACAGCTTCCCCGCTTCCCTAGACTTTTAAGCATAGAAATCTAGTTCACTCTGGAGTTTTGGATCTTCAATCCCATTTCACATAAAACTACAATTAGACAAATTTGTTGTGGGTTTTCTCCTTTTTCTATCTGTGGCCAGTTTATTTCAACAGACTTAAAAACTTGATCCATCTTGAGATATACAAGAGAGATTATGAAATGTCAGCTCAGGATTTGAAGCAAGGGCCATCTTTGAAAGTTAAACTGTGGAACCAATACACATAAGTAAAAGCAGGAAATCCCAGACTCACAAAGAACACCTTGATTGAATTAAGGCTTTCCCAAATAAGGCCAGTAAGCCATATAGTTTGGTCTTTGTGTGATAGACATTGTGGATGGGCATGAAGGAAGCTTATATTATTATTATTATTTTTTTTGGTACCGGGGATCGAACTCGGGTCTTTGTGCTTGCACAGCAGGTGGCAAAACCACTGAGCTAAATCCCTGGCCCAGGAAGCTTATATTATACAGTTATTCAATATTAAAATTATAGAACCTGCTAGGCATGATGGTGCACACCTGTAATACGAGCACTTTGGAGGCTGAGGCAGGAGAATCACTGTGAGTTCAGAGCCCGCCTCTGCTACATAGTGAGTTCAAGGTCAGCCTGAACTACATAGTGAGACCCTGTCTCAACAAACCAAACAATAAATAAATAAATTGTAGAACCCTTTCTTCCTGTACCAACCCCTTGCTGATGGTCTGATAATATGGTACTCTATGTGGCTTAGCAACAAGGCAAGAAGGCCAGGCTGGGCTGCGTGAACATCCACCTGTCCTTAACCATTCCACAGTTTGATTAAACAAGCTGACATCCTGACATGTACACCCTTTCTTCTAATGTCCCAAATGTGTACATTTCAAAGATTGCAGCTTTCACTGTCATGAGAGCCAGCCAGGTGAAATGCAAAGCAACAGGCGGCTGGGGACAGGTGAACTGGAGACCACAACCTGCCTGATTTCACACCAGTGCCCATTTGTGTGCGCACAGACAAAGGGCTCTCAGCCCTTCCGTGGCTAGGATTCTGCACCCTGGCGTTGGTATCCATATGGTTCAAATGTGGTTTGTGTCCTGAAGGGCCCACTATCACTGCTGCTGTTGGGAGGTGCTGTAAGCTTTCAGAGTTGGGGCTGAGGGAAGGTCCTTTGGCCAATGGGGCGTGTGCTCAGCAGTGAGCTCTCACAAGAAGGCTGATCTGAGAGGGACGATCTCAGCCCCTCCACCTGCCCTGCTCCTGGCCAGAGATGCAACCTCTGGCTTGCTCCAGCCTATAGCATCACCCAGGCTTTGAGGGGCCAGGGGTCTCCAACAGCCTCCTGTCTCCCACTCACCCCAGGTGTCTCTGGGTCCCTCATCTTCACTCTGATGAAGAATGGGGAACTGGGGTGAGGATCAGAGCTAAAGGCCTCCAGCAGAGAAGGGAGGAACTCAGGGTCCACACAAAGAGAAAGTCAGGAGTGAAAGTAATGTGAGGCAAAAATTTATTTATAAGGTTGCAAGTGCAAGGAACAGTTGCCAAGCAGTGGGGATGTGCTACAAGCAGGGGAACGAATTTCCCAAGGGTTGGGGAACCCTGTACTCACACTCATAGGGGTGAGCTGGCTTCTAAAATAACTGTTTTGCTGATTGGTGTGATCTAGGCCAATCAGGGTCTTAGCCTTTGTTGCTGGGTTGAAGAAACAGTCAGGGGTGAGGAGGTTACAGCAAGTGCATGTTACAGTTTCACAAGGGCTGGTTTCCTCAAGTACATAGCATAAGACAAGCTTGTGGTAAACACAACCATCAGCCACCCAGGTCAGGTCCTGTATTATCCCAATCACTCCTCCAACTGTTCCTACAAGCATGAGCTCTGGCTGTTGCTGTCTGCACTGTGAGATGATGCCAAGGGGTGGCCTCCATGGCATTTGGGCTTTGAACCCCAACCTGTGCAATAAACTAATCTCTCCTTTCTCAAGGCATTTCCTTAGAGTATCACGAAGCTGACTGACACAGTGTCCCAGGTGCATGGAAGAAAATGTAGCCATGTTCTTCCTGTCTCATGTAGCTGGCAGCAGCTACCTGAGCTTGAGTGAGGTTCTCAGCTTCAGCTCTTATAAATGTCACTGGTGCTCTGAGGAGCTTCCCAGCCCTGGCTGGACATTTGGAGTGACAGTGATACACAGGGTTCAGACATGCATGTTTCTAACAACCCGTCAGGCACATCCACTTGAGTCATGCTTGGGCCATAGTGAGGAACACTAGTGTCAGTATTGGTGGTCTCAAAAGGTAAATCTGAAAAGGATGCTCTACATTGTACCTCCCACTCTCACCTACCTAACTTTGAGCTCAGAATTAAAGAACTCTTCATTTTACTGCTCAGGGAGGCTGTATTTCCTTCCATGCCCCTCCTTTAGGTGGCACTGGTGCACGGAAGGGACAGCCCCGCTAATGAACTCAGCTTCCCAGGACGTTAGCTCCCCTGCAAGGAACTTATCTGCCTGGGAACTCAAACAATGGAATCCCAAGCACAATAGTTAACCTGCTTAAGTACACACTCAGCATGCATGGGTGGGAGACGCTTAGGCTCCTGACCTTGCTGGATTCTGATTCGTTGTGACATCTCCTCACAGACTAAACTTAACATCCTGAAAATCTCTGCTGTGTGCCTAGGACCCCTTTCTCCCGATTTCATCTGTGTTTCCCAGCTGCACCTGAAGAGAAGCTGTGGGTGAAGAGAAACGAGGGTGCTGTCGTGCGTCTCTAACTGCACACGGTATATTGTGCGAGGACCACCCACCTTTACGGATTTTGTTCTCCCAGTGAGACCTGGGTCTGTATGTGTTAACTTTGGTTCCAGAGAGCACATTGCAATCACAAAGATCCCAATCAAATACTGTCCTTCCTGAGCAGTGGTGTTGTAGTTTTTAAATATGGAAAATGGAGACATATTAGAGATCCTGCAGTAGGTGCTGATCTCCTGCTTGATGCTATGGTACAAGGCTGAGAAAAAAACTAAAAGGCAGAGCTAAAGGTACAGAGTACCAGGGAGCCAGGATGGCCAATGCTGCTCACCCAGCAAAGGTGCTGATCCGTCCAAGCCTCTGACTTTTATTGGTAATCAATTGAGGTAAAGGTGAGCTTCCTGCGAGGATGGGATTACACGTGAGGATGTGCAGTCCTGCAGTTTCTATGGAAACTAATTCAGCAAGGCTTGTAAAGGACAAGACAAAGCACTCTTGAATTAGGAACAGAATAGACAAAATATAAGGTTGTAATTAGAACTTTGTCCTTCTAGTTAAGAAGGTTTTAGTTGTGGGAATGGAATTTGGGTGAGAGTTACTTTGATCTCAGCACGTAGGCTTCAGCTGGAACAAGCCAATTGAGAGGTTAACTCTTCACAGCCTACACTGCTCATAGCCTGCTTGGGCTTATTCAATTTTGCGGTCGCCTGCAGACACAAAAGCACTTTTTTTTTTTGGTACCGGGGATCGAACTTGGGTCCTTACGCTTGCGCAGCAGGAAGCAAAACCACTGAGCTAAATTCCTGGCCCCACAAAAGCACTTTTTACAAAGAGATACTAAACAGGTCAGTGTTTTGGGGACCCACCGATCTAGCAGAGACCCTAGACGGCTGGACGTAAAAAAGCGTACATGATAGAACAGAGCCTACTGCTGTGGGACCTCAGGTCTTCTGCCCAGAGGACTGTCTGCAGAGCCAGCAGAAGATCTCCATGCAGGAGTGGGCTGCTTCTCTTAGGCCCACAGAAGGGACATCCTCCTGGACCCAGAGAATGCACAGTGAGTCTGGACACGCTGCAGTAAGGACCATCCATCTACACACATGATTACCCAGGTGTCCTCTGGGTTTTCCAACCTTGTGAGGCTTCAAGAATCTTCTGGGAAGGTCAAATGGCCTGCACAGTCTTCTCTGCAAAAGCATCTGATGAGCTCCCTAAAGTCCCGGCCAGCTCTAAACTTGTTTTCATTCCTAACCAACACCACGGTCTCTGCTCTTCTGGACCATCCATTGTCAGTTAGGCATGAGGCTGCTCAGCGGTGTAGGAAGCACTGTGGCCAGATGTGTGGCCAGGCACCAGCAGGAAGCCACCTGCAGAGCAAGACAGCAGCTGACACAAGCATCTAGGGTCGGGTCGTCATTCGCTGCCCAGGTACCTACAGAGCACTGACCACTATTGGATGCCTTTTGTGTCTGTATAATTTTAGTAGATTTTATTTTATTCTTGCGGCACTGGTGATCGAACTCAGGACCTTGCGCTTTTGAGGCAGGTGAGGTGCCACTGAGCTAAATCCCTGGCCCAGTAGCTTTTACTTTTTAGAGCAGTTTTGAGTTCACAGCAAAACTCAGCAGAAGCTACAGAGAGTCTCCATACATCTCTTTCATTCCTAATTACCAACATCTTCCACCAGAGTGGGACCTTTGTTACCAAGCATGTGAGTACATGGACACTCCACTGTGGGCACTGTTGGTGTCATGGACAGATACATAATGATATGTAGGCACTGGCTTGCTATCTCGCAGAGCTTTTCCACTGCTCCCCCATGTCCCATCTACTCTTCCCTGCGTTCTTCAGGCTATGTGTCACCTGCTAGAATGGGATCCCGTGATTTAGTCTTGCACACAACTTATTGCCAGTGCTCAGCCTCAGAATGCAGGAATACTGAGAATCCGTGTGCAGGAGAGAACAAGTGGGTGATGGAGTTAATGGGCCCTGGAGGGCAGGGGTGGAGCCAGGTGGTGCCACAGGTGTGGACAAGGAAGGAAGGGAATGGTGTCCCCTCGGGTCCCCCACCTGTCTTTTGCATGGCTGTTTTAACAAAGAAAGCAGAAGGCCATTCTGATTTCCTCACCCTAGATCTAACGTCCTTGGGTACTATTTTTTACCCATTCCCTTGCCAAAGATTAAGACCCCCCCCCATTCCCAGCATTTCCCCAGTGACTGAAGCAAAATACAGATGTGCCTCTACTTACAATGGGGTGAGGTCCCAATGAACCCCTCGTAAGTTGAAAACATCCCAATTTGAAGTGCATTGCACACACCTGGCCTCCTGCACCCCGCAGTCTAGACTCTCGGCACTCCCTGGTGAGCACACGGCTTTCTGTGACCCAGTCAGCTGCCCAACACTCCAGGAGAGATTTCAGCACATATCACTGGCTCAGGAAAAGACCAAAATTCCAAATTTGAAGTGTGGCTGATTTCCACTGGCCATGCATCACCTTTGCAGCATTTTAGAGCAGAAAACATCTTAAGTCCAAGCATGGTAAGCCAAAACCATCTGCAAAGGAAGGCGAGGAGTGATCCCTTTCCTGAAATCTGCGACAGGCAGGACTTCTCACATCTGCCAGCTCATTTGAGCGCATCATTATTTTTCTCTCTAGGATTAAGAAACTCTACTGAATGGTTTAGAAACCCAGTCCAAGTGCTATCGTAAGTGGGAGCTGTTTATTTGAACTGTATGAACATTTTTAAGTGACATCCTCATTGATGATAGCATTGTATTTACCTTTGGCATTATCTTCCATAAAATATGCATACAAACCTCTATGTTTTGAAAAAAGTGTCCCGTAAATGAAGCACCACAAAAGCTTATCACGTACAAGCCACCTTACTAAAACACAGATGTAATTCTAAGGTCTTGAAGCATCTGACTTCTACAGCATCTTGTTCTATAGAGGAAAAAGTCATGTTCTTTTAAATTAAATATAGAACATGCATCTATACTTATGTCTCATAGAGTAAAAATTTGTTCTTTTGTCAAGATCTTTGAAACGAGAATTTTCTTTAACAATGCACAAGAGAATTCAAGTTTCTCTTCCTTTTAAAGAATTGTAGCTTTCATAAAACCAAAGAGAAAGAATTAGTAACTAAGTCAATACCGTGTCACTTCACCTAAATGTAATGAAGTGATTGAAACTTTCTGTCTGTTAGAAAAGTGCTGGGGTTACAGTTAATATAAATCCTGCCAGTTAAGATAAAGAGGCAAGGATCAAAGAGTCTAAATTACTGTGTTATTTGAAATTTTTGTATTTTATTTTTCTTTCCAATGCTTACAACAAAAGAAGCTGAGCTTTTGTGCTATGAGTTTCCTGTTGTTGTGACAAAATACTTGAGATAATAAACATATAAGAAGGAGAGATTTTGGCTCACAGTTTCCAGAGGTTCAGTACATGGTCACTGGTCCATTGCCTCTGGATCTAGGAGAAGGCAGAAAGTCATGTTGGGGAGCAAGTGATTAGAACAAAGTAGCTTGCCTTCTGGTGGACAGAGGCAGACAGAGTGTAGGGAACCAGGCAGGGACAAGATGTGCCCATCAAAGCTATGTCTCCAGGGTCCACTTCCTCCAAATTAAACCCCACCTCCTTCTTCCCTCTTCCATGCTACAGGAAGACCTTCATCAGAACAGTCCCTGACCTCAACTCCCCAGCCTCCCACACTTTGAGGAATAAATTGTACATTGTCCGTTTTATGGTATTGTGGTCCAGGAGTACAGAACAGACTACAACACTCCCTCATTTAAAATTCTTGGCAACACACTACAAGGAATTTTCTTCAAGAGCACCAGAAGACCAGACTTGGAGCTACTTGGCTAGGACCATGTGACAGAGCTGGCATAGTGGGGAAACCTCCATCTGGGTGTGCAGTGGACACCCTGCTGGCCTGTGGCCTGCTAGCCCTCAGCCCTTGATGTAGATACCAGCATCATAACCTAGTGTCACAAGTCACATGATGAAGCCCCAGTGCTCAACGTATCTATATCTGGAGAGAAATCGTTTTAAAAGAGTATAGAGTTGGAATGAGACCATTAGTGCGGCCCTAATAGAATCTGCCCAGTGTCCTTATGGAAGAGGCGCCCAGGGCATAGGCAGAGGAAGACCGTGTGAGGACACAGGCAGCCTGCAGCCTGTGAGGCCTGCACAGTGATTGGCCATCACAGGGCCAATCACAGGGTTCTTTAGAGGAACAGAGACCAAAAAGCATGTTCATCTCTCAATAGTCAGGCATCTCCAGTTCCCAACTCAATTGTGCCACTTGGGAAATCATTCACAGACTATATATTTCTCTTTTGGAAAGGATATCATTCATTGTAAAGAAGAGATAATGATTTTATCTTATTTAAAGTATTTAATCAACAAATGCAGGACATATAGATTCAAGGTGTACAAAGTGATGATTTCATATATATTGTGCAATGATTATCACAATAAAATTAATAAAATTAATGAACATATCCCTCACCACCCACACTATACTTTAGATCCCCAGAATTCACTTATCTTGTGACAGAAACATTCTATCTTTTAATTAACAGCTCCCTATTTCCCCTACCTGACCCCTAGCAACCACTTTTGTCTGCTCCTACGCGTTCCACTGGTTTTGGATACCTGATACCTCATCTTCATTATTCACCTATTATCTCTGCTGTGGAGTAACCCATGTCACATAATCAATCTCTCTCATTTCATTTAGTAATTAAAATATGTCATATTAAATACAATAGATGTTATAAGAATTATGTAACTGATATTAGCAAATAATAAACCAAAATGGGACTTTAAATATGTATGAAAGAAAATCATGGCAGTTATTTCCAGCACTTGGAGCTGGCACTGCTGCCTTTGGTGTGCTTGCTAGCAAATATGAAATTACTTCTTACTCCGTCTGTCCCCGAGTCCTCACAGCAGCTAACCCAGGCAGTGCTTACTTTCTGGCACCCCATCTCTCGTCTGTAATCTGCCTGTTCCCACCTTCCCAGGCACTGAGTGAGCTGGGGACCCAGCTGGCCTGTGGACTCATCACTGAGACCCTGGGTGAGGGTTTGAAGTTTCCCAGACTTCACAGAGCTCAGCATCTGCCCCAGGGAAGGGCTGGGTCAGCGCACCGAGGACTTCCCTTTGGGGTTTTTTGTTTGTTTCTGTTTCATTTGTTCAGCACTGGGAATTAAACCCAGGGTCCTCACACGGAGCTACATCCCTAACCCTCCTTACAGTCTTTTATTTAGAGACAGGATTTTGCGAAGTTGCAAAGTTGCACAGAGTGACTTGAACTTCCATCTTCCTGACTCAGGTTCCAGGGTGCTGGTATTACAGGCACATACCACCACTTCCAGCTCCTCTTATTTTGACCAACTCCCTACCCAGGACAGTTAATCTTGATTGGGTTGAGAGACTTCTAGGAGATTAGGAACTCGCACTTCTGGGTGCATTTGGGTGTTTCTAGAGATTACTAGCCTGTGGACCAGCAAACTGAAGGGGGCAGACCCACCTTGGATGCAGGTGGCTCTATCCAATAGGCTCTGAGGCCAGAGGGAACAAGAGTAGGAGGAGGAAGTCAGCCAGTGCTTCCAAGCGAAGTTCTGCTTGGGTGTGTCTCGTTCTGCCCTTATCAGGCTGCAGCTCCCTCAGCCTCTCAGCACAGATTCCATCAGCAACTTTCCTGGGAGCTTCCAGTTCTTAGCCTCAGACCAGGATGCCTCCTTGGTCCCTCCTGTTTTGAGGCTTCCAGTTTTTTGGATGGAGCATCTGCTGGATCCCCTGGCACTTATTACTTAAGCAGAAAGAGGAAAGTAGTTGCTGAGGATCGTTTTGCACGCCACCTGTTTTCTATTAGGGGAGCTGAAAATTTAAAACCCAACTTCCCTAGTCTCCTTTGTAGCTAGGACCAGGATGCAATTAATCTGACAGTTAGATGACCTCATGCTGTGACTTTTATTGTTAGAGTTTCTGACTTGGTCTGAGGTGTCTTGCTGCAGACTGGCCATAAGCCAGGACAGACCCTCTGTGGAGGGCTGTGGCCAAGGGAAAGTTAGCTTTGGATGTGTCAGTCAACTGAGACACTCAGGAGGTGACACACAAATGCAGCAAACAAAAGAATATATATTATCCAGGCATCAGAGGGTTAGAGGTGTGGACAGGATGCTGACAGGAAGTCCACATGGGGAACCATACCTTTGTTAACAATTCATGGGCTTTGTGTCTTAGGCTTCCCGGGGCGGGGTGGGGGGTGGATTCTCTGCTTGAAAGAAGCAGTGGAGATGGGGAAACTAATTTACATGATGCTCCTGTTGACCATTAGGCTTTTCAGGATCGGTAGTTATGAGTGTGGCAGGATGGGGACAATGGGATCAGGAACAAATAGGCTAGATTACAAATACCCACATGAGAGGGAGAAGTTTTAACTCACTCAAAGATGACAAGCATGGTGGGCTTCAAACCTCTTATGTAAGCCTCTAAGGTGGCAAGTATATGAACAAGTTTATGACAGTTTTCACAAGGTTGGAAAGAGAGGGGCATGGAAGCTGAAGTCCCACCCTTGTTAGTTACTTCCATGAGCAAACAAGGTGGTGAGAACAGAAGGCGTTGGGCAGGAGGTGGCTTTCAGGGTCTCTTCTTTGTCCCAAGGGAGAGACATGGAGCAGTGGAAACCAGGCTCAGAATCCCTGGTTGGCAGTGGTAGGGGTGACTCAGAAGCCACATTTCATGGCCCCAGAGGCAGGACCTTCACTGTAGATTACATCTGTGTCACTCCGGGTCTTTCCTGGAGGTCCTGGCTGTGTACACCCCTTTCCTGTGTGTAAATATTCCCCTCTACACATGGAATCATTTTCTGGCTAAAATCCTGGCAGTGACTCTAGTTTCCGCATTGGACCCTGGCTCTATGGATAGGCAAGAAGGGGCCATAGACATTTTCACTGCCCAAAGTTTGGTCTTAGAAAACTTAAGAGTCATTTTCTTATATGTTGGACAGAGAAGACTCAAAATGTGACAGTTCTTGAATTGGTCATGTGTGATAATGCACACACTGGTGGATGGCATCATCAGGTAAAGACACAACAATAAATGAATTAGAGGCCACCCAGCGACCAGCCAGCAGACTGTTAGGACCTCGGCCACATGGAGCCCCACTCTGTCCCTGCCCCCCGCACCCCAGCAACCAGCTTAGCCACTCAGGTGGCTGCAGCCCTCCCACCTCTGGCCTCCTGGCTGTGCTGCTACCTGGCTGCACACTACAGAGCCACAGGAGGTCATAAAGGCCATTGTCCTGAGCTCCAGAAGATAGAGCAGAAGTGAACAATAGCAAGAGGGCCTCTCTCAGGCTCCTTGATGAAAACTGAAACCCACTGGAAAAGTGAAGAGAATCTGCAATAAAGGCACACCAGACCACTGTACTTGGTAAGTTGGAAGGATCACCACCTCCCATTGGAACAGGGACTATCTTCAGGGTAAGGGCAGCTGGAACCTGCAGTAGAACCCTGCAGAGTTCAACCCTGCAGGAAGACAGGGACTTCAACTTGCAACTTGCAGCCAGAAATCTGCCTGAATCTCACAGGTCTGTGAGTGGCTGACTGAGACTCATTGACTTAGATCTGCACACTGCTGCCCCTGCCCATGTTGTCTATTGTGACAGCAGAGACACACCCTGAACTAGGTTCTTCATTTTTATTTTTTATTTGTTACTTTCAAAATTTTTTTTGTTCTTATTTTTAATTTTTTTTCTACTCTTTTCAAATTTTTATTTTTCTCTTCTTTTTTTCTTTCTTTTCTCTTTTCTTTTTCTCTCTCACTCATTCTCTCACTGTCCCACATTTTTATTCATCTCCCTTTTTGCTCCTGTTCTGGCCTTGATTCAGATTTTTTCTTTATTTTTCTTTTCTTCTGTTTTTCCTTCTCTCAATTGTCATTAGTGTTAACGGAAAGTAAATACAGTTTCTAGCTTCCCTATTGCTATTAGGTGGATCTGTTCATGTCTTTGTTCTTTCATTCTGTCTTTTTCTCTTGCCTTCAATAGTTTCTTAGAGTTTTGCATGATCTTCCTGTGTCCTATGGCCTCACTGCTAACCTTTCCCTATCCTTCTATCTATCCCTCCCTCCCCAACTCCTTCTAACTCCCCATCCTGAAAGGTAAAGTTGCTATATTGAAAAGTTTATTCACTATAAACATGTGTTGGCCTGGTCCTCGATTTTGATTTAATTCACAGAGTTAAACATGATGGACTAACTACCACAAATTGTCATTTTCTAAGCTATGCTTTATCCTATGGGGTTGCTGACTGTATCACTTGGGCTAAGGTGTTGTCATTGATCTAATCAATTGTCCTTTCTGGTATAATGAAAATGAGATAGCCTCAGAGTCATTAGAGAATCACAACCTAAAGACCAGCTATATCTGGAAGACACCTCTGAGAAGCAATCATTCCATAAGGGTTCTAAATACAAGCAACAAAGATACTTACAATAAGCAATTTCAAAGTGTCAACCCAGGAATTAAAACAAGGAGAGTACCAAAACAAAAATGAGAAGACATTTAAGCAAGGCACAAACTCAGACTTCCACCCCACCAAAGGCAAATTCTGGGGGAAATGAGGTGGAAAAGTCTGATAATCAACCACCTGAACACCCTGAACTGATAGCACAGGAAGTAATAAAACAGATGAATGAGGCTTTAGAAAAATTCAAAACAGAAATAATTTCCCAGATAACTACAGAGATGGTGAGCAGAGTGAAAGACATGATTAGAGGCTCTAGAACAGAAACAGATAAAAAAATAGATGAGCTCAGAAACATGCTGGACGCCATGAATGTCCAGCCTAAGAAAGAAATGGAAACCATGAATGCCCAACATAGGAAAGAAATGAAATCCATGAAACAGATTCAAACAGATATCCAGAAGATTAAAAACTCCATTGAAAGTATTCACAGCAGATTGAGCCAATGTGAAGAGAGAATATCAGATATAGAAGATAGGATGGCAGTTAGTGACCATGAAAACAGAGATTTCTTAAAAATAGTAAGGAACCACAAGAAATCAATCCAACAGCTGCTAGATGATGCAAAGAAAAATAACCTAAGACTGATAGGAGACCTCAGAAAAGCAGGAAAAACTACTATTGACATAAAAAACCAGTTCACAGAACTAATAGTAGAAAACCTCCCAGACAGAGGTAGAGAATTGGACGTACAGATAACTGAGGCATATAGAAATCCAACTAGCCATGGTCAAAAAGAAATCCAGGGCTGGGGATTTAGCTCAGTGGTTTTGCCACCTGCTGCACAAGCACAAGGACCCGAGTTCGATCCCTGGTACCAAAATAAATAAATAAATAAATAAATAAATAAATAAATCTATCTATCTACACCTATACATGTAATAGTCAAGATTCAAGAAACCCAACAAAAGGACAAAATCCAACAAGCAGTTAAAGAAAAGAAACAAATCACCTACAAAGGAGAGCCCATCAGAATCACAGTAGACTTCTCGACACAAACCCTCAAGTCAAGGAGAGCCTGAAGTGAAGTGTTTCAAGCCCTAAAAGAAAATGACTTCCAACCTAGACTGTTGTATCCTGCAAAATTATCTTTCAAAATCAATGGGGGAAAGTAGGTACTTCCACAACAAAGAACACCTGAGAAATTTCATAAACACCAAACCAGCACTCCAAACAATTCTAAACAATATCCTAGAAAAAGATAATAAAGGTCACAAATCCATGAGGACCAACAGAGGGATGCCACCGAGCAAGTCAAGAAATTAAAGGGAAAGGGGAAAAATAAAAAATAAAAGAGCCAACAGCAGTAAAACATCATGACAAGGATGAGTCAATATCTATCAGTTATAACCATCAATATTAATGGCCTCAATTTACCAATCAAAAGAAATAGACTGACAGAATGGATTAAGAAGCAAAATCCAGCAATACGCTGTATACAAGAAACACACCTAACTCAAAAAAAAGTTCATAAAAAAAAAAAGAAGTTCATAGACTGAAAATGAAAGGATGGAAAACAGTTCTCCATGCCACAGGAACCCAGAAAAAAGCAGGGGTAGCAATCTTATTTGCAGACAAAGTAGATTTCAAACCAAAACTAATTAGGAGAGACAAAGATGGTCACTACATCCTTGTAAAGGGAACACTCCAAGAGGAAAAGATGACAATCATAAATATATGTACACCAACTATGAATGCCCCCAACTACACAAAACATATCAATGGACATGAAAAACCAAATAAGCACTAATACAATTGTAGTGGGGGACCTCAATATCACACTTATAGCAAACAGACTGATCATCTAGACAAAAAAATCAATAACGAATTTCTAGAACTGAGCCAAGCTATTGAACAAATGGACTTAATAGGTGTTTGCAGAGTATTCCACCCCCACAAAATCAGAATATACATTCTTTTCAGCTGCACATGGTCATTCTCCAAAATAGATCACATGCTAGCTCATGGGATAGGTTTAAGTAAATGTAAAAGAATTGAAGTAATCCTATGTATATTATCAGACAATAGTGCAATAAAATTGGAGCTCAATAACATAAGAAACCACAAAACTCCCACAAACACATGGAAATTGAACAACACCCTCCTGAACAACCAATGGGTGACAGAGGAAATTAAAAAAGAAATTAGACATTTTCTACAAGTAAATAATAATGCCAGTACAACATACAGGAGTCTCTGGGACACAATTAAAGCAGTTCTCCATGGGAAATTCATAGCACTGAATGCCCATATTAGGACAACAGAGAGAACTCAGTTAAATAACCTAATGCAGAACCTCAAGCTCCTAGAAAAAGAAGAGCATAACAAACCCAAAGCTCATACAAGAAAGGAAATTATAAAGATCTGAGCAGAAATCAATGCAATGGAGACTAGAGAATGATACAAAAAAACCACAACGAATCCAAGAGTTGGTTTTTTGAAAGAATAAACAAAATCAATAAACCTTTAGCCAACCTTATCAAAAAAAGGAAAGAAAAGGCTGAAATCCATGCAATTAAGAATCAAAAAGGTCAATCCACAACAAATCTAGCAGAAATCCAGAGAATCATCAATACCTACTTTGAGAACCTGTACTATAATAAAATGGAAAACACAGAATAGACAGATTCCTAGATACATATGAATTGCCAAAATTAAATGAAGAAGATATAGAAATTCTAAACACCCCAATAACAATGAGTGAAATTGAAAATGTAATAAAAAACTTACCAACAAAGAAAAACCCAGGTCCTGATGGCTTCACTGCTGAATTCTACAAGACATTTAAAGAAGAACTATTGCCATTACTCTTTAAACTCATCAAGGAAATTGAAAGGGAAGCAAGGCTTCCAAATTCATTCCTGGAAGCAAGTGTTACTTTGATCCCAAAACCAGGGAAAGACCCAACCCGAAAAGAAAAGTACAGACCAATCTCCCTAATGAACATAGATGCAAAAATCCTCAACAAGATACTGGCAAACAGAATACAGAGGGTCATCAAGAAGATCATACAGCCTGACCAAGTCAGATTTATCCTAGGGATGCAAGGATGATTCAACATCTGTAAATCAATAAATATAATTACAATACACTATATTAATAGATCCAAGGACAAAAACCATATGATCCTCTCAATAGATGCAGAAAAAGCATTCGACAAAATCCAACACCCATTCATGATAAAAACCCTACAGAAAATTGGAATAGAAGGTCTTTATCTCAACCTGATTAAGGCTATCTATGAAAAACCAACAGCCAACATCATACTAAATGGTCGAAAACTGAAAACTTTCAGGCTAAAATCAGGAACAAGACAAGGATGTCCACTATCACCATTCCCATTCAATATAGTTCTGAAAACATTAGCCACAGCAATTAGAAAAGAGAAAGAAATAAAAGGAACAAAGATAGGAAAGGAAGAAGTTAAACTGTCATTGTTTGCTGATGATATGATACTTTACATAGAAGACCGAAAAAACTCAGCCAAGAGACTTCTAGACTTAATTGACAGATTGAGTAGAGTAGCTGGATACAAGGTCGACACTCAATAAACAATAACCTTCTATACACAAATAACAGGCTCACCAAGAGAGAAATTAGGGAAACAATTCCTTTTATAAGACCATTGAAAAAAATGAAATATCTAGGAATCAATCTAACAAAGGAAACAAAAGACCTCTACACTGAAAACTACAGCACTCTGAAAAAGGAGATTGAGGAGGATATAAGAAAATGGAAAGACATCCCTTGTTCCTGGGTAGGAAGAATAAATATAGTGAAAATGCCCATAATTCCAAAACTATTATATAAATTTAATGCAACTCCAATTAAAATTCCCACAATATACTTCACAGAACTAGAGAGAACAATCCAAAAATTCATTTGGAACCAGAAGAGACCCAGAATAGCAAAAGCAATTCTAGGCAACAGAGACATGGCAGGGGGTGTCACAATCCCCAACTTGAAACTATACTACAAAAGTACTGTGATAAAAACAGCATGGTACTGGCAAAGAAACAGACCCAAAGATCAGTGGAGTAGATTAAAAGATGCATAAACAACTCCAGACATACTCAGCCACCTCTTCTTTGACAAAGGAGCCAACCACCCTCATTGGAGGAAAGATAGCCTGTTGAATACATGGTGTTGGAAAAACTAAATTTCATCCTGCCAAAGATTAAAACTAGGCCCATACCTATCACCGTGCACTAAACTAAGATCAAAACAGATTAAAGATCTAAATATTAAAACAGAAACACTAAACTTGCTGGAAGATAAGTTAGGTAGAACTCTTGAAGACATTGGCATAGGAAAAGACTTTATGAACAAAACCTCAGTAGCACAGGAACTAGCACAAAGAATCAACAACCAGGATCTCATCTTATTAAAAACCTTCTCCACTGCAAGAGAAACCACGACCAGTGCTAAGGGACAACCTACACTGTGGGAAAAAAATTTTAGCAGCTGTACCTCAGACAAAGGTCTACTATCTAGAATATATAAAGAACTGAAAAAAATCAGACCCCCCAAATTTAAAGACCCAATTCAAAAATGGGCATCTGAAATGAACAGGCAGTTCTCAGACAAAGAAGTAAAAGCAGCAAATAAACATATGAAAAAATGTTCAACATCACTGGTCATTTGAGAGATGCAGATGAAAACAGCACTGAGATTCCACCTCACACCAGAAAGAATGGCTGCTATCAAGAAATCAACCAATAACAAATGCTGGCAGGGGTGCAGGGAGAAAGGAACCCTTCTCCATTGTTGGTGGGAGTGCAGACTGGTGCAACTACTGTGGAAATCAGTATGGAGATTACCTCAAAGAACTAGGATTAGAGCTTCCATTTGACCCAGCTATTCCCCTGCTGGGTATCGTCCCAAAAGAATTAAAAGAATCATACCATAGAGATATATGTGCACCCATATTTATAGCGGCACAGTTCATAATAGCTAAAGCCTGGAAACAGCCCAAGTGTCCATCAACTGGAAACTGGATAAAGAAGATGTGGCTTTTCAATAAAATGGAGTACTACTCAGCCATAAAGAATAAGAAACTAGAGACATTTATAGCTAAATGGATGCACACTGAGGCAATACTCTTAAGTGAAATAAATAGGACACATGTGTAAATACTGAATAGTTTCTCTGGTGTGAGAAACTGAAGTGTTAATAAGGATTAAAATGATTAAAATGAATAATTGATCATTTGAGGTAGGTAGAATATGTCTAAAGGCATAGGGGAAGTGAGAGGGAAAGCAGAAGGGAAAGAAGGGACAGGAAAAATTATGAGAAAAGGAAAAAATGGAAACAAAGTCTTTGTAAATAGGGAAGGGTGGAGGGCATGGAGGGAGGACATGGAATGGGGAAAAAATAAGAACCAAGATACATCACGCACAGGTACAAGTACCCAATGATAAATGTAAACGTATTGTATACCTAAAGTGTACCAATAAAATAATTTAAGCAAAAAAAATAATAAATAAATAAATGAATTACAGAAGTTCCTTGTCACTTTTTAAGATTTAGTGCCTAGTTCAAATTGTCAGACATAGAAATTCCTTAGGGGGCTTTTAAGGCCACATTAGGGTTTTGTGTTGAAGTATCTACCTGCTCCCGAGGAAAAGCTAAGGATTTGCCTTCCTTCAAATATCTAGAACCAGCTACCATTTTATTTTTTAAAACGATGAATAATTGTTTTCATTAAATTCCAAGACTGGATTTTAAAATCTGGAAGAAGAAATCATAGAAGAAGACTAAGTCTTTGAAGATCTTCTCCTTTGAGGCCCACTAGAGAGGTCTAGAAGGACAGGAGAGAGAAGGAGAGGCCTCCAGTTTCTCCCATGCTTTACACCTTCTCAAATTTCTAAACTAGTCCCTTTGTCCAAGTTGATTCGGGTCAAGGTGCAACTTTTGTCCTAGATCAATTTCATACACTTTCGCCTTTCTGCTCATATAAATTCTTCTGGTGTAAAGTAGACGTCTACTTGGATGAGAAACTAGAAAATAGCAGAATGTGCTTCACTTAGAAGTGATGAAGTCAACTCATTTCCGATGCTTTCCGTGACCAACACAGCACCGTTGGTGGGTAGTATGTATGAAATCAGCTCTTCTGGATGCCTGTCAGAATCTTCAGGTGAGACAGGACATAACACAGGCAGGTGCTTCCGCCTGTTCAGGAAGCACTGGGACTGGGCTCTTGCCAACCTCCCACTGAGGGACCAGTCCCAGACCTCACCTCACAAGCTCCCGCCCACTCCTTTCCCCAGAGGCAACTGTCAGATGGTCCGCAGCTGCTGCAGGTGGAAGAACCACCTCCAATACCTTTCTGTGATCAGGGGAGTTTGTAGGCCTGGCCACGTAAGCCTTAATCAGGGGCACAAGGAGGTTTCCAGTAAATTCTCTAGTGAGATTCTGTGCTAATGCTCTGGTTCTGAACGCTGGTCCCCACCCCTGACTCTGCCACATGTCCTCCCAGTTAGACTTCTGAGGCAGAAGAGAAAGGGGAAATGTTTGAGAATACGCATTTTTGTAGAAACATGCTAAGCCACATTGAGATATTTTTTAATTGAAAAGGTAATACAAACACCAAGTCCTGACAAAGCACAAGCCCTCTACCCAAAAGTGTGAGGGATTTACGAGGTGCTATTTTTACAAGAAAAGTCCATCTGAGCTGAAGTAGAACCACATTCTCTCCTTGGTTACTTTACATATGTTTTTATCTCACTTCAATTAGCTGTGTTACCTAACCTCTTGTTCTTATGTGAAAATAGACAGTGAATTAGAGACGTCTCTTGGAATTGATGGTAACTAAACTTGACAGATACTGAACAACAAACCAGCTGCTGAGCTCAAGTGAAATATAGAACTCCCCACTGTTGGCCTAATTTGATCTAATTTGTACATTTGTCTTTCTTTATGATCCTATGGGGAAAAAACACTGTTGACAACTGCATTTCAGATTTTTATTTCTTGCAGTGCTGGGGATGGTACCATATCTGGGTGGCGGGTGGTGGCTCAATGGTACAGTGCTTGCCTGATACATATGAGACTCAGTACAATCACCACTCTCAGGAGAGTTTTCCTTAGCCTGTCACCCACATCCCCTACCCATCCTGAGGGGATGGTGTATCATGTGACTAGAAGGAGGAAGTATTTGCTGCCTGCAGTAGAGAATGTGCAAAGCTCCTCATTCCCATCTGTAAGCTATCCTCCTGATCACAGTTTAATAAAGTTGCTTAATTTCTTAGCTCTGCAGAGAATAAATAATGATGTTTTCCTGTTTCTGCTAGCTGGAGCCTGAGGTAAGAAGGTCTTGACTTACAATGGTTTAATTTATGATTCCTCGAGGGTGATGTGGAAGCCACTGGTAAGGAGTAGAAAGTGTATTTCAGATTGCCCATGTGGACCTTTCCGGAGGCCAGCCATCTCTAGCAGCCTCTCTCTTGCTGTGCCGGGTACCCGGCAGCCATGAGGTCAGGGGAGAAGCGGGCCATATTTCACAGAGCACTTTGTGGCTAAGCTGTGGCATTCACCATGTTAGGTGCAGTAAACGTGTTTCTGATGTGTTATATTTTCAAATTACCATAAATTCATCTTCCCACTTCATTCCCAGAAATCAATACAGTAGGCTGATAACTCCAGACAGGAAGTGGGAAGAGATATTGTGGATTCTGAATGGGCTGAGATGAGAAACTCACAATAAGATCAGGAACTACATGATCAAGTTTTCCCTTCCATTTGTATTTTACTGTTGATCCGCACCAGTGTTCCAGTCCAGATCCCTCAGTCATCCTCTCTGTGGCCCAACCTTAAACATCACCAAACAGCATGAAGGACCAGGTAAGGTAAGGATCAAAACCTACCAATGGGAAAAAGTCACTGGAAAGGAAGCATGCAGGGGAATAAACCGTAATAATCACAAAAGCACCAATATGTGATTATAGTATTCTAGGAAGAAGAGGAAGATACTGCATCCATAAAATGAGAAGAGGAAGTTGTTTTAAAATTATTTTTTAGAAATGACAGTTGGGACTGGAGCTCTAGCTCAATGGAAGAGTGCTTGCTTAGCCTTTGAACCGCAAAAAGGAAGAGGCAATTCCTGGTGGGAGTGCAAAATGGTGCAGCAACTTTGAAGATAACTTGGCAGTTTCTTGCAAAACAGAATGCTATCTTACCACGTGATTCAGCAGCACACTCCAAGGTGTCGACCCAAAGAAGGTGAAAACTTATTCCACATAGGAACCTGCACACACATGTGTATAGGAGCTTCATTCACAATTTCTCGAGGTAAGAAGCAATCAAGATGCCCTTGGTAGGTGAACGGATATTAAAACAAAAACAAAAACTTGCGTTACTTTTAAAAAGTGTCTATTCATTTCAACTACCCATTTTTTGAATAGGTCTTTTCTTTCGGGGGTTCTTTATATATCCTACCTGTTAGCCTTCTGTCCAAGGAATACCTCACAAATTTTTCCCCAATCTCTTCACTCTGTTAGTTGTTTCCTTTGCTGTGCAGAAATTTTTAATTTGATATACTCCCATATGTTGAATCTTGGAACTATTTCTTGTGTAATAGGGTTCTGTTCAGGAAGTCCTTGCCTATGCCTATGTCTTCAAGAGTTTTATCTATTTTATCTTCCAGCAGATTAAGTGTTTCTGCTTTTATATTTAGATCTTTGACTTCCATTTTGATTTTAGTTAAGTACATGGTGAGATACATGGGTCTTGATTCAATATTCTGCATGTGCACAGCAGAAATTTCACTTGACCCAACAATTCTCTTTCTAGGTGTCTTCCCCAAAGAGTTAAAGACATCATAGTACAGGGATACATGCATAACCATGTTTATAGCAGCACAATTCATAATAGTTAAATCTTGAAAGCAGCCTGTATGTCCATGAACAGATGAATACTTAAAGAAATATGATATCTATAGACATCTTCCTTGAAGAAGGGTAAACTTGGGTTGTTTGTAGGAAAATGGATGCATGTTGAGACCATAATGTTAAGTGAAATAAATCAGACACACAAGCCTAAGTATCACATGGTTTGTCTTACATGAGAAGCCCAAAATATAAATAAAGAGCTAAATAAAAGATAGATAATAGGAAATAGGGATATCAACCTTTTGCAAATGGGAAGGGGAATGGAAGAGATAGAGGGAGGAGGGAAGGCAGGAGAAAGCGATGGAAGAAGAATTGAGATGTGTCTTGTACCTTACCAGCTCCCCATGAGGAATGTGATCGTTGCGAACTGCAAACATGGACTAATAAAAAATACAATTTTTAAAAAATGTGATACTTCCAGAGAATGGAATATGATTCAGCACTAAGAAGAAATCATTAAGCCATGAAAAGATGCAGAGGAACATTAAGTGCACATTAGTAAATAAAAGTAGCCTAGCTGAAATGGCTACCTTCCCTAAGATTTTAGCTCTGTAACATTCTGGAGAAAGCTTAACTATGGAGATAGTAAAAAGATCAGTGATAGGCTAGTGGGGAAGCAAGGGAGCAGACAGTTTTTAGGGTAGTGAAAATGTTCTGTATGCTGCGGTAACTGTGGGAATACACCTTTGTCATGAATGCTAAAGTATGGATCTTGCTTGATTATGATGTGTTGATATAGGTTCATCAATTATGACAGATGCAAAATCAACATCTAGAGGGGCAGGGTCACAAGGAAAATCTCTGTATCTTATTTCAATTTTGTCATTAACCTAAAATTCCTCTTCAAAATTAAAACTTGAGGTAGTCTAGAAGTAGCTCTTATAAATTAAAATTAAGGTATGTGGGAAATTCAGTAAATGTGGTGGACAATAAGATGAGACAATATCCCAAACATGGAATAAAAACCCAAATGTACGAGTAACAGCAAAGAAAAGATGAGAAAAATGGAGGACCTGTTTAGGAGGCCTTTTTCTCAAATAAAAACAATTTTAGAGAGATGAAAAAGTATTGAGTAAAGAACAAAATTTTCAATCTTTAATGAAGACATTTCTCAAAATTGAAGGATGTGCATGTCAAATTCAAAAGATGGATAAAAATACTCAACACGGTAGATTTCTAAAAATCAAATGAACCTTAACATTGTAAAATGTCACAATTCTGGGAACAACTATATCTGAAGCTTTTACAGGAAAAAAAATGTCAGATACAAGAAATCAAGAATAAAACCAGCTCTGTATCTCTCAGTAGCAAACCTGAAAGTTGGAAATAATCAAATTTTAAAATTCTGAAGAAAAGTTCTTTCCAAACTTAAACCTAGAAAAAGTATCTATTAAGTATGAGGGCTTAAAAATATGTTCCCCTTCTCCCTTTTCTCAGGCAGCTCCCTAAAGGGGTAAACGGAACAGCTCAGTGCATAAGCCCAAGCGCCCAGGGCTTCCAGGGAGACCCAGGGGGGCTGCTGGGCACAGGGGGGAGCCCTGGGGTCTCGGGGACACAGAGTTGATGTCTTCTTTCTTTTATGGTACTGGGAATCAAACTCGGATCCTTGCACTTGCGAGGCAGGTGGCGGAACCACTGAGCTACATCCCTGGCCCGAGTTGATGTGTTTTAATGAGATTGAGATGTTTGAGAGAATTGGGGGCTGAATGCTGATAATCTTCAGAGGAAGCTAAGCAAAAAAAGGCAAGACCATGAACTTCAGGGCTAACGATAAATGGAAAAGGTAACTGTACAATCCAGGCAGTTCAACAATGAATAGCACATCATAGCAACAATGTAAGCAATGGATATTTATGTAACTATGTTAAAATGAGAGGATTGGAGAGGAGGAAGCGAGGTATATGTGTTTGTGTGTATACATGTATGCCTGTGTGTGTGTGTGTGTGTGTGTGTGTGTCTGTGTGTGTGTTGACAGTGGCAAGAGCAAGAGTTAAAATTTTCTCTTATCATAGATGATGTCAAAAACTGAAGTCAAGGGCCAGGGATTTAGCTCAATGGTTTTGCCGCCTGCTACGCAAGCGCAAAGACCCGAGTTCGATCCCAGGTACCAAAAAAAAAAAGAAAAACGGAAGTCAAGAAGTCAGTAATATAAGTGTACAATGCAGAGATTCAAAGCTAAAAACAAAGGAAGTGTCACATGCTCTGTGGAACAGGATATTGGAGGATGTATTAGTACTATTTCGACAATAAGCCTTTGTACGATTATTTTTAACTATCTGGGTGTATAACGTTGACGGAAATAAAAACCGAAAGACAGACTTCAACGTCTTCAGCATTTCTCAGCCACTCCGCTGAGCGCGGCAGTGTTACCTCTGGCGAGGAAGACGCCGCGGTTCACCTGGGCGGGTGAGGGTACGGAGGGCCTCTTCCCTTTATCTTCCCGCCCTCATTCCCAGAAAGATGTCCCAGATACTGTGAGTGAATTGTCTGCAACGGACAAATTCGTTCCCTCAGAAGGGAAATAATCCCCTCCCACAAGTTTCTGCTTTTCCTTTCAGATACCACCTCATGCGCTTTCACCACGATGTACTGAGACACACTGTGAGCTGCGCTCGCTCACGCGCAGCACAGGCCAGTGGACAGCGTTCTGGCCTAGTCATCAGGAGGGCGCCGTCTCTGACGATGGCTCAGGGCTCATGGGTCGGAGTGGGCCACGCATATACTGCTGCAACGGGTCACCCCACAGTCTCTGCTATTAGTACACAGACATCTGTCTGTCTCTCGAGGAAACAGAAGAGTTCAGAAGGATGAGCCTATACCACCATCTCTTACTCTGGACTAGAATCAAGTAAAAATGGATCAAAGACCTAGATATAGAACAGAAACAGTCTTCTGGAAGATAAAACTGGTAAAATTCTGGAAGATATAGGGATAAGAAAGCACTTTCTGAACAGATCCCAAGCCCACAAGAAAGATTACCAAGAATTAACAAATGGAATCACATCAAATTAAAAACTTCTGCACAGCAAAGGAAACAACCAACAGACTGAAGAGACAACCTCAGAATGGGAAAATACTTTTTGCCAGCTATACCTTGGACATAGGACTAATATTTGGATATAAAAAGAAATAAAAATTAGACCCCCCATAAAATAAAAGACCCAATCAATAAATGGGCAACTGAAACGAATAAATCCTTCCAAATGAAAAATTACAAATGGCCAATAAACATATGAAAAAATAATGTCCATTATCTTTGGCCATTAGAAAAATGCCAATCAAAACAACACTGAAATTTGATCTTACTCCAGTAAGAATGGCTATCACCAAGGACCCAAAAAACAACAAATTCTAGCAAAGTTGTGGGGGGAAAGGAACACTTCTACACTGTTGGTGAAAATGTAAACTATACAACCACTAAGGAAAACAGTATGGTGACTCTTCCAAAAACTAAACATAGAAATTCCATTGATTTACCTATACTTCTTCTGGCTCTTCTCCCAAAACATTTAAAGGCACTACATCATAGTGATACATACCTACCCATATGTATAGCAGAGCAATTCATAACAGCTAAATTATGGAAGTGATCAGTATGCCCATGAACAGTGAATTGATAAAGAAAATGTGGTATTTTTATCACAGTAGCTTTGTAGTATAGCTTCAAGTTAGATGTTGTGATACCCCATGCCATGTCTCTGTTGCCTACATTTGGCTTTATTATTCTGAGTCTCTTCTTATTTCAAATGAATTTTTGGATTCTTTTCTCAAGGTCCATGAAGTATGCTGGAATTTCAGTTAGGATTGCATTGAATCTATATAGCAGTTTTGGAAGTATGGCCATTTTCAATATGTTGATTCTTCCTACCCAGGAGCAAGCGATGTCTTTCCATTTTCTGATATTGCCTTCAATCTCTCTTTTCAGAGTTCTATAGTTTTCAGAGAAGAGGGCTTTGATTTCTTTTGTTAGGTTGATTCCTAGGTATTTCAGTTCCTTGGATGCTATTGTGAAAGGAATTGTTTACCCTATTTCTCTCTCAGTGAGTCTGTTTTTCATGTAGTGGAAAGCTATTTTGTCTGTTGACCTTGTATCCAGCTACTTTACTGAATTTGGTTATTAAGTCTAGAAGACTTCTGGTGGCATTCTTGGGTTCTTCTATATAGAGTATCATGTCATCTGCAAATAATGACAATTTGACTTCTTCATTTCCTATCTTTATTCCTTTTATTTCTTTCTCTTGTCTAATTGTCGTGGCTAATGTTTCCAGAACTATATTGAACAAGAGTGGTGATAGTGGACATCCTTGTCTTGTTCCTGATTTTAGTGTGAAGGATTTCAGTTTTTGACCATTCAGTATGATATTGGCAGTTGGTTTTTCATAGATGGGTTTTATCAGGTTGAGGTAGAGACCATTTATGCCAATTTTTAATAGGGTTTTTATCACAAATACATGTTGTATTTTGTCAGATGCTTTTTCTGCATCTATTGAGATGATCATATGGTTTTTGTCCTTGGCTCTATTGATATAGTGTATTACATTTATTGATCTGCATATGTTGAACCATCCCTGCATCCTTGGGATGATTCCCATTTGGTCATGCTGTATGATCTTCTTGATGATCTTCTGCATTCTATTTGCCGGTATTTTATTCAGGATTTTTGCATCTATGTTCATTAGTGAGATTGACCTATAGTTCTCTTTTTCGCTTGGGTCTTTCTCTGCTTTGGGGATCAAGGTGATGCTTGCTTCCAGGAATGAGTTTGAGAGTATTGCTTCCCTTTCAATTTCGTTGAAGAGTTTAAACAGTAGTGACAGTAGTTCCTCTCTAAATGTCTTGTAGAATTCAGCAGTGAAGCCATCAGGGCCCGGGATTTTCTTAGCTGGTAAGATTTTAATTACATTTTCAATTTCATTGACTTATATTGGGTTGTTTAGAATTTTTAGGTCTTCTTCGTTCAACTTTGGTAATTCATACATATCTAGGAATCTGTCCATTTCTTCTGTGTTTTCCATCTTGTTGGCGTATAGGTTCTCAAAGTAAGTACTGACAATCCTCTGGATTTCTGCTGGGTCCATTATAATTTCATCCTTTTCATTCCTAATTGCACAGATTTGGGCCTTTTCTTTCCTTTTTTTGATAAGGTTGGCTAAGGGTTTGTCAATTTTGTTTATTCTTTCAAAGAACCAACTCTTGGCTTCTTTTATAGAACATTCACTACAGCATGGTACTGGCAAAGAAACAGACCTGAAGACCAGTGGAACAGATTAGAAGATGTAGAAACAACTCCAGACACACTCAGCCACCTCATCTTCGACAAAGGAGCCAAACACCCTCACTGGAGGAAAGAGAGCTTCCAGTGGAAAAACTGAGTTTCAACTTGCCACAGTTTAAAACTAGACCTATATCTCTCACCATGTACTAAACTAAAATCAAAATGGATTTAAGATCTAAATATTAAAACAGAAATGCTGAACTGGCTGGAAAAGAGGTGAGGTAGAACTATTGAAGATATTGGTGTAGGAAAAGATTTTATGAACAAAACCTCAGTTGCCCGTGAACTAGCACAAACAATCAACAAATGGGATCTCTTATTACTAAAAAGCTTCTACACAGCAAGAAAAACCACCAACAGTGTGAAGAGACAACCCACAATGTGGGAAAAAATTTTCACTAGCTTTCCCTCAGACAAAGGTCTACTAGAGTCTATAAAGAACTTAAAAACATCAGACCTCCCAAATTTAAAGACCCAATCCAAAAAATGGGCATCTGAAATGAACAGACATTTCTCACACAAAGAAGTAAAAGCAGTAAATAAACATATGAAAAAATGTTCAACATCACTGATCATTCAAGAGATGCAAATGAAAACAACGCTGAGATTCCACCTCACCACACAAAGAATGGCTGCTATCATGAATTCAACCAATAACAAATGCTGGTGGGGCTGTGGGGAAAGAGGAACCCTGCTCCACTGCTGGTGGGAGTGTAGATTGGTGCAACCATTGTGGAAATCAGTATGGAGATACCTCAAAGAACTAGGGCTGGAAGTCCCATGTGACCCAGCTATTCCCCTGCTGGGTATCTTCCCCAAAGAATGCAAAGAATCATACCACAGTGATATATGTGCACCCATGTTCATAGCACCACAGTTTGTAATAGCTAAAACTTGGAAGCAGCCCAAATGCTCATCAAATGGAGACTACATGAAGAAAATGTGGGGTTTTTTTTTATAAAATGGAGTACTACTCAGCCATCAAAAATGAGAAATTAGAGACATTTATTTCTAAATGGATGCACATTGAGGCAATACTTTTAAGTGAAATAAATAGGACACACATGTAACTACCGAATAGTTTCTCTAGTGTGAGAAACTGAAAGTGTAAATAAGGACTAAAACGTATAATAGATAATGTGAAATAGGAAGAAAAGGAGAAGGGGAAGCAAGAGGGTCAGGGAACAGAAAAGAAGGGAATGGAATTAATATGAGAAAAGGAAAAAATGGAAGCAAAGTTTGTGTAAATCCGGAGGAGTGGAGGGGGTGAAGGGAGGGCAGGGGAAGGGGGCAAAAATAAGAACCAAGATACATGAGGTAAAGGTACAAGATCCCAATGATGAATGTAACTGTATTATATACCTAAAATGTACCAATAAACTTAATGGGAAAAAAAGAAAATGTGAGATACATATATATTTACACACACACAAAATAGAGTACTACTCAAGATACAAAGAAGGATAAATTTGAGTCATTTATAGAAAAATGGATGCACTTTGAGTCCATAATGCTAAGTGAAATGAATTTGGCATAGACACTAAGTATCACATGTTTTCTCTTATATGAGAAATCCAAAATATAAATAATTTAAAACACAACAAAAAGTAGGAAATAGGGAGGTAAACTTTGTGCAGATGAGAAGGGGATTTATAGAAAGGAAGCAAGGATGGAGGAGAGAAACATGATCAAGATTCAGTGTTATATGTATCAGTTCTCCAAGATAAATGTAATTATTAAGCATTGGAAACATACTAATAATAAAAAATTTAAAAATCGTATATACACACAGGGTGATCAAAATATACAGTGAATATTTAAGTTTTTTAAAAAATGTATTACAATAAAAAGCATATTGCCATTAATTCCCTTCAAAATATGCCCCTTGCATTAGGCATACATATGTCATGGTTCATGACACTTTCTGAAACCCTCTGGAAGCCTTCTTTCATGAGTGTCTTTAGGACTTGTGATCGAAAATGGAGCAAATGCTACAGTGCCCTCCAACGGATAAGCAGGCTGGTAAAGCACGACACTGTCTGGCACAATGGGACTTTGAGCTCTGCAGTCACGAGTCACAATGACCATGGAAGGTAAACACTGTGAATCAATTCAAGATGTGAAGAAGCCACCACAGCACAACTAAACACATTGATTAAAGAGGACTTTCAGAACTGCTTCAGAAACTGGCAAGAATTACGGGGAAAGTGTGTCTGAAGCAAGGTAGGAGCATTTTGCAGGGAACTAGTGGCAATATGTCTTTTAGTATAATGCATTTTTTTCTTTTTGTTTGTTTGTTTGCTTTGGGGTACGGGGATCGAACTTGGGACCTTGTACTTGCAAGGCAGGTGCTGGAAACAGTGTAATGCATTTTTAAAATTTTAAAATCCACCATATTTTTCAATCACACCTCATATATATATATATATATATAATTTTCATAAGTATTTGTTTATATATCTATAAAATTAAATTGATATATATACATACATCTGTAAATATTGCTACCCATAAATGGTTGAATATATAAGAGATAGCTCTTGCTTATAGAAGAATTCCAATTATTATACATGAAAGGAATGAGAAAAAATAAAATACAATTAAGCAAACACAACAGTGAAATTTTATAGATAAGATCCACTGAGAGATTGTAAAATCAGTGGAATAAAGGAGAAACTGGATATTTATATAGTCTCAATATCTCTCTCCCAAAATATTTATTTATTACAAAGGGAAGACTTATAATGTTATAGAAGCAAAACACCAGACACAGCTTAGCCAAGTGAGCAAGATGTAATAAGACACCAAATGTTTCTTGATATGATCACTTCTGTCATAGTTTATGAAAAAAACAAAAGCAAAAAGTTACCCTTAGTCTGACCCTGAGAAAGTATCTGATAAGCCTAATTTGTGAGCTTTGACAGAAAACAGGGAAGGCTGAAGACCTATCCCAAACAGACAGAGACCAATAAGATGTGGCCACCAGGCCAACGCGAGGTCCTGGGTTGGGTTTTGGACCGGGAAAAGATACACGCAAAACCCAATAAACTACAGGTTTTGGTAGCCAGTGGCACACTCTGCTTGTATGCTGCACGTAGCATGGTCTGGGGTGAAAACCTCTGGGAGACCTGAGAGGAAAATGTGCAGGAAATCGCAGTATTTTCGTCTCAGTGGTTCTGCCGCCGGCTGCGCAAGTGCAAGGACCGGAGTTCCATCCCCGGTACCAAACAATAAAAACAAAACAGTTTAACATCTGTAAGTCCAGAATTACTTCAAAATAAGAATTTTCAAGCGCGAATAAATATTTGCTAAATGAGTATCTATAAAATTAAAAAGTTGAACTGAATTTCAATTTTTAATTTTTTCGTAAGTTCGTGACAAAACATTATTTATCCAAAAAATGTAGAAGAATGAGCCTGGGACAAAGCAGTAAGCACTGTCAGCCTGAGATGGAATCAGTAATTGACAGCTGACCAGTACAATTTTATGTGATTGACAGTATTTCTAATTGATTAGACTGAGCCAAACATATACTTTGGCATGAATTAGACAAATAAATTGAATAAATCTGTGGCAAAGCAAAAGGTTAGCAAAGTAAATGCTGGAGTAAAGAATATACATTATGAACGTAAGAACCTTTTGAAAATAATGTTATCATCACAGAGCTAGAAAATTTGTGCAGTTTGGCAGCTCTGGAAATATCTGCATTAGTTGCTTCACAATAGCATCCTACAAGGGCCACAGGAGGTTTGTGTTTGTGAAGCCTGAAGAAGTCTAGACAGGATTGGAGCAAGGAAAGGTGGCGGGCATTCGCTTTCTGCAAGTGGCAGTGGCAGACTGGAAGCGTGATGTAGAAAGGAAGAGCCCTTTACATATTCCATATCCAGCCAGCGTCTCTCTGGAGGAGGATGTCAGGCACACGGCCTTGGCTCTGACACACTTCCACTGTTTTTGAGTATTGCACGGTACCAGTAACACATCTTCTACATTTTCTCTTTTGGGGGTGGTGTTGAACATCCCAGTATGTTAAAAAATGTTTCCTTTCTAATCTCAAAATATTAAAACCTTTAAAATTCCCAATTCTATCTGATTTTTCCTCAGAACGTTTGGTGATTTGAATTGCCACAAAACTGCAGCACACTTACAATTTTAAGTAGGGTTGTTATTTGTCTAATATTCTACATTTGTTAGAATTTATAGTTTAAATTTGTAATTAAGATATGAACTCAATAACATATGGAGAAATTAGTTATAAGGGGCCAAATGATAACTGTCAGGAGTCCCAGGAAAGATTCCCCCATAGGACTACACAAGCTGAATCCTGAAGATTTTCAGTATTTTTTACCCAGATTGTTTAACATAAGATACTCTTTCTCATTTCAGTGATTAAAGTGAGTAAAGAAGAATAATCATTCTGATATTTTACCTCTTGGGCTGTATAATGTTTAAACAGGTAATCTTGACAAATACTGCATAATCATTCACAATATAAAAGTAAAATTAACTCATTACTCTTTTGATTTTACAAGTACTCTCAGACTCCATCATTTCAGTGTAACATTTAGGTGTTCATGTTAATAGTTCTAAGATCTCTTCATCCATTACTGTACTTAGGTGCAATAAGGCATACATTCTACATGGATCATTACTGTCCGCACAACATTGCTCAGATACAGAAACAGGTTATGAAGGCTCAGTGTTGTGTCCAAAGCACCACAGTTCCCACAGGCAAACGCAGGTCCAATGGGAGCTCAACTGACCATAAGGCCAGAGTTACAGACCATCTAACATTGATACAACTGCCCTGCAAATACAGGTTTAAAGACATAGAAGGAAAGTGAAAGACAATGTGTTTCCTTTAAATATCTGAGACGAAGTTGGAGATTGATATGTGTAATTCTCATGCTTTCCTTATTTTTCTTAACCTATTGCTCAAGCCATTAATCAGAAAAATAATGTCAATCTACACATTTAAATCAGAAATTCTTACTGGCCACATCATTCTGTCCTAACAGGTAACATAGAAGAGTCACTGTGGTTTTGAATGAAGAGCCTTAGATTTTACTGCTTTTATGTACCAAGAATTTCTTTTTTAGATTTTTTTTATCCTTTTATAGGTACATTTTAGGTGTACAATATAATGACATTCATCATTGGAAATTTGCACCTTTACATAGTCTCTCTTGGTTCTTAGTTTTCCCCCTTCCGCTGCCCTCCCTTCAACCCCTCCGCCCCTCCATATCTACAAAGACTTTGTTTGCTTTTTTTCATTTTCTCATATTAATTCCATTCCCTTCTTTCCTTTCCCCTACCCCTCCCACTTGCCCATTCCCTTTGCCCCTTTTCTTCCTATTTCATATTATCTATTATACGTTTTAGTCCTTATTTACACTTTCAGTTTCTCACACTAGAGAAACTATTCGGTAGTTACATGTGTGTCCTATTTATTTCACTTAAAAGTATCGCCTCAATGTGCATCCATTTAGAAATAAATGTCTCTAATTTCTCATTTTTGATGGCTGAGTAGTACTCCATTTTATAAAAAAAAACCCCACATTTTCTTCATGTAGTCTCCATTTGATGAGCATTTGGGCTGCTTCCAAGTTTTAGCTATTACAAACTGTGGTGCTATGAACATGGGTGCACATATATCACTGTGGTATGATTCTTTGCATTCTTTGGGGAAGATACCCAGCAGGGGAATAGCTGGGTCAAATGGGACTTCCAGTCCTAGTTCTTTGAGGTATCTCCATACCACAGTGGTTGCACCAATCTACACTCCCACCAGCAGTGGAGCAGGGTTCCTCTTTCCCCAGAGCCCCACCAGGATTTGTCATTGGTTGATTTCTTGATAGCAGCCATTCTTTCCAGGGTGAGGTGGAATCTCAACGTTGTTTTTGTTTGCATTTGCATCTCTTGAATGACCAGTGATGTTGAACATTTTTTCATGTGTTTATTTGCCATTTCTAATTCTTTGTGTGAGAAATGTCTGTTCATTTCAGATGCCCATTTTTGGATTGGGTCTTTAAATTTGGGAGGTCTGATTTTTTAAAGTTTTTTACAGATTTGAGATAGTAGACCTTTGTCTGAGGGACCGCTGGTGAAAACTTTTTCCCACATTGTGGGCTGTCTCTTCACACTGCTGGTGGTTTCTCTTGCTGTGCAGAAGCGTATTAGTAAAAAGAGATCCCACTTGTTGATTGTTTGTGCTAATTCAAGGGCAACTGAGGTTTTGTTCATAAAGTCTTTTCCCACCCCAATGTCTTCAAGAGTTCTACCTAAACTCTCTTCCAGCTGGTTCAGCATTTCTGTTTCAATATTTAGACCTTTAATTCATTTAGATTTTAGTTTAGTGCATGCTGAGAGATATAGATCTAGTTTTAGTCTTTGACAAGTTGAAACCCAATTTTTCCAGCACCATTTATTAAAGAGGCTATCTTTCCTCCAGTGAAGGTGTTTGGCTCCTTTGTCAAGGATGAGGTGGCTGAGTGTGTCTGGAGTTGTTTCTGCATCTTCTAATCTGTTCCACGGGTGCTCAGGTCTGTTTCTTTGCCAGTACCATGCTATGTTTATCGCAGTAGTTTTGTAGTATAGTTTCAAGTTGGGGGTTGTGATACCCCCTGCTATGTCTCTGTTACCTAGAATTGCTTTTGCTATTCTGGGTCCCTTCTTGTTCCAAATGAATTTTTGAATTGTTTTCTCAAGGTCTATGAAGTATCCTGCTGGGATTTCAACTGGAATTGCATTGAATCTATAGAATAGTTTGGGAAGTATGGCCATTTTCACTATGTTGATCTTTCCTACCCAGGAGCAAGGGATGTCATTCCATTTTCTGATATCATCTTCAATCTCTTTTTTCAAAGTGCTGTAGTTTTCAGAGAAGAGGTCTTTCATTTCTTTTGTTAGGTTGATTACTGTGTATTTCAGTTTTTTGGATGCTATTGTGAAAGGAATTGTTTGCCCTATTTCTCTCTCAGTGAGTCTGTCGTTCATGTAGAGGGAAGCTATTGATTTTTGTGTGTTGACCTTGTATCCAGCTACTTTACTGAATTTGGCTATTAAGTCTAGGAGACTTTTGGTGGAGTTCTTGGGGTCTTCCATATAGAGTATCATGTCATCTGCAAATAATGACAATTTGACTTCTTCGTTTCCTATCTTTATTCTTTTATTTCTTTCTCTTGTCTAATTGCTGTGGCTAATGTTTCCAAAATTATATTGAACAGGAGTGGTGATAGTGGATATCCTGGTCTTGTTCCTGATTTTTGTGTGAAGGATTTCAGTTTTTGACCATTTCATATGATATTGGCTGTTGGTTTTTCATAGATGGTTTTTATCAGATTGAGGTAGAGACCGTCTATTCCAATTTTTTGAAGGTTTTTTTTTTTCTTTTTTCTTTTGGTACTGGGGATCAAACTCGGGTCCTTGCGCTTGCGCAGCAGGTGGTGAAGCCACTGAGCTAAATCCCCGGTCCCTTTGTAGGGTTTTTTTAAATCATAAATGGGTGTTGGATTTTGTCAAATGCTTTTTCTGCATCTATTGAGATGACCATATGGTTTTTGTCCTTGGCTCTATTGATATAGTGTATTACATTGATTAATTTGTGTATGTTGAACCATCCCTGCATCCCTGGGATGAATCCCACTTGATCAGGGTGTATGATCTTCTTGATGATCTTCTGCATTCTATTTGCCAGTATCTTATTCAGGATTTTTGCATCTATGTTCATTAGTGAGATTGGCCTATAGTTCTCTTTTTCGGTTGGGTCTTTCCCTGCTTTGGGGAGCAAGGTGATGCTTGCTTCCAGGAATGAGCTTGAGAGTATTGCTTCCCTTTCAATTTTGTTGAAGAGTTTAAATAGTAGTGGCAGTAGTTCCTCTCTAAATGTCTTGTAGAATTAAGCAGTGAAGCCATCAGGGCTTTTCTTAGTTGATAAGTTTTTAATTACATTTTCAATTTCATTGGTTGATATTGGGTTGTTTAGAATTTTTAAGTTTTCTTCATTCAACATTAGTAATTCATACATATCTAGGAATCTGTCCATTTCTTCTGTGTTTTCCATCTTATTGGCGTATAGGTTCTCAAAGTAGGTATTGATGATCCTCTGGAATTCTGCTTGGTCTGTTGTAATTTTACCCTTTTCATTCCTAATTGGATGGATTTGGGCCTTTTCTTTCCTTTTTCTGATAAGGTTGGCTAAGGGTTTGTCAATTTTGTTTATTCTTTCGAAGAACCAACTCTTGGCTTCATTGATTTTTTTGTATCATTCTCTTAGTCTCCATTGCATTGATTTCTGCTCTGATCTTTATAATTTCCTCCCTTGTATGACCTTTGGGTTTGTCCTGCTCTTCTTTTTCTGGAAGCTTGAGGTTCAGCATCAGGTTGTTTAATTGGGCTTGCTCTGTTTTCCTAATATGAGTATTCACTGCTATGAATTTCCCTTGTAAGACTGCTTTCATTGTGTCCCATAGATTCTGGTATGTTTTATTGTCATTGTCATTTAATTGAAGGGACTGTCTGATTTCTTCTTTAATTTCCTCTATGACTCATTGGTTATTCAGAAGTGTGTTGTTCAATTTCCACGTGTTTATGAAATTTTTGTGGTTTCTTTTCCTATTGATCTCCAATTTCATCACACTATGGTCTGATAATATACAGGGCATAACTTCAATTCCTTTACACTTACTTAAATATGTTCTATGAGTGAGTATGTGATCTATTTTGGAGAATGACCCATGCGCAGCTGAAAAAAATGTTAATTCTGATTTTGTGGGGTGAAACACTCTGTAAACATCTGTTAAGTTCATTTGTTCAAGAGTTTGATTGAGTTCTAGTATTTCATTGCTTGTTTTTTTGTCTAGTTCATCTGTCTATATGTGTCAGTGGGGTATTGATGCCCCCCACTACTATTATATTAGTGCTTATATGACTTTTCTTGTCTGTTAGTATTTGGTTTATATAGTTGGGTGCACTAGTGTTTGGTGCATAGATATTTAAGATTATCATCTCTTCCTCTTGGATTGTTCCCTTTACAAAGATATAGTGGCCTTCTTTGTCTTTATTAATCAGTGTGGGTTTGAAATCCACTTGATCTGCAAAGAAGATAGCTACTCCTGCTTTTTTTCGGGTTTCTGTCACATGGAGTATTATTTTCCACCCTTTAACTTTCAGTCTATGAGTTTCTTTTTGAATTGTGTTTCTTGTATGCAGCATACTGTTGGATCTTGCTTCTTGACCCATTCTGCCAATCTATTTCTTTTGATTGGTGAGTTGAGACCATTAACATTCATGGTTATTACTGATACGTATTGAGTTATCATTGTCATGACTTTTGCTTTTTGTTTGATTCTCCCCTTTTGCTTTTAATTTCTTGTCGTGCCTAGTGGATTCATTCTCCTGGGCTTCCTGGGGTTGTGATCCTCATTGTCTTTTCCTAGGATTTTGTCTAAAAATCTTTGGAGTGCTAGTTTGGTATTCATGAAGTTCCTAAGGTGCTCTTTGTCATGAAAGTATCTTATTTCTCCATCAATTTTGAAAGATAGTTTTGCAGGGTACATCAATCTGGGTTGGAAATTGTTTTCCTTTAGGGCTTGAAATACACCACTCCAAGCTTCTTGCCTTGAGGGTTTGCATTGAGAAGTCTGCTGTGATTCTGATGGGCTTTCCTTTGCATATGATTTGTTTCTTTTCTCTAACTGCTTGTAGAATTTTGTTCTTTTGTTGGGTTTCTGGAATCTTAACAATTATATGCCTATGTGTAGATTTTTTTGATCAAGGCTAGTTGGAGTCCTATATGCCTCACTTATCTGTATGTCAAGTTCTTTTCCCCTCCTTGGGAAGTTTTCTGCCATCACTTCTGTGAACAGTTGTTTTTTTTTTTATGTCATCTGCCCTCTTTCCTGTTTCTTCATTGACTCCAATCAGTCTTATGTTATTCTTCCTTGTATTGGCTAGCAGCTGCTGGATTGATTTCTTGTGGTCCCTTAAAATTTTAAAGAAATTTTTCTTTGACTTGTCACTAATTGCAATCTTATCTTCTATATCTGAAATTCTGTCCTCACATTGGTTCATTCTGCTGCGCAGACTTTTGATGGAATTTTTAATCTCCTGGAAATCTATTTGCATCTGTTTTATGGATTCCGTTTGTTTCCTATGTTGGGATTCCATCATGTTCTTCAGCTCCTCTCTAGATTTATTAATCATGTCTTTCACTATGGACACAATCTCTGCTGTTATGTGAGAAATTATTTCTGATTTCATTTTTTCCAGATCCTCTTTTGTTGCTAGTTCAGGGAGTCCAGTTGGTTGAGTATCAGAGTGTTCCAACTTGTTTCCCTTTGGGGTTGCTGTAGGTGATCTCGAAGTCTAGTTTTGAGGCTTGTTTATATGTCTTCTCATTTCAATGGCAGGGGGGGTGCTGCTGTCACCTGCCAGCTTACCTCCTGTGTGGTGGGAGCTGCCACACACCTACCCGGAGGCCTCCCCCACTCTGAAAGTTGCGGCACGCCTACCCAGGAGCTTCCTCTGGGCTGGGAGCCTTGGCTCGCTGACCTGTACCAAGAATTCTTACAAGCAGAGAAAGTAGAGAAGTAAAATGACATCAGATGTGTGCTGTTTCAGTGGGCAAGCATCTTAGCAAACCTGTGAACAATTAAAAATAAGAATGCACAAATCTAAGAATAGGAATAAAGCACTTCTTAGTGACATATGATTATCTAATAACTATATTCCACACCGCAAAGCACACATCTTATTTTATTACAACACACAGCACCTTTGTGAAATGTGCATGGCCTTAGTGACAAACTAGATTAAATAGCTATTAAGAAAGGAAATGGAGTGAGAGCCAGGAAGCCTCACTGACCCCACTTGTGACCTAATCACAATGAAAAAGCAAGGTTCCTAACCTAATAACCACTTTTCCAAGTGGTGTGACAGTCACAAGCTTCGGGCTTAAGGTGCAGACATCTTAGCAAGCCCAGTCTGCCAGTCACACCGTCATCCTTCCACTTCCTTGCTAGTCTACAACTTTTATACCATTATTGTGAATAATTAATGAGTAAAGTTAAAATAATTCCCAGTATATTTAAATATAAATATATAGAAAAATAAAACCACCAAGATTTTTATTGCAATGGATCTATATGATAATTATAAAATAGAATGCTTATTTTATTAAAAATAAGAAAAATTATTCATATTTTGGAAGACTTATAAAAGAAGAATAAGAGGTTTTTAAAATATAATCTTTATAAGCAGTTTGAACTCTCTTGGTATTTTTGTTTGTTTGTTTGTTTGTTTGTTTGGTGTTCAGGATGAAATCCAGGGCTTCATGCATACTAAGCAAGTGCTCTACCACCCAGTTTAGTGATATCCTAAACTGCTAGACTGAACTTAAAGAAAAACACTCAGAAGCTAAAAGTAGGCCCAATGGAAACCAATGATTTCCCAGAACTAATCACTGATTTTTAGTGATCTCATCTTTGGTCAAAATAAATGACCCATTTGGAAATGATATCCTTTTGGTGAACTCCTATCCACACTCTCTAGGAGCCAATTAAGCAGTTTGATTCTATCCAATGTTTTTATTCAAGTTATTGAACAAAGGAACAAAGACATGCAGTTTACTGAATGCATAATGCAGAAGCATCGGCAGGTACTAAAGAACTTAAACTTTGTAAAATATGATGCAATAGTGATAAGATTACTAACATTGACTGAGCTCATCCATTGCCTCAATGATTTATGAGGCATCATGTTGCTTCAAGCTCTCATGAACCACTCCATTTAAGTAATATTGCTATGACTGCTTGTGTGAGGAATGTGACATTTAGTGAGGTCAGGAAATTTGGACAGGTTATAAATTTAAAGTTGTCTGACTTTTTATCTCCTGAGCTTCACCCTTTTGAGACATAGAATTCCACAGCACATAGATTCTTTATTATACATGTTGTATATAAAACAACCCTTGCTATGTGGAATCATTTTCTCATCTCCTTTTTTCAAATGGAATTAGAAGGAAAGACTGCTAGCCCAGCATGGAACAATCCTTTCTTCTGCATTACAATTTTCAATAGATGTGTCCATAGATCGTTCCCTTGTACGTAACTATCTTATTTACATTAGTATTTCCCCACATGATGGATGTTAATAGGTGTCATTCATGTGAAAGAAATATTCACTGTCAAATAAGCCTGGGCTATGAAATGATGAGAAATAGAGCTGACAGATAAACCAATTTTCTTCTCCAAACTCAAGTCCCCTTCTTTGAACATGAATCCTGCCACAACTCTTAAAGCCCCATGTGTCATGAGACCAACCAGAGGTGAACTTTGACACACGCTGTGGGTATTCTGTCTGGAAAATTTGGAATTGATATGGGGGAGGCTGGGCCAGTTGAGCTATGATGGGAGTTAGACCTGAGAGATACCAAGGACAGAGCTGTCCCTTCCCAGAGCAAAACCATACCCACGATAGGGGTGAGCTGAGTTAGAGGGAAAAGCTTGCCTGCAGCAGTAGGAAAACAGCAGATTTCTGAGAAAAGAGACTTCCACTAGAGATGGAGGAAGTTGCTTCAGCCTTTTACTTTGCAGTTCTAGTCTCATGTGGCAAATTTGGGCTTTAGATGCTATTCCTGTTCTTCTGTGGCATTGCCTTTTATATCTTCTCTATTCCTTTTTATTTTTACCAACTTAAGTGACAGCCAAAGTGTTGGGCCAAAGATAGAAAACTCCAGAAATCTTGCTTTTCATAGCAATTCTCAGATAATGTGCTTTGTCTCTGATGTTGGGGCGCAGAGTCACAGGCTTCTGTGATCTTTTGAGTTTGCCAGACACAGGACTCACTGTGAGAAATGCTGACCTAACTAATTCATCCTCTGTCACGCGTCTATACTTCTATGCTGTATTTCATGACCAAGCACAGGAACTGGCATTGGGATCCCAACTACCATGCCACAAGACTGAAAACCCTGACCCTAGTGCTTCTGATGTATTGATAATACCTGTGAGTATCCTGATACATATATATGCAAATTCACTACAATATTGAAAAAGCTAAGCTAATACAGGGCCAGAATCTCCAAAACTGTTATACTCAATCTATAGTGAAGGGGCATTGAAAAATATATAAAATGAACCGTTTTTGTTAAAATACTATCTGTAAAAGCCCGACTGAAAGTATTTAAGATCTATTCTCTTGAGTGTGCTACTCAAAACACAACTCATAACTCGAAGAAGTACACATTAGTTGAAAACATTTGGAGAGCTCTCTATTTAATCCTGAAAGCTAGATTATTTTTTTCAGCTAGCCAGGGAGGTATCTTCATCTTTCTCCCTTCATTATTCAGAGGATGGGGAGAAGTGAGAGCCAATTCTACCCCAGAAAATACAATCTTCACAAATGCGGTTGCCATGGGTGGCAAAGCTGATAGGTATGCTGTGAGCGATGCACTGTGGATCTTTCTATTTAAAATATCTACAAGTCACCTAACACAGAGCTGTGGCAAAAGAAAGTTTGCTAAACCCTAAGGATCAGGCCTGGTGTTGTCTAATGGATCTCTCTCTTGGTAAATTGCAGTGGATTTGACCAGCATAGAAGTGGACAGAGAACATTTACAGAAATCCAGATACCCTGTTGGTAAACACTAACTTTAAGGTTTGACAGAAGAAACCAAGAAAAGAGACAGGCCAGGAAGAGTCCTCCTGAGTCACGTGATCTGTGAGTGGGATGGGAGTGTGCACTTGCACTAGGCTGCACTTGCTCTGGAGCAGCTGGAGACACAAGCTCAGAACTGTGAGCCTTGGGGTGGCTGTGGGGATGGGGAGGGCAGGCACAGGTTTTGAATGCATTGACACTGAAACAGCCTCCAGCCCACCAAGAGCGAAGGGTGAAGACACAACTGGTTCAGAGGCCCTGAGTACAATCTGTGACCAAAGTTAGGTCAATGTAGACCCAGGGCATGGCCCCTTGGGGAGGTGAAAACTGAGGAGGATACTTTAGGCAAGGACAGCAGAGCCTGCACAAGTGGGAGAAATAGACATCACAGGATTGGCTCAATCAAATCACTGAACAAGGTGACCACACAATCGAGCTGAGCTACAGAGCCCAGGACAAGGGATGTACCATAATCCAGGGGTGGAGTGATGTATTATCTACAACTTCTAGTTTTCAAGTGAAAAGAACAGAAAGTGTGGGCCATACACAGGAACACACCAGACATTAGACACTGCCTTTGAGGGGCCCAAGATGTTGGATTTGACAAAGACTTGAAAACAACTATTATAGAACATTCAAGGTACTAAAGAAAACTACATTTACAGGTTGAAGGGAGGTCTGGGCAAGGGTGAAAAATAAGAACCAAGAGAGACTATGTAAAGGTGCAAATTTCCAATGATGAATGTCATTATATTGTATACCTAAAATGTACCAATTATTAGAATGAATAATCGATAATGTAAAATAGGAAGAAAAGGTCCAAAGGGGTAGGGTTAGTGGGAAGGGCAGGGAAAAGGAAAGAAGGGAAAGGAAAAAATGATGAGAAATGGAAAAAATGGAAATAAAGTCTTTGTAAATAGGGAAGGGTGGAGGGCATGAAGGGAGGGCTAGGAATGGGGAAAAAATAAGAACCAAGATGCATTATATAAAGGTACAATTCCCAATGAGAAATGTAATTGTGTTGTATACCTACAATGTACCAATAAAAGAATTTAATACAAAAAAAAAGAAAATTACATTTACAGAATTTAATAAAGGTATCATAATAATAGAAATAATTCAAGAAATAAAGAATATCAACAAAAAGATAGAAATTACAAAAATAAGCAAATATAAAATCTGGAGTTGAAAAGTTTAATACTTCAAATGAAGACTGCTGGCGGGGGGGGTCTCCAGGAGACTTCTTTGACAGAGACATCACTAGGGACCCTATGGAATCCAGAAGACGATGTGCGAATGGATAGAATTAATAAGTCCTAGGCCCTTATGGCTGCAAATACTAAACATTTAGAAAAAAACCAGTCCTTCACTCACTCTTTCAACAGATAGAGGGCGGACTTCCTCACTCATCCTATGAGATCAGTCTGGCCCTGATAACAATACCAAAGACATTTTTAAAATGGTATACCTGTCCTATGAATATGCTACAAAAATCCTCACAAAATATTAGTAACTCCAATCCAGCAATGTACAAAAACAAAAAAGAAATACCACTCTAGTCAAGTGAAACTCATCACAAGAGGGCAAGATTGCTTTAATATCTAAAACCAATCTACTACACTGAATTCAAAGAATAAAAGACAAAGTATGACTATTCAAATACATGCACAAAAAGCATTTGATACCACTCAACACTATTCATGTTAAAACTACCATACAAACCTGGAATAGAAGAAAATATAATTTCAAAAAAGAATATCAAAGCAGAATAATTGACAGCTAACATCACACTAAATAGTAAAATATTTATTTCCCACTAATATAGGACACATGAAAAGGCTATCTCCTTTCCCTTTTATTGCACTAGAGGTTCTAATCAGGTCAATTGGGTAAGAAAAATAAAGAAAATTGGTTTATATTGAAAAGGAGGAAGTAAATATTTTATATTGTGCAGAGAAAATCCCACTGTATACCCAAATGGGTTCTGACATTCATATAGGAATTCAAGGGAGATAGAAGAGCCAAACTGCCTTCAAAAAAGGAAGGCAGACAGGCATGCCTGTAATGACAGCACTCTGAGAGGCTGAGGCAGGACTGCAAGTTCAAGCCAGCCTGGCCAAGTTAGTGTCTCTCTCTCTCTCTCTCTCTCTCTCTCTCTCTCTCTCTCTCTCTCTCTATCTATCTATCTCTCCAGGATGGGGATGTAGCTCAGTGTGAAGGCCCTGGGTTCAGTCTCAAGTACTGGAAAAAGGAAGAGGAGGCAGAAGAGGAGGAGGAGGAGGAGGAGGAGGAGGAGGAGGAGGAGGAGGAGGAGGAGGGAGGGAGGAGATAAAAAAGAAAATTTATGAACTCATCCTGATTTCAAAATCTACTGCAAAGTGTAGTAATTAAGACAGAATGGTATTGTTATAAGAATATATCAGTGGAATAGAATTTAGTTTATGACCAACATATTTTCAACAAAGAGACCAAGAAAGTTAAAGGGAGATATCATGGTGTTTTGGGAAATGTCTCTATGACAACTTGATATCTTCACGGAAAAGAACGACCTTAAGAAGACATCACTAATCTGCCTTTATTGAGTGGAGTACTCTTTAAATATCAATTACATCCAGCTGTCAATTAGTGCTTTTCAGGTCATATATACATTTACTGCTTTTCTTTCTGCTAGACATATCAAATAACTGTTCTCTAACTATTACAGCAGATTTCTCTTTCCTCTCTATTCTATCCATTTTTTCTTGTGTATTCTACTGCCCTATTATTGAGTACACATACATTTAGGATTGTTTTGTGTTCTTTTTTTTCCATTAAGTTTATTGGTACATTTTAGGTATAAAATACAGTTACATTCATCATTGGGAACTTGTACATTTACATGAGTATCTTGGTTCTTATTTTTTCCCCTTCATCTGCCCTCCCTTCACCTCCTCCACCCTTCCCTATTTGCAAAGGCTTTGTTTCCATTTTTTTCCTTTTCTCATATTTTTTCATTTCCCTTCCTTCCTTTCCCCTACCCCTCCACTTCCCCTACTCCTTTAGACCTTTTCTTCCTATTACACAATATCAATTATACATTTTTAAATTACAATATCAAGATCTAGGAGACATTACCACAGATTTTACAGAATTTAAAAGGATATAGAAAGCATATTACAAAAATCTGTTTTGAAATAAATTTGATAACTTCTAATAGTACCTTGGAAGACAAATTAATGAAACTGACTCTGGAGGAAATATAAAATTTGAATAGCACCTATTAAAGAAAGTATATTCCTAGCTTGAAAATCTACCTATATGACAACAGCAGGCTCATATACATTTTAACTGATAAATTATATCAAACATTTAAAGTGCAGAAAAGAAGGAACATTTCTCCCCTCATTTTAGGAAATCAACATTGTGCTAATATTAAAACTGGATAAAGATAATAGAAGAAAAATGTATGAACATAGATAGAAATTTGTTTAACAAAATAAACTCTTAGAAGTCAGATCTGGCAGTATGTAGAAAGTGGTTTTATTATAGGGATGGCAGTGTTGGTTCAGCATTGGAAGATCCACCCCCAAAAGTGATCATTTTAACAGAGGAAAGGAAAAAGCCATATGATCCTGTCAGTAGTTGGAGAAAAAGTATTGGACTAAATTCTACAGCTGTTCATGGTAAAAGCTATCAGGAGACTAGAAGTAGAACAGAACCTTCTCAACAGATCACAGACTCCATACTTCAGCAAAAATGCCTTACATGAATGGAAAAGATACCATGCTCGCTCCCTAAGGTGGGGAACAAGGGCAGATATGCCTACTCTTCATCTGTCCATTAAACTTTGAAACATAGGCGCAAACCAAAATAGTCTGGCAATAAAATGACACAATTAGGATAGGATTGGCACGGTATAAGTAAAATCTTTATATGTAGATGAAATGATCATCTACAGAGAACATACTAAGAAATCTCTAGGGCACCTAGAAGTTGTATTTGAATTTAGCAGGTTTAGAAAACAAAAGTATATATAAAAATTCAGGTCTATGTATACTTGCTATAAATGAAGAATTGGATATTGAAATTTAAAAGTTATGTAGGAGTACAAAGGACATAGAAAAGAAAAAAGAAAAAAAAGGGAAAAAAACAGTGTTGGAAGACATTTATTACCTAATTTTTTTTTTGTACCAGGGATCAAACTCAGGACCTTGCTCTTGCAAGGCTGGTGGCAGAACCACTGAGCTAAATCCCCAGCCCTTATTACCTAATTTTAAGACTTCCTCTAAAGCTACAGTAATCAAGGCAGTGTTGGTGTAAGGAAAGACATATAGATCATTGGAATAAAACAGAAAATCTGGAAATAGAACTACACATATATGGTTCACTGAGTTTTGAAAGATTATTTAACATTAACTTTTTATAGAACATAAACTCAACTCAAGAGCAGAGGAAAAGATAGTGTTTTCAGCAAATGATACTAGAATACCTGTTATCTGTATGTAAAAAATTAACCTCAACCCTTTATTTCCATACATAAAGATAACTTGAAAGGATCTATGAACCTAAATATGAAAGATTAAAACTATAAAATTTTAAGAAGAAATTTTAAAGGAAAATGTTCATGAATTTAGAGTAGGCAAGAATTTCCTAGGATACAAAAAGCATGATGTATAAAAGAAAAAAATTGATAAATTACTGTGGAAATCATTACGGAGATACCTTAAAGAACTAGGCTTAGAGGTCCCATTAAACCCAGGTATTCCCCTGCTGGGTATCTTCCCAAAAGAATTAAAAGAATCTTACCACAGTGATATATGTGCACCCATGTTTATAGTGGCACAGTTCGTAATAGCAAAAGTTTAGAAGCAGCCCAAGTGCCCATCAACTGGAAACTGGATAAAGAAGATGTGTTTTTTCTTTTTATAAAATGGAGTACTACTCACTTATAAAGAATGAGAAACTAGAGACATTTATAGCTAAATGGATGTATATTGAGGCCATCCTCTTAAGTGAAATAAATAGGACACATATGTGTAAATACCAAACAGTTTCTCTAGTGTGAGAAACTGAAAGTGTAATTTAGGATACACACGGATGAAATTGCCTAATAACATATTTCTTGAGTTGCGTTTCCATCGTGTGTCACATGACTGTATCGAAATTTAAATTAGGGAGAAGCTTGGCTTATGTGGAGTTTGCTAGCTAACTGTTTTTTTTTCCCAGACCACTATTTGTTCAATGTTGGTTTTGGGGATCTTTCTGAAACAAATCACACCCTCTGGTGTCTTGCTGGTGCTTGAGATGCTTTTTTAAGTTATATGGAAAAATGTTTAAGTGCTTTTCAGTTTTGTTTTGGTTGAGTTCTACTGTATTTGAATATTATTGCAGTTTTTTCCCTTGCTTTGTTCTTCTTTGAATGGTTTTAATTTTTTGTATGTGTGTGTGTTTGATAATAGTTATTTTAAAAATGAAAAAAATTGATAAATGAGACTTCATCAAAATTTAGAACTTTAAATAACATTGTTAAGAAAATGAAAAGTAGTCCTTAAACAGACCATATTTATAATACATATAACCTATGGCCAAAATATATAAAGAACTCTTACAGCTCATTAATAGACAACCCAATCAAAAATTAGACACAAGAAGATGATAAATAGCCAGTACATTACAAGAAAAGGTGTGCAACACTAGAATCAGAAAAATACTAATCTGTACAATAACAATATCATGTTATACACTCATTAAGAAGATGAGGTAAAAGTTTTAAAAGAACAGATGTCAGCTTAGGTGTGAACCTGTTAGAACTTTCAAATACTGCTAATATGAATGTAAGATGATAAAAACATTTTGGAAAACAATATAGAAATTACTTCTATTACTGTTAAGACCCAACAGCTCTGTTCTTAAGTTTTTACTTAAGAGGAATGAAAACCCATTGTTCACAGTAGATTTGTACATACAAGCTGACTATACCTTATCTGAAATTCTTGGGACCAGAAGTGCTTCAGATTTGGGTTTGAAATCCATTTGATCTGCAAAGAGGAAAGCTACCCCTGATTTTTTTTGGGGGGGGGGTTCCTGTTGCATGGAGTATTGTTTTCCACCCTTCAACTTTCAGTCTATGAGTTGCTTTTTGAATTGTGTGTTTCTTGCATGCAGCATATTGTTGGATCTTGCTTCTTAACCCATTCTTCCAGTCTAATTCTTTTGAATGGTGAATTGAGACCATTAATATTGATGGTTATAATGGGTACATATTGACTTGTCATTGGCATGACTTTTTCTTTTTGTTGGATTTCCCCCCTTTGCATTTAATTTCTTGTCATACCCAGTGGATTCATTCTGCTGGGCTTCCTGGGATTGTGATCCTCATTATCTTTTCCAAGGATATTGTCTAAAATTTTTTGGAGTGCTGGTTTGGTATTCACGAAGTTCCTAACATGCTTTTTGTCATGAAAGTATCTTATTTCTCCATCAATTTTGAAAGATAGTTTTGCAGGGTATGTCAATCTGGGTTGGAAGTTGTTTTCCCTTAGGGCTTGGAATATGTCACTCCAAGCTCTTCTTGCCTTGAGGGTTTGCATTGAGAAGTCTGCTGTGATTCTGATGGAATTTCCTTTGTATGTGATTAGTTTCTTTTCTCTAACTGTATAATTTTGTTCTTCTGTTGGGTTTCTGGAATCCTAACTATTATATGCCTATGTGTAGTTTTTTTTATCAAGGCTAGTTGGAGTCCTATATGCCTCACTTATCTGTATGCCAAGGTCTTTTCCCCTGCTTGAGAAGTTTTCTGCCATCGCTTGTGTGAAAAGATTTTTTTATGTCCTCTGCACTCTCTGGTTTCTTCATTGACTCTGATCAGTCTTATGTTATTCTTCTTTGCATCATGTAGCAGCTGCTGGATTGATTTCTCATGGTTCCTTACAATTTTAAAGAAATTTTTCTTTGCCTTGTCACTAATTGCAATCTTATCTTCTATATCTGAAATTCTGTCCTCACACTGGCTCATTCTGCTGAGTAAGCTTTCAATGGAGTTTTTAATCTCCTAGAAATCTGTTTGCATCTGTTTTATGGATTCCATTTGTTTCCTATGTTGGGGTTCCATCATGTTCCTCAGCTCCTCCATTTTTTCTATCTGTGTCCTCTCTAGATTTATTAATCATGTCTTGCACTATGGGCACAATCTCTCCTGTTATGTGAGAAATTATTTCTGATTTCATTTTTTCCAGATCCTCTTTTGTTGCCAGTTCAGGGAGTCCAGGTGGTTGAGTATCAGATTGTTCCATCTCGTTTCCCTTTGGGGTTGCCTTAGGTGATCTGGAAGTCTGGTTTTGAGGCTTGTTTATGTGTCTTCTCATTTTGACGGGGGGGGGGTGCTGCTGGTGTCCGTTCCACTCACCTCCTCTCCACTGGGAGCAGTGCTATGGTGGCCCTGGAGCCTCCTCCTGGGTGCTGGGATGGGCTCACCTCCTCTGCACTGGGAGCAGTGATATGGTGGCCTGGGAGCCTCCTCCTGGGCGCTGGGTCTGGCTCACCTCCTCTGCACTCTGTTTTGTGTTCTTAACTGACCTTTTTTCATTACTATGTAGTACCTCTATTAACTACTGATAATTCCTTTTCTTCTAAAGTCTGTTTTATCTGAGATTAATATAGATACTACAGTTTTGTGTTGGTTAGTGTTACTCTAGTATACCTATCTTCTTTCTTTTGCTTTGAATCTGTCTCTATATGTTGAAAATTAATTTATCATAGACAAAACATAGTTGAATCTTGGACTTTCTTAAACAGTTTGAATAGCTGTTTTAATTGATGTATTTGGACCATTCACATTTTATACAGGTGGTTTAAAATTTACCATGTGTCTAGCAGTTCATTACTAATTGTATTTATTTGCTTCTTCTTTCTCTTCTTTTATTGCCTTCTTTAGGTTTAAACATTTCACATCATTTAATTTTATTGTATTATATTTCTTTCTAAATAGTTGTTTAATATAATTTATAATACATATTTTTAATGAATCAATCCAGCTTTAAATAATACTGTACTATTTCATGTGTAGGGTAGGTAGCTTACAGCAGAGTGTGCCCTGGTCTTCCTATTCTTTGTGACATTGCTGTCATTCATTTCATTTAGCCATATGTTACACTCACCTGATACACTGTTACTATCATTTATTTAAACAGCTGTCTTTCTGATAAATTAAGAGTAGAAAATATAAAGGATATTCTTTGCCTTCCAGTTATTCCATCTACGACATGCTGCCTTCATTTCAACAGATCCAGATTTTGAACGTGTAGCATTTTCATCCAGTTTGGAAAAATTTTAACATTTATCTAGGCAAAGCTTGCTGCTGACAAATGCTCTTTTTATTTTATGAAAAAGCCTTTATTTCTCCTTCACTTTTGAAGAATTATTTCTCTGGTTATTGAATTCTAAGGCCATGTTCTTTATTCCTTTAGTGTCAAATAATTCACCGCACTTTTCTCTGAGCTTAGCTTCTGAGGTCCACCACATTTCTTCCACTGTTCCTATATGTAAAGTGATCACCCCAGCTTCTTTCAAGACTTTTGACATTGTCTTTTTCTGAGGTTTGAATATGATGGCATCTCTCTCTGTGGGTTTCTTTAGCTATTTGGTCTGCTTGGTGTGCTAGAGCTTGCCAGGATTAGGGTTCTGTCATTAATTTGAGACAGCACTGGGCCACTACCACTTCCTCCCTATGTTCTCCTTCTCTGAATAGATTTCAATTATGCACGTATTACATCTTTTAAAGCTGTCACACAGTTCTGGATAGCCTCTGCTTTTTAAGCTGTTTCATTGTTTTCCTTTTTGCATTTCAGTTTGGGAAGCTTCCAATGGCCTGAGCCCCTAATTCCACCTTTGGGTGTATCCCATCTATGACGGCCTCCTCAATGCATTCTTCAGTTTGTTACTGTGTTTTTGATTTCTCACCTCTCCTTTTGATTCTTTCCTAGAGTTTCCATCTCTGTTTATATTACTCATCTGTTCTTGCACAATGTCGACTCCTTTCATCAGCCCCTTTAGCATATTAGTTGTAGTTATTTTAAATCCCTGTCTGATAATTCCCACATCTGTTGATCTAAATCTGGGTCTGATGATTGTGCTGTCCTTTCTGACTTTATTTTTTTCTTGCCTTTTTGTGTAGTGAATTTGCAACCTTTTCATCATTGTGATAAACACCTGAGATAAGCAAATAAAAGGAGGAAAGGGCTATTTTGGCTCGCAGTCTCAAATATCATGGTGAAAGGGGCTAGTGGAGGAAAGCTGCTCATCTCATGGCACACAGGGATCAGGAAGGAGGAAAAGGGAGAGATCCCATATATCCTTTGAAGGCATGCCCCAGAAGCCCACATCCTCTAACTGGGGTCCATCTCCTTACAGCCCATTCAACTATAAATTCATCAGTGGATTAATGGATTAATTTATGAAAGGACTGCTGAGGTCAGCAACCTCATAATCCAATCACTCCTCAAGCTGTTTCTTGGTCCAGTCAAGCTAATGATCGAGAGTAATTGTCACATGTGCCTTGTGACTTTTTTTTTTGAGGAAGTTGGGCAGGTTGAATCAGACAGATACTGTGGTAGAAGCTGAGGTAAGTAGACTTTTAGGGTATTTGTTAGCCTGACTGGGGGTTTGTCTGTGTCTAATGCTTGCAGTACCTAGAGCTCAGGCTTCCCGAAATATATTTGTTTCTGTTGCTCCTCTTGACTCCAGGCTTCCTCAGAACTTCTTAGAAGGCTGTGTCTCACATTCTTTCAGCTGTAATTCACTGTTATTATATTGGAGTCCTTTCGGAGTGGTTTTAAGGTATGGGTGGGGGAGAAAGAGCTTTCTGGAAGTTCAAAATTAAACTGCAGTCTTTCATGGCTCTGCATCTTTGGGCTATGGCATTCACAGTTTCTCTGGTCTGTATTTTCCTGCCCTGTCTCTCACTTCCTTTCCCAGCTGTGCTCCCTGTCTACTGTCTTGAAGTGAAATGTCAACTTGGTTCCATTCTCTGTGCCCTCACGACAGGTGAGGTAGGACAGGCACAGTGAGCTGGAGTGAGATGCCCTTCCACAGCTGAGAGAGGCTCCCAGCATCATTTCCTGTGGAGATGGGAGTCTGTTGTGGAGAAGGATCTGAGCACAAGCCCAGAGACTGCTCCCCTCCCTGAACCCTGAGGGGCCTTTTTAGATCTTCACCTGAGAACTTGGCAGGGTGACTGGTGGGTCCCCTTAGACTGCAGCCCCAAGGAATTTCTCACCTCATTCGACTCCACACTGAGCCTTCATCACGTAATTTAAGCTGCCATTTACATGCCCAGACTAGCTGGGGCTCCATAGCTTCTGCTTCAGGTCAGTGAATCATGGCTATGGCTCTGTTTTCACTTGTCTCTCCAGATTTTGGAGTTGTGTTTTGATTTGTGACCTCAGTTTTCTGATGTGTCTGGGAAATGTCATTGGTTTCCAGCCTGCCTGCTTTTTCTCTTGCTGAAGTATGCAGGTGACAACTGCCAAGCTCTTTACATGAAATGGGAAACCCCAGTGTGACCTGCCCAGAATGTCTGCTGGAGAAGGAGGTGAGGATGAAGCTTCTGTGAGGCCAATGGAAGATTCTGAACAAGTACCCAGAGGTTTGCTTCAGCAGAGTACAGTGAGTGTGGCAGAAACCCTAAGGCAAATGAGCCATGTTTATTAATCAATGCATATAAAAAAGTGAGTGATTGTTTACATTATCAAAAACTATAATCATTGAAGGAATAAATTTGAATTCTTTTCAATTGGACCTTCTTACATTGTGTTAAGGAGATACAATCCTGCCACAACCCGCACAATGAGGGGTCCAAAGCTAGGGAGAGCGGTAGGAGATGAAGACAATGAAGACCAAGAGTACTCTTAGCTGGAACCAGGTGAACCATAGCTTGTCTGGAGCTAATGGCTGCCTGGAGTACCATGCGCTCTTTATTTATAGTGGAAGGCAACCAGGAAGAGAAGGCGGAGCCAATAGTGCTACATGACCTACATGGTCCAGGAAGAACATAGCATGATTGTTTCATGATGGGCATGCGCAGGAAGGGAACAGGAAGGATACAATGTAACTGTCTCCGGGGCCTGTGCCATCCAGGAATATGAGTGTGTCTGTTTGACTCTCTAATCTATGGAGGAGAAAGGGGGTAGGGAGGAGACAAAGGACCATCTTCAGGCTCAGCCACAGGCATAATCCCATCAGAAAACCTTCTGGAATCCCATCAGAAAAAATTCTAGAAGGGAACAGAAAAAGTGCTGCTTGAATCACTTTAAGCCACAGGCAAGTAGAAGAAAAGGATGGAGGATGACCAAACCCTTAGGATTCAAAGACATAAAACAATACACAATCAATATTATAGCTGGGTCACTTCTACAACCAGTCTGGAAATTGTTCTAGTTTGAAGTTGAGTTGAATCTCAACTTTCATATTTATTGCCTCATTAGTATTTACTCTTTTTCCTGGTATCCGGAATATGGGAACTGTAAGGAATTATTCATTGAATCTAGTTTCGATGCAGCTCAGACTGGATCTTTTCAAGAGGATGAACTCACCTACTGTGATCCCAGCAGTAAACTACTTGGCTTGAAGTGCAAGGAGGACCCCTGCTAATGCTGTAACCCAAGTCAGCTTGCAGAAAGTTTGCCAAACTGGACATGGTGCTTCTGCCTAGTTGGAAATGTAATGAATCTATGAAACACTGAGAACAATGTACAGCAAGGATGACAGTTTTGTGAAAACCACTTTTTAAGTGGAGCTTCAGTCAAACTTGTGTTCTGAGTTGTTTCTACCAAATAGTTCTTCCGTGTGTGGGGGGTGCCCATGGAACCCAGGGCCTTACTGCTGAGCTACACCCCCTGCCCTGATATTTTAACACTGTTTCAAATTTTCTATTCAGAAAGAAGTCACTGAGCTTTTATTATAAATGCTCACTACTAGCGGGGGAAGTAAAAAATTGATATGGATAGGGCTTAGTAATGTTATTTTCTTCCTTTTATGAGATTCAAACTTCTAAAGTATCCTAAAGAATTTTAAGAAATGGATAGTTAAATAAAATCGTCTTCTAGTGCAATTTAATTAAATCACTTCTAACTCAATAAAATTAGAAAGATGAAAACTAAGAATTTGTTCTTGGAACCTTTCATGATATTTAGGCATCTGGTTTATAGATCAAGTAATCAATATGCTGATTAAAATTACATTTTTTGTGAATGTCAAAATTGTTACCTGCATTTTCAATATTATAATTGTGCAATATTAAAAGAAGAAGAGATTGCATATCAATTTCATATTACTGATGTGAAATTCTCTCAGGGCCCATAGAGTGAAGAGAAGGCCTTGCACTCCAGGGTGTGTGGGTCAGCTCTACTGTGCAGCCACATGAGCCAGGCCCGTGGGGAGAAAGCACCTGGCCAACCTGCACAGCCAGAGTAACTTGCCAATCAGACAGGAAGGGAGGGAGACCCAGCGCTGCTCAGAGAAAACTGGGAGCAGCCACAGGTCACACTCCCTGGACACAGCTCTCCACAGTGTTGCTTCATGTCCAGTGGCAGCCTTCCTCCTGGGCCTTTATGTTTAGAGCAAACAGGCTCAGAAGACAAGCACAGTGCCTCCCTCCAGGGCAGACAGCACCCATGTTTCCTGGCAGCACAACTATGATAAGAACTGTTTCCTTGGGACCCTCTCACAGGAAGGCTTCTTACACAGACATGCTGAGGTGTGACACAGACCCAGTGTGTATGCAGCATCCTCCCCAACTGCCCTGACCCTGGCCATACACACACACACACACACACACACACACACACACACAAAGTCGGGCAACTGTACACATGGGGCCCTGACTCCTGGCTTGGAGGTGAGGCATTATCAACTGTGGGTTGAAAGTTGTTCTGAACATTCTGATAGCCTTAGTCCTTTAGCCTAGAGAGGCTACTTTTCAGAGGTATCTATTTTAGTTATCAAACATCAGGTAACAAAATCATTCCTACACAGTCTTAGTGGTACATAAACACTAGCTGGGTGCAGTGGTGCAGCCCTGTAATTCTAGCACTGTAGGAGGCTGGGGCAGAAGGATTGCAAGTTTGAGCCCAGCCTGAGCAATTTAGTGAGACCTTGTCTCAAGTTCTCAGTGTGAAGGCCGTGGGTTCAATCCTTGGTACAGAAGAAAAGAATAGAAAGAAAAGAAAAGAAATGAAGGAAAGGAAAGGAGGACAAAGGTAAGGAGGGAGGGAGAGATCAGGAAGTCTTCCTTGTGTCATGCAGACGCCATGGGACCCTCTCATCTGTGGACCCATAACTTCTAACTTTCTAATTACATAGGAGGAAATAAGTAATTAGGACATTAATCACCTTTCACCCACCAGCAACATCTAATTCAATCTAGACCCATAGTCCTCTCCACTCTGCAACTTGCTCTGTGACTTTGGCAAAGCAGCGGCAGGTTTCTCATTTGTCAAGTGGAGCTAATAATGCTACTCTCCTATAATTGTTGTGAGGATTTCAGAAAACAATAAAAATGCTTATGAAAGTGCCCAGCGCAGCATCCAGCTTATAGAAGAATCACAAATGATTATTTTCAAAATTGCTATTTGACCTCCTTGCAGCTGAATCAGAAACTACATCTGAGGCCAAGAATCGAAGCAGCTCTTTGCTGAATGGGGAGGGGAGAGTAAAGCAGGGCCTTCCAGAAAGCCATCACTCAGTTGCTGGCGGGGACCCAATTTGTGGCTAGTGACGCAGCAGTGAACTGAAGCAGCCGGGCTCAGGGAAGGCGGCTCAGTGGGGGTCATGGGCACCTGGAGCTCCCTGGCTCAGTGCCACCTCAGCTCCTGTGGAAGGACAGCCCTCCTGTCTTCCGAAGGTGCACCTAGGGAGGATGCCCTGGGATGCTGGCTCTATTCCAGAGAGACAGGGGAAGCTCAGCATCTAGGTCGTCGATCTTCACGTGGTGCCTGCTGTTCCCAGTGATGGGACATTGGCCCAGTTTCCCGCTACAGGGTGGTGGCCACAGAAGGGCTGGAGATGACCCGCTGGGTCTTTTTGTGTGATTACAGAGCAGTGGACCCAAATCCACACCGGAGAGGTCAGCATCTGGTCTGTGAGAAGCCATTGTCTGGTGGCTCAGGCTGCCACCACTGTAAGAATTTGGGGCTCACGGCTGTGACTTTCTGTCTCCAGCCAGCCTGTGTGCAGAGATCATTCAGAAACTTCTCCATTTCACCATCTCCCCATCGCCTAGGAAACTCATTTGCTGCACCAGTGAGACCTACACAAATCGAACCCGTGTTGCCTACCTGGGCCTCATGAGGCCAGCAGAGTGCTGGGCTGAGTCCTGACCAGGGAGGATGAATAGAAATCATTACTTGCCTGGATGTGCATTTTCGAAGGTAGAGGTGCTGGTGTTAATCAGTTGAAACTCATAAAATTTTAAAGCCTATATTGAGAAAGCTCCTGTTGAAATATTCCTGTCTCCAAAACATCAGCAGCAAGAGAGAAACATGGAGCCATTCAAGTCTGCCACGCTGAGGGGCAGGAGCTCTGCCTGGGGCCTCCAGGCCCAGGAAGCCAGGACAGGGGCGCCCTCCCCAGCTTTCAGACCACGGCATGAGGCATCCACCCTCTGCCTCCTGCTGCCCCAGACAGCTGGGCATGGGTTGTCATGGCACAACACAGGACCTCTGCTGAGCCACTGAGAAAGGCCATCAGTGCCCAGGGGACCCAAGGCTCACTTTCCTTTTCTCTTTCTCTCTCTTTTTTTTTTGGATATGAAGCAGTCCCATTTTTTTGGTCATTTTCTGTTTCTCAGCATTTTTAATTTATTCTCGTGTCTCATTCCAAAAGCTGGATGGCCACAGCTTCCCACATGCCTTGGTTTTATGGGACTTCTGATGTTGCTGGTGTTAACTAACCAGACCACAGCATGACAGGCAGAGAATGTTGTTCTGGTCTCAATATTTGTGTCCCCTCAAAGTTCGTGTGTTGAAATTTTGACCTCTCAGGTGGTGGTGCTAGGAGGTGGGCCTTTGGAAGATGATTAGGTCAGAAGGATGGAGCCCACCTGTATGGGATTAGTGCCTTAGAAAAGAGGCCCAAAGTAGTTGCTGTGATCCTGTCACCATGTGAGGAGGGTGGCACTGCATCTGTGGACAGCCAGCACTGGACCAGCCAGCACCTGGATCCTGAACTTCTCAGCCTCCAGGACAGGAAGAAATCAGTTTCCATTGTATATAAACCACCCAATTGATAGCGCTCCATTTTAGCAAACAGATTCACATAAACATGACCAAGGCAAGGCTGCCACTTCCCAGGTATTCTGACTTCTCTAGAGGCCACAGAGGGCCTCGGAGGCTGTCCCCTCCAGGACGGTGTCGTCAGTTTGACCGAGGACTGACTTCACAGCATCTTTGAAGACAAATGGCAGCTAGAGCAGCTACTCTGCTCAGCTCTGCCTGAATCCTGCTCACAACGGTCCTCAGGTCCCCAGGGAGAAGCTGGAGCCACTGGCCGCCTGAGGCACACCATGGGCACAAGCTGAGCCTTCTAGCCTTGTTCTCTCCTGGGAACTGTGCTCCCCCAGACAAGGGCTGTAATCCCCTAGCCTGGGCCGGGGACCGAGGCTGGGGCAGGAGTTAGCCCCTTTGCCAGCAGGTCCTGCACACAGGCCTCTCAGACTGGGATAGAAGCCATTTTGTGCTAACACCGCCCTCACTGCCTTTTACCTGAGAACATTCCCAGGGCACGGGTCAGAGCTGGATCCCTGCCTCAGGCTTTGCTTCCCAGCCCAAGACAAGGCCAACATCACCTTTGGAAAAGAATCTGGAGAGGCTGTGGGATTGAAGCCATTCTGTCTGGGGTCATTCTTTTTATTCACTTTGGCTAATTCTGAAATTTAGGCAACTGTAAGACCAAAGCTGTGATTTTTCAGTATAACCATGCCATTGTTTCAAAAGTTTACATTCCTATTTCTTAATATGCATTGACAAACAGAAGAAAATATACTTCCCTGTTGATTCAGAGCCGATCTAATGACTCTATGCTCGAAGAAAATCACCCCCTGAATCATGTGGAATTCACGTATCACATTATAATCACAAAGTACTTAGAAGAAGGGAAAAATTCTGCTCAAATTATTCACTGTCAGCAAAATCAGGTGACATGTGTTTTACTTGTATATTCTGGTTTAACAGTCTTCACTTCTCTCAAAGAATTCTCCAGTGTTAGCACTCATCCCAAGGGCATGCACTGAGTAATTGACCCGTTGTTCAATTCCTAAAGCAATGAGAATAACCTGACATCTATCAGTCAGAAAAGAGTGAGGGGCAGAGTCTTTCAAGGGATTTATAGATATTTTAAAGCAACAATGAATAAGCATAATTATTAATACATAGATATGATAGTTTCTTTTCTCATTGCTTAGACAAAATACCCAACACCCAAAGTTAAAGGGTAAAAGTTTATTTAGCTCACAGTTTGTAGCAGTTTTCAGTCCATAGTGGGCTGACTCCAAGGCAGGGTGGATGGCAGAGGGGCATCACGGAGGAGAAACAGTCCATGGCAGGCAGAAAAGTAGCAAAGTAGCAAAGAAGCAGTGAAGCAGCAAGCAACAAGTGACAATAGCAGCCCTCTTTTTCTCCCTTATATTTTATCCAGGCTATCCAGCCTTAGGATGGATAGCTGTCACACCCTTAATCCTAGCATCACACCATGAATCAATCCCAGCATCACATCTTTTATCCCAGCATCACACACTTTATATCTGGCCACTTCAAAAAAACTCCCAACTCAGCTTCGGATTTAGCTCAGTGGTGCCACACCTGCCTTGCAAGTGCAAGGTCCTGAGTTCAATCCCCAATACAGAAAAAAAAAGCCCCATCTATGATTGCATGAGGCTTTGGGGGAACATCTAGACACAAGCCATAACAATAGCCTAATGACATAATGGATATAAATTTTTTTTGGTTTTTTGGTACCGGGGATCGAACTCGCATCCTTGTGCTTGCACAGCAGGCAGTGAAACCACTGAGGTAAATCCCCGGCCCAATGGATATAAATATTCAATACATGGAATCCCTTACTGTCCTTTCTAAGGGTTGTGTAGATGACCACTGAGGTAGCCATGCTATAACTTATTCCTGGGATAAGCATTGTATAGAATAATCCTAATGAAGGTGAAAGGAACACAACAGTGAATGCAGTCAACTTTCCACTAGCAGCATCAAATACCTGAAATAATAAATCATATATATACAGCTTTATTATTTTGATTTATTTAATATCAAACATGGGAAAGCAGGAGCCCCCAAAGCTGTGAGGATTCACAACACATTACATTAAAGAACAAAACCACCATCGGCCTTCATTGTGATTCGCTGACCTTCATTGGGGTCTATGATTCACCTTCTGCTAGAAACTCTTTGCCAGACACTCAGAAAACACAGTAGAAAGAAAACACTTATCTTTCCTCCATGGGCCACACTGCAGTGCTCGTCAAATCTGTCCATCCTCCTGGTCTTTTGGAAACTCACACTTCAGTCCCTGCCTCAAGGCTGAGCTGCGGGACCATCTTCCCTTCCCACCTTTGCCTCAGGGAGGACAAGCCAGGTGTCGCCTGCTGTTCTCCACCACACCCTCCATGAGGTCTATTTCTTTCTGTATTTTCATTGTTTGGACACCTGTCTTCCACAAAAGTTTCTTGAATTCCTAAAGTCAGCATTGTATTTGTCCATTTCTGTGTGCACAGAAGCATGTCCATCCTACACTGTGTTCCCCATCCATGGGAAGAACACACAACCAACCCAAAGCAGAACAAAGAGCTTTGGCAAAGTCCTCCTCTGTGTCTTCTGCAGAGCATGGATGGTGTTATTTTGACTCTTTATGCTTCTGCTGGACTAGAGTAAACAAGGATCTTGTTCATTCTAATAAACTACTTAATTAAGAAGAGTTGTTGAAATGTCAATAAATATTCAAAAGGGAGCCTTTCTGGAGATAATTTGAAATTCAAATTATCTGGCTGTGATAAATGAGAGCTGATGGTAGAGATTATTAGTCATTCATCTGAATGTGCTTATTAGTCCCATTGCGTACTTAGTGCCATGTAGAGAAAGGACAGGACAGAGAGGGAAGTCCTTGAGAAGCTCACCCAGACTTCCAGCTTGAGAAAAAGGAAATCTGCCTCTGTGCTTCTAACCCAGGCAGTCACACATCTGGAAGCCAGCTGGAGACGTCATGCTCTTGGGACAGGGATGATAAGATGTGAAACAGAAACATCCTCAGTTAGGTGGTACCAGCTCTCTAGGACCCATACCAGCTGAAACCTCCCTTCAATCACTGCATCTCCTATCAACTGTTGTCCTCAACTGAATCGTAAACCAAATTAAAATTCAGGAACCCACAAAGGGAAAAAATAAGTGTCTATAGCCTACATGATTGGGTGCTCTGATTTTTTGACTCTCGTGCATTACATTATACTGATACTCTTGTTTGTGGAATGGTAGGGCAGCAAACATCTAGTGTCTAATAAATGCCAAGCCCTTCAGTGATCTCTCCTTATGAGACCCACTTACGGTAAAATTGTCAAGGGTATAAAACTTATTAATGGCTTTAGACTGTATCAATCACAGTACCAATATTCTATAAAATGAAGGACTTTATAGAACTGCTTGGTTGTCAAATACTTTCAGCGAATGGACTTAAAGAATACTACAAATGTCACATGTACATTAGGATGATCTCCCAGCATAGGAAACCCAACCTCTTGAACTACTTATTCAGTCCCCAAATTAGTCAGATTATGATTTCTTATGTGAAGACTCAGGTGTTTCTCCATCATCATCTTCTTCTTCCTCTTCACATTCCCCATCTGCTTGCTGCTCCAGTTCCTCTTTTGTGATCATTTCAGAATCATTCCCATTTCCACTACTGTGCTGGGATGTCATCTTCCCTCTTGTCACTATCTGTGTCTGAATGCTATTCTCTACCTGAGCCTCTGTTCCATCACTTCCTGGTCCTACTTTTCCTTCTTCATTTTCCTTTTTCTCAGTCTGACTTTTCCTCACTGTCAGACTCCTGCTGTTTTTTGGTTTCAGAGTTTTCATCTTTCTTTAAGTCTGCTTCTGGTCCTTTGTATTCACGTGTGTACAGAGGCCTGAAGGAGTCAATGAAGCCCACATCAGCAGTCAGACTGGGCAAGGACCAAAAGTGGTGCCTTCCTCCATCAAAATCCAAATGATGAGGAATAGAACGCAATGAGCAACAGCAAGGAGGATGCTGGCTACAAAACAGCCTGCCCCTCCCAGAGGTAATAAACACCTACACTCATTTCTGTGGGCCAAGTGGGAAGAGGATGCCTGCTCTTATTGCAGTCACAAGAATTAATCCCATGACAAATGTTTTAATATGAACTGGGTCACAGTCCACACATAACCTCATTGTCATCCAGAAAAACTTGATCATCAAGTGGTTCGAGTTTGAGTTTCTTAGTTTCCTTTTTTTGGGAAGTTCCCAGAGTTTCTTCCCTTTTGGAGTCTTTGTTTTCACCATCTTTTTTTTTTCTTTTTCCTTTATTGTCTTTTCTTCCCTTATATTTTCTTTTTTGCTCTTTTCATCCTCTTCTTTTCCACTTTCAGCTTTTCCTTCATGTTTTTCTTTATCTTTTTCATACTTCATTTTCATCCTACTTTAATTTTCACCTCAAGTGCTCGGTGAAAACACTTTCTTTAAAAGCCTGTTGCAGCAGTACACCACTGACTCCCTGGTTGTAAATAAAGCTTCCTCTCCTTTCTTGGCTTTTGCCCACTTTGAATCCAAAAGGTAATCCACTGCTTTTGAAACAGTAAAATAATCAATCCAGTGAACCATCATTTTGGTGGATTTTGTTGGACAGCTGAGTCAAAGATGCTTGGCTACAGCCTTCTCTTCTTTAGTCGGTTCACTGACTGGATCCCCTTCTTGTGCTACCTGAGTTCCACCATGTTGGGTGCTCCCTGGAAATATTAGTTTTTGAAGGAGTCGTGTTGCCTGTTTTTCCGTTTTTCTCAAGTTTAAAACTGAGATTTATATATCCATTGGGATGGTATTCTCTTACCCTTGAACATGTGGGCCTACCTAGGAGACCAGTTTCTCCTCAAGATGTGTTCTCAAGTGTCTGTCTGTTGTGCAGTGTTGAGTTTAGTTCCAAATGGATTTTGCTGTGTGTTTTCCTTGTGTCTTCTTTGTGATTAGTTGCAATTGATCCAAAGTATGCTGCGTCGGATCCCGAGTGACTAGAACTCTCTACAAATCTTACAAGAGTATGGTACAGTTTCAGTCTTGCAAGGTGTGCGTCAAACAGCATAGTAAGTGCAGATGGACCATCTGTGAGTACTTCTCTAATTTTCTCAGCACAGTGTGGTCTAGAAGGCTGTGGCTTCACTCTACAATGCAGTCCTTCATAGGTGTGTATCTACTGAAGTGTTTTTCTGTTTCTGTTACGGAGGTAAATGTCCAGAAGCAAGACTTCAGTTCTTCTCTAACCCTGCCTACCTGGGTCCAGTTCAGTGGCTGGGGCTTTTATTACTCCTATTATTTAGGCTGAAGTCTTCAGCAAGGATGGGGCCGGACTAAGCTGTTCCTGAAGTGAGGTGTAATTTCTTTCAGCTGGGCCGCGTACAGCACAATCCCAGCATGCACATATCCGTTTGATCTCTAGCACTGCCCAGGGGGAAGACAACATCGGCAGTAACCCCCACATATAAACAAGCCCAGCCTAGCAATGCAACAAAAGCTGACACAGCCACATCACCAATAATCACGAGAAGAGAAAGGGGTAGAGACAGTATACAGTACAGTAAAAAGTTAAAGATTAATATAGCAAAGCATGACAAAACAAACCAACAATAAAACACAGAGGGAAAGAAAAAGAGTAACAGAAGTGATGTACGAGAGAAAAATAGATCACCGCAAATTGAGTGTAAAGAAAAAGTGAGAAATTTAAAAATAAAATTGAAAGTAAGAAATATGGATGGATGGAGATATGATAGATGAAGGAAAAGTTGTGAAATGAAGAACAGAACAAAAATACAAACCAGACAGTAAACTAAAGACAGGTCAAAGATTCCTGCGCCAAGGGGCTGGGTTCCGAGGCTGGGCTCCGAGCCCGGGCTCCCTGTCGGTGTGAGCGGACCGGCCGGAGCCCTCCACACTCTCTGGCGGGGCTGCGCGCGCACACGCACGTGGCAATGGACTGAGCCGCGGCCCGCGACCTTGTCTCCCACGCAACCTCAGGCCGCCCCTCCTCTGCCTGGTGCTGGGCAGTGTGGAGAACAGCCTCGCTCGGGCCTGCTGCCCGCCGCCTCCTCTCCGAAGACCTGGGTCTGCACCGTGAAGAGCGGTGTCTGCCATCAGGCCGCAGCCCGCGTCTAGGCGCCTGTCCCGGGTGGCTGTCCCGCCCCGGCTTCCCCCCAGTCTCCACGGCGCGTGCGCGGGGCCTGGCGGAGGGCCGAGCCGCCCGCCGCACAGCTGTGGGTCGCGGAGGTGGGGTGGAGTGAGCCGCTCAGGGGACGCGGCCCAAGCTCCATGAGCCCGCCCCTGCGGCCTCTCGGGACTCTCCCTCCCAGGCAGTGCGGCAGGGCCCCCAGCAGAGCGGCCCTTCCGCTGAGCTCCACTCCCGAGCGGGAGCTGCTCCCGAGAACAAGGCTGCGCTCAGGCCCGCTTCCGGCCAGAGTCCCCGCGTCTGCGCAGTGCAGCGCCGCGCTGCGTGGGTGGAGCCGCCCGGGCCTAAGCCTCGCTGGGATGGAAACCTGCGTGGCGCCTGCCTGTCCCACCAGTGGGAGCGACAGCGCTTCTCAGTCAGTGCCCGCCAGCCCCAACTGGACCCAGCTGAGGGATTCTTCCGTCCCAGTGCCACTCTGTGTTGCCTTCAGTGATTTCCCGGGATTCTCTGTTGCTCACGGAACTCCTCGCTGTCGCTGGATGGGAAATCTAGGTCTCTTTATCTTATACCCAACATCATCACCTCTGAAAGCATTTCCAGTACATACATTTGTGTTTGGTGGTGAAGAGACAAGGTCTAAAGTGACGTAGACCTTTTCTGAACTTTTCATTAGTCCGAATAAGCTTTCCTTGATGTCTAGATGTTCACCCTGTTTTCCAAAGCAGCTGAACAATTTTACATTCCCACCAGCAGCGTATGAGGTTTTAAATTTTTCTGCATCCTCTGCAAGACTTATTGGGGTTTTGGTTCTAACCACCCCCTGGCCCATATGTCATGGTTTTCGCTACATTTCCCCGATGACTAATTGTGTTAAGCATCAATTCAAGTGCTTATCGGACATTTGTATTTCTTGGGGAAGTGTCAACTTATATCCCTTACCCATTTTTATATTAGGTCGTTTGTCTTTTTATTGAGTTGTAACAGTTCTCTACATATCCTACATGGAAGTCCTTTTAGACAGATGATTTACAAATTTTTCCCTGTTCTGTGGGTTGTCTGTTCATTTTCTAGACTGTGTTCTTTGAGTTACAGAAGCATTTATTTATTTATTTAGACAAAATCTTGTTATGTAGGCCAGGTTAGCCTCAAACTCATTGTATAGTCCAGGCTGAGTTGACCTTGCATCCTTCTGCCTCAGCCTCCCTAGTGCTATGATTACAGGTGTACACCACGCCTAGCACACAAAAGTTTTTAGTTTTAATAAAGTCTAATTTATCTATTTTTGTTGTTACTTGGAGTTTTAATTTCATATCTGAAAGTTCTTTGTTAGATGCAAGGTTGTGTTTGCCCATTTTCTTCTAAGAAGTCTCACCATTAGTTCTTTCATTTGTATGTTTGATCAGTTTTGAGTGTTTCATTTGACTGCTCAACTGTTCATGCAAAATTTGTTAAAAATACCACTCTTTCTTCATCGAATAGTCTTGGCATCCTTATAAAAATCACTTTATTACTGATGTATGAATCTTTTTCTGACTTTGAATTCTCTTCCACTGATCTATACGTCTATCTGTGTAGACATATAGATATCATTGTTTTGTAGTAAATTTTTATATTTGGAAGTGTAAATAATGATATTTGTTTTTGTTTTTCAGAATTGTTTGGCTATGCTGGGTCTTTTTTATGCTGGGTCTTGTGGATATAAATTTTAGAATCATATAAATTTCGAATCACCCTGTCAGCTTCTGTGAAGTCACGTGGGGTCCTGACAGAGATGGTGTAGGTCAGCGGGGATTGCCACCTTCTTACCCACGCTGAGTCTTCAGTCCCAGGACCTTGGCTGGCTTTCCCATTTATGCAGAGCTTTGTCAATTTCTTTCAACAATGTTTCATAGTTTTCAGAGCATAATTTTACCCTTTTGTTAAATTTATTCCTAAGTACTTTATTCCTTTTGATATAATTGTCAATGTATTTTATTTTTTTCCCTAATTTCATCTTTGGATGGCTCATGTGTGTGTGTGGAATCTTTGTGTTTTGCTCTTAGAGTCTGCAAGCTTGCTACACTCAGTCTCAGAGTTTTAGGAGGTTACTTAAGATTCTGTATATGTGATTATGCCTTCTGCAAATAGAGACAGTTTCACTTCTTTTCTAATGTAGGTGTCTTTCATTTCTTTCTCTTGATAATCATCCTCATTAAAACCTCTATTACAGTGCCGAACCGAAGTGGTAAGAGAAGATGTCCTGAGCTTGCTCTTGTCTTAGAGGAAAAGCACCTGCTCTTTCACCATTAAATAAAGTGTTAGCTGTGGGTTTTTGTAGATTCATGTTGAGGACATTTTATTTCTAGTTTGTTGGGTGTGGGACTTTTTGTTTTAATCATGAGTATGTATTGGATTTTATTAAATGCTTTTTCTGAATATATTGAGATGTTCATATAGATTTTGTTTTTATTCTATTAATATGACATATCACATTCATTTATTTTTTGGAAGTTAACTCAATCTTGGCTTTCTGAGACGATCATAGTGTATAATTCTTTTATATATTTTTGTTTTTTTATTATTGGAATTTTATTGGGAGTTTGCATCATAAGAAATACTGGTTTTCTTTTGATACCTTCAGTTTTGGTACAAAGGCGATAATGGAATCATAAGATGATTTAGAAAAGTGTTCTCTTTGCTTTTTTGAGGATATTTGTGACATTTGATATTACTTTTCCTTTCAGTATCAGCAGTTGTACATACCACCTTGGCCTAGGCTTTTCTTTGTATTTTTGAAAATGATTATTTCAATGTCTTCATTTGCTATAGATTTATGCAGACCATTTCTTCCTGAGTCAGTTTTCTTGAAAGAATTTCCCCATTTCACCCAAAGTATCTGACTTTCTGTTGTGCAATTGTTCGTGGCTTTACTTTATAATCTTTTTGTATTTTTGTAAGGTCAGTAGTTGTGTCTCCTACTTAATTTCTGATTCTAATAGCTTATTCATTCCCCTTGGTAAATTTCCCTAAAGCTTTTTCAAATTTGGTCATCTTTTCAAAAAGTCAGTTTTTGCTTCATTGATTTTCTGTATTGAAACTTAATTCTATTAGATAGAATCAGCTTTATTTAAATTTTTAATTCCTAGAGACACATTCAGAGTAAAACTTTATGCCTTGGACCTGGGATTTTAGCTCAGTGGTTCTGCCACCTGCCTTACAAGTGCAAGGACCCGAGTTTGATCCCCGGTACCAAAAAACAAAAAACTTTATGCCTTGTAAGAAATCTCCACAAATAATCATGTTTTAAAAATGGATATGGATTGGAAGCAGAACAGTGTCCTTCAAAAACTAAAGGCCCTGGAGTTAGTTTACATTTACTTACTATTTGAGGAAATAATACTATTTTTTCTAGGACAGAAAATGTCCTGGAAAATGTATATAAAACTTGTAAATAATTCAAGGTAGTAGATCCTACAAAAAATAGTTTTCTTATCCTTTCATTGAGAGGTTTATTCTTTTGAAAGAAAGGAATTACCAACTTGGTGAGTTCAGTGGTAATTTCTGCTCATTTTTAAGCAGTAATGCTAAATAGTTTTTACTTGGTTTATTTAAAAATACAAAAATAGGGCTGGGTGGTTCCAGTGCCTGCCTTGCAAGTGCAAGTCCCTGAGTTCGATCCCTGGTACCAAAAAATTTTAAAAATAAAAATGCAAAAATAAAAACAAAATTTTAAAAATATAAAATTTATTTTAAGTTTTACTGCTGAACTTCTCTTCTAAGGGAACCAGTGACTGCTCAGAAAATGAGCAAAAAGTCTATAAGTGAAGTAATTGGCTAAAGCTATGACCAGATGCAAATTTGATGGAAAGGAATCATTGTTAATAAAGCAAAATGGGAAACTTTACTGTGTTATGTCTATAAAAGAGAAGAGAAGAATAATTATTTGAGGAGAAAGCTCATTTGAAGCCTAAGTCTGGAATTAATTTTAACTAAAAAGTTAGGTTCTCAACAATTTACTCCTGATTCCAGGTTATCTAAAGACTTAATTGTCAAAAAGTGATATTGGTGGCCTGGCTCACTGATGTTAGTGTGACAAACCCTCATTTAGGGGACATGTAAACAAAGAAAATATAGCAATGAGCACTCTGGTTTTATCTCAGGTGGTGTTTTTCTAATTTTCCTAAAAATACATCTCTAAAAACCCTAAACAAATACAAAAAATTAAAAGTTCTCTGCTGTATCCTTGAATTATGTTTTTGGTGAAGGTCCTAAAGCAATTTGGCAGGCTCAGCACAAGTGTTTGACTCCACTCCTTCATGATCATTTATTAATGTGATTATTAAAAGGGATACTCAACCTAGTAAAGTTAACCATCAACAGCCAACTGATTTCAACCAAGCTCTTAAAGTTTGAAGAAAAATGGATGGTGATTGTTGGTGACTAATGTGAATCCAAGAATACACTCCCAGAACATGAAGCAGAGCATTATAGTCCAGGAGGGAACTGCCTTCAGGACATTCATAGAATGAGATAGATGTGTCTAGAAATCTGGAAAGTTACTGGAAAGCTCTATAAGAAGCTATCAGTACCATCGAATCTCCATATTCACTAGCATTCTACTATCTTCCCTCCAAACCTATGCATTGTGTATTTTATCACTAGGATAAAACAAGCAAATAAGCAACAAAAGCAAAGAGTCTTCACAAGAACCTTCGATAAAGAAATTGAAAAATAATCACCTATGATGACCTAACCTCCTAGAGAGAGCATAAGTAGCCTAAACAACAATGTCTAATTCTGACATTGGGGTCAGCTTTCTGTTTACTCATCATAAAATAAAGCATTCCTGCTGAAATTCCAGAAACATATTGATACCTCCTATTTAGCCCTTACATTTATGGGAAAACCCTAGTTAAAAGAGAACCACACGAGATATGTACTAACAAAACACCTGAGAAAACTACCTAAAAAACCTACCTGACTCTCCTGTTTTAAAATATGAATGGATTACAAGAGGTAATCATTCTTAGAAAGAAAACCACCAGTGTGGGGAAAAAGGAACCAAATTATCAAAACATAAAAGTTAGCATTACAAATAAATAATTTGTGGAACTGATAAAAGCTTTACTATTCTTGGAGCAATTTAAGAAAATATAGAATATATAAGTCAAGGAGAGAATGATATAACTAGAACATAATTAGATAAAACCAATGAAAGTTGATACATATAAACCTAATGATATTAGTATACTTAAGTGTTAATTATATATGCATCACAGTTGAAAGGCAGTGTTTGTCATATGGGATTTAAAAAGCAATTGTATATACCTACAAGATCCAACTGTATGTGCTTAAAAGAAAGGCACAATACAATAAAACATGTATAGGTTAAAAGTAAATGGATAGAAAAATATGTATCAAGCTAATAATAAACAGAAGAAGGCTGGAGTGGTCATATAAGTATAAGACATTGTACAACTCATAGCAAAGAAAATTAGTAAAGATAGAGAAGGATGTTTCATAACATTAGATTGATATAATCCCCAAATGTATGTACTTAATATAGAGTTTCAAACTACATGAAACAAAAACTAATAAAAATATAATAAGAAATAGCCAAATCCATAATTATAAGCAGAAATTTTAATATACCTGATTTAATAATCACAAAGACAAGAAAGTCAGTAAGGATGTAGGTTTGAACAGTTATCACTTAACACAGCCCAATTGACATTTATAGAATACTCCATCCAACAAGAGAATATACATTCTCCTCAAGCCCTCATGAACATTGATGAAGACAGACCCTATTCTGGGTCATAAAATAAGTCTTAATACATGTAAAATGTTCCAAGCCAAGGGCTGGGGATTTAGCTCAGTGGTTCTGCCACCTGCCTCGCAAGCTCAAGGACTTGAGTTTGATCCCTGGTACCAAAAAAAAAAAAAAAAAATCATTAGGTTCCAAGCCATATTAATGTTTGACCTTGGATCACTATGAAATTAAATTAGAAAATAACACTAGAAAGATACCTAGAAATGCCCCTAAAATACAAAACTACATAAAACCAATTCTAAATAATTCATAGATCAAAAAAGATATCAGAAGATCAATTGGATAATATTGTGAACTAAATAAAAATTTAAATGTATCACATTAAAATGTGTGGGATATCATTAAAGTGATACAAGAGGAAATTACAGCCCCACATAAGAAAAGTCTCAGATTCATGTCCTCCACTTGTACTTTAAGGAACTGGGGTGGGGGGAACCAAAGCTAAAAAGAGGAAACAATGAAAATCAGAGTAGAAGTTAAAGAAATAGAAAATTGAGAATAAACCAAAAGACTTTTAAAAAAATTTAGTAAATGATCAACCCTTATCCAGACTGATCAGAATACAGAAATCACACATCACCACACAAGAAATGAAAGGGTTAATGTCCTTATATATTCTGCAGATATTAAAAAACTAATCAGGCACATTGAGGTGATACTCCTAAGTGAAATAAATAGGACAGACATGCATAAATACTGAATAGTTTCTCTGGTGTGAGCAACTGAAAGTGTAAATAAGGAACAAAAGGCATAATACATAATGTGAAATAGTAAGAAAAGGTCCAAAGAGGAAGGGGAAATGCAAGGGGTTGGGGAAAGGAAAGAAGGGAATGGAATAAATATGAGAAAAGGAAAAAATGGAAACAAAGTCTTTGTAAATAGGGAGGGGTGGAGGGGTTGAAGAGAGGGCAGGAGAATGGGGAAAAAATAAGAACCAAGATAGATTATGTAAAGGTACAAATTTCCAATGATGAATGTCATTATATTATAAACCTAAAATGTATCAATAAATTTTTTAAAAGACTAATCAGGGGATTTTATGAATTTCGCACCAAGAAGTTCAGCAATTTAGATTTAACAGAAAGATTACAAAGAGAATCACAAACTACCAGATCTTATTGCAGAAGAAATAGGTCACTTAATTAGACCTATAGCTATTAAAGGACTTTGGTTTGTAGTTGAAAAGCTTTCCAATAAACAAATTCAAGAGATGAGATAGGTTTAATCTACCAAATGTTTAAGGAAAAATATTACCAGTTCTACAAAAATGCTTCATAAAAATTGAAGAGGAGAAAATATTTTCAATACATTTTACAAGGCTCCATAATCCTAACTAATACCGACACTGGACAGAGACATTACAAGAGAAGAGATTACAGACTAGTAACTCCTGTGGACATGGATGATTTTTTTTTAACTTTAGGAAGTCATATCCAAAACTATATTAAAAAGTATAATTCATCATGATCAAGAAAGGTATAGCCTAAGAATGCAAGATTGGCTAAACATTCCAAAATCAATCAATATAATTCACAATATATGAAAAAGGAAAAATAACCATACCATCATCCCACTAAGAACAGAAGCAAGTATTTGACAAGGTCTAATATCCATTGTTAAATTTGCAACAAACTAAGAAGAGAAGACAACTTACTGAGTCAGTTAAAGGGCATCTATGAAAATCCTAATCAACTTAATGATGAAAGACTGAGTGCTTCCCTGTGAGATCAGGAACCAGGCAGAAAGGTCCTTGCCATCTTTATTTAGTATCATATTGGAGTCTTTCTGGTACAACAATGCAAGAAATACAGACAAAACACATTCAGCATTGTAGAAAATCCAATGGCATCTATTTTTAAAAGCTAGTAGAATAATTTAGTGAGTAACATTTCAAGAACAAGGTCAATGTGGAAAAATCAATGGTGTTTCTACATACTAGCAAAACCAGAAATTAAAAATTGAAAACCACCACTTACAATATCACCCAAAGTATAACAGGAATAAAATTGACACAATATGTGCAAGATTTCTACATTTAAAACCAAAATCTATTGCTGAGAGAAATTCTAAAAGACTCAGAGCAGCTGTTCTCAACTAATTATCTGCCCCAGGGGACATTTGGCAATTTCTGGAGACATAAGGGAAGCAGGGGTGGATGAGGGGGTGGGGAAGTGTGTGTAGCGGGTAGGAGGGTGAAAGGTAACTTTTCTACTGGAATCTAGTGAGTAGAGGCCAAGGATGCTAAAAATCCCACAATGCATAGAAGAGCACCACACAACAAAGAATTCCATGGTTCAGAATGTGTCAAAGAGTATGTGGTCCTAATGTGTCAAGCCCGAGAAACCCTGGTAAAATAGACTCCAAACACTGTTTGGGAGTCAGAAGACTCAACATGGTTACAATGTCACTTCTTCACATATTGAGCTATAAATTCAGTGCAGTCCTAATAAAATTCCTAGAAGACTTTTTTTATGCACACCAACAAGCCAATCCTAAGATTCATATAAAGCGTGAAGGTCCTAAAATAGCCAAAAAACTTTGAAAAAGAATAACAAACTGGACAAACTAATGCTACACAATTTTAAGTCTTACTATGTACAACTACAGTTATTAAAACACTGAGGTATTGAGCTCAATATAACTGAATGGAACAGAATGAAGAATATAAAGGCCCTCATACACAATTGATTTTCAGCAAGGATACAAACACTATTCAGTGGGAAAAGAATTTTTTAAACAAATGATGCTAGAACAATTGAATATGAATACATAGAAAATGAACTTCATTTGTATCTCACACCACATGCAAGTGGTAGCTTAGTGTGTATCGTAAGTCTAAATGTGCTATCAACAACTTCCAGAAGAAACATAAGAAAAAGTATCTGTGCCCTTTTAAAGACAAATATTTCTTAGATATAATACCAAATTCATGACTCATAGAAGAAAAAATAGATAATTGAATTTCATGAAAATTAAAAACTTGTGTTCTCGAAAAAACTATTCTAAAAATGAAAAGAAAGCACAGGCCAGAGAGAAAAAACAATTATAAAGTACATGTTTGATAAAGAATTTGTATCCAAAATATGTAAGAAACTCTACTCTCAAGATACAATTAGAAAACAGACTTAGAGGGGCCCTATATTAACAAAGACAAATAGATGACAAACACAAGGAAAGATGCCCAACATCATTAGTTAATAAGACAGTGAAAATTAAAAACAGAAGGAATCACAACACTTAAAATAGTTACAAATAAAGTCGCTGACATTTTTGGAGTGAATAGTGTTAGAGAGGATATGGAGAACTGGAAATTTTATATATGACTGGTGAAAGGTACAGTGGTGAAGATGCTTTGGGAAGCTGTCTGGTAGTTCCACAAAGAGTTAAACATAAATTACCATAAAATTCACTCTTAGGTATTCACCCAAGAAAAATGAAAGCATAGCTCCATGAAAAGACTTATACGTGGATGTTCAGAGTAGCTTTATAAGTAGGAGTCAAAATAGAAACAACTCGGATATCTTTCAACAGATGGGTGGATACACTATTGTAGTGCATCCCCACAAAAGAATGTTATTCAGAAGTAAAATGTAGTTAATCTTGGTCCATAAACAACGTGGGTGAATTTCAAAATATACTGAGAGAGTAGAGACAAAAACTTCATCCTGTTTGGTTCCATTTGTATAAAACTGTAGAGGATTCAAACTAATCTCTCTTGTTTCCACTCTTGCGAGTTCATCAGTTCTTGTCTAGAGACAGGAATAGACTGAGGCGCAGGTGCTAGGAAGTGGCACCCGGAAAACGTTTTTGGGGTGGATGAAAATGGCTTCAGAAGTCAATTTTTATTAAATTATGTGCTTTAAATATATGTGGGTTTTGTACATCTTTTATAACTCAAAAGTTCTATTCAGAAAATGCAATAGAATTGTTAAAAGGTAAAACAAATCTCCTAGAACACAAGGTTAACAGACAAAGCCAAACACACCTAGACTAGGATGAAAGATAGCTGTTAAGAAGTTCTGGGGTTTGAATCTGAGTTGTGTCCACCCAGGAGGAATAACTTCGTAATGGGAAGTGGAAAAGATTTCCAGCAGTAAATTTAATAACTAAAGTGGTGGAGAAGACTTACTGTGTGGTCAAGAAAGCTTATAACTCTTTCCCTCTTAAGAAAAAAGATTGGAAAAGCAGAAACCCCGAACTGAGTATTTGTGGGTGATGGGGAGGAATTACACCTAGGAAAGACCTCATACAAACATACATGCTCTGTTCAACTGAAAGGATGTAAAGAAAAGTGATTAATTTAACACAAATATTAGAAATATTCTCTTTCGTGTAGCTAACTTGAGACACTGGACTTCTAAAAGTGGAAAAGAAACCCCAGCAGATTGTTTAATTCTGCTTTGAGTAATATTTAGGTAATTCCGATAACAGCAAAGTTGTTCATTGGTTTTCAACTCTTGGCATTAATGTATAAGTAAAACCCTTCAGGCTGAAGTAAAGTTAGAGTGCTGAATGTTACTTGTCAACAGGGTAACACTGACAGGACAACCTTTTCTCACATGCCAGCCACTGAGCCCACATTCTAGAAGAAAAACTACAGTATTTCTGACTTTGTTTTCCTCTTGTTCTAACATTATCTTGACACTTTTTTTTTGTACTGCGGATCGAACTCAGGTCCTTGCACCTGCAGGGCAGGTGGCAGTACCACTGAGCTAAATCCGCAGCCCTATCCTGACACATTTGAACAAAATACTAAACCTTAACAGTACTTACAAAGCACAGCTTAGTAATGCGACTTGCTCATAATTTTCAACTTTTAGGCTACATCTGTAAACAAATATTAAATGCTGACATATAATTTTAAGATTTCTGGCTGAATGTAAATGTTTTTAAACTTGATAATGTAAGAGAATAGTTACACTAACAGAAGATGGGCGGCGGAAAGGAGAGAGAGAAATACAGTTTAAAATCCCCATCCTTTAGAAGCCAATGAAGAGAAAGTTGGAGTGAACTGTAAGACAGAGCCAAATATGAATGTACACTGTGGTGGCAGCTCTGGGTGGAGGAGCAGGCAGCTGGGCGGGGACTCTCATGCCGGCAATGGGGCATCCTGCTGAGCACAGCACTATTCCTAGCAGATCAGACATGGACTCTACCTGGGTGCCCACCCATGGGTGAGTGGACAAAGAAAATGTGGTATTTATACACAACAGCATAGTATTCAACCATAAAAAGAATGAAATGCTGTCATTTCAGGTAAAATGGATGGAACTGGAGGACATCATGTCAAGTGAAATAAGCCAGGCACAGAAAGACAAGTATCGAATGTTCTTTCTCTCTCAGATGTGGAACCTAAAACGTTGATCTCATAGCAGATGGGAGGAGTAAGTTCTGGGCATCTGCAGCACAGCAGGGTGACTATAATTCACATTAACCTATCATATACTTTATGATTCCCTAGAGGAGAGCACCATGAAGGCTCCAAACATTAAGGAATGATAAAGATATGACAGTGCTAATTCCTTGATTTGATCGGTACACACAGTATGCAAGAATTGGAATAGCACACTGTACCCCATAAATATGTGCAGTTATTATGTGTTAAGATGAAAAACAGAAGCAGAGTCGAGAGAAGTGCTTTAGCCTAGTGAAATGGGAAATGGATTATGGTATGTAGTGTCTTATAATCACGCACCTATTGGGGCCTAATTAATTAATGTCTTATTTGTTTCAAGTTGTTTTGTTTCATTGCTTTTCAATGCTGAGTGTTGAACCCAGAGCCCAGAACATGGAGTCTACTACTGAGTCTACTCCAACACCAGTGAATTCTATTTTACACACAAGCATTCTCTCCATTGCTTGTTGATGGATTCTAACTGGAACCTGTTTATCTAAAGAAGCAAGGGCCGTGGAGTTCGAGTTCCTCTAACAGTAGGAGCACCTCACTGAGTAATACTGATGGCTCATCCAATGTGGGACTCAAGGTTTTACCTTGAAAGTGTATCAAGGCATCCAAGATGCAGTTTTCTCTGAAGAATAATGTTCTCATTCCTGGGAGAGTTGACAATCCCTATCCTTTAGAAGCTAATCAAAAGAAAGTTAGAGCAACAGTTATATACTAGAGCCAAATATCAATGTAGCTCACAGAACTGTGGGTGAGGGGAGTGGGTAGTCTGGAAGGGCTCTCTGGGGATAACCGGACCCCACATTCAGTGAGGGCTCCTCCAGCCACCAAAAGTAGGATGATTTCCAGAGAAACTTTCAGACCTTTGGTCAGAATTGGAAATTCTCTCTTTTGTAGTTATTGGTCATTTAAACTTGTTACCTGGGACAGACAGTATGTAGCCCAGTGAGGTACTGAGAAATACCTCCCTCAGTCAAGTTCTAGCCATTGACAAAGTATCAGTGTGAAACACGTTGAAGTTAGGGTGTCAGAGGAGAATGCAAAGAGATGCCCAGATAATTAATGGGGGGGGGCTGTGATGAAAAATTTGTATTGTTTCGCTCAGAGTCCATATATTTGGAGGCAAACCTGCTGTTAAACACCTCCATTTTGTGAGATTTAAAACCACTCTGAGGTTTCTCTTAAGTGTTAGCAGATGATCCAACAGCCTGAGGGCCTACAGATATTATATTCCCACTAGCAGTCGTCTCTGTTGAGGTGTCCATGGGTCATTCATTCATTTGTTCATTCATTTCAAAGCATGCTTCTTACTTTCTTGCTGGAAAGGAAACCAGGGAATCTGCCTTATAATACTAAAGAAGGGCCAATACCACCTTGGCCAAAGGTTATTGATAGATTGATTCCCCAGCCTTCAACATAAAAATGTTTCTTACTTAAAACACTCATTTGAACACCAATGCAAGTTAGAGCTCTGTGTCTAGTTGATTCCTGAAGTTCAGAATAAAGTGCGTTTTTTTAAAAAACATCATAATTCAATTGGTCTCTTAGGCAACCAACTTTGGGGTTATTTCTATTACTTTCAGCAAAACCCAAATGCATGTGCAACTAAAAAATGACTGGGATTAAAATAACCACACCATTTCAACAAGAGAGCCAAGAAAGAAAAAAAAGAAAAAAAAACCAGTCATTACATTTAAGTCAGTTAGTTCTTTTTTAATAAATTTGAATTCATTCATCAACAAGTTTCATATTGTATCTATCACTCAATTTTGCTGTTTTGCTTTTCACGTCAAATAATACCAAAAAATTACATCAATGTGCTTAAGGAAAACCAGATTTAAATTTATCTTTACAATGAAATGAAATCGACATGGGAATTGATCCTGACAGCAACCACCTATTCTATCAGAGTGATCCTGTACTTACCTTAAACACTCACTGACTTGTGAAGTAGAAAAATGAGACAAGGGTGACAAAATGGGCTCACGGGGCTGTCCCTAGGGAGAAGTGCGCTTCAGGGTGGTTTGTGAGCCACTCTCAGGGAGGCTGTAGTTTACCCAGGTGTTGGGAATTTAGTATTTCAGGAAAACACGGCACCTTTCAATGCAGTAGAAGAGGTAAGCAATCCAAGGCACACTAGCTAGTGTCCTGGGAAATTTCAATCCACCTGGCCAGCTCCTTGCCCCATGTTTCAATGTTACTCTGATGGGGGGCTCATGGGGAGAGCCTGAGCCCATTCCAAGAGGAACAAAACATTTCACCAATTTATCAATTTTTGCTTACATAAAATGGCCAGAATGTGAACTGGTTTTCAGGTAGAAAGTCAAAATAAGAGTCATGGAATGGTTTATACTATCAAGCCAGGAGATTTGAAGTTGGACACATCTCTTCTTAGAAAATGCTGTTGTTGGGACAAACACCTATGGATTATCTAGTAGATGCCAAACATGAACAGTGACAGGCAGTGTGTCTGTCCCCTTAAAGCCAGTCCCAAATGTGTATGGTGTCACCTCTGAGATGATCTCCTTGGTGAAGATGTTAATTCCATGTTTGGATGGGAGGGAAGTGCCTTTGACGGGAGGGACCAAAGATGTCAAGGTTCCCATGCTAGCACTAGAAACTTATGTCACTACGGAAGGACATGTCACTGCAAAACCTAGTGGGAACATTATGGTGATCTACTTTCTAATTCATTGGAGACAGGGGGGAAATGAATTTCTCATGGTATAGACAGTGAAACCCCTCCACAGTCCTGGGGTTGGCGAACAGGATTGACACTTGTGTTAAAGATGGCTCAAGTCTGATCAGTCTTTCTCCGCAGGACTCTGTGCAGGGGACTCTTGGGTGGTCTCAGGCATACCCGAGGATGGGCAATCAGACTGTCATCGAAAGACTGTTCTGTACATTCTGAGCCCCTGTGAAGGAAGCACTCTGGAAAGACAGGACTACTGAGAAATGAATGGTCTATTACTTTCGGTTGTGGAGAAAGAAATCTCATTGAATCTCAAATCAAATTTTTCTCTCCTTACTCCAGAGGTCTTGGCATGGGTGACAGCCACCTCCCATCATGTCAGAGGTCTGGGTTCCAAATTCCCCACCACAGCCCAAGTAATTACTGTGGGAGAGGAGGGGTCATTTTAACAGAACAGAATCGCACTGAAGTCTCTTCTGTTAGCACAGCCGGAGTTCTCTTCTCAATACTTCTCACAACTTTTAAAAATGGAGAAGCTATAAAATAATTTTATTAGAAGAAAAGTAATTTTCTTCTGAAATGGAGTAAAGCAAACACATACCCAAGAATCTTAAAAAGTTTTTTTTTTTACAGAATATATGTATGTATTTCTGTGTGTGTGTGTGTGTGTATGTTGTGTGTGTGTGTGGTAACAAACACTATTTATATTATAGCTATTATGTTAACTTCATCGCAGTGTCTACAAAGTTGTGGATCCCCAGTCTTGGTGCCAAATGTATATAAAAAGCTCAAAAGCTATTATGACTATACCATGCAAATTTAGATTCAGAAAACCTCGGGAAGTAGATTGCCACTCTCCTGAGCCCCATGGGGTCTCCGCCTTTCATATTTGAGTACCTCATCTATGCATCAAAAAAGTTTGAATCATTTTTCTCCCAGAAAGAAATGAATGTCACAGCTCTGAATAGTATAAATTATACACTTAGACTGACCATCAGCTGCTTTTGTCCATGTTCATTTGCGTTTTGACGTCCCTCTTCTGATGAGGAGCTCACACCTTGAATTACTGGGTACAGAAAGATACCTGAAGCACTGAAAGGGAGATCTTCACATATGTCTCTTTTTTTCTCTAATGTATTAACAATGATAAGGCCACTTACAAGGTTTATTCCCAAACTGTTTAACTTTTAGAACCCCACCCATTGTTACCCATGAAAGAATTTGCCAGACAAATGCCAAAGACCAAGACATTGCTGGCTTGTCTCCAGAGAAACTAAAATCAGAGAGCAGCAGTTGGGAGAAGACACTGAAGAAGGACAGGAATGAAACAGGGAAGAGGGCAGAAAAATCAGTAATCACCTCTAGCGTGAGAGTTTTGTGGATTATGTTTTCTCTGATGGTGGGTCTTGAACTGTCACAGGCTCCCACAAGTTAAAGGCTGCTATGGCCTCCAAAGCAAAACCAAGTTGTGGTCAGCTCACGGTGACAGCATGCCACACAGGTCCTCAGAGTGGTGGTGCCGGTGCCGGCCCTACGGAGCCAGCCTTGTGAGCACTGGGCCAGACTACAGCCAATCATTTTGGACAGAACAGAGAGGGTGAAGCACGTGTGGCATTCTCTGATAAAGTATTAATTTAGCAGTTCTTTCCTGCATATTTTGCTTTTTATTTTGTCCTCCAAATGCTTAACTTCACTGTGACACCTGTTTGCACAACTGTAGTCATATCAGTTTATGGATGCCTGTGATAGAAATATTGTTTACAAAAAATATATCATCTTTTTTTCTTTAGAAAGATCTCATCTAAATAGTAAGTTAAGGTTGCGTCTATGAAACTGGTGCACCTTGTCTTGTTTCTACGAGCTTTAAAAAGTCCAAATACTGATGAGGCTGCGGATCAGAAGGAACCGAAAGTGAGCTTGTTTGTTGTCAGGTTGCCCTCCTCGGGCTCAGAGAACGGTCACAGGTTGTGGGGTGATGCGTGGTGTGTGTACTGGTTGTGTTCCTGCAGACACCTAGTCAGCCTAGGAGTAGTTGGATGTGCTTATGAGATATGTCAGATACAAAATAAAGGCGTGAGGATGTTTCTTAGTTTCTGAAAGTGAACAGTAGAAGAGTTTAGCTTCAATCTTAATTTCTAGCTAACAGAAAGTAGTTACATCACATAACAAAAAATATGACATCGCATGCTGCCATGATAGCAAGCATAAGAAACAAAATCTGGGTAAATATACATATGTATGCATATTATGCAAATATATTTTATATTAACATACAATGTTATAAGAATGATTGATAACATAACTGCAAGGGGGAGATCATCCTAGATGGTTTTACCTTAGAGTAACAAAGAACCTGAGACATCTATGCTTTCTGTAGATATCAGGCCTAGAAATCCAGACGAGATGTAGAACATGTTTTCAGTGATTGAAATGCCGTTACCAAAACATGCAACTGTGTTCCCACATGACAGTTAGGCTGGATCCACTCCAAGTGAAGAGAAAAACCCTATACATTCAGGGTAGTAGAGTACTTACAATGAGATGCCATTCACTCCCAATGCGATTTCCAAAGGTGGACGTTAGGACATCAACATGGGATCTACCTACGTTTAAGACAACAGGCAAACACTCCATCTGCTAACCACTGCAGAGAAAGTACACCCGATGAAACAAAACCAGTCACCAGGAAAGCCAACAAGCCTTTGCTTGGTAAACTGAAAGAGGATCTGAAGTGTGTGACTCGTATTAAACAAGCAGTGTCACTGTATGAGTTTCCAAAATTTAACTAAGAATGTCTTTCTGAGTTTTAAACTAAAACATCTAACTTATGATACTAAAAGACACACTTTTGGGATGGCATTGTGTTTCACGCCCTCACTCTCAAGGCATAATATTTAGATGATACTTGTCCCTTTCAATTAAAAAGAAAAAACTATGACGCTCTTTAATATGTATCCTGTGTTAAAATGTCCATAGCTGCAAAATGTATATATGTATGTGTATATATAGACATACACATGGGTGCTTACACCTGTGTGTCTAAACATATACACATACATCCTCATATACACGTGTATTTTATATATATGCTGAGAAAGTTCACATATATATACAATTGCGTATGTATGTGTGTGTCTGCGTGTGTGCGTCTGTGTGTGTACAAGTATAAAAACTTGACAGGCAGGGTAATATTTCACTCAGTGTTAAATGAAGTCTTTGAAAAACCAAGTACAGTCACTCAGTTAACATAGTACAGCCAGTAAACTAAGTTGAAAAGAGAAAAAGTGAATGGAAACACGATCCTGGACCATCTGTCTATGGCATTCACATCGGTTAGATCGGGGATCTTAATTTTGAGCTGGGAAGACCTCCTCCGTAGGTGGGTCTTCTTGTGCGGGATGCCTCTGTCTCCCATGTACCGCCCGTGCCCTTCCCTGGGCATGCTCTGTTTCCTGTACTGGATTCCTGAGTTGTCAAAGGATATTGCTGAATTCCTGGTGTCACCAACGCTGCCCGCAACCTCATTCATCTCGTTGTGAACCTCCAACGACGTCAGCAGAATGTTTCCATGGGCATCCACCTAATGGGGAGAGAGGGCACCGCGTGAGGCGTGCGGCAGGCAGCACGCCCGCAAAGCTAATTCTCATGTGCAACCCGGGCCAGGATGACGCCATGTAACCGTGTCCCACAGTCTGCGAGAAGCCGCACACCGTGCCCCTGCCAGACCCAGGGCTTTGCTTTATTGGACAGTGTCATTCTGCAGATTTAAACGTGACTTAGAGGTTTTATTTCCTCGACTGACTGGAGACTTCTCCCACAGGAGATGAGTGAAAATTAGTGGGGCCTTTTCAAACTGAAATTTTGTATTACAGGTATGACTCCTTACGGAAGAGCAAATGAAAGTGCAAATATTTATTTTTTCGGGCTACACTTAAATAGACTAAAGTCTCTTTCCACAGTGGAAGCAAAGTGAAGCAGTGTTTTATTCTGACTTGTGGACAGTGCCAGGGCTCCGATTTCGGCCCGCCGCGGAGCACGCGGGGTCCCCTCTGCACGGTCCCGTCCCGTCCATTGCCCGCCCGGCGCCCTGCGCGCGTCCTCTCCGCCCCCTCACCCGCCTCCACACCGGGCCACTGCCCGCGGCTGTGCCCGTGACGCCCACCGCTCCTCCGCGGGGCCGTCTATGGCTGCCGCTCAGCGCCAGTCCGCTGGGAGCTCCTCGTTCTCCCTGTAGGCCCGGAGCCGCGGCAGAGGCGCTGAGAGGCAGAGGCAGCGGGCGCACAGCGCGTGGAAGGCGCAGCCTCACGGGGGGCTCTGGCGCCACCCCGGCCCCCAGGCCGGCGGCGAAGCCCGGATGCGGAAATGCAATGCGCGGAGGTCCCCGAGTGCTCGGCAGGCTGTGGACGTCAGGGTGAGGCGGCGCGGCGAGCTCGCTCCGGGCTGCAGAGGGCCTCTGCAGACGCAAGTGAGGTGACGGACCTCAAGTCAGGGGTGCTCCTGTTCCCATCTAAGAACATGAATTTTCATAAGCACAAGAGAAAGGGTTTTAGCCGGAAGCACAAGCACAAGTCAGAGAAGTGCCAACAGCTTAAGGAGGACTCGATTAGCCCGGGATGGGCGGCAGGGAGGCGTGAGGAGGAGGACGACAGGCGGTACCACAAAGGGCAGCCCCAGCGACAGCCAGAGCCTGGCAAGACCAGGAGCTGACTGGCCACCGCCCGAATGAGCCCGGCAGCGCCCTGGCACCCAGAGCCCCTTGGCTCCTGCCCAGCGGGACCCTAGGTGGGGGACCCCAGAGGTCCCTGCTCCTGCACTTTGTACCCAGCCTCTGTGCTGCCACAGTGGCTGTGGCTTTAACGTGCTCCGTCTGTGGTCATTGGGCACCGCTGCGGGGTGGAGAGGGGAGGTACATTTGCATCCGCCCTCGGAACAGGAGCAGACGCGGGACAGCTCCGTGTAGGGCCTTTGCCTGGTGTATGTGAGACCCTGAATGCTATTCCGCGAACAGGGAGGAAAAGCGTACATTTTCAGACACGCAGCAGGAAGAAAATCATAAGCAAAGGTGTGGCGATGAAGTGTTGTGAGAAAGGCGCACCAGCTGAGCGGAAATCAGGTCCCTGAGAAAACAGAAAAAAGAAACTGAAGCACGCTGCGCAGGCCGGGCCGAGCCTCTGGTGCGCTGCCATGCGCGTCAGTGTCGCCTTCACACCTCTGACCCTAACCGGAAAGGACCTCGGAAAGAGGGGGAAGCAGGCGAGAGGGAGAGCGGGGCCAGCAGGGGATCAGGCATGTCGTGCTAAGGAATTCCAGCTCTACACGGTTAATAAAGAGATGTGAAAGTGGTTTCTCAGTAGAAACATGACGTACTTCTGAACCATGGCCTAGGCGCGCAAGACCGTGAGAGTGGACTTTGAGATGAGACAGGGCCAAGAGGGGCCCTAGTGAGAGCACACTGCCCTGGACCGTCTCCTGTGGGGAGTCTGGGGAAAGCCGAGTTTCCCGGAGCTGTTCCCTCCCGCCCTGCGACAGCCCGCCCCGTGTCTCCTGGAGGTCTCCCCCCAGTACACTCGCTCCCCGCGGCGGTGTCTGCGGCCGCAGCACAGGCTGGGCTCCCACTCGACCGGTCTGGGCAGGGAGGAGTAGGACGCACTCGCTTAGACTGGGACCCACCCAGGGCCCTTGTGCTGGGGCGCTGAGCCCACAGCGGGACGGCCGCGCTGCAGCAGGCAGGCCAGCGGCTGGCGCGCCCGGGCAGGACGGAGAGGGCCACCGTGGGCAGTCTCCTGGGAAGGGAAGAGAGCAGACTGGATCTCGGGAGGGTGGCCCAGGGGAAGGTACTCGGTGTCTGGAGGGGCAGTGCCCGACAGAAAGACATTATCATTTCCTCATTTTTTATCCTTTGAAGGGAAAATTCCAATGGTGGTTATAGCTCAAAGTTACCAAGAGCATTAGGGTTCTGAAAGTTTCGTGGTGTATCTGTTTTTGTTATGTTCCCTGGAACAACGAGCAGAAAGAGTCTCTCGGTGACAAATGCTGCCTGATGTCTTCAGGACCAGGGAGGCATCCAGAGGTTTGGGACATTCAGTCTCTCATGCTACCATGAAGATGTGGGAAGAGGAGCCTGAGACCCAGGCAGGTATTCCCGAAACAGGAGAGCAGCAAAGCAGTGGTCCCAGTCAGCACCCAGAGTGGGGGGAGGTGGCATCTGTGGGGCACTGCCCCAGAGCAGTGAGCTCGGCGGGAGCGCACAGGGCGCTGGGAGAGGGAAGCAACCTCTTGGATGCTGTGAATTCCGTTTGCTCTGCTACTTCAGTTTATAGCAATGCATGTGAACCATACCCCAGCAAACATCAGGGGAGAAGACATAGTGGTTACCACTTAATGAGACTGAATGAGTCGGAGTCATTTGTTAAGCAAGCTCAACTTGGTTTTGTTTACATGACTAGCATTGTAAAGTGATCGTCATAAATGGCAAGTTGATGTGTTTAGTATGTATCTGAAGTTGAATCAGAGAATGACCAAAGATAGAACATGTTTGGTCTTTTTTAGAAAGTAGTTATGAAGAATTTATTCTTTTCAGTAATAAGTAGTTTATTACATTATTAATTAGAATCTCAGAAAACGAAATTGTTTTTCTTAAGGTAGGAAAAAAGCCATCCAAATATTATTTCTCTCTAGAAAAATGTTCTTCCAATGCCATGTAATGTTTTAAAGAGAAAACTGTGAGCTACAAGAGCAAATGGTCCACCCCAGCAGTAGGGGCTCATTTCAGGCATGCAGATATGGGCCTGGAACAGGTCCTCCATGCGGAAGTCAGCATGCACCTGCCATAGGGCCTTATTCTGCCCAGGGATAGGGTGGGCCACAAAGAGCAGCCTGACCCCAAGGATCAAGGAGTCTAGCAGCAGACAGCTTCAAAGGGCTAGCAAATATATTTTTTAGAAGAACACATGTTGCCTTTTAAATACACTTTTAAAACGTCATCTCTTCTGGTTATCAAAAATAACATACCAAAAGCTCCTTTTATCAAAATGCAAGGATTCAAACTAACAATTTTGTGGAACGAACCAAGGAAAGAAATGTATGTTCTGAAAGGAATGATGAACTTTCATGATTCTAATGACTTAGCTTCACCTGGCATTAAAAGGATGACATTTGTGAGCCTTGTCCTTTTCTCAGACTTAGAAAATGATGAAAAGCTACTGGCCCAGTGGGACCAAACTCATGATGAACATCACACATCCCTGGACACACAGACTGGAGCATTTCACATCCCAGTCACGGTGGGTATGCAGATTTTGGTGGATACAAGCAACTGGATGCTGCCTAGCAGGGGAAGGCTTGGGCCACACAGGGAATCTCAGTGATCTGGAATTTCACAAGCACAAAGTGTGTGTCATGAAAGTTGGGAGAACAGCAACAAAATCAGCTACTTGGACTCGGGAAGGACAGAGGCAGGATACAGACAAGAGCTAGGAAGTGCTGTGGAAGAGAGGGTCTGCCTGGGTCTTGCAGTGGGGAAGACACTCAACATGAAGAAGGAATTCTAGGTAGCAAGAGCGGGGTGATGGGTGCCCAAGAGATAAAACGCATTTGGTTGTTTCAGGAACCACACAAGGAGGTGAGGAAGACACAAGAAATGAGTCAACTGAAGGTTGAGTTGCGTCTTCAGGACTTAGTGACAAATTCTTAGGATCCAGTGCCCTGTTTTCCCCAGTATGTCATGGCTAGTGGTATGGAGGTGGGAGTCAAAGATTCTGATTTTGAAGTCCAGTGAAAGAAGCTGAGCCTGAGGGGAGCCACGCCTGATACTCCATGAACACCATTAATAATTTGCAAAGTTAAAGTGCTCTCGGGCGCTTTAGCTATGCATGACTAGCTGACAGCTATCTTAGGACAAGGTCCTGCAAGGTAGGACTCAAACAATAAAATTTTACATTATTCTTATTTCTGAGTAGGCAAACAGTGGTAACAGAAACAATAATTCAGGTAAGACTTATTCTAGTGTGCAGAGGAACTTAAAAATATAATTAATTATTAAATAAGATCTTAGTATACAATAGGTTCAGCTCCTTTACTTACAGTTTTACATTCACCTGGATTTCATTTAAATATGAAGCAACATCTAGAAAATTTATAGCAAAATTTTCAGCAGGTTTTTTCCCTGAAAGGATTAGTGGTTATTAAAATCTGTGAAATCTTAGAAACCAAATATTTAAAACAAAATGTTCCAAAGGAGATATTAATCATTTTGTATAATCTGGAATGTAGGTCTTAAAATAGAAAAAAGTGTGAGTGAAATATAAATCTGAAATGCAATCTATAGAATGACCGATGACCAGCAATTTTTAAATTATTTCATGAATATTTGTTATATTGAAGAGTCCACCTCATATCTGCTGTAATCAGAACCATCAATTTCAATGTAGCTTTTCTTCCTGCTCTACCTTACCAGGTGGAAACCATCAAACCCTAAAAACGTCTCAGCTGGAATACATCACAGGAAAACTCTGTTTCTCCTATGATATGTCACCACAGTGGTGCACAGTGGATACCTCATTCTTCGCTTTCCTTCTAGCTCCAGTTCAATGAAAGATTCTAGTTTTAGGAGAATGAGAAAGAATCTGTAATGTGAGGAATGAAACCTTGCTCTTTATAAAATGAAATTGAATCTACAACTCTGAATTCTTGGCAAGAATTAGGACTTTCTGCCACCTCATGAAATTTAAATATCACCTGGTCAACTCACAGGCTTTTAACTGTAATGTGTGTGTTGCAACCAAAGACCAATTCTGGGGTAGGGGAGTAGAGGAGCAGCTCAGAGCCGACAGGCAGAGTGCACAAATGAAGTCAGGGCTTATACTGTACCGCTGGTCTGAGAGGAAGTCAGGTGAATTATGTGAACACTGTAGCCACTCATGACTCAACTACTAAGTTAAAATCATGTATAACTACTAACCCTAAGGATGATCAACTCATGGTGTACGGTAGGATCACTGCATTCCTGTGCTGGAGGCATCTGTGGTGACTCAGACCCTCCCTCGGTGGCTACAATGGCCCTGAGGCATTGTCTTCCCCTGACTCGCCTCACTGGACACCTCAGCGGTCTCAGAAAGGCGATGACAAGCCAAATTCCTGCTGCCAACAGGGAGCTGCTGGGGGATGCAGGCCATGGCTGGCCCTGCAGATAAGCCATCCTCAGTGCCATCACTGCAGACTAATGAGGGAAGAATTACAGAGGACTGCTGAAGCTGTCCTGCCCTTTCTATTTTGCATAAATCTTGTGATTCTTTTCCGCATTCACTTTTCTTGAATTCATCTACCTCACTTGACATAAACTTTTGGGGAGATTTATTTATACTTAAGAGTTATCTCTGAATTCTTAGCTGCAGTCAGAAAGTTTTAAAAAATTGTTTTTTGGCACTAGCGATGGAACGCAGGGCCCCATGCCTGCTAGGCAGACAGTCTACAACTGAGCTCCAACCCTGGCCCCAGGGACAATTTTTGACGATTACCCTTTAGAGCATCAAATATGCTTTCAAAATTAGTATGCATGTAGCTATTTGTATGTTGATTTTAAACCACAAGGACTGGTCTACAATTACAGACCTTGCAGAAAATATGAACACGGGAAAACTTTACCAAAATTGCTGGGACAAAAGACAAATTTTTAGAAAAACTAACAATAAAAATGGACTCATGAATCAGCTCAACATTCTCTCTGCATCCAACTTATAATATAATTCTTCCTATATTCTGTTAATTTTCTCTGTGGATGTTAAAGGGCTTTTTTTTCTTCTAGTTTAAAATTTTATGCTTTATACTTAGAAAGATATTTCTATAACACCACAGTTTGACAGTTCTAAACAGTCTCATTTAGAAGAAAGGAAACAGATTTATACTCTGTGCGAATTTGAAAAGATAGTTTTGCGTGTGTATGTGAGTGTGTACATGCACGCGCACAGGCACACATGCATGTGCCTCTGTCATGGAAACAATGATGCGATGAATCCTAGTTTCCTTGGCAACAGCACAGCCAAGGATATTGTGTATTCATAGTAGGATGCGGACTCTTTAGAAACAGAACAGTATGGTACCGAGTATGTTTCCCAGGAAGAAAGTCAAGATAATTTCACCTGTGGGAAGCCTGGTTTTATTCACAGATTCTGGGTTTTTCTGACCAAGTCTATTTAGGTTTTGCTGAGCGGAAGGGAGCGTTTACATTCCTTTCACAGGTCCCACACATTCCTGAGCGGCTGGGGCCTGTTCTGGGCCTCTTCAGGCAGGCGATCTCCTAAGGAACGGAGCGCCTCGCTCCTGAGAGGGGCAGACCCAGGGCACAGGAAGGGGCAGGAAACCTCTGATGAGTAGTTTCAGCGAGGACAGCTTGAAATACCAAGAGAATGTGGAAACAAACCCAATCTGCAAACAGGTAGAGGTCTTCGTTGTTGAAGACTTGAGGAGATGAAAAAGTCGGAAGGATAAATTAGAAAAATTGTATAGAAGCTGTAATTTCCTTAAGGTATTGTTCACAATTGCGGTAAAACTCTGCTTTTATTAAACTAGACTGAAGTGGCATCTGGTGACCAAGCCCTGCATGAAGGGCACGACGGGAGTGCACACGGAGCTGGAGGTGGCTCTGGTCTGCACGCTGCCCTTGGCACCCGCGAGCAGCCGGGGCGTCCTCGGCCTGCGGGACGGCACAGCCGGGGGACCCTGGCCGAGCACAGATGGATCTACGGGGGCTTCCAGGCCCACCCCTGCCTCCGCCTTGCTTGCCCTGCGTGCTGTGGATTTCCCCAGGGCACCGGGCCGGCGGGACGGGGCCAGCCCAGATGCCCGCCTCCTCCACGGCGGAGTGGCCACGCGCTGGATGATCAAACCGGTACTGCAGCAACTCAAGGAATGCTGAGACATTTTGGAAAATGCTTCCGTGCGTCACGTTTGGCCCCCGCACCCCTGAGTTTCTCTCCTTTCTTTTCCAATACTAACAATTGGACCCAGGGCCTCCACACTGAGCTACATGTCAGCCCCCATTTATTTTTAATTTAAGACAAGGTCTCATTGTGTTGCCCGGGCTGGGCTCAAACTTGGGGTCCTCCTGCTTCAGAGTGCTGGGATTACGGGGGTGCGCTGCCACCCCAGAGTTTCTCTCATTCTAGGACCCCTGTTCTGCTCTTTCTAGAAGAAGCTGCTTTCGGCTTCTCCAACAGCGGCACTCACGTTTCCATGGGAAGCGAGTGACTCGCACAGGGAAGGGTCTGGCTTGCGAGCAGCAGGCCGTCCGTGTCCTTCGGAGAGGCTCACAGGTGGTGCAGCGCCCGTGCGCCGCAGGGCAGGGGCGGTCAGAGCAGGGGAAGGGCCTACCCGGTTGCTGTCCCTCTTGGAACGGTCATTCTTCGCCTTGGCTGTCTTCTCAGCAAGCTTCTTCTGCCTTTGAGGGCCTCTTCCAAAGAAAATGTAGTTGACAAAGGCATACTCCAGAAGGGCCAGGAACACAAAGACGAAGCAGCCCATGAGGTACATGTCGATGGCTTTGACGTAGGGGATTTTGGGCAGGGTCTCCCGAAGGTGGGTGTTGATGGTGGTCATGGTCAGCACGGTTGTGATCCCTAGGAAACAAGCAGAGAGTGAGCGGGGCTGCATCTTTGCTGCGTGTGTTCTGTTTTCCTTTCCCTCTGATTTTCTCAGCTAGCTTAAAGCACTTGGAGAGAGTGGACTGAGCACCATGGGGCAGCAGGAATGCAGAGAGCACACATGTGTCCCACAGGCAGCAGTCTCGAGGCAGATAGCAAACAGCTCCACTTGGGGAAGCGTCCCACCCACCAGCCCCAGGCAACCAGAGAATGGGATTGAGAGAGCACGGAGACCTGCAGGGCAGAGAAGGAGGAGAATCTACTGCTTGTAAGGCAGGGGAAAGGAAAACACATCCAGAGTTTTAACAGAAAGCACTGAGTGTCTGGGCGAGGAAGTTCAGGAGGAGGCATCCATGTGGCCCGAGGCCGGAGGGACCAGCCGTGAGTGACCGCTAGGGACTGTCCCAGAAGGAAGCCCTTCTCCCACAGCACCAGCTGGGTGCCAGGACCAGGCAGTGAGTTTTTAGATTATTAACCATGAGGCCCAGTGGCAGATGGTCTCACAGGGCGAGTTCCCCACTCCACTGAGAAAGTGTCTGTGTGCTCAGAAAGGTCTGCTCCACTCACGGAGTGGTGGCATTGTTAGGTCCTAGAACCTCATCCTACTCTGGGACAGCTGATCAGCTCATTCTTTCTTTCTTGTTATTTGGTTGAATTCGTAACGAAGGAAGCATTTTGTGAATGGTCACATGGCTTCCCTGCGGAGTTAAGTTTAGTTTTCAAACCAGCTAAGCAGGGTATTTTGCAGCTCTCCCTCTCAGAAGCAGATGCAGTTCTCGATACTCGAAGGCCCACATTAAATAGCTGGAGGCTCCAGAGCCCAGGGGACAGATGGTCAGTGCCACGGTCACAGGCTGCCGAGCCCAGTGGAGCGACGCTTGCAGGCAAAGCCCAGGCTGGTGCTCAGCAGGACAGTGACTGCCGCTGCCCCAGCCTCTTGGAGACGGTACTGGGGGGCAGTAAGAAGCCCGAGGCAGCCCTGCTGCTCCTCAGGGCACACTGGGCACCCTGAGTGAGATTATTAGTGTGCCTTCCAGAACCACTGGGCGGAGAAACTTCTCTGCATCGCCACGGCAAGCCTGCCCTAGAAAGGAGGCTCTGGAGGAGAGTTCAGCGTAGTTTTCATGCCTACCAAGCCCCGAAGCTGGCAACGTGACTGAGCTCAGGAGGCAGTGGAGCCCAGAAGGTCGGCACCCTCAAGTCCCCAGGTCACTGGCTTCCTGCCCAGCTCTACACAGAGCTTTAGGTTTGCTCAGCACCCAGGTTTGAAGCCCTCTGGATTCCTGCGCTGTCCTCAACCGGATGAGGAGCTCAGCTCGCCACCGTGCCTGGGGCGCGGGGAAGGGAGCAAGCTCGCACCTCCGGTGCAGGCGCCCCCATGTGCTCCGACGGCTTGCTAATGCCAAGTGGCACAGGGCAGCCCTGAGGAGCCGAGAATCTATTTTTACATGTACCTGTAAAGCGCCACTGCTTATGAAATGTATGGAGATCTAAGATGTCAGAGTATTTTAAGAGTCTTCTCTAACATCACATTCATGTGCACCTGGAGACTTGAAAATTTGAACATGGCAATGGGATAATTGCAGTTTATAAGTAAATGTGAAAACACCATGCCAATGCTACCAAATTAGGCTTTCTCACTATTGTTCAAAAATTCTGTAATGCTGCTGCTACTACCATCTTTTTCCCTTCCGGAGGATTTGGGAAGCAAGAATGCTCTGGCCCTGCAACCAGCTATTGTGGATGTGCTTGCCTGTGCAGGCCTCAGTAGAAGCTCAGGAAAAGGGAGGCTGGGGCACAAGGAGAGGACAGCCAGCAAATCCCACCCGCTCTCAGCCTGGCCAGTGAGACCGAGGAGCGTGGCAGAGCCCTGGCAAAGGCTCACGACGTCAGAATGGGGAGCAGCATGAGTGCCCGGTGTCATCTGGGCTTTGTCCATGTCTACAGAGGCTCGGGTGTTGGAAGACTGGTCCCCATGGTGGCACTTTTGAGGGACAGCGGAACTTTTAAGAGAATGAGCCTAGTGGGAGATCACTCGGGTCACCACCTTTGAAGGGACTGAGTCATTGCCTGGGACACAGCTCCTCTGAGAGAGTGAGTGCTTGCAAAAGACAACACAGACCCCTCATGCTGTCTGGCTTCTGCTTTGCTGTGTGATCTTTCCCTGTCACACACACTGCCACTGGGATGCCTTCAACCATGGGAGGCTACCATGGGAGGCTTCCTCAGAGCTCAGCAAGTGTAGGCCACATGCTATTAAACTTACAAAACTTTGGGTGAAATAAACTGCTATTCTTTATACATTCCCCAGCCTTGGGTATTCAGTACTCAGGGGTGGGTTTTCTGTTACAGCAACGGAAACAGAGGGATCCAGTGCTCCAGGCTATGAACGCTCCTGCCACTTTGCCTCCCATTAGGATGCTGCAGACAGCCATGGACTGTGGTGGTCTGCAGCTGGCACAGCAGAGTCCTGTGGGCTCAGGCCGAAGGCCAGCTCCACCTTAGTCATCTGCTGCTGTTGTCTCAAGTGCCAATGGCGTGCTCACACGTGGCAGCCGGCATTCAGTCCAGCACTTCAGAGCAGGCCTGTGCAGTAGCCTTTATGTTGCTGGCCTTGCTTTGAATTCACTTTCTCCAAAGGGACAACGCCTGACCACAGCACAGGAAATGGCTCTGTGGCCGTGGCTTTCCTGTTCTCTGCACGTTCACCAGGCTGTTAGTATTCTTTACTAATTGTTAGCCTCAACTTCATTCTTACTTAATTATGCTCATGAAATATTATATTTGCAAAACTGCATTTATAAAGATGACTATGAAAGAAAAAAACATCATTTATTTGCATCAGACCATTGTGTTTTTCTTCCTACTAAATACAAATAATAAAGTCTAAATGATATTATTCATTGATCACTGGATTTCAGGGTTTTGAGGACAACCCTCTAAAGACAGCATCCCACACTGAGTTAACCCGAGAGGTGGAGCCAGGCCTTGTACTGGCAGGGAACAGAGAAGAGGTCTCCATCACTGTGGGAGAGAGCTGGGGACTCTGGTCTGGATGGAGCCCGCGGTCCTCAGACGGAGCTGTCTCCCCTGCCAGCCTGCTCCCCTGACTCACGTGTACAGCCACCTGCCTCTGCCCCTCGCCCTGCCCCAGGCTCTGACTCCACCAGAGCCTGACTGTCACCCAGGATGAGACCACAGCAGCTCTGCCCAGAGGACTCTATCCTCCCAGCACAGTCACAGGACCCAATCCAGGCTCATCCTAATAACGCTGCCTTGTAACAAAAAGTGGAATCTGTTTTCCTACCGCGGATGGAGGCTGGGTTGGATATTAACCACTTCAGATAGATCATCTGTTTCGTGTACTGGGAGACAATATTTTATGATAAAGGATGTACAGAACTTGCAGTAGCTAGGAAAGTCCAAGATTTGCACTTTCAGTTCCCCTCACCCCAGTGATGCCCACATTTACGTCTCTTCAGTACTGATATTTCTCTAATGATCACATGAAGGAAAAATTTCCACAGCAGATTCGCTCTAAAGCTCATGAAATCTCACCCTCTGGTCTCCATTTGCACAGGCTTAAGGATGCCTCCCAGCAATGCTGCACTTATATATTATTTTTTTCTTAAAAGAAAAAGTATAACAGTGCCACGAAACTTGAATCTGTCCCATAAATGTTTTGTATCAGTGAAATTTTCAGGTGAGAAGAAAATAGTTTAACAAAGAATATTCTAGTAATATTAAAAAGAAAAATGGTAAAACTTATAGAGACATCCTAGTTACTTTTTAAAGAAAAATTTGCCTTCCATACCCATTAGAAATAAATAGCATATAGGGTTTTTCTAAGATTTGGCTGTTATGAATTGTGCTCCTATAAACCTGGGTATGGACGTATCACTGTAATCTGATGTCTGTAACTCTTTTGGGAAGACACATAGAAGGGCATAGCTGGTCAAATGGAATTTCTAGTTTTAGTTTTTTAAGGACTCTCCGTACTGATTTCCATAGTGGTTGTACTGGTTTACATTCCCACCACAATGTAAAAGAGTTCCTTTTCCCTTTCAGCCTCACCAGCATTTGTTATTATTTGATTTCTTCCTGACGATCATTCATTCTTGATTAGATAAGGGAAATATGGCAATTACAAACAATGGAGTATTATTCTGCCATGAAGATATACTTGAGTCATTTGTAGGAACAGAGACACACCTTGAGACCACAATGTTGACTGAAATAAATGAGACAAGCTTAACTATCACATGGTTTCACTTACACGAGAAACACAAAGTACAAATAAAGAGCAAAATAAAAGGTAGAGAATAGGAAGCTGGGAGAAGTAGGGAGATATATCTTTCTCAAATGGGAAGAGGATCAGGAGATGAAGAGGGTAAGGGAAAGGGAATGAGAAAAAGAATTAAGATGTGCTATGTGCATGCACCAATTCCAAAACAGGAATGTAAATATTATGTACTGCAAACACATACCAATAAAAGAAGAGAAATACATAGCAATACAGAATTGGTGTTTTGATACATTATTCTTCTCGAAGTCCTTTTTTAATTTACCTAATATCCTTAGGAATAGCCACTTGATTTTTTTCTCTCAACTGATAGTTATGTGTCATTTCCTGGGAAAATCTAATCTTGAAGACAAGTGTGCAACTTATGCCCTTGGATCTAAACTGCACATCCACATATACACATCCCCTTAGGAAAAAAATTAAAGTCCTGGGAAAAGTTGGTAACATAGAACAGAGGGCAAGAAGGCATAAGTGGAACCCTGAATGACTTCACCGGCAAGTAGTGATAGTGTTTTTCCATCAATTTTTAAAATACCTGTTGTTAATTACAGTTTTAGGAGTCAAAATCAACCTGAGAATGAAAGGACTATAATTGCTCATTATCTCTGTACTTACCTAAAATGTATTCAAGTTATTATTTTGTTCATGAAGTTTCCTAATAATTAGCTGGATAATTTTTCTGAAATTATAAGCTTTCCCTTCATAATGAAGTATTAAAAATAATATCAAAATCTATAAGGTCTATCGTTTATCATCTAATAACCCAGTTAAGTAACCAATACTTCATAAAGATCACTATGGCTCTTTGGAACTACTCAGACTCTAAGTGCTTATTTTAATGCTCATTCAATTGTGTAATTCCAAAAAAATTTGTATAATTTCAATTATATTCTGTAATATTTGACCATTTTTCTGACTTAAAAAAGAAGAATGCACAATTAATCAAGTCTTCTTTCTGGGCCATGGAATAATGTTGAACAGGAGATGTTAATCCTTGCTTTAAAATTAGTGTCCAAACTAGTTGTATTATGCAAATATTCTGCAAGCATATTTTCCCTTTCACCGGCATGGAAATTCACATTTGAGCTTTATAATTAAATTAACACATCAAGGGAATTGTGCATGAAATCAGTGTTCCAAGATAAAAAGTAACTATGTGGGCAAGGCTGGTGTCATGATGTCAAAAAACTGTAGTTGAACCTTTAAACTCCCGTAATGCTGTAATGATACAGTCACCTTCCATTTCGATCTCACTTAGAGGTAGCACATACCGAGGGCGACTCGAGCCGCAGATGCATCGTAATTGATCCAGAAGGACACCCACGAGAGGATTGTGATCAGTATGGAGGGCATGTACGTCTGCAGAATGAAGTAGCCAATGTTTCTCTTCAACCGGAAGCTCAGCGAGAGTCGGGGATAGGCACCTACGGTGAAGAGACAAGGTTAGTGCCCGGGAGAAGAGACAGCAGATGAGGAGCGGGCTTGGACTTCCACGGGTCAGCAGCACACGCGTGACAAGTCCATGACCCGAGGGAGACGCACGCACGCACGGGTGTGCTTCTGCCTGCCCAGCGGAGTCCGTGGTAGAGGTGCGAGGCAGGTGTGTTCCTGTCTGTGTGTCAAAGATCATGATGAGCGTATTCTTCGGGAGCTAAATACTCAGTGGAGAGCTGTTCCTGGGAAACCCACGGGGAACTTCTAGGTCAGAGTACAGAATACTGCCAAATATCTTGTTTATTCTTCATTCAGGACCCTTCCCTTCTCAGCAGGGGAGATTCGGTTTGAGGCTCTCCTAGCCCGAGGGCTCCCCAGTCATCCCCCTGCCCATCAGAGGATCCTGAGCCCCGGGGCTGGAGGCCTGGGCCCTGCACCAGGGATAGTGAACCTCTGGTGTGGAGCCAAGTCACCCCAACAGCCCAGCATGCGGTAACAGCTGCTCTTTCTAAACTAAACCCTCAGGACTCAGGTTTAACTGCAGTGCTGGCACTTTGGGATAAATAAGCAGCTTTGGGTTGCAGTTTGGGCGCTCGTCTCTGAAAGGTTCCCCATCCCTGCTCTAGACCAGCTGAGCCAGCTCAGGGGCAGCCTGAGGACTAGAGGGCAGGGCAGCAAGTTCGGTCTCAGCAGCAGCATCCACGGAGCTGCCCTGCTTTGCTCACAGAGAAGGCACGGAGGGCCCGAGGGAGGCACCTGACCGTTTTCGGTGTGTGAATCCAGCGGCAGCGGGAAGCCTCAGACTGTCTGTCTCACTAGCACACCCTGAAATCCTGCCAGCGCCGCCAGTAGGACGGAGAAAGGAGCTTGTTCAGAACGTCCCATTCAGTGTGGTACTCCTCCGTGCCGCACTGCACTGTTCTTCCTGACATGAAGCGGGGCAGCCTCCCTGTCCCCCGCCCGTCCATTCCAGCAGAGCCCGTTGCTGGTTGCAACCCTCTCAGCTCATCTCCCGGATGCCAGTGCTCGAAGTTCAACCCGTGACACCTTCTCCCATGTGTTTTTCTCATGCGTTTCCTTGCCTCCTGGCCTCCCTCCCTCGCCGAGGGAAAGCTCACTTCCTGAGACCGCACGGCCCTAAGACTCAGGAGACCTCGTCTTTCTGGATCTCCTTCTACTCCGGAACTGACATGTGCCTCTTGTCCACTGCCCCTTCCCACACATGTGCACTTCCCAGACTCGACCCACCTCCCTTTCTGCCTCAGTTCCTCATTCTTTACTTAGCAACCAGGCTCACTCACATGGCTGTCACCTTAATCATAAAAGGGAACAATTTTGTCTCCTGGCTTCATCTTTTACTACCATGTTCTCAGGCAGAATTACATAAAAGATACAAGAAATCACCTAGTGAGCACGGCAATTAAAGATGACATCTAGGGGACCCCTCCAGTTTCTTGTGTGTGCATGGATAGGGTTTCTTTTGTGAAGCTCTGATCAAATTCACATAACATATTGTCATCATACCACAGGTATTTTCATAGTTGTCACAAATTATACGTAAACACAATTTTAAACTCCAATCTCCCATCAAATATATACAAATGAAATCTGTAGTTTACAAATACTATTTCTTGAGTGCGATAGATTTAGGTGATTTCTATTTTTATAAAACTATACATATCTTTGATCAGAGCTTTTTTGCTATATTTACATGCATTCCTTTCAGATCAATATGAGAAAAGATGACTTACAAGGACAACATTTAGGGCTTTTATGTGTGTTGTCAAATAACTCTGCAAAAGAATCATACCAAGGTGCACTGCCACTGTCAGAACTTTATAGAAGCACCTCTCACAGTTTGCAAGCATATTATGTAACATCTCTTAACTCTTGCTAATTTTCATGAGAATAACATGTTCTTTCAATTACTTTATTTAACTGAATATCTCCCATGTTTTCCTCTGTATATAATCTTGTGAATTATTTCAAAATTATTTCATTTTTCTAATCTCTTTCCTCTTACTGTGTTTACCTTTTCACTTTAGCATTTTATATACTAAGCCTTGCTTCTGTTGTCCACAAGCATGTTCTCAGTTGTTTATTTTAAAATTTAATGACTTTGAATGGCAGGCAGATAGGTACTTAACTTCGTGTATGTAACTGCATCTGTACATTTCATTTTTCTCCTTGTGACTTTAATTTCTTTTTCGTTTTGGTCCTGGGGATTGAACTTGGGTTCTTGTGCTGGCAAGGCAGGTGGTGGAACCATTGAGCTAAATCCCTGGCCCCTCTCTCCTTATGACTTTAAAAACTTATCTTTAGGCTGGGGGAAGTTAATAATAGGTATTTGCCGGTATTCTGAAAGCTGGCGACTGTGTCAGAGTGTGACATGAGGTGGAAGTGTACACTGATTTTCAGTTCCACAGTCCGCCAGTTTCTCCAACGGCATCAAAGCAGCGGCTTCTCCCTGCGTGCAGGGCTAACGCAGCTGTGCTGCTCTCCGTGTGGGTCCCTGCAAAGGAGGAGCGCCGACACAAGGAGCGGCTGAGGCCTGCATGGTGGGCTGTCACCCGCAGGCCCCCGGTACCTGCGAGCCTCTGGGAGCACAGCGTCCACACTGCCGTTCATTTTGCAGAAATGCTCTATGGCCACTCGCTTTCTACAAACACCAAAATACTCACCTGGGAATTTTAGCCTCCTCAAATTAATTAAATGTTTTCCCAAATTAACTTCAATTTTATTTTCCACCCAGTCTCTGCATTTCACATATTATTTTGTAGCCGAAGAGACAGGCACTGCCTCAAAACAATGGTGCACATTTGCTGCCTCTGCCAGTCCGTGCCCGCTGTTCTTAAGCACAGCTTTCCCTCAACCACATTCCAGGGTATTGGGCTGGCACCACATCTCCCTTCTTTCTCCTTCCGCATGTAGACGGCCACCTTCTTGTATCATTTTCTTTCTCATTAGAAGTATAATTACTATTACTATCAAGCTAAGATCGTCTTTAGTAAGCCATGTGGTTCCTAGGCAGAGTCTGTGAAAGGAATGTATTTCTTCACACACCGCAATGCCAAGGCAAGTACCTAAACCACTACTCCTACTACCACTACCACTACTACAGTGACGTACTAACTGAGTGAAACTAGGGATATTCATTTGACTCTTCAGCTGAGTTTAATATACAAAACATTCAACATCTTTACTGAGTCTTAGTTTGAAACCTCCTGGCCGCTTCGATCTTGAAGTAACTTCAAGATTTGATCCTGGTTTGTGGCTTGATGGCAAACTCTGGTGTCCTTGCCACATGGCTTTTGCTTCTTCTCTCTGCCTCGGATCTCTCTCATTAGGTCCATCACTCAGTAGGTTAGGTTATGTTGCAGTAACAAAGAGCCTTCAATTCTCAGTGGTTCACAACAAAGATTTTTTTTCTTCTTTGCTATAGATCCACTTAGCACTGTCTGCAGCAGTGCTGGATGCTGTGGTAGAAACACCATGCATATTTCCTGTCAGTTTCATTGGTCAGAGCAAAGTCTACCGCCAGCCATCATGTGATCAGCCTGGCAATGTTTTATTCTTTCCCAGGAAAGAGCAACAAATATTTTTGAATGACAGTGAAATTTACAATGTTTCCCAACTTCTCATTTTTCAAGTCAAATTTCTTAATGTTTTCTAGAGTATATTGTTAGAGAAACTATCAAACTGAACGCCACACAGTGAAATACCACTGCTTCTGTTGGGAAACCCACAAGCTGTGACATAGCAGGATGCTAATGTGACTACACAAAGACTCAGAACATCGCCAGAGACCTATAAGAAGAGAATATTCATCTGATTTCAAAAATATATGGATCTCAAAAACTTTGCCACAATACTTACGATGCAGATGTTAGCATTAAGAAATCATACCACTTTCTTATGTTTTTCTAGTGAGTGTACTCTATTTGTTAGAAGCAAAATGCCATTTCAAAGCAACAGAACATTTCAACATCTAGCTTATGCCCCACACATCTCACTCAGAGTGGAAGGGTGAGGACAGCAAATAACAAAGATGAATATAAAAGTCACCAAGGCTCTTGACTAGCAGAGAGAGACTCACAGAGAACCAGCCTTTGTAAAGCTGAAATGGATGCTACACTGGAGACACGAATCCAGGCCAGGACATGTGATCTAGTGATTTTAGGGAGGGTTCCACACTGTGGATTGAGACACTCACAGCTGATCAGGATTCCTTCAGGCAGGGAGGAAGGAGAGCTTCCATGGTGAAGGACCCAGAAGAGCTGTGAGACTCCTTGAGAGAGATCTCAGATTGTTAGTAAACTCAAGAATTATGTGAGACAACAGGTCTACTCCTCTAGGCAAAGGTTTCTGCCTTATGATGAGCAGCCTGGAGAGTATGTTGCATCTCTTTGTAGCTCTGTTAGGCAAAGTCCTGACATGGCCAAGTTGGAATCCATGATCGATACCACATCTGCAGGAAGGACACCCAGACACTCACAGCTGTTGGCTAACAATTTAAGATGGAGAATCAGCAAGTTGGCTCCATGAACACATACCCCTCAGGGTGGCAACAGAAGCTTTAAAATGACATCCGAAATGCACAGAAGCTGATCGCCTTCATGCCAGTGCAGATGTGGTCTGTCCCCAAGTAGATGCTGAGCCAACAGGCAGAGGCACAGCCCCAAGCACAAGTGCATCCTTCCAAATCACAGCCTCCTTGGCAGAATCGGCCAGTAAAGATGCTGACTGCAGTCTTTCGGGTGCATTAAGAGTTATGCTGAAGTCAAGGCTCTGGATCACCAGTCCAGCCTGAACCCCTAGCACTCTCTAGAGGCATCAGCATTTTTGAAGAACTCATTAAAATACAAGTATACACAGACAGTGTCATGCCAGCTCTGTAGAGTGATATGAGTTACGCCAAGTGATCTGTGAAGGAATGAGTGGACAGCTCAGTGACTGTGAAGAGCTGACCTACACCCACATACCCTTCCCCACTGAGACTGAGGGCAGGCCCCCAGCATAGCCTAGGAAGCTCTGGCAGCTAGGTCCTTTATCATGCTACCTACTCACTTAGAAGCCCCCTTCTACTTGTAACTGGTGTTACTAATTTTCTCACTCTCATTAGCAATCGCCTTGTTATATGTTGAAAAAATGCACAAGGAGAAGGAAATACATGAAATATGAAAGAAAGAAGGGAAACATAGAGTTGGAGCTAAAAACACATTTTCAGTGGGCAGTGTGCACCCTTCAGGTCTTCTGCCGTTAGGACCACAGTGTTGAACCATGTGTTGTTGTAACCAAGAACAAGGGTGTTTGAAGCATACAGCCTCGTATTTTAGCTGGATATTGCTGCTTGAGAGTCTGAACAACCTCTCAGACCCTGTGTTTCCTCATTTGTAAAATCAGGAAAAGAATACAATGACAGGCACAAAACGATAAACCATAATTCATCAAAATTGAAAGGTATTATGTTGCATAAGACACCATCAAGAAAATGAAAAGACAACCCACTGAATGGAGAAATATTTGCAAATCATTTATTTGGTAAGGATCTTCTACTTGGAATATATAAATAATATATAAATTACAAAAACAGACAACCAAATTAAAAAATGGGAAAAGGCTCTGAATAGATATTTCTCCTAAGAGAGACAAATGGCCAATAAGCATGTGAAAAGATGCCTCGAATGATGGTTCACTGGGAAAATGCAAATCAAAATCACAGTAAGTTACCACTTGACACCCACTAAGAGAGCTACAATAAAAAAGACATACTAAGTGTTGGAGAAGATGTGGAGAAACTGGGTCCATCATATGCGTACTGCTGGCAGGAATGTAAAATGGTGCCATACAATGAGGAAACAATCTGCCAGTTCCTCAAAAGATTGAGCACAATTTATCATAGGACTCGGAAATTCCATTCCTAAGGATAGGAATTCATTTCCAAGAGAATAAGAAAATGTGCCCACACTAAAACATGTACACAGATATTCATAGTATATTTATTCCAAGTAGCTAAAAATAGAAACAACTCAAATGTTCATCAAATGATGAACGGATTAGAAACATGTGGTATGTTCATACAATGGACTATTATTCGGCAATCAAAGAATGGAGGACTAACACCTATTACAACACGGATGAACCTTGAAAATGTCACACTACATAAAAGAAGCCAGTCTCAAAGGATTAAATATTGTATGATTCTATTTGTATGAAATATATAGAATAAGCAAGGCCAGAGAAACAGAAAGTCTCATGACTATCTAGGGTCAGGGAAGGCAGGTTGGGGAAAATGATTGCTGAAAGGTTCGTGGCTTCATTACAAGGTGATAAAAATATGCTAAAGTTGATTATACTCATGGTTGTCTTCCACTAAGTGACTTCACTGTAAATAGGCAAATTCTACAGTCTGTGAATTATATCGCAATAAATCTCCTGTAAAGAAGAATAGCTACCACATGTATAAGGAATTACATGGCTTAGATCAACTTTTACAAAATATGCTATCTGGCCCCAAACCACCCTCACTAAATGCGCATTTCTTCTTTTCCTCTGTCCCCCTCTTGGGTGACTTCTGTGCTCAGGGTTTTGTAATCTTAAAGTGCTCTCACCATTGAACATATTTTAAAATTTTTTCTGGAGATCTTAAAGGCAACTACAAAAAATGAAGGTAGATAAGAATTATTTTTGTGAAGGAAATGCAGGGCAATGAATTTTTGAAATAAAATCTGGCTTCTATAGTGAGACATATGTCAGAAGCTCCTAGGGAGAAGAGGGATTTCACGGCCATAAGCCAAGTCAGCTGGGCTCTCCCCTAGCACGGGAGCCAGGGCAGCCTGGACCACGTGGCTGAGGGATCGGGGCAGACATGGCTGAAAAGCACAGCGGAAGGGCCCTGGGGGCCCTAAGGACGGGAGAGGGAGGAACAGAGGGTGGGACTCTGTCTCCAGAGATTAGGTTGAATAAGTGACAAATAAGACATAAACGTTTATTCCTTTCACCATTCATTTCATGTAATATCTTCTCTATGCCTATACCAACTTTATTAATAGACCCAGGGAATAATAATTTAATCACAAGGCTTTAGTAATGATAGTTTACTATCGTTAGTAGTATATTATCGTTAGTATTATAGTTTAGTGCTGATAAACGCACTTCTAAAGAGAAACTTGAGTTTATGCCCTCACAGTGGGACGTGCGGACTTTAGAAATTCATACTTTGTCAGTCACTGATGAAGAAGCAAACTCCCGACAACGAATGTATCATTGTGTACTGCAAACAGTTACTGATAATTTTTTTAAGTATTAGGAGAAGAAGGCATGGGTGGAGGAGGATGGAGGGAAGGCAAGGGGACCCTAAAAGGAACCAAGATGAGCTGTGTACATGCACCAGCTCCTCACAAGGAATGTAAACATTATGCACTGCACACAGGTACTCATAAACTAAAAGGTAATACAAGTATGTTATTCACAGCAAAAATGTTTTGAAAATTGCTTTCTGAAGAATAAAAACATTCACATCTCTGAATTGCTTTTCATTACCATTATTCATTTTTGGATGTTTCCTTTTATCTTCTAATCTTGGACAAAGTATTTTGAAACGAAGTCAGAATTCATCACTATCCCAATGTACACCAGAAAACAGAGGAGAAACAGAAGCAGTAAATAATCTGCTCTATCTTGCAAAAATTCCAATCTTTCAGCTCAAACGGAGCTAGGAGTAGGGAGCGGGCAGCCTCGGAGCTGGGGCTCACTGATGGTCCTGGTCTGCAGGACACGCAGGCGGGACCCGCGCCTTGGTGCCTGACACCCCACATCCAGGGAAGCACTGATCCCTAGCTCAGTGTACTCATCCACATAGATTTAATTCAGGGTTTCTTTTTCTCCAACCCCTTTGTCTGTATGCTCTTGGGGCGGGTGTTCTGCACACATTTTCACAGCTTATTACCGTTATGACCAACGACTCAGATCTCCTGCCTTTGAGCAGTATTTTCTTGAAAAGCACACCATTCTGGATAGCTGCTCCCTCTGTATCATGTGACCAGAAAAATACAAAATAGAAGGGTTTATATTTCCTAAAATATTTCTTAAATTTTCTTATTCTTAATTCTCATATTTAATAGCCCAAAGAAAATAAGAATTAGATATTGAGGTAACTATAAACTCTTCTTAGAAAATAAAGAGAGGTGAAAAGCACACCATGGCATTCAGGTGCTGCAGAATGGGTAATCCACAAACAGCCCTCTGCACCTGTGCAGGCATGGCCCCAGATGTCAAAATCCACGGATACTCACGTTGCTTATATAAAATGTTGTGGTTTTTGCAGAGAACATATACACACCCTTCCGCAGGCTTACAATCATGTACAGTCCATCTGAATATCTACAACTATGTGAATGTTACGTGAATAGTTGCTATACTGTACTACTTAAGGAATAGCAAGAACAAATGCCTATATGTATTCAGGACAGGTGCAATGGTTTTTCCAAATATTTTTGATCCTTGGTTGGTGGAATCCATGGATATGGAAGTCATAGATATAGAAGTCTGTGCTGGAAATGACTGGAAAAATGGAAAAGCCTTAAATATATCTGCTTGAAGTCACTGGGGCAGGAAACAAACAGTAAAACTCTGTACCAAGATGTGAGGGGAAAGGAAACAGAGGGCACGCAGGTGCATGCAGTTTTAGAAGAGCATGAGAAGCTAAGCAGAACATCTGACAGACTCGTGGGCCTGGAGGTAGACGCTGGAGACAGATCAGGAAGGAGAGGAGTCACATCAACCCCCTTGTCTCTTGGGTTGACCAGGACGAAGAGTTTTGCTAAAAATCCAAAGATAAACCAGCCGGACTGTCACACAAAGACAGAACCTGAACTCAGTTTTGCCGGAATCCCGGGAAGTGGACAGAGATCACCGTGAACTGCTAATGGCTCTTCCTGCCTCCCAGTCCCCTCTGCAGGTTAAGTCAGGAGAGAATGTCCTCAGAAAGCACAAGAAGTAAAGTGAAAAGGCAAAACAGAGGGACAGGTCTACAGAAGACAGAACAAGGTGTGCAGCTGGAATCCCAAAGAGAGAGAGACTGAACAAAGCACCACCTGAGAAAGTGATGGCTCATAGGATCAAACTGCTGGGAGGTCTCCAGCCAGGCAGGGTTCCTGAGCACCAAGCAGAGTAATTACAGGGAGATCCAGGTCTCAGGACACTACAGTGTTAAAGAAAACCAGAGAGAAGCACTACGAAGGCATCTAAGAGGAAGGGAAAAACAGATTATTTTCAAAGTAGTGCCAATCAGAGCTGGACATGGGGGTGCACACCTGTAATCCCAGTGCTCTGGGAGGCTGAGGCTGGAGGATCTCTAGTTCGAACCCAGACTGGGAAATTTAGTGACTTAGCAAGACCCTGTCTGAAAAGAAAATGAAAAAGGGCTGGGAACATAGCTCAGTGCAGGGACTCTGGGTTCAATCCCCAGTACCACAAACAAATCCATTCATGCCAATTACCCCAGGAGTATCCTCTCAATAGATACAATACAAGACAAAGACCATGAAACAATTATCTTCAAATGGAGAAACAAAAAATATCAATCTAGGGTTTTATCACCAACAAATTCAACCTACAAGAAAAATGATATAGATTTTAAAAAATAAAAATGGATATATATTATAAATAACATATGGATATTTCCATGAAATGAAAAAAATGGATATAGATTTTTAACAACTATAAGAAATTTGTTACCAGGATATCTGCATCAACAAAAGCACTGCTGAAGTGTTCTTTAGGCATAAGGAAAACTTTCACAGCCAGAGACTTGTAGATAAAAGGAAAAAAAAATTATATAATTATATATAGTGACTATTTCACTTAACAACAATACATTGTGTATGATTTGAAGCACAGATACAGTACAATACATAACGACAATAGCACACGGAAGAGGGAGGATTAGCACAAGCTTAAACATCACATGGTTTCTTTTATATGAGAAACTCAGATTATAAAGAAAGAGCACAATAGAAGATAGCTATTAAGAAGTAGGGAGACAGACTTTTCTCAGATGGGAGGGGGCTGAAGAGATGGCGGGGGGACTGCAAATGGAAAAAGGAGTAGAGATGTGTTCTGTACAAGCACTGACTCCACACCAGCAATGGGAACCGCGTGGACTGCAGACACGGACCAGTAAAAGCAGAGAGCCACTAAGCTTCCTACCCTGGAGGCATAAAGGTCCTATCTCAAGTAAATTATTCAAAGCAGTAAGTGTGTTAGCAAGGTCATTCAACGTAAAATATTTCTCTTGTAAATATGCAGTAACAAGAAATTATGTGTAAAATACTTATAACATCAGAAAATATCAGACATCTTGGAAATTTCAGAAGGATCTGCAAGATTTTCACACAGATAAGTAGAGACAAATTGAAAACCTAAATAAGTGGAGAGATAAAAGACACGAATTGGAAGAATTAAACTGATGTCACTTTTCACTCACTAATGCAGCCCTAATAAAAAGCCAACCCATTTAAAAATAAAAATTACTAATCTAACCATGAAATCTATAGGAAAATGAAAAGAACTAAAAATATCTAAGTCAAGAATAAACAGAATAAATAAAAAGAGAAAGGTCTTCCCTAAAGTGCAGAATGCAGGGAGTACCATGGTGTACGAAGATGACTAAGTGAGCCACAGGTGCAGAGCAGAGCCCCAGTGCAGGCGCGTGCACACACGCACATGCACGCGCGCGCACACACACACACACACACACACACACACACACACACACAGTGATCCAGAGAGGTGCAGCCCACAGAGCAACAGTGCTCAGGAAAAACCTGAAAACTGACGCACACTGCACAGCATCCACAAAAACACGTTCCTGGGAGAGTAGACACAAGTGTACAAATCATATTCCTATAACACACGCGAACTACAATAAGCTTGCATATGTAATATACAAAGAGTTCCAAAAACTAGTAAGAAATTGACGAAGAGCCCCACACAGCGATTCACAAAAGCAGATCTCCACGCAGGCTGGCAGGAAAGCGGCTCAACCATCCTGGTCCTCAGAGAATTGGAAGTTAAATCACAGGACAGCACCTCGCTACCAGCAGGTAACTTCCACCCAGTTGTGTGTATGGCTGTGGGGCACAGGGGCCGCACACACACCGGGCTGAGTAGGGTCTAGCACATCCAACTGAGTCCGAACAGTCACAGTTCCACTTCCGGATGCATACTTCTGCTAATATTTTCACAGAAAGACAGGCTTCTGGATGCTCATGGTAGCATTCTTCATACATGCGCATAAATAAGTGGCAGTTTATTCACACCATCATCCAGCCCAGAAAATAAACAGAATACAGTGTCACACATGGGCTTCGTGATCATGAAGCTGTGTTAAAGAACATTCACAAAATAACAACTCTATCGTGCCATCAAAGCAGGTTTCAAGCCAGGCAAAACTGACCACGGGGTAGTAAGATAGTGGTTATTTTGGGAAGGAGGGAGGGGAATAAAGTAGGGGGAGTGCAGTGGAGACTTATCGAGTAGCAAAATGCTCCCCTTGCCTTCATGGTAGGTACAGGATTGAAACTTACGGATAATTCACTTAGCTGTTCATATATATTTTTAATATTTTTATATGTACACATACAGAAACATTATGGAGATCATTAAAGTTACAAGTGCTTCTTTATAAAAGTGTCTTATAAAATATGAAAACATGAGAAAAAGTATAATCCTTTCAAAGATTACATTAATTAATTGGAGTCTATTAGAAAGTCCAGCATTGAAGGCTGACAATTTTGATCAATTAAAATCAGATTGCATATGGACATTAAATGAATTTTTTGGGCACATCTTGAATAGTTTAGGAATAGGTACACTTACTATGTTTAACTGAACAGAAATTAGATAAAACAATGAAAAAGATTTCCTTGTCAATCACTGGTTTTAATTTCACTCCTCAGAAATGAGACAGCATTTGCTTTATTAAATATTTTTTTCTGAGAGAAATGTTCAGATCAAACTTTTAACTGATTATGTTTAACAGTTCAGTAAACAAAATCCTTACAATATATCTAAAGTTTATCTAGAAGGCCAACAAAGAACTAGGACTAGAGGTCCCATTTGACTCAGCTATTCCCCTGCTGGGTATTTTCCCAAAAGAATTAAAAGAATCATACCACAGAGATATATGTGCATCCATGTTTATAGTGGCACAGTTTGTAATAGCTAAAACTTGGAAACAGCCCAAGAGCCCATCAACTGGAAACTGGATAAAGAAGATGTGTTTTTTTCTCAATAAAATGGAGTACTACTCAGCCATAAAAAACAAGAAACTAGAGACATTTATAGCTAAAGGGATGCATATTGAGGCCATCCTCTTAAATGGAATAAATAGGACACACATGTGTAAATACTGAATACTTTCTCTAGTGTGAGAAACTGAAAGTGTAAATAAGGATTTAAATGATTAAAATGAATAATTGATAATTTGAAATAGGAAGAAAAGGTCCAAAGGGGTAGGGATGGTGGAAGGGGAAGGGGAGAGATCAGAGTTCCAGGCTGGAATCTGGAAAGAATCCATATATAGATTGTGTTTAAAACCATAGGAGGAGATGTGGATAGAGACTAGGCTGGAGCTCATCAGGGGGTTGGGAAGGAAGAGTCACTGAGATCAAAGGAGAGAAGGGTGTGTTTCCAGAAGAAGCACATACAACTACGTACAGTACACGGTACTTGACAGTGTGATAAATGACTGTTACTGTTTTAGGTACTCATCATAACATGCTGTGCTTTTCCTCCTTTAGAGCATAATCCTACTTAAATAAAAGAGTTTACTGTAAAGCAGTGTGCTGCTATGCCAGTGGTAGCCTCATGTATCTCATGTTTAACTGCATATTTGGATAATATCAAGGGGGCATCACAGATGATTGATGTATATCTTCTTACTTTGCACTTAGAAGTTGGCACTCTGTGTGGTACTTTGCGATATACATGGACGAAATTGCCTAATAACATATTTGTCAGATTATATTTCCATCACATGTCACATGACTGTACTGAAATTTAAATTTAAAAAATTTGGCCTATGTGGAGTCTACTAGCTAATTAGAATTTGTTTTCAGAACACTATTTGTTCAATATTAGTTTTGAAAATCTTTCTAAAACAAATCACATCTTCTGATGTCTTGTTAATGCTTGAGATGTTTTTTTAAATTATATGAAAAAATGTTTAAGTACTTTTCAGTTTTGCTTTGGTTGAGTTCTATTATATTTGAATATTATTATAGTTTTTTTCCCTTGGGAAAAAAAAGGCCAATTACATTTTCAAGTTTTAATCAAAAGAATTTCAAAGATCTAAACTAATCCAAGTTTGAACCTATTTTAAAAATTTTCCATATTTCCTGAAATTCCACCAAAAATCCCTGTGAGTCTTATAGAGATGGGACACACATAGACATCCACTGACTATGGTGAATTCTTTATTTGAGTGAAGTTGAAATGAAATATCTTGCAGTCATCTCTTAGCTCTGTAATGGCATGCTGGAGAAGTGAGAAAATTTCCTTTCCTCTTTTCTCTCTGTCCTTGTGGATCCTTTTCAATCTGCTCTCCCTGTTCTTTCTTGCAAACCTTACCCAGGGATGTTTTCAGGTTTGGATTAATCCTTTTGGGCATAAGTATTGAAAAATAATTGACACACTCACTTTATAAACACTTTCATTAATTGACAATAGATAAAGTATTTTCAAAAAAATTCAGCAGATTTAAATAGTGAATGATGGATAACCGGCCTAATGAAAATAATCTATTTTCTTCTTTTTCATTCCTGTTTGACTTTCAAGGAGAACCTGTATTCGGGGTTTGGTAATTTCGTGGAAATCTTGAGAATATGATTATAAACAAATACATTCACTGAAGTGATCTTTACTGAATATTTGATTTACATAAATGTGAGAATAATAATACATGACAGATGATAAAGAAACAATACTAGATATAATTCAAAGTTTTCGGAGGAAAAATAATCAGCAGAGAAGCTCAAGGAAGACCAAGCAGAGAGGTCTGTATTTAAACTGATCTCTGGTTAATGTACTACATTTGGATAGAACGAATAAGGAGGATGAGAAGAAGGAAGAGGAGGAAGAGGAGGAAGAGGAGGAGGAGGAGGAGGGGAGGAAAGTAGAAAATATATAGCAAATGAGGGTTGTGGCAGGAGCAAAAGTTGGGAAATAGAATGCAGAAGTGAACAACTGTGGAGAGAGGAGGAATGACAGGGACAACTACAGTGCAGGCTTCGTGCCCTAACCTGAAGAGGAAAGGATGAGGTTAGGGACCCAGGAGGCCGGCCAGGCAGTGGCAAGGCGTACGGCTGGCTGAGCAGTGGCTAGAGATGCCTTCTGGCAGTGGATGAAGAAATTCCTGGACCTGGGTTGGGCTGCAGGGACTTCTCATCCAGTGTTTGCAAACCTGTGTAATGGCACGGGTCACCCACGCGTCATTAACTTGGGATGGCCAAGGAGGGCGAGATCCGGATGTGCAGACAGCATTTACCACCACAACGCTCCAGATTTTACCATTGTTTGTTAAAAGTTTACACATTTATGTTTTTGGTAAGAACCTTTACAACATGGATGTATGAAAGTACGGAAAACTGTCCCTTAAAGCTTATGATGCCAGTTTGGAAAATCTTTGCTAAAAAGTGTGTCCGGGGCTCCTATGAATCAGGAACCTCGGGAATTGGTGTCTGTCTTCACTACTCTACCTCTGCTTTGTAAATGTGGTCAAATCATTATCCCTTCCGTTTTTGTACTCATTTATTCACCTAAGTGCTGGGAATGGAATTCAGTCCCTCACACTTGCTAGGCAAGCACTCCACCACTCAGCTGTATTCCTAGCCCTCGTTTTCTTCTACTCTCCGTGACTGAACTTGTCAACTACTAATCTCCCAGGTGCATTAGTGAACAAATCTGCTTTAAAGATTTTAAAGTGCTACAAATTACAAGATAGCATGCCATTACTGTAGTTGGAAGTTAGAGTAATGCAGTCTGGCTTCATTTTCTTTGGAGTTCTAAATGAGTTCAAAGAATTTCTCCAAAAGATATTTGCTAAATCATGTTTGGAACTGAACAAGGATTTTTATAGTACTTTACACAGTTGGTTCTTTCATTGTTAGAACACAATTATAGAGTATAGCTTCCTCTTTCTGAATAAAGAGTATACTTAATTTCTACCCAGGGCCAAAGAGGCTTTATATGGACTTTTCTTCAACATATGATATTTGAATGCATTAAATATTTGAGTATATAATATTCATGTACATACTACCTGCTTTGCAGAAAAGATTCATTTGGATATATACTTGGCAATAATGGTTATATTTCCTCTCTCATTTCAATGACCATTCATTTTCAAGTTATAGAATGAGTGGAGTGGACCCTAGGATATGTATTAAGGATATGAACATAAACTGCAAGACTCTCTGATCTTAATCCTTCAAACAAGCAACAAGGTGTCTGTTAGCTAACATCCAACAGTTCGGAAGAGTGTCGTAAGTCTTTATATGCAAAGCTCCAATCAGCTACTAGGTAGTCTATGTTCAGTCTCCCAGGCACGCCTCATCCTGGTCCCACACACACCAGTCCAGGGTGTTTGGCAGTGCTGCTACGGCCAGCACTGGCCCGGGCCCGGCATCAGGCCACCCCTGTAATCCCCTCAATAGCCCTGACACAGAGACGCCGGCCCTGTCCCTGTTTACAGACCGGCAGGATAACCTGTGGTGGGGTCACACTGCAGGGTCTGGGTCTGAGGTGTGAATTCACACACCGTACATACGCTGTCACAGGGACTGGGCCCAGGGGCTGGGAGTCATTGTCAGGAGAGTGCTCTGCACAAGCTGCACCCCTCGTCCATAGTGTCTCTTGGTCAAACTTCAGTGAGTTCTGCTGCCGCTTCACTCCTGCTGACACTGTTCAGGTGAAAGGTGGCAGGGAGTCACCTGAAGCTGCTGAGACCATGCAGGGCAGTGAGAAACCACACGGACAGGACAAGTACCATGTGCCTCTGCTGAGTGAAGATCCACGACTCTCCTCGGTATGGTGTTCAGACCTACAGCCCACGATGTCCGGTACCTGAGACATGGGTCAGCGCTGCTCTCCCACAGTGAGGGCTTCCCACAAGGTCCCCAGGGGTCCCCAGGAGCGAGGAGGAGGAGGAGGAGGAGGAGGAGGAGGAGGGGGAGGAGGAGGGGGAAGTGTGGAGGGTGAGTTGGGTGAAGCTCCCAGGCTCCTTGTTTGACTCTGGGAATGGGCATCCCTGAAACTGCAGGCCACTGCCCCGCACCTCTCCCCGAGTGCCAGCCTCCAACCCTGCAGCCTCAGGTACCGCGCACCACCAGCCTGAGCAGAGCCCCGGGGCGGAGCCACACGCACTCGGCATCCCCTCCGCCTGGCCCAGTCCAGGCCTCAAGGTGATGATGCCCGCTCAGCCTGGCCCCTTCAGTCCCGCTTAATGATGGAAACCTCACACTGCAGCGCACTCGTGGAAGGGAAAACATATGAGTGTAAGATGTAATTTTAAAATATTTTAAAGTGATGAAGTTCATGCCATTTCTTCCTGTTTGGGTAAATTGGGATGCTTTTAAAGGCCACGCTCTTGGAAGATTAGAAGGTTTTATAAATGAGTGATGGGAAGTCCCAGGCTATTCCTGGCAGATGCAGGACTCAGAGCAGCTGGTAGACGTGGTATTCCATCCTGACGGCCCAGTGGGTCTGTGAAGAGCTTGAACTCTCCCCCACACTGCCTTGTGCATTTCTCTGGCTAGGCTTAATGTGTGTTCCACTGTACACCTGCTTCAGAGACAGACTCGGCCATAGAGAGCGGTGGATTCAGGAAGATCAGTCTCAGGGGCTGCAGGATTCCAGGGGAGTCAGGGCTCCATGCAGCCCCTCTGCTTGCTTCCTGCGAAGCCACACAGATAGGAACTAGGAGATTCCATGGCAACACTCCAGTGGCTGCAACTGCCACATTCCGGACAGAAGCAGCAAGGGCTCGACCCTTCCCTGGGAGGATGCTTCCCGTGCTCTGAGCAGACCTTCGGCTCCAGATGCCTGCAGCATGGGACAGCTTCCATCCAGGCCTGGATGTAAAAAGTCACTTACTGCATCACAGGGCAGTTTTCTTGCTTGAGGACACTATTCCATAATGCTAACCGGAGTTCCTACTGTCTCCACTGCTCAGGAGGGTGGACCCCTCATCGGGTCCCCACAGGGGCTGCAGGGCATCTGCAGAACCTCTTGGGACAGAGGATAAAACAACACTGCATGAAGACGGGCTGGGCTAGGTCTGTGTCTACTTCTCATGTGCACGGTTCTCAGAGGTGGGAGGAGAGGTGCGATGCCAGTGACGACCTTGACGCAGTGTCTGCTCACTCAGTGACTATGGCCACAGGGTCAGATGTCAGGAGAGGAGGGGCATGGCCAGGACAGGTCCCTCCTGAGTGCCATGGTGGCACAGAGCAGCCACCTGACGCAGCCTGTGCATTGTGCTGGGCAGAGCAGTCACAAAGCTTCCTAGGAAAAGTGGCACCAAGACAAATCAGCTGGCCAGGGAAAGGGAAGCCAGGGTGTAGGTCCGGAGCCCTGGAGCCCAGGAGAGGCAGCAGGCCACCTGCTTTGTGCACATCCTCATGGGGCCAGGGCCAGGCTCCACCCAGCGGCTGTGCAGGTGTAAAGGCAGCTCTGGCTTCACTTAGTGTTGCCACCCCAGTCTGTGGATGTGGCAAAGCCTTAGAGTTCACAAAGCACTTTCACTTAGTATCTCACCTCCAGGCACAGCATTCAGTAAACAGACAGTGCTACCCAGAAAGCCCTGCGAGCCATCAAATACACATAGTCGGAGTTTGGTGAAACCCCAGCAAGAACAGACAGAAGTGCAGACGGTGCTGTCTTATTTTTTAACCACTGAAGGAAGAATGACGGGAAGCTCAGGGCAGGGCCACCTTCACCAGACACTATCTGAGGGGCCATGCCTCGAGAGGTGAGGCTAACTGTTCACAGCCTCAGTCCCCGGACCACCATGGCTGACTTCCAGCTGCATGGGGAAGGTGGCCAACTCTGGGAGGAGAACGCCCATCTCCTCTCGCCCTGCTCTTCCCCTTCCTGCTGCCTTAAGCCCATGAAATGCCTCCTGTGTGCCCAAGGACCTTATGAAACACTGGCTGGCTGCATCCATGTGCTCTTTTAACTTCACTGACATGCCCAGAGAGCATCTCATCCCAGGAGGTCCTTCCCATCCCTCCAAGCTTACTGATTCCCTTTAGGCATGGAAGGAACCATGCGTGTGATGGTGAATTACTGACGATGGTGCCCGTGAATGGCCTGGGAGCCACAGCCACCGATTTCGCAGAGAGACCATCATGCTGTCCAGCCACCGTCCAAGGACAGAGTGGACACCAACTCACCTGTGGCGAAGACAACATTCCTTGAGACCAGTCGGTGCTCCACAATGGAGAACTGTGGGAGCTCAATCCTCTCCACTCCAGTGACAGCCGTGTCCCCGCCACGCCAGTAGAACTCAATGTCGTCTGTGGTGTAGCCATCTAGCAGGAAAGAGAGGCAGGAACACGTGGACATGAGGCATCTCGCTTTCTATAAATGCACAGCTAAAGAAACACTCTTTGGTAAATTGGAAGTAGTGGCTTTGCGCTCCTTGGAAGATTTGTGGAAGGCACTCATCTATGAGAAATGTTGTCAACTGACTTGCAAATCTTCATTACTGGAGCTGTGCGATTTGTGTGGGGCTTACCTTGGAAAGCAGACAGACTGGGGACACGAGGGCTCTGACCAGAGTTCACTTCGTAAAGCACAGCCTCAGGGTTGCCCCAGGTGTCATGCAGAGCGGACTTAAAGTGCATCTAACAGCAAGGACTAAGGCTGTGGGAAGAGGGGATGGAGAATCTGGAAGGGCAGCTCTTCTCAGGAGTCACCAACACGTGGCCAGACAGGGAGAACCAAAAAATCAATGGTTGATCACACGGCTCTCAAGACAAAAGTAGACGCATGCTTGCATGTTTGGAGGTCCCATGGGTTTGGCACCCTTTGACGGGCCTTTTGTTGGGACGCTCCTGTCCCCTAGGGATTGGGATGGTGATGGCCTCGGAAAAAGGAGTGGTCAGCCAGAGGACGCTTCCAAAAACAGCTCCTGGCAATGCTCACGCTGGCTTGGAGATTAATCGGTGCTTCCTGAGAATGGGTGCATGACCAGAACAGCAAAGACCCACGTGATCTGTAAGGCCCAGGAGTCTCCCACGAGACCAGGTCCACCTTTTAAATCAAGACCAATTAAAACACAGATCTGAAGCCATGACTTTTAAAGGACAGACTTTTGCATTTGAGGCTATCTAACAAAAAGGTAGGCACTCAGAAATATTTGGTAGTAAACAAACAAAAGGATCAAGCCATAGGGTGAGGGCCCCACGTGACACCATCTTCCCAGCCCCATGGGCCACCTGACTGAGAATCCCGGCGCTCACCTCTGCCCCATCCCGTGTGTCCCCTCACTGTCCCGAACACGCCAGTCCTTGCTGGAAGCCCTCAAACGCTGCCCAGGGCCATCGGCAAAACAGGTCCGCAGTCCTACAAGGGCCTCAAGGGGCCTCAAGACTGGCCCTGTGCGCCTCTGCTCCTGTCCCTCCCCACAGCCCGGCCCCGGCCGGCCTCCTCCTGCTGCTCCGATCAGCCCACGGCTCCCAGGCCACCTGAGCCTTCTGCCAAGAGCGAGCTTCCAGGCTCCCTTCGCATCTGTCCTGCAGAAACTCGCAAGACCCCAGCTCCAAGCAACCCCAGGCCCTACAGCTCTTTTATCAGGCTTTATCTTCTTCAGACCGCCTGTCCTCCTTCATTTCCAGTCCACTGGTTTGCTTCCCTTCCGGAACATAAGCTCTGCGAGGCCGGCAATCTGTCTGACTTCCCTCACCTGTGGACTCACAGCACCTGCACAGGACCTGGGGCTGCAGCTGGGTGGTGCAGCACCTGGTTACTACCTACAAGGCCCCGGGCCAATCTTCAAACACAGAGTGTCTGCACAGAGGTGAAATCCAGCAAGCATTTGCTGTATAAATTCACGGAGAGAAGAATTTGCCCTTCTCTTAAGAAAGGCACACGCTCCTATTCTCCATTCCCATGCAGAGATATGAAGGCTGAGGCCACCACAAAACTGGGAGAATGCCCTTTTTCACTCAAATGTTTGAAGCAGAGATTCTTTGCAGGGGAAGGGCCTTTCTCTCTGAAAGGATTCATTTTACAGAAGACCTTCCTGCTTCTGTCCTCCATGGCGCACCATCACCCGGACAGAAGCCACATTCTCAGAAGCTACCATGTGTTCAGGCAGTTGGCACACGCGCTGTTTCCTCACTTAGCCCCCGGATTTGCTAACCTGAAACTTTCACTGTCTCATTGCAGCTGGGTCCTGTGTCCTGCGAATTTGATCCACCCACATCCTGGGATGGCCTTTCATCTGTTGGGAAATCATCGACTTTCCCCGAGCCTCTCTTCTGCATGGTAAGTGTCCCCAGGTGATCCAACTGTGCACCACTTGACATGAGTTTGTGTCCCCCGTCTTCATGGGAAGCAGCACTCAGAACACACGACGGTGCTCTGCTGAAGAAGGGATGGGACAGAACCTGAGTCCCGGCCTCCCACCCACACAGCCATGGGCCCCTATGTGCATGCACGGAAATGTCCTTCTCGCCACAACTGCATCACGTGATATTCCAGAGACAAGGCCACCTGACTGCCAGAACTTCAGTATGAACCATGACAAGCCTGAACCAATGGGCAAGTCAAGACAGTCTGTAATGGCTCAACATCAGCGAGGAAACCAAGAGCGACATCCTGCTATGCCACGAGGTGTGGCGCAGGTAGCGGGAGGGACATCTGCTTATTAGCTGGCCTAGATGCAGCTCTTGCCCCTCTGTAGAAATATTCAACACCGAATCATCAATAAAGCATCCGAGTACTCCTCAAATTGAAGAAAACTGCCAAGATGCAGAACGGCCTGCGTGTGTGTAAAGCTGAGATCCAGGTGAAAAATGAGATTTACTCCAACTGCCCAGGGTCCCCGCGGTGCAGCTGCTCATGCGTGATGGAACACACGTAAGGAGCTCGCATCTCGTGCTCGCTCTCCTCTTGCTGAATGGACTGGGACGAGGAGCATTTGTTTTCTCATACCTCAGCCCAGTGAATAGGCTCTCCTAATCAGATTACAGTGATGGCTCGTTTGTCCTGAATGTCTCTCTGTCACTGTCTCTCTTTCTCTGTGCTTCTATTTCTTTCCTTCTTTCTCTCCCCTTCCTGCCTCTTTGTCTGTCTCTCTGTCTGAGTCTCCTTCCATTCTCCCTTCCCTACCTCTGTTATGAGACTGAAATTTCCAGACAGGAGTTAAACCTGTAATTTTTAAGATAGTTAAAAAAGTATGTTGAGAACATAATCAGTGCCTTGGAAAAGCTGCTGAATAACAATAAGGAGAACTAAAACACAAAGTAGGAGAAAAAGAAATGCAGATGCAGATACACACAGCTTTCAATTTCCAGAGTGCAGTTCTGCTCATCCAGCGGGTACCTCCTGAGGTCCATCATGCACGCAGCCGTGGTGGTGATCCTGCAACAGAGAGTGGGGGTCAGCAGTGGGCTGAGGAGCGCATGGGAACCGCTTCCACCCAGACCCTGCATACGATCCCTGCCACAACACACACTGTGAAACCTAGATGACAAACTCCTTGTGTGTGCTAGACACCAGCCTGACCAGGAAAAACAATACAGAAGCTAGATGTGGTGACATGCCTGTAATCTCAACACTGAGGAGGCTGAAGCAGGAGGATTTCAGGGAGTTTAGGGCCAGCCTGGGCTATATAGTGAGTTCAAGGCCGGCCTGAATGACCTAGTGAGACCCTGTCTCAAAAAACAAAACAAAGAATTAATACTATACAATATAATGTCTTGAAATACATATACATATAGCAGGTAGATTGAGGTATTAACATAGACACTACTTCACATATTGTTTTTGTGGTGAGAATAGTTAAAATATATTCCCTTGGAAATTTCCCAGTGTACAAATACATTGTTATTAACTATAGACACCATGTTGTAATACAAAGTTTAAACCACATGAAATTACTCCAGGCTTGTTGATGTTGGAGAATCAGGGTTTCTAAGCAAGATCTTGCCTTCAGGTTGTATCGGTCCCCTTGTCTACTAGATATTGTCTTTCTAGTACAGACAGAACTAATGTTTGGGAAAAACTGATTTGATTAAAACTGAGTTCCTTGGTTCTCCATGTGACGTGTTAAAGTGCGACATGCCCACATGCCTCATTTGGGAACTCTGAACCAGGCTTCTGCTTGTCCTGGCTCTGTGATGGTTGTCTGTGGGCTGGATTCTAATACCCTAGAGCTTTTCACCAAGTGACCATCCATCTTTTCAAAGAGAATATTTGGCTTCTCTTACTGATTATGAATCAAAACTCCTAGAGTTAACTTCCCTTGGGGCCAGTTAAAGCCATGGAAAGAATTTAGACTGTGGACCAAGCACAGTTAAACTGCCCTAGGCAATGGTTTACTGACCACACATTGGGAAAAAGCACTTCCAGAAATCAATCTCTTCCTGCTGTGCCATGACCTCATCTGAGGGAAGCCAGCCCACTCAAAGCCACTGCTGAAAACACAGTAAATGGGCCGCCACGTTTCACACCATTCTGTAGAATCCCACCCCTCTCCCTTCACTGCGACCATGAATCAAGGACAGGTGGCCAGAGATCTATGCCTGGCCAGAGCTAAAAGGCAGAGTGGAGCTACAGGGCTTCTCCATCATGGAAATAAATTAGACTGCAAAGGTGAGAGCAGAAGTGGCCATATTTACAGGCTTGAGATGCAGTGGTTTTCAAATTGGAGAGCAAAGGATGAGAAAGAACCAAACAGAAGTAGAGGAAATGCAGAGTAGGTAGAGAAGGAAATTGCAGGAGCTGCACCGCTTCCTCCATGTCCCGGGAGCACCATTCTCCTAGCCCTCAGGAAATGTGCAAGGCATGCCCTGCCACATCCACCCAATGGTGGATCCTAAGAAAGACGGAGTAAAAGTACTTTCTCCTGGGATTCCTAGAGTCAGCGTTGATCCCGCCGGCCTTCTAGTCCCACCTTTCTTGAAGCCCGGTCTTACCAAGGTGATGTGAGCCAGCCCTGTTCCCAGGGACACACGGCAGCCAGAAGTCTAGGCTGTGCTAGTTCTGATGGGCTGCTCACATTTAACCTAAATGAAGGCTTTCAGGGAATGGAGGAGCAAGGCATGTTAGCATGTGGTTAGGCAGCATGTTGAGGAAGATTTTATTTTTCTGAGTTGAAAGAAGCAGTGAGGGAAATTGCCAACATACTCAGAAAACAAGGGCCGATGTGAAATTTTCTGTATGAACAGAAGGCATGTGCTACACTGTACATGCGATGTATTGTGTGTGGCCTGCACAGTGGTGCACGCGTGTTCTTTCCACGTGTCGCCAACACTTGCAGTTGTCCTAGAATCAAGAAGTACGTCGCACTCTGTGATCTAGAACCAACGCGTGGCTCTTGGTCCGTTTTTCGACAGCATCTTATTTGCCAGCCAACTGAAATCCCAGCCTCACAGATTCAAATTCTGGCACGTTTTATGGCAGACTGACAACCCAACATCCACACAAGATGTCTGTGAGGCAAAATTAGACTAAAAGTGCGGAAATTATGACTTTTTATGAAGAAGAGAAAAAGACTTCTACTGGAAATGTTCAAACTTAAATTTCCCTACATGTTTTGGCACCTGTTCATTTGAATGAGTTAAAAATTAAGATTATTATTTCTTATTATTTGGTTTTGTATTTCCCAAACCGACCCCAAACATATTCACGTGCACAAGCTCACGCACGTGCACCCACACACACATGCACATGAATTGTTTGGGGACACTGTGTGCATCAGTCTCACACTTATTGTGATATTATGGAGAGTGCATCATGGAAATCAGAGAGGGGATGGAGATGCTAAAATAAGTGGAAAGAGTGTGCCTGTCTTCTCATCAATGACTATGGTTTTTCCACAGTTAGGATTTGTCCAGAGTGGCTCATTTTGGTGTAATATTGGGCATAAAATGGAGCCTTTTTTCTACTCACTTGAGGAATAACAAAGCGAACTGCATTTGCTGTTCATGTTCTTTTGGAAGAAACACATAGACAATCCTGCTAGGGTGGAGAGAGAGACACAAAAGCCCACTCGTACTCCAAGAAGTGACACACAGGTGAAAACTGAGAGAACAGACCTGTAGGGCCACTGAGATAGAAAGGATAGCGAAGGGGAAAAACAGGTGGAAGCAGAAAGAGACCACACAGCTGTTTTGTGTACTAGAACCACTCACCCAACTACAAAACCTTCATCCAGGTTGACTAAACTCATGGTGCCTCAGAGAGCAGACTTTCTGAGTGAGATGAGTGAAATTCATACAATTGAGACTTTTCAGAAATCACAGAACAGTGGAGGAATTTTAAAGCCTGCAGAAATGAGGTCTTGAGCCCAGTGAATAGATATTGTCCAAGGGCAGACAAGCCCCAACAACATCTAGGCTCGATTTGTGTGACTGCAACACTCACACATGCATTCTATGTAATCAGTGCCAAGCCCCACGTCCGTATTCCTCTGTGACCTGACAACTCCACTCTCATTTCTAACGGACAGTGGTAAAGCCAACCAAACAGAATCCAGCATGACCATATCACTCTCAGTAGACCCTCTTTCATGTGCTTATTTTCTGTTTTTTGATCAGGAGACAGGAATGTTGAGAGTCTTTATGGCTGCAAGATATGCTCATGATAGAAAAGTAGAAAGAGAGGTGGCCATGTGGCAGGAAGAATAGTGGTACTCTCTATGTCTTTTCTTTACAAATATGCACATTTGAGGATGCTGAAAGTAGAAAGTAAAAACAAAAACAATCAATCAAATAAAAGATGTTGACGGAGCGGGGGCAGGGGGGAGACAGGGAGAGAAGTAAAGAGTACAGATGATAAAGAAACAATACCAGATACAATTCAAAGTTTTCGGAGGAAAAATAATCAGCAGAGAAGCTCAAGGAAGACCAAGCAGAAAGGTTTATATTTAAACTGATCTCTGGTTAATGTACTACATTTGGATAGAAAGAATAAGGAGGATGAGAAGAAGGAAGAGAAGGAAGAGGAGGAGGAGGAGGAGGAGGAGGAGGAGGAGGAGGAGGAGGGAGGAGGAGGAGGGGAGGAAAGCAGAAAATATATAGCAAATGAGGGTTGTGGCAGGAGCAAAAGTTGGGAAATAGAATGCAGAAGTGAACAACTGCAGAGGGAGAAGGAATGACAGGGATAACTACAGTGCAGGCTTCATCCCCTAACCTGAAGAGGAGAGGATGAGGTTAGGGACTCTTCCTGGGTCACACTGCATGGGTCGAGGGTGCCCAGGGTCTTTCCTATGCAGCCCATAGCAAGCAGAAGTCACAGAAGGCAGCCTAGTGTGCTGGGGTGCTCTGGGCAATGGGCTCAGGACACGCACTTTGGCGCCGTGACACCAGAAGAACCCTCCCACCTTTTCCTCTCTCAAGATCTTTATTTGTCAGTACATCATTGAGTTACCTCTCTACCTTCTACCCTTTCATTTTAACCAGAAAGACTCTCTTTTAAAATTTCTTTTAGAGCAGGTAGTAGAAATACCTTCTTTTATCTGTTGGTTATCTGGGAGGATCTTAATTCCTCCTGATTTCTGAAGGATAGTTTGCCAAATAAGAAAGAGTTCACTGATAGCTACTGTCTTTCAACACATTAAATACATGATCTCACTATCTTCTGGCAAAAATCAGGATGGTGGTCATTGTTTTGAGTATCCCTTATGTATAGTATATTATTTTTCATCTTTTTATGATATTTTTCTCTTGATGCTTTTAAGATTCTCTCTTGATCTCTGATGTTTGAAAATTCTATTGTAAGATGTTTCAGTGTAGATTTCTCTTATGCCAATTGGAATTCACTGAGTTTCTTGGATTTGTAGATACATTTTCCCAACAAATTTGGCAAGTTTTCAGCCATTTTTTTCTTTACAAACTCTGTCTCTTTCTCCTTTTCACCTCCTGGGACTCTTATAACACATATTTTGATTACTCAATTACAAGTCTTTTAGGCTCTGTTCACTTTTATTTCTTTTTTCTTCTTGTTTTACCAATTCAAAATTTTGAACTGTCCTATTTTAAAGTGTCTGTTGATTCTTTCTTTTGCTCACTCAAAGATAATGCTGGATCCCTTTAGTCAATTCTGGAATTATAATTTTCAGCATCAGAATTTTTCTTTGGTTCCTTTTCATAATTTCCATTTGCTTACTTATTTTTAATTTAAGTTTTACATGTAATTTTTCCCATTTCTTTAATTCTTTCTTCATGTTTTCCTTTACTTTCTTTGAGAAGACAGACCATTTAAAGTCTTCATCAATTAGACATTAGATCTAATGTCCATGTCAACATATTTTGTTTCTTTGAATTAAGTATGTTTTTCTCTTTCTTTGTAGGCCTTATCATTTTGTTCCTGAGTATCAGAAATCAGATTCTTTTTTTAAATCAAGATTTACTGCTTTTGAATTTAATAATCTATTTGTTCTGAGATGTTTCTAAACTTTGTAAAACAAGATTATTCCCTGCTGAGTGGGATCAGTGACATTTCTGTCCATTTCACTCATGTCAGCTAATGTTTTAGCACAGGTTTCTCTGAGTACCAAGAGCTTAAATGAACAAACAAACAAACAAAACCAAAACAAACACACAGCCATTTCTCCACATTTTTGCAGATTGGTGACATGCTGGGGCATTCTCTAACCTCTTAGGCTTACTCTGAGCCAATGAATTAGCCCAAAGCAAAAACTTAAAGTCTTAGGACTTCTATGACCATGTCTTTCTTGGACACGTGCATGACTTCTAAGTCCCTGCATATGTGGCTGATCTTTCTAATTTACCAAAACATCTCATTCCTGCCTCTCCTTTATGCCTTACATGGCCTATTTTATGTCTCTAACCCACAGCACTTGTTCCAGGTGTCTGTGGGTTTGCTGTCATTTTGTAGCTTTTGTGAGTAGTGTCCATCTCTTTTCTTGACTATATTTTGAGTTATGCAAAACACAGATAAACACTTTACTTCAATCCTTCAGGTATTCTCCACACAGCTTAAATATATGCACTTAAGGCTGGGGATTTAGCTCAGTGGTTTCGCCACCTGCTGCGCAAGTTCAAGGACCCGAGTTTGATCCCCGGTACCCAAAAAAAATACCCACTTAATAATCTGTTTGGGAACTGGGATCCACCTGCTCAAGACCAAAACTGTGCCCGTCCTAGGGAGTTGCTGGAGGAAAGGCAGCACAAATACTACAAAATTTCTCATTTCTCTGAATAGTTTTTTCTTAATTGGTCAATTGTTGCATAGCTTGGACTGCATGGTCTGACTTATTATACAGCATCTAAATAACTGAACTCACAGAAGCAACAGAGCAGGACAGCGGTCACCAGAGGCTCAAGGGCAGGAGAGGATGGGAAGAGGATGGTCGCAGGGTGCAATATTTCAGGAAGACAGCAGGAATTTGGTGAATACAGTTAAGAGAATACTGTCCATTTAAAAATTGCTAGGAGAACAAATTTCAAATGTTCTCACCACAAAATTTATAAATTATTTCAGGTGAGGAATATTTTAACTAGTTTGATATAACTATTCCACACTGTGTTCATAAACCATAAAATCACTTTGTACTCCACAACAATATATAATTATAAATTGTCAACTTAGGATAAAATTTTAAAAAGAATGAAACAAGGTAGAATATGAATATATCACAGTTACAGATAAATAAGAAACTGTACAAATACAAATAGTAAAGTTTGCCACTTGCTAATATTTTAAAAATCTACGGTCAATCTTCTCATTTATGATTGTTAAGAATAAATGTCATGAATTGAGGACATATGATTTATTTATTCACTATTAAATCTTGACCTATGACACCATTTCTAGAAACTAATTTGACAGTCTCTGTCCTTCTTCAAAACACACACACACACACACACACACAACATACACACAATGGAAGCAAAAGAATGAGGAATAGCTACATTAAACTGAAACGCAGGTCATCCTTCATGGTGGGACACAGAAAGCACACCTACTATAATGGAAATTGAGAAGACATTATACCCTATTACCTATTGTCCACCAATACTCTGGCAATTAAGTGAATGAAATAACCCAGGAAACACAAATGAGGATAAAAACATAAGCAGTATGACTATAAAACTTCATAGAAGGACTGTTAGAAATAATAAGAGATTAGCCAGGTTGGACATGAGTTTGGATAGATGTGTGCATAAAAATAGTTATAAACTTATTTGATAGATCTATATCTTTCTCACTTTTCAGTGAAAGCCAACTAGAAAAACAATGGAAATGGGTCCCATTCTTTATACTACCACGCTTTTTAAAAATTGAAATAAATTTATCAAGAATGGAGAAAACGATCAAACTTTACCAAAAGCCATAAAGACAAGAATGGATGCAGACACATTATGTTCATGTGAAAAAAAATGACTCTAAAGTTTTGGTTTTTCTAAATTAGTGTTTAATGAGTATAATGCCAACATCACAAACTATATTTTTAGAGATCAGATAAAGCAAATAACTCTAAAGTCACTGGAAAAAATAAGCCAATTAACTGTTAGGTCTAATAACTAACCATTTAAAAACAAAAAAACTGGACAGCTAGCTACCTCACATCTTACTTCAAGATAAATTTCAATTAAGTAAAAATCTAAGTAGAAAATACGAAAATGCTAGCTGTATTTCCTGTCCCTGGGTCACAATATTGGACACACACAATTTAAAGGAGGAGAGGGTTAATTTAGCTCATGGTTTAAGGAGATTCAGTCCATAGTCAGCTGGTCCCAAGGCAGAAACATCATGGCAGAAGGGTTTGGTAGAGAAAAATGCTTAGTTCACAGTGACTGGGAAGGAGAGCCAGAGAGCAGTGCCAGAGAGGAGGGGCCAGGAGCCACACATAGTACCCAGGGTTTGCCTCCATAACCTGCTCAGACACACCCAGAAGTGTGCTTTTCTAATCCTCTCAGCAGCTTCCAAGCCAATCCAGCTAATACAATAAGCTTCATCACCACACTAGTGCTACAGAGAGAAAAACAGGAATTCAAATTTAACCCACATACCTTTTCGCAGCAAGTACTATTGTAGACTTTGGGAATACAACAATAAATGAGATAGAGACAATACTCTGAGATAGTTTATATTCTGAGGATGACTTCCCCAACATCACAAATAAGAAGGGTAGCTGATAAGAAGAGCAATAATTGATAAGATAATTATCAGATCTGAACAGGTGCCAAGATAAAAATGTAACAAGGTGACATAATGGAAAGTGAATAAATGATCTCAGCAGGGCTCCCCTTATGAGGGCAAGGATTGAACTGTCTTCAATTACATAATTACATAATTACATTATAATGATGCTAAAACATGAATGTGAGATGTGATCAAAATATATGGCAAGCGATTTTTTTAATGTATTGCAATAAAAGACATGCACGAATCTCCCTCAGAATCCTCTCCCTCACTTGGAACACATTTATCCCACATTTCAAAGTACTCTTTCATGTGTGTCTGTATGAGGTATGGTCAAACATTTGGTGAATGTTGCTGAGCACCGTCCACGGGAAAGACTGGCTTCTAAGAACATTATGGTGTGTCCTTATTAGGCTTTACACCTGAAATGTCCCCTGAGGCCTCACATGTTCAGAAGTGGGCTTTTGAAAGGTGACTGGATTATAGGGTGCTAGAGCTGACTTGCCATCAGGAGGGGCCACTGCTGGATGACAGGAAGATTACATCTCCCTCCCCAGATCTTCCCTTCTCTCTCTGCTTCCTGGATGCTTTCCTCCAGAGGAGACCTTTTCTCATGCCATTTCTGTGTTTGCACCTGCCAGCCGTGGATTGAAACTTTCGAAACTGTGAGCCAAAGTAAACCTCTCCTTCAGTTGTTGGGTATTGTGTCTCAGCAACAAGGGAAACAACTAAGACAGTCCTCCTTCACTTTATTCACCAGATGTGCTACTGTGCAACTTTGGGTCTTCCCCAAAGTCAAAATGACCATGAAAGGTAAATGTTTTGAATCAAGTCAGAACACTAAGCAACTAAAGACACTCATGAGATAGATCTTCCAGAACTACTGCAGACAGGGGCAAGAACAATGGAATAAGTACCGCATTTGAAGTAAAGAGGAGTATTTTGAGGGAGATTAACGACAATGTGTGTTTTATTGTAATAACATTCTTAAATTTAAACATTAACCACATTTTTCGATCATGCCACATATCTAGTGGCAGGGTATTCTGCATCCAGAAAAGAGACAGGAGACGGCCTGAGAGAGGTACACGTAGTCCACATACGGCAAGTGTGATGAGTGAAGAGAATATCAGTTGAAAGGGAACTGTTAGAACCACTGGAGCCAAATTATTAAGAAATCACTGTGATTTAAACTAAAGTATGAGATGATACCTTCAAGTGAGAGCAAAGGGGATGTTATAAGGGAAAATAGAAACAATGCCTATAAAGAAGGGAAAAATGAGCACACTGGGGAGACAGGGCAGCAGAGATATGTATGAGCTTGAGTTTAAAGTGAGATGGGGGATTTTCCGCAGCCCTGAGCACAGAAGAAAAGGGACTATTTTTAGTACCCTTAATAACGATAAATCCCAAAGCAAGTGTCACAGTCCTGAAGATAACATATAATCACTGCTGAGAATATAAACTGGCACAATCCCTTCTAGAAAGCAATCCATCAACCTTGCTCACTTACCTAAACACAACTGGGGAAGAGTGCCAGACCGAGTATTTAGGAGGAAAGCACACTTCCATTCAAGTCAGGTGGGCCTTCACACTGCTCTGAGCTTACGTCTTCTCTGGGGTAAGAGCTAATTGTCCAGAAGCACATGTTTCTAGCTTCAGAATAAGGTGCTAGATAAATCAATTAGAATGACTTAATTTGAATATTCTGAAATTCTTTCTAGCTTTGCTTTAATACTGCAAGCTTTAAAGTACAGAAATGATGTTAACAATTTAAAATCCATTTTAACAGCATATATATTAATTAACATATGACAATATATTGTCCAACAGATTTTTAAGCAGCCTTCTCAGACAAAATGAATGACCTAATTTTGGTGACGGTCACTCAATCTCAGAGTCCTAGGTGCTTCTGGAGGAAGCTGAGTTCTACTTGTGACCTCCAATGAGCCCCTGACATCAGAGAAGTGGACTGGAGATGGGTGGAGGAAAGACCAATGCTGAACTGGGCAAGTGAGACAGTCCACGACACTGAGGTCTGGAGCCTGAGAAGGGCCAGGAAGGTGGCAATGGGACAGGGGCTCCGCTGTCTCACCGACAGTGCAAAACCCTGTCCCATTCCGGAGGAAAAAAGAAAACTGGGTGGGACAGGACCAAGGCCCCCGGCATCTCTCAGCCCAGATGGTCCTGGTGCCTTCAAGGGTTTGGCTGCACAGAGGACTCTGGGAGAACAGCGCCCCATTTTGGGGTGTGGGGCAAAAGGCCTTGTGCGAGCAGCCCTGGCAGCACATGCTGGGCTGGACCCCTGCAGAGGCTTAGCTCATCACTGCGATCAGCGGGGCTTGTGAGGGAGAATGCAAACTAGTGCTGGCCCAAGTCAGAAAAATGGTTCCCCATTTACAACAACCTCTGCCCACTCTGAGAGCAGGACCTCAAGCATCCATGAGAGCAGTCAGGGACTACTTTTGCAGTCATTAGAACGAAGGATCAATGGTTTCCCAGAATAAGGCTGAGCTAATGCATGAACCTATGTCATGGGTGGCTTATCCACAGCCGAAGAACCTTGGCTATCCTAGATAGGGCCAAAGCCCTCATCCATCTCAGTGCTGCCATGGCTGGCACATATAAGAAGAGGAACCCAGAGGCACAAAGTCCTGCCTGACCTAACAGTGTGGGCTCCTACTGGGTAGACAGGTAGAGCCAAGCTGTGTCCAGTGGTGAGAAAAGTCCCATCATAAGACCTCAGAAACACAGCCAGTCCAACCCAAGAACATGGCCAGTAGGAAAGTGACACATGTTCGGTGGGACCTTCCTCCACAGTACCTTCCCAGGAGAGCTGCAGCAACCCAGGGCCCATAAGCTTTCTGGGATGGGGAACTTAGCTTTCATGTTCTCAGCTGTTCCCGTCTCCACAACCATGCATAGTACACATAGTCCTCATCAAACAATGGCTCAAATCACAAGTTTTCAATTTTACAATGATGTGAAACATATGTGTGCAGTAGAAATCATACATCAAATTTTGAAGTTTGTTCTTTTCCCAGGCTGGCAATATGCAGTGCGATTCCCTCTTAATAATGCTGGGCATCAGCGGGAAGCACAACAGGATGCTATGCTGCCAGCTGCCAAGTTCAGGAACTTAGGTGCATTTCCATGCATTTTTTACTGGATAGCATTTTACATTTCCAATGGGTTTATTGGGACTTAACGCTACTGTTCAGTCAAGGAACATCTACACTTAGCTACCAAAAGGACAAATGAGGATGAATGTACAGCTGGAGTCACAGCGGCTCAGCCTTGGTTGGCCACATCAGCAAGTACACCGATGAAAAGGGAGGTGAGATTCGAGGGCAAGAACAGAGTGGCCCACAGTGTGAACAGTCATGGCTCGCTTTTATCGGAACACACACACACAGACTTTGGAGCACATCGACAAACAGTACCCAAGTTTACACAGAAGAGCATAAAATGAATACATGTACATGTGCATTTTTAAAAAATGAGTATCTTCAATACTCTTTGGTCTAAATTTTCTAATTAATAGCTGCAAATATATGTTTTTTTAAATATCAAGGCAGAAATATCTAGATGAGCTGATTTCTAAGAAGTCAGAGGACATCATGCAGTGGCCATGCGCATGCAGAATATAACAGTTAGCCTGCAGTTGGGAGATTTTCTTTATGACAGCTTGCCTACATTCATAAAAATCTGAAGAATTGTTTCAAAAATAGGAGATTCAAAATACAGTTCTAAGTAGTATCTGGAGACTACACTTTAATAAATTCAGCTACATCTATAAGAAATCTATTTGCTGATTTAGCAGGTTATTTGAAAGGCATAATGGATATAACTTTGACTAGAAAGGTAAAACAAGTTTCTCAAAGCTTATTATTCCATTATTATTTAATTGTTACATGTAAACTTACAGGTAGGTCAAGTGTTAGCAAAAGACAGAATTTTTAAAACTTTTTCTTGTTTTTTGTCTTATTCTTATCTGTTTTGTGATGCTTACTCCAACACTTTCAAATAAAATTTCAAAATTTATTACAGCACTCTCATGCCTATTACATAACTCTATTCCAAAAGCATTAAAGCTATTTGCTTTTAACAAAAACATAGTAATATACTCTAGTTCTGGTAAGAAAATCAAGAATGCAAAAACAAAACTGGAGAGAACTCAAATAGCAAGTTTTGTTTACAAAGCTAAAATATCAGAGATTGATTTTCATATTTGCATCTTGTGGCTTTCCCATGACTACACACACATACACACATGCACAAGGGCGTGGACACCCAGGTACACACATGCACACACATGCACGCACAGTCATTCACATGCACATACTGACTGCTTCAGCCTCCACTCTGGGGAGGTGGGAGGCAGGTAAATGGCTCCTCACTTCACATTCACAAGGCTTCTGGATAACCTTTTGTACAAATGATATACTTGACAGAACTTCCAGAATTTTACAATCACATCTTTCATTTTTGGGCAAAAATATAAAATGCTGAAAATTTCCCCAAGAAACTTCACAGGCTCTTTTAAAGGCCTAGGCTCTTGGTTGACATGTGCTGCTTTTTCTCTTACAATTGAAAAAGTCTGATTTGGCAGAAATCCTAAATTTTGCTCTAATCCTGTGGTTTCCTACCTAAGTGAATGTTCAGTAATTCCCTCTACTCATCTTGAGGCACTAAAGGCCACAATGGTGTGGATTTCAGTTTATATTGTTATTTCCACCTTTAGCTGTGGAGTCTTCTTTAGAAAGCTGTAGACTCACAGCAGTTGGAGATGTCTTTCTCCATGATATCCATATGAGCTCCATTCAGTACTGTGAGCTACTCCCAGAATGGACATGTGTAGGCCGAGAAACATACACACACACACAAACACACACACACACACACACCATTCGAAAACAAAATAAAAGTCACTGCAAAGCAGTGCAAGAGGCAAGAGGTTTTATGAGTACCATTTGGCAAGTTAAAATTCAAAGTAAGTAAGGACCAGCAGTGACAGGTTAGACAGGCCACCCCCAGAAGGTCTGCTGGTTCCCAGGGCCCCCGCCTCAGCTCAGCGAGGCAGCCTTGCTTCTCCATATGAGCAACTGTGCTGTAAAACCTGGAGAGAGCTCTCCTCCTCTGGAAGTCACTCTCTTAGTCATTCCTATAAATATCCATGGCTCCAGCTCAATGAAGCTCTGTGGAGACTCTCCCTTATAATTTGCATAGCAGACATCTTTTCAGCTGTCAGATAGCTTTGAGAAAACTTTATGAAAGGCTCTGCAGTGTCAGGGCAATATTAATTACAGGCCTTTGTGGCTGTGATGTGGGAAATCCGTCCTGGGGGAATCTGCGTTCTCAGATATGGCAACCCAATTACAGACAGTCCATCCAAGGAGGCTGCTTCGAGGCTGCTTTGAGTCTGCTTGATGGCTATTTTTAGTCACAGCAATGCCCCACATCTTAGGGTGATGAAATGTTTTTCTTCCACAAAGCTCAAAGGGTTTCATGGATGCTTCCTACTTAATCTGAGGACATGGCTTCACTCACTATCATCATCTCAACTGAGAAAATCAACCCCCGCATACCATGCAACTGCAAAATTGGCCCCCAAGAGGCGGACAGACCTGAGCCCGTACAGCACCGTCCCATCAGGGTGTAGCCGAATCATGCGGTTTTTCACTGTCACTCCGTGCACAAATGACTTTTTGTCATTTAAGAAATAGGTGTCGGGCACCCACAGCTGGTCAGCTACTCGATTGTCAAGCGTGAGGTTGAGAGGGATCCCAGAGTAGGCGAGCCTTTTATCTCTCCAATATTGTTGAAAATACATGGTTAAAGTATAATCCTGCAGGGGTGGGGGAGAAAAGAAAAGAGCAAATTAGTTTGTGTGCAGCTACGGGTGTAATTCCTCCATAACTGGCCAAATTTAGGGTGCAATCCTCACTCCTCAGTGAATATCTAGGAGAAATGGGTGTCACTTTTAAGCAGAACAGGAAGCAGTGGTTGATCCTTATAAATGCAATACAAGGCTGAATGGACGCCTTTTATGAATAGACATGTGTTGTGCATGAACTTAATGAACAAGGAGACCAGACAGTCTTTTAGGAGATAACCACATAGAAATAAGGCTGCTGGCAGGGACCCTCATGGCTCACAGGTGAGCTACCTCCCACCAGACAGACCGGCGCTCTACCCACCTACCGCAGATGAGCTCCAGCTACACACTGTCTCTGCAACTGAAGCCACTTTCCCTCATTCCACCTTCTGTGAGGCTATAAATACAAGCCTTCCACAAACAGCCCTGGAGATGGAATGGCCTGCGGGAGGGCTTTATACTCCACCTATCACAGACTCTCTTTCCTTCAGCTCACTGAGGCCATTTCTGGGTTAACTGGGCCATAACATCACCTGGAGACGATGACACATCGGTCTGGGGACACGGGCCCCGGGCGCCACTGTAGAACCAGGAGATGGGCCACAGCGCTGCTGCTGCCGCCGCCACACAGGCTGCAGACAAAATTAGCAAACTCCCCTGCAGAAGACTCTGCTCTTCACAAAGCAAGTAGTTCAGTGGGGAAAAGGCAAATCAGAGGGTAGACACGGGGGAAAGAGAAATTGTTTTGCTTTTTCTTTTTTTTCCCCCTTCATTTAGGGGTTGCAAGCTCTGTTTAATTCCAAAATGATGAAGTCCCAAATATGGTTATAATCACAGGACATCTGAACCCCACTGTGGAAGAGTCTGAAAAGAAAAGGCGAACAGGGAGGGAAGAGCTTCGTTGTCCACACAAGGCAAGGAGCCCTCTGAGTCCCCAGACTGCCAGACCGGTCTGCAAACACCTTCACTTTCTGAATGGTGCGCTGGGTGGCAAATCACTAGGAATCCACCCCACACACAGATCCTCTGGAAGCCCAAAGGGCTGCTTTCCTCTGCCCATGGGCAGCTCTTGGTGATGAGGCTCCAACAAGGCCAATTTATCACTGCTCTCAGCGGTGTTTTGGCACAGAGACTTAGGGGGGACAAAGATCAGATGCCAACTCTATTTCTAGTTGTACACAGCAAGAGGAAGTGGGAAAACCCACATACACTGAACGATGTGCTTTAAATCGTAAGACCCCAAACTTTGGAGAAGGAGGCAAGGAAATGCAAATGGGCTGGCTAGTCCTTAGAGAAGTTTGCTCTCACAGTGAAGGAGAGGTTGCGTTTGAGCAGATGAGAAAAATGGGACTTTCACCCCAGGACCTTCCATGGGCAGAGCTCCGGCCTGGCGCTACCTGCAAGGATGCTCCCCCCAACCCCTGCCAAGTGCAGCCTCTCACTCTGAACACAGGCTCCAGGCAGCTGCGCAGTGGGAAGGAAATGGAGAAAGCACTGGGGAGCACTGGCAGGCACAGAGCCCATGGGCAACTCTGAGGATTTGGTCCTGTTGGAAAGCAGGGTTCAGGGTGCTCAGCAAGGACAGGAAGGTGGAGAACCTCAGCTGTTCCCTCCCAGCCAGCGGGAGCCATTTCGCTCCAGTGCAGCAGAGGGGCACTGCCAGCTGTATTCACCTTGTGCCTTTTATTGTCTCTGTTATGCTTTGACATCTGGGCCTTGCTGACCCTAGAGGGGCCGCCCCTTCCAGGGCTCCCCAATTCTCACAGAGTCAACAGCTGCTCTGAGACCACACCTTTCATATTCATAGGCAAAACGATCCACGTGGACCCAGACCCCAAACCTTCTTTGTGGGGCTTCCCATTCCAGGCACTACCCACTACCATCTGGCCCTAGGCCCGGGTACCCGATGGCTAGGAAGAGCCCTCTGCCCTCGGCAGTATTAAGCGGGGCAGTCCAATCCTGCCTCACCTGTTCTAGGCACCGGCCCTAGCTGCTCTCTCCCCACCTCCTGACCCTGCTGTGCCTCCGTATGGCCCCGTCCTGAGCTGTCCTTTCTGCTTGGGAACATACAAAGCAAGGCGTCCTTTCAGCGGCAGCTGCCTCCTGACCCACCAGCCACACTGCACCCTGGTCACTCACCTCTGCCTTAAAACACAGAGATGTGGGGCAAGGAGGGTAGAGACCTCTGCCGGGAAGCTTCGCACCCCGAAGGTCACCATGAAGTGCGGTCAGGACTGTGCTGCATTCTAGGGGCAGCGCGCCAAGTGCTGGGGCATACAAGACAGGAACCGATTCGGGCCGCAGCTAAAGGCTTTCCTATTTGAATGTCAGCTCCTCCAAACTATTTTCTTATGGGAATAAAAGATTTTTACTCATTTCTTGCATTCCCAGCCTGAGTCACCAAGGCTAGCACTCTCCTCAGAGTGCCCCCAGCCCGCTCTCAGGCGGTCTGCCACGGGGAAGGGGAAGGAGAAAACACAGCAGTGTGAGCTTGGGACCCGGCTGTCTTGCAGTTGGAGAGTTCCAGGTGGCGGCTTTCTTTTGGACGGCGTCGCTCTCTATGATCAGCAGCACCTCCTGGTTTGGATCTTCAGTGTCTGCTGAGGTGACTTAGTGGATGGGGTGGAGGCTTAGGGCACAGTACTGAGACCCAAACCCACTGCCCTGCTCGGCCTTGTGAGACAGCGCCAGGTCCCCCAGGGAGGGTGCTGGTCAGCAGCCACTTCCCTGGGCCCATGGCCGAGGGGAAGGGGTGGCGGAACGGTCGAAGCCTCCGTCTATCAGCTGTGCTCTTGTGGGCTGGGAATGGAGGGTTTCCTGCCCTGGAGTGGCGTGAAATGCAGTCTCAAGGACCGGGCCTAGTCACCAAGGCAGCCGCTGACGCGTCCTGACGCTTTCCTGTGTGTTGCACCTCATCTGCCCACATCTCTTGTGAAGACGGACCGGACCGGGTGCTGCCAGGGCTGCTTTTACTCCCGAATGAACAAAGAGAGAAATGTAGAGAACTGATTTGTCTCCTTCTGGTCTTCACCTTGAGAGCAGGTGACTGAGGAGAGTGGGTGGCCATCGGGGCCACCTCCCTCCAGAGGGGTCTCCACACAGTGAGGGGCCAGTGCGGCCAACTTGCCCAGGTCTCGAAGGGTGAGGGGCCACGGGGGTTCCCAGGGCGCCCTCCACGCCCACCTTCATGAACATCAGAGCGGCTGTGAAGTCCACACACCGTCCCGTAAGAGCTGTTTTCTGGAAAGGATCCTGAAACGCTGTGTGCTTCCCCACCTGGAATGGTGTGTGCTGGACCGCAGAGAGGAGCTCAGCTCTGGGAGAGGCCACTGCTCTGCATCTCAAACCTGCTCCGCAGCAGAAGAGGCCTTCAAACTGACACCCCAGAAGGACAGGATGTGGTGGGCTCCTAGTGGAGCACAGGTGAGTCGAGGGATTCGGCTTCCGTCTATACCCAGGAGACCCTGGGTATGCAGACAGGGAACTGCAGGGAAGGCCAGCTGGGAAGCCACCCTGAGGAGGGATGGGCACCTGCTGCAGGTGCTAGCGAGAGCTTGGGGAGGTGGCACTGGGCATCACTCGAGACATTCTTGGCGCCCTTCACAGAATCAGCCCACCCCTCCACCAGTTTAGTCAGGGACGCTTTGCCAGACCCTCAGACTGCACAAGAACACAACTGTTTATTCAGATACTCATTCAACCATTCAACAAGTATTTACTGAGCACCTCTCATGTGTCAGTTAATGTCCGGAGAGAAGATGAACTAAACACAGTATGTCACTGGGGGGGCCCTCTAGCAGAGGAATTGGCTGCAGGGAGCTGCAGTTCAAAAGCTGCCTGAGTTAAGTGGTACACTGAACATGAAGGGCGACACAGAGAAGCTATTTCCGGGTAGGGTGATCAAAAGCAACATCCTGGAAAGAGAATGATGTGAGCTGAGCCTTGAGGAAGGGATAGGGGGTCTGAAACCCATCCAACAAGATCCCAGGAAGCAGCGACATCACAACAATCACCACAAAGTGCCCAAGGACAAGGCCCAGGAGGCTGCGGCTCCACAGGGTGCTCAGGAGCACCTCCCTTCTCCCTGTGGTGATCACCCCAACACGGTACATCTGAGGAAGCCCCCCGGAAGGAAGGAAGAGGACATGGCAGAGTCTCTAAAATGGCAGTCCCCAGGCAGAGGGCTTTCGGAGGCTTTGACAATTCTGGAAATCCAAACCAGCTAAGACTGGACAGTGGTCTGGGGTGATGGCACAGCAGGGGCTCCACACCCGTGACTTCACAGAGGCCCCACCTTGATGTGTTCGTTCAATCCACAAAGGGGGGCGGCTCAGGTGCCCTGGGCTATCAGACTCCCTAAGACACCAGGACCCTCGGCCAGGGTAGCAGGAGTCTTGACTCCAGCCTCCTTACCCACCTCGGCCCTTTGCAGCGGAGGCGGAAGCACCTGGGTTGTCAGGTTGAGGAGGAGGAATGGGGGCCGCAGGAGGGTGGGACTGGAGGAGCTTGGAGGATGGGGAAAGGACATGGCCAGTGGAGCAAGTGCCAAGGGGGAGAGGTGCATGGGGAGGAGGCACGGGGCAGGGATTCGGTGAGGCCTGCAGGAGGAGCAGGTGCTCCTTCACCACAGCATGCGGGGGCGCAGGCTCCTGGACCCTCACCCTGGCTCTCTGGCTGCGGTACCTTGGGCCCTGCCAGCACATGGGCAGTGCATGGGCCGGAGCGGGCGGGGCAAGGCAGAAAGGCCAGGAGCACATGCAACAGCAGCTGCCATGGGGCTGCAGAGACAGACAGCGTCCAAGAGTCCGAAGATGTGGGGGGAGCAGCACTGACTTCTGACAGGACCCCAGATCTTCAGCCCTGGCTCAGACGCGAGCCTCACAGATTTTCCTGTTGTAATTTGGTGTGGCTTGCTTTTCTAAGACTACTGTTTGAGGGAGAGTTGAGATTCAAGCATTTATAAAATACCCGTCCTATTAATTGACTGGCATACTGAATTCTGTATGAACAAATATGGACCTGAACACATTTGTTTACAGGCGTCTCAAGAGCCCCGAGCACCCTAGGAACAGGCGGCTTCAGGTTAAGGTGCAGCTGTGAAGTGGCGTTGGCACCAGGCAGCTGGAAGGCCTGGATAAAGGGGATCTCCTGGCACCCAGCAACCCCAGCGGGGCAGCTCCAAAGGCTCAGCAGAGGTGACCTGCTCCGCAGCGCTCAGGGCTCCAGGGCTCCCGTGCTCCTCGCCTGGGTGAGGAAGGAGGAAGTGGCCCCATCTCCCGTCTTTGTAGCGCCCAACACAGGACCACTGCGGGGCGGGCCCGTCTGAGTGTGGCCCTCAGGGAGAGCCTCCCCTGGCCCCAGTGAGTACCGGGATGGCCTCCTATGGACCTGGGATTCAGTGACCCAGCACAGGCAGCGAGGAGGAAAACCTGGGAGTCCTCGCCCTGCACTCTCTAGTCCACTGGGGACTGCAGCTCTCTGGCTACACTGCTTACTGTGTTATTTCAGTTAGCTGTAGTTGGGTTGGACTCTGGTAGTTCATCAAAATCGTTAGATAAGATGAAGCATCTTGAAACAATACCTCTCTCTCTTACGGAGAGGCTTTTGGAAACATTTGGGATTATTATGAAGAAATATTCGAGTAAGAATTGTATTCCAGCAAAGGGTCTTTCCTAAGGTTCACTGCAAACAAAATCATTTGATCCAAGGCCAGTTACTCCTCTTTTAGGGATCGTAAACCCCTTCAATAATCTAATGAGATCACAGTCTCACAATCAGTCAAAATCTCTCTCTCTCTCTCTCTCTACTCAACTGGAAACATGAAGTTCACCAGCCTGTTCTTACTGGCTTCAAATTGCCTTCTGAGACCAGTACTGATGCTTATGGGTTCAGTGTAGTTCCACAAATTTGTAATTCATTGGTTTACAATTTTTGCAATTTTTCTCATTGAAAATTATGACAAAAGTGTCGTTAGGTTTAGACCCCAGATCATATAACCCTATTTCCTGCAAAGGTCAGAAGCCCTAGTTTGCCGGGTGGGACTCCAGACCTAGCCCAAGCTCCGAATGTGGTGCCACGATGTTCCCATAGCAGTGGGCAAAGCAAGAGGGGCATGGACGGCAGGCAGCCGCCTGGGGAGTGGGGAAAGTACTGCTGGGCTATGCCAGCTCTAGGAGAAACCGCCTCTGCTGGGGGTGGGGAGCAGCCATGGCAGAACACGCCTTACTCACTGCTCACGCATTTATGCCTAAGTAACTGTCCTTATAACGTCTCCCAAGAATACACAGTGGTGGCTGCAGTGGCATCGGCAGCAGTAGTAGCAGCAGCAATAACCAAATATCAAAATGAAATCCTTGCTCATCTTTAGGTGTATAGTTTGAGCAGCTCAGATAAGCTGCAGTAAGATGTATAAACAACAAACTTGCCTCCTGCTTGTACAAATCTCTTGGCACTTACTACATTAAAATGAAAAAAATACATATTTGGAAGTAGAAATATTGCTCATTATTCTGCAATTAAGTAATTGACTAGATTCTTCAGCACAGGAAATGAAGAAAAAATTTACTATCCCTGGGAAAGAAATGCAATCTCTAAACCAAATTTAAATATTTAACTGCAGCTGTGAAAACCACAGGGCACCTGCATTTGCATCTGGTTCAGCAAGTTTATGATACCAAACCTTGCAGGTAAGTTGTTCTCAGCTCCAGGAAAGTGGAAAATTGTCCTGAGAAGCTTACATAAGCCCTAGCTGGTGGTGACTTCCTTTGAAGGCATTCTGCAACTAAGGTTAAGGCTGGAAAGATTTCGGCATTTCTGTTAACAAAATGTGTTTAGAAACTTCCAATCTTTTCTACAGAAGGGTCTAGAAATGAGCAACGGTTGTTCCAGCCCTCCTTCCCATCGCTAACTTGAAAGGGATCTGGGTCTCTGTTTGCTGACTCTATGGTCCTGTTAAGAATATCACATGACTCACCTCCTTCCTTTTCTTCTGTCTCCCTTCTTACTTTAACATTATCATCTACCTCAGGCCAAGAACCATGCTCAGGGCTCAGGACCCAAAGATAAGAAAACACAATTGTTGGCTCACAATCTAGTGGGGAAACATGAGACTGAGCCAAAGACCATTAGAGCAATTAGGACAAGAAGCTGTAGAATCAAACACGCCTGAGTTTCCCTTCAGCTTCCTTTTGGCCTGGCAAACTGGGGAAGACTCTTGCAGCTTAGGAAATAACGCCCCAAAGTAAGGGCTTCAGAAGCAGCCTTAGAAGCCAAGCTTCTCTCTGGCTTTCACTGCCCCTCTCCCCCGCAAGGCAAGCCACAGAAGTGAGAATTCCTCTTCGGCAAGGGCAAGGCAGGGCATGGGAACTAGAACCTCCTTCACCTCAGAGCCAGTCACAAAGCCCATCACTCGTTTGTCCCCCTTCCTGTGTGAGAGTTCACCAGGAAGAACTCTTTGACCTGCCTGGTTTGACTGTAGACACATGACAGAAAGGACCCTGTGCTCTACCAGCAAACAGGGAAAGCTGCAGAGAGAGGCCAGGAAGGGTCTGCAGGGACAGAATGGGAACCCTGGCTTCCCCTCCCAGTCTATTAGCACCGGGCCACACTGTATTTCCACAGAACCATCCCTGCCTCCTCAGCCTCAGCCTAGGAAAGGATAGTTTACCCTAGGTCACTGGGCCCTCAGCATGAAGGCTTCAGTGTCAGCCACATCTGATCCTGTAAGTCTGGTACGCTTTTCTCTTGTTAACCCATCTTTTGACACGAGAGTGTCAGCCATGGCCCTGTGCGGGCAGGAAGAGGCCCCTTTTCCCCTTTTCCCCTTTTCCTGCCCTTTGCACCTCACCATCCCAAACCCAGTCATTCATCCATGAGGGCTGCTGCCAGGCACAGTCATCTGCTCATCACCAGGGAGCGCATAGCCCCATGAGTTGGTGAGTCAAGGAAACAGATATTTAAGGGACATCTAACTCTGGGGCTGGCAGGGGAGGAGGACACTGGGGTGGGAAAATGAATAGAAAAGTCACAATCTCACAGTCTTCCTATGGCCTTTTCACCTGCCAAAGGCTCACAGCCTCTATTCTGTATTTATGAACCACATGTTGATCTGCTCAGAGGGTGACCCGGTCACTGCTGCAGAAAACCTGGGAAGGCTGGGGAACAGATCCAGCATGAGACTCCCAGTCCTCAGGCCACGGGAAACTCAGGCATAGGGCAGGAGCTAGCTTGAAAGTACATTTGCTTTACAAGTATGGAGAAACACCACAGACTTCTTTGTCTGGAGCCAGATAAATCTGAAAAGCAAGATGATCGCACTGACCTACATGGAAAGGACAAATAACTCCATACATCCGGAGAGACTGGGGGCCTCAGCCTATACCAAGGGAAGCGCTGGCCCTTGGCTGAACTGAAGTGGAAGCGAAGCGGCTCACCAGCCCTGCTGGGGTGGTGGGAGGGGAGGTGTCAGACTCTGCCGGTTGCCTTGCCGTGCACTTCCCGGGGAAAGCTACCTAATAGCTCAGAGTCCCACTGCTCGGGAAAAGTGGGACGGAAGGTGTCCACTCCACAAAGCTGCTCTGACTGCTCACTGGGCTACCGGCGCTTGCTTTGCACTGCGCCGGACTCCTAACTCCTAACGGGGAGATGGGAAGTGCTGCCTTCCCTTCCCTGCCCTCATGCTGGAGCCCACGCCAAAACAGGCCCCTTCAGCACCCACTGTCAGGGGACCGGGCACTACTAGTCCACACCAAGTCCACACCAAACCACAAAGGAAAATGTACTCTATTTTCCCAAGATGTAAGTAAACTCAGGCTTCAGAACTTTTCATACCATCTGAAGCAGATTTCACCCCTTGCTCTCAAATCCCAGCTTCCATCTTCAACTCAGTATCCAAATGCTACCCAGACACAAGCTTGTTTCCTCAAAAAGGGTCACTGGAATTTTCACAAGCATTTTTTTCTGCTGTGAATTATTTTGGAATTACAAATTAAAACTAAACAAATTGTAAAATCGCCACAGGACTAATAAAAATGAAATCCCTGCCAGCCTTCTGCCTCAGCCTGAGTGGGGGTGGCTGCCCCTGATCTGGGTCACTCTTCCAGCGTCACCAGGTTCCCGCCACCCACAGCTCCCTGTCCTCTGTGGTAAAACCCAATTAGAGTCAAGTGGCTCTGCACAAGGACCACTTCCACAAGATGCCCCCTTCCAGCCTCCCTTAATTGTAAGTTAGGGCCCTACTGTAGCCTTTCTTAAAGCAGGTTCCTGATTCTCCTAAAACAGGCACCACAGAGCTGGGAAAGAGGAGCATCCTCTTCTTCCTGTCCGAAGGCAGCGTCAGCATTCTGTTGCTGTGAAAAGATACCCAGAGAGTCAACTTTCAAGAGGAAAGATTCACCTTGGATCACAGTTTTGGCTGCTTCAGTCATGGTCACTTGGCCCCAGTGCCTCTGGACCTGTGGTGAGGCAGCAAACCATGGAGAAAGCAGGGGGCTGATGGAGCTGCTCACTTCAGAGAAGACAGGAAGAGGAGCGAGAGCGGGCCAGGGGGAAGGGGAGGGGAGGAGGAGGAGGAGGAGGAGGAAGGGGGAGAGGAGGAGCGGGTGCTGGAGCCCTAATAGCCCCTTCGAGGGTGCATTCCCAGAACCTGACTTCCCACCACTAGACTCCACCTCCCAAAGGCTGCACCCCGTCTCATCCCAGCAGCACCTAAGCACCAAGCTTTTAACACCTGAGTCTTTGGGGGGACATTTGTCCAAGCCATGGCAAGGCTTTGCTCTCCCATTGCGACCCTGGCCCATTCTACTTTCCTGAGATTCCAATGAATGGACCCAGTTGCCTCCTGAGTCTTTCCACACAGAGGCTCCACAAGCAGTCCAAATTCAGGATGTGAAAATTTCCTTTCTACCTCACCTCTGGTTCCCGTTATGTCCCCTGTCTACCTGTGCATGCATTCAAACCAAAACCAGAAGTGGTACACTGGGCCTTAGCTTTTTCAGCTCAACCTCCAAGTCCATTCAGTTACTATGCTCTTTGATGCAATTTCCTAAAAATCTTCCATATCGAGATCAGACCATGAGGTCAGTGACAGTAGCCGCAAAATTTAGAATATTTCCATGGATGTTGCTTTGGCAATAGGTTAGAGGATGAGCTCACGAACGCCGAACTGCAAGTGAGAAGAATGCTTAGGCGTGGTATCCGGTGCCCTCTCAGTCTAAGTCTGGACCTCAGGCAAAATCACATACAGGACCAGATGTTGCTGGATAGCCAGACAATTTTTTTTTCTCCACATACATGCTGTGTGGATGAAATTTCGGGATGTGCCAGTGTAGACTGAGGAACCATTTAATATCCTTCTTTATTTTAAAAGAGTATATATTCGAACAGTACCCATCAAAGAAATGTGTATGTGTGTCTAATCAGACATATATTTATTTTCCAGCAACTATCTTCAATTAATGCAATGATTTACAAATTATATTATCATCCAAATAAGCTCTAAAAACGAGCTGTGAAATATGGCTATGATGCTTCAACCCCTGCAAAGCTAGCTGCACAACTAGGAGAATGCTTCAACTGGAGACCAATGAGTTACCTCAGTGGTGTTTTATCAAGCTAGATAAACCATGCTAAGGTGCCCTTCCTCTGCTTAAAAATAGTACCTGTACCCAAGATTTAGCTATTATGAGTTGTGCTGCTATAGACATGGATATGCGTGTGCCACTGTAATATGATGTCTTTAACTCTTATGGGAAGATACCTACAAAGGACTAGCTGGGTCAAATGGAATTTCTAGTGTTAGTTTTTTGAGGAATCGCCATAGTGATTTTCACAGTGGTTGTACTAGTTTACGTTCCCACCAACAATATACAAGGATTCCTTTTTCTCCCCAACCTCACTAGCATTTGTTACTAATTAGAGTTCTTTGATGATAGCCATTCTTTCTGGGGTAAGATGGAATCTCAGTGTTCTTTTAATTAGCTTTCCTCTATGACTGGTGGTGGTGAATATTTCTTCATGTATTTATTGGCCATTTGTACTTCTGTGAAGTGTCTATTAATTTCAGTTAAAAGATCTGTTTTTTGACTGGGTCTTTTACTTTGAGGGGTCTACTTTTTCGAGTTATTTATATATTCTATATACTAGTTCCCTATCTGAGGAATACCTGATATTTTTTCCCATTCTGTAAGTTGTCTTTTCACCTGTTTGTTGTTTCTTTTGCAGAAGCTTTTTAATTTGATATGATCCCATCTATTGATTCTTGGTATTATTTCTTGTGTTACTGGAGTTCTGTTCAGAAAGTCCTTGCCTTCACCTATATGTTCATCAACAAATAAATGGATAAAGAAAATGTGGTATGTACAGACAACAGAGTACTACTGTGCCATAAAGAAAGACAAACTTGAGACATTGGTAGAAAAATGGATGCCCCTTGAGATCAGTGTTACATGAAATAAATCAGAGCCACAAGCTTAAATATCACATGATTTCTCTTATATGAGAAACTTAAATTGTAAATAAAGAGCAAATAAAAGAGATAATAGGAAGTAGAGAGATAGATCTTTGTCAAATAGGAAGAGAATCGAGAGGGAGGCAGGTGAGGAGAGGGAAAAAGGTTGGAAAAAGGAATTATGATGTGTTACATACATGTGGCAACTCCACACATGGAACATAAACATTATGTACTTCAAACAGGGACTAATAAGAATAGTACCTGGAGATGATCATGCATTTCATAATCCTGAATTTTTAAATAATGAGAGGCATCTTAGGTCACACAATTTATAGTCTGCATTGTTAGATTCAATGAACTATCACTTAAAATTAATTTCTCCTTGAATTCCTCCAAGAGAGTAGGTAAAGCTAAAACAAACCACACACATGCTTATACATGAAGGCAAGTGTTTATCAAAAATAATGAACATCGCTGTACATACTTGGCATGTGAGAACTCAATTGTCCTTGATTGTATTGTGTCTCTACCTGAAGATGTTTCAGAAGATTTCCTTGCCCTCAAGATAAATCATGTGGATTAGTGCTGCTACACATTCTGAAGAATTTTCAACATCTAAGAAATATGCTATTTCTAGACAGAAAGCCCATTCATCTCTGAGATCCTGTCTATTTCTAGTCACTCCCCAAAACTTGTTGGGGGATTGCTGTTAGACACCTCACAACATTAACAATAGTACCTCATATAAATGTACTTCAGACGAACAAAAATACTAGTTTGATTGTTGGTCATCACTAGGACTGAACCCAGGACCTTTGCACTGAGCCACATCCCAGCCCATTCTTTAATTGTGTATTTCGAGACAGGGTCGCATGGAATTGCTAAGTTGCTTGGACTGGGCTTTAACTTGCCGATCTTGTTTCTTAGCTTCCCAGAGTGCTAGGATTATAGGCCTAGTGTACTCATTCCCTAATGCTTCCAGCTTCATGGTTTTGTAGTCCATCTGTGTGTTTAGAATTGACAAATGTGGTCTTCAAACAAACACTTAAATCCCAAAAGCAACTCAGTGCATGTGAACTAAACTGCGGGTCTCACCCTCAAGACAGACAAACCCACTTGCAGTCTTCCCAGTTCGCATAACGGTCTTCTGTCCTTGTGGTTATGCAAGGAAAACAATCCCTGGAGTCAGTTTTCATTCATCTCTTCTCCCACTCTCCACAGCAATCCATTTCAAGTTCTGTTCATGCCACATTAAAGAGATCCCAGACTCCCCACCCCTCACCACTACGACCGCTAGTGATCCGCGCCCCCAGCCCCCTAAGAGTTCCCTTCCACCCTCTCCTTCTCCTCCCATCACCCTGTTCTCCATAGCATCCCGAGTGGTTTCTTGGCAATGTAAGTCACAGCATTTGCTCTTCTCTTCAAATCTGCATGCTGGCTTCCAAGTTCGTGGAAAATAGAGCTAAACCCAACAGGCCTCAGCCCCCTCACCACAGCTCTGAACTCCTCTCCTGCTACTCTCACCTTTGCTAGCCTAGTTCTAGCAGCAGTATCTTTCATGTTGTTCCTAAACATCCTCCTCCATGAGACCCTTCACATTGCCATTCCTTCCGGCTGACTTCCCTAGCCACCTGCCTTTGTCCACATTCTCCTTTTCATCTAGCCTTTCCTAACTAACCATTTGAACCTTCATCCTCTGTGCCCTCCGCCTTTTAGCCCCAACCATATTCTAGATAATATATTTCTTATTGCACTTATTTGATATGTTTCTTTCTCCCCCAGCAGAACATCAGCAGTGTGATGCAGGAACGTCTGTCTCTTAGGTTCACAGGTGTAACCTCAGCAACTTGATCAGGCCCCAGAACAGCACACGGACACCTGCTAACCGTGAGCAGAAGCTCTGTGTAACCCAGGTGACCACGGTGTCACTACCGAAGGAAGTCTTTCTGTGCTTTCGGTAAGGGTTCCAGGCTGGCTGGCAACCTTGGAAAGTATCTGGTGAAAATTTCTGTACAGTGCAAACCCAAATCCAGATTTGAGGTACAGGGATGTTTGCCTGGCTACCCAGAGGACAAAGGAGAGAGATGCATTTCCTGTCATCATCTTTGGTGACTGGGACTTTTCTTCTAGAACACCCTGCCCTAAAGTCATCAGAGTGCACCAGCTTTGTTAAGACACAGTTTCACCCTTTGCCTTTGGAGTTGTCTAGTCCTCCAGCTTCCAGTCTGTGCCTGGCCATTACCATGCACACTGTCGAATGACCCCAGACCTTCAACCTCCACAGGAACCTCATGGTGCTTTCACACTCGGCTTTCTCTCCTGATCTGTCCTGTTTTTCTGGCTCCTGAGGCTTTCTCTTACACGAAACTATGAATTCAATGACACATTTAAATGATACACATTAAAATTTATTCACCATTTCCAGTAACATTTTATGGAGAATTCTTTAGAATTTTAGTCGCTTATATTTCTGGACACAGAAAGCCCTCAGCAGCCCAGCTTGGGGTTGCTTCCCTCTCCAGCCCTGTCCCAGCGAGGAGGCTGCCCAGTGACCTCCAATGGACATGCTTTTGTTCATCCAAAGCATCTTCTGGACAGATTTAACAGGAAGGAAAATGTGTTGTCCTTACTTCTTTGCTCAGCTCTGACACACCTGCTTTTCTTGCTGTTGTTCACCACTGGCTTCTCTGCTTGGGGCTCCTGGGCTGCCTGGCACCTTCCATCTCTGTCAAGTGCTGCCTGCCTCTGCCTGGCCCCTGCTCCTTTCCTTCTGGTTCCTTTCTCCCAAGGTGGTCTCGTGCATTCCTATGATATTTAAGTAAATCCCAAATGGGTGACTCCCACTTGAATCTGAAGACCAGAGACCATTTGAGCATCGACTTCTCAACAACTGCTCTTCTGACAGCTCTGTTTTATAGCTGCTCTGTCATATTTCCTCTTTCTCTTTCTGCATCCCTTTAATCCAGTTGCAAGACCCACCCAGCTGTATAGAAGGAAAACCAGGAGCTGGGGCTTTTGAAACCCTCCATGTGCTATTCTTATGTTTGCATGTCATCATTCTTTATATCACTCACACTACTTTTATTTAAACCTTTTGATTTCATCAAAATCAGGAAAGTGTTTCCTAAAATCAGAAATCTGTATTTAGAAAACATGCATATGTGTACTGAAACGCGAGTGTAAGAACAGTTCCTACCATGCTCTGCTGTGATCTAAGGAGAGTCTGTTCTGGGGGCAGTGCAAGAACACAGCCTTCCCCGTGTTCCTGGGACTCTCACAGATCCCACGATGGCCTTGCTGCAAACCGCTTCACAAACCATTAACTCCATGTCAGCACGTGACATGACGGCGGGCAGCGCGGGTCAGGGCTCTACCACCCCGAGTTTCAGCTCACTGCAGAGCAGCTGTCTGTGGACAGCCTCACAGCAGGGGCCTGCCTTGTTCTAGGGCCCGATGCTACAAATAACTGTGGCCACCAACCCAATATGTGCTGTTAACTTCAGACTACCTAGCTGTTTCAGAGAAACTAAGAAGAGAAAAGATTATTTCAGAATACACTTAGTCCATACACACTAACTTGCTTATTTGTGTCATGCCATAAAGAATATTCTTGCATCAGACAGCATATCCATAGTCCTGTATTCATATAAAGTCACTATTCTCATGATATTCAGACATCTTAGTACATTCAATTTATTTGCCGATGAATGATGGTTGTGCTTATTTTAATTTCTCTAATATCTGTGCCTGACAAATGTAAACAGATGTTTCTAATTACTCCCCTTCAGCACTGATGCATACCTTTCACCCAGGCAGATGGAAGGTTTAGGTTTCATGAAGAGAAGGCGAAATGTCTATGGTAAAAGGGGTCATGAATGGATGATTTTGACTGTAGAAATGCCCATATTTTGGTTTGGGAGCTGGTAAATAAATGAGCACGGTTAGCTTACTCAAAAGAAAGAACACTGTTTTGTAAAGCAAAGGCACTCTTCAGCTGGAAGCTGTGGCACTGTTAAACTTAAACATAGTATCTGATGCTGTTCGCATTCAAGTGAGCTCAAAGGAGCTCTGACGCAGAGCAGCAGACCAGCCAAGCCGACTGCAGGCCCCTGCAAGCACTTTGCTGTAGCATCCAGATGGTGATTTAAAGTAGCAAAAGGTCTCTATTCACCAAGGCAATGGTTAGAGCATCAGCTATCAAGTTAATTGTACATTTTCCTAGCTTGGTGAGTAATGATGGATATTAAAATACAGGTTTTCCTTATGTGAGTTGCCTCTACTTGGACAGCAGCTAGAATATTTTTAGTGTGAGAACAATTCAAAGTGTCCTTTATGTTTCCCATTCCTTTTCCAGCCTTAGCCCTGCAGCTCCTGGTGTAACCCATGATGCTGACCATCACACAGTGAAGAGGCACATTTTCTTCTTTCTGATATGTTTGGAATTATGCACGCCAGATTCAGTTGTAACATAACCAAAGATGTCAATTAATTAGCTGCTGTGGTAATCAGAATTAGAGTTTATAATTTATAACTGACAATATAATTAAGAATTGGTAATTGAATCAGTCATGATTCACTTGCTTTGGATTCCAGTTTAAAACTTTGGTCACGTGAAATCTATAGGGTGACATGTCACAACAGATACAGCTTTGGTTGTCTCCTGGTACTTCTGACTCCAGATCCATACCACGTCCAATGAAGGCTGCTTAAGCAAGGTTAAACCCAATGGCAGAGGACAAACCTCTCCCAAGATCCACAGACTCGCTTCCCAGCCTCTTGCAGCCCACTGTCAAGCTTATCTTGGTGAGTAACTGTCTGTGATGACCTGATTGCATCCCTGTGCGCACAGACAGAGGCAGGACATTTAGATCTTGGTTCCTGAATGCTGTGTCTTCTCAGAGCCGAAGCAAACTGGGAGGCTTCATGGAGCGGGCCTGCGTCCTCGGCCCCACACCTCCTCCTCGGTCTCAGGCATACCTTCCCTCTGGCACTGGCCGGAGACAGCAAGAGAATGAGGGCAGAAGAAAGGGAATTGACTGGCGAAGCCAAGGTTCACAGATAACAACAAAACCCAATGACACTGAAAGGCAAGTGTCAGCATTCCTGCGAAATAACTCCTGGTCAGAATTAAGGTTTCTGCTGCTCTGTCTTTGCCCCTCGACTGTCCATAACTACAGCTGCTAGACTTGACAGAAGGTCACATCTTCCTCTGGTCAGTTTCAGCAGCACTGCCTGTGAGCTACACTTGTGATACTGACACTTGTCTACACATGGACGCTTGGGCCAGGGCCAGGTGCCACTGGGCTTCCCTGGCTGTGGCAGAGGACAGCTGCCAGCAGGACGCACATGTGGCTGCAAAGTGTGCTGCAGTGATGAAGTGGCATCAATAACAAAAAGCAGGGTACCTCCACACAAATGTATGTGTGTGTAGGCAGACACAATCACACACACCTGCACACAGCTGCCCCTCTGTGTCTTTGGCTCCTGGACTGCTTTAGCTACCAAAATCCACAAACTCTCAAGTCTCTTGTATAATATAGCACAGTATTTGGATATGACCTGTTCACAACCTCCTGTTTTTAAAAATCATCTCTGGATCACTTAAAAAATTCCACACAATTTAAATACTATATGAATAGTTGTTGTGCTGTATTACTGAGGGAATAATGACAAAAGCTTTTATTTACAAGTTCAGTACAGAAGCAATCTTTTTCTAGATATATTCAATCCATAGTCTGTTGAATCTGTGGACATGGAAGGCTGACTTTACACATAAATATGTTATATGTTTTATATATTTACATATACACATGCATCTATGCATTTACATGCATATACATGTATCCAATTCCAAACCCATTAAAAGGAAAAAACATATCTATAAGCTGTGAGATCAACTGCCCAGCACCAGATATCAAGCTATGCAGTTCCTGCAAAATCTGCAAGGAAATGAGAAAAATAAAGAAAACTCTATATTATTATTCTCATGTTAACAGCAGTCTAATTGCTATTATAGCTGTTATCTACCTACTATCTACCTACATATATATGCATATACACATGCATCACATTTTTAAATGACTAGCAGTTAGTGGACAAACTTGTATTAAACAAATTCATTTATTCATGAATGCATCCATTCAGTGTTGTTTGATGATTCGCCGTTTTCTGTCTATATATGAATCCCCAGGTTTATAAAAATCTATATGGCCTGGACTCAGAGCACAGGATGCCTGAAATTGTACGCAGCCTCTCTCTGAGTCCTCTTCTATCTCACCTCATCCTTCCAAGCCTTCCTTTTTCTGTTTCCTCCGCCCTCACCCAGCTGGCGTCTTCGCCACCTCACTCCGGCCCACAGTGGAGTTAGCCGAGCTCCCAGCTGCCCGGCCACCCCCGAGCGAGGTCTGCAGCCCAGGCTCCTCTGTTCTGCCTCGCTCTGGGTCTCGGGCGAGGGGGCAGCGCGAGGAGTGTGTCCACTGGCCCACACAGGCTGTCCTCTCCCGGGGTCCCCTGCACGGAGTGCCTCCCGGGCTGACAGGTGAGTCCTGCCCAGGCGACCCCTGCTGCGGAAGGTGGTACTTTGCACCTGACCCAACTACTTTTTAGGCTCATCTGTACTGTGACATGAATCAAAGATTATCACATTGTGCAGATAATTTACCGTTTAGTGAGCACTTGGATGACCTCCATTTTGGGGATGTTTTAAATATGCTGCTGCAAACAGTCATGTGCAAGTCTTGGTGTGGACAATGTTTCCATTTCCCTCAGACATATACCTAGGAGTAGAATTGCTGGGTCAGACGATAAATGATGCAAGAATCTGCCAAACTGTTTCCACAGTAGTCGCACCGTTTTTACATTCACTCCAGCAATGCATAAAATGTGCGGTTTCCACTCACCCTCACCCACACCCATTATTTTCTATCTTTCTGTCTACCTCTCTATTTATTTACTGTGTGTAGGGGTGTTTATTATGGACATCCTAGTGGATAGCCAATGGTGTCTCCTTCTGATTTTGGTTTGCATTACTCTAATAATCAATGATGCTGCATTGCTGATTGGCCAGTCATATAACTTCAATGGGGAAAAGTCTATGCAGATTCTTCGCCAATATTTTTTATACCTTTTCTGCTCATATTTAAGTGTTATTTATGAAGTCTGATATAATTCCCTTGTCAGTCATATACACTGAAAAATATTTTTCTTCCCGTCTGTGTATTACTTTTCTAACAGTTCAAACAGTAGAAATTTTAAATTTTGAAGTAGTCCAAAATATCAATATCTTAGATGTTTAATGTTATAGCTGAGAAATTTGTGCTGAGCCCAAGACCAGGAAGATTTACTCCTAGGTTACTGTTTTTTTCCAAATGTTTTGTAATTTTAGCTCTTACATTTAGGTCTAGGATCCATTTTGAGTTTGTTCTGTTTGTAGACCATGTTGCTCTAAACTTGCTTGTCAGAGAAAGAAGACATCCATTCCCAGTATATGCCAAAGCCAGGCATTCTGTGGAAATGAATACAATGTGAAATGTGGAGCTTTTTCAGTTTGTAAGAAGATCGTTTAGGGTACAGCCTACAGGGCAACCTGAAGAGGCAACTTTCCACAGAGATGAAGCCAAGCCAGGCCAAGGCTGTAGGAAAGGCAGTCCCAGAGCATGCAGCCAGGCCAGTACCGGGACAAGGGCACATTCTCCCCCGGGGAGCTGCAGGGAGACACAAGATAACGTGACCGGGGCTGACTCAAAGTAGAGACCACTCTGGGGTCTACACTGGCTGGAAAGGAGGAAGACACATTTCTGTGAGGCAGCAAACAAAGGAGGCCTGCAAGCTCAAGGTCAGCCCAGACAACTTAGAAACCTGCCTCAAAATAAAAACGAAACGGCTGAGGACGGAGCCGTGGGGCAGCACCCTGGGGCGGGCCGGTGGGTGGAATGGGATGGGCGGCCGGATGCCCCGCTCTTCTCGCCCCGGGCGAACTGTGCACAGCAGGGTCTCCCACCACCTTCAGGTGCAGATGGCGGGCACGGAGTATTCCCTCACCGAGCAGCCAGCGGCCCAGCGCTTTCCCCTCTCGGATTCCCACACTGAAGCTGCCCCCAGTAAGCTACTCCCCAGTCCCTGGAGACTGTCTGCTGTCTCCATGACATTCGACCACTCTACCAGGTGAAATCCGACAGCTTCTGCCCTTTAGTGTCTCCTGCATTTCACTGAGCATGGAAGTTCCCCGAGTTGCATCTGTATTGTAGCACAGATCCGAATTTCCATCCTTTGTAGGGATGCAAGTTACAACAAAGGATGCTCAATTCTGTGTCCACATGTGGGGCAGGGCAGTGAGAAGCAGTTACTGTGGATGTGGAAGAAAAGACCCAAAGCTTTAAGATTAAAATAGGTAGAGGCTGAATGTGGTGGCACATGACTATAAATCCAGCTACCCGGGAGGCTGAAGCAGGAGGTTTACAAGTTTCAGACTAGCTTGGGCGAGATATCAAGATCCTTCTTCAAAATTTTTAAAGCACTAGGGGTGTAGCTTGGTGGTAGAGTGCTGCTGAGTTTGGTCTACAGCACTGCACAAATCAATCAATCAGTGAATAAGTAAAATAGGTGGAGGTTTTGGAGTGGATAACTGTGGGGGAAGAACCATTTTATCCCCAAGGAAGAAGCAGAGGGCAATTCATCGATTACAAATCCCGAGGAGGAACAATGAGAAGAAGGAAAGCCCGAAGCAGGAATCACAGGAGTCGAGAGTCGATGTGGCAGAGAACCAGAGGCCACCAGAAAAGTAGCCACAGACTCAGCAAGCCAGGAAGTCCAGGTACCTCGGTGAGAGAGAGCCTCTCCTGAGCCATGGGGCAGAAAGCCAAAGACACACTGGCAGGTGAGGAAGGCCGGGGAGTCGTGAATGTGGAGCCCACAGGGCCTCTGTAGGGCGAAGAACGGACAGAGGCTGGGGTGCTGCACAGAAACTGGACAGAAAGGAGGAGGAATCTCCAGCATGTATTGGTCGGTGGGACAGGGAGGGACTAGAGCCAAGAGTGCCCGAGGGAGGCAGCAGAAGGAACGGACGCTCGGGGCCTGGAAGTGGAGAAGCAAGAGTGGAAGCGGCAGAGTGGAAAAGCTGAGTGGTGAGAGGAGCCAGGGGTTCTGGGTGGACAGGGAGGGGTCGGCAACATCTGCTCCCCTCTGCATCTTCACAGAAGAGGAAGCCAGGGCACTGGTGGGACGCGAGAGAGATGTGGCCAGGACCTGAGCGTGCGTCCCACATTTGTATGCCGAACCTAATCACAGGGCCTTTGGAAGGCTCTGCTTCCAGAAAGAGGCCAGCGTCCTTATCAAAGCTGACAGGGGCTGGGTCCCTTCGCATTTGCATCTCTTGGCCATGTGAGGAGACAGCAGTGGCCTGTCTTTCTCCTCCACTGGAGGATGCAGCAGAAAGCAGAGAGCCAGACACCAAGCCTGCTGGACCTTAGTGTCTGGGTCCCGGATTTTCCACCCACCCAGACTCTGAGAAAAACATTTCTATTATTTATAAATTACTCAGTCTATGGCGATTTGTTATGGCAGAAGGAATGGACTAAGACAGGCACGAATTGAAGTAGATTAAAGAGATATGTCAAATTCTAGAGCAGCCACCATAGGGAAAGTGAGCCGACAAAAAGAAAGGAAAATACACTGATCATGAGAAATCACACACACACACACACACACGCACACACACACAGAAGATATGAAAAAAGGACACTAAAATATAGAAATATGAGAGCATAGTTCTCTCTGGGAGGTGGGGTCATGGAGTTTTTCCTTTTAGTACTCAATCATGTTTTATAATTTCTGAATTTTCTACAAGGGGATATTTATTAGTAAGATAAAAGCATCTGAGTCTATGTTTAGAGACAATTGGGCACAAAACCAAAACAAAATGCTGAGCCATTTGAGTGTACAACAGAGACTGAAACTGTGCCTTGCAGCGGAGCCAGTCGGCAAGTCTGTGTGGCTTTTTCAGCTCCCCTCAGAGCCCAAGGAGAAAAGGCTGGGAATCGCGGCCCTAAGACTGCACTTGGGAGACACTCAGTTCCTGCTCACAGCCGGCCCTGCCGTGTGCCTGGCATTCATCATTCCTGTCCAAGGCTTCGGCTGTTATCACATCAATTCCCAGGAAGGAAACAGACGCCGGTTAGTGAGCTGGCCCAGGGTTTCACAGAGGGAAAGGTGGGGTCCAGTGGGTCCACACCCAGCCACACACACTTAGCCCTGCCTGGACAAGAGGGACTCAGACCTGGGACTCCAAGCTGGAGGAAGCGACCCTGAAGGAAAGACTGGATCCAGGAGGGTGGGGACAGGTGGGGACACTCCGGAGGTCAAGGGAGAGGGAAAGGGGAGAGACTAGAGACCGCTGTCAGGGATGCTGGGATCCTCAGTGGAAGACTTCAGGGTCAGCCTAAGTTTCTTCCATGGTTTTTCTTACAGCTCTAAATGAAGTATAGTTCAGGCCTAAAGAATACATTTTTAGCTTCTTAAAATATACTTTTTTATGTTATTTTCTAAGACCGTCCATCCCAATTTATTTCCTTTCTTCCTTCTCTTCCTCCTTCCTTTGTTCCCTCTTTCCTTCCTTCCCTCCATCTTCTTCCTCTTCCTCCCTCCCTCCTCTTCTGTACCAGGGCACTGAGAATGTCAGGCAAGAGCTATATCACTCAGTTACCTAGTCATTTCTTTTTTTTTTTTTTTTAGTATCAGGGATCGAACTCGTGTCCTTCTGCTTACAAGGCAGGCAGGCGCCAGAACCACTGAGCTAAATCCTTGGCTCTACCTATTCATTTCTTTTAAGACACACTCAGGTTTAAGTTCAGCTTTCAGACAATTATTTCTGTATTGGATTTGGCACATTCTGACCACCCACTGCCAAGTGGCGATTCCTCTGGGGCCTTCCGTACCACAGGCAAAGATCTAGGCTAGGCTATTTCTCCTGTCATAGGAGCGGGGTGACTCACCCGCATTTGTATGCGGGCAGAGGAAACATGGGAATTCTGGGGTCTCCCCCTCAGGGCCAGCTTAGGTTCCTCGTGCTGCCCTGGTAGTGGCTTTACAGACGCGGGTTAGAGATCACCGGGCACCACACACATCAACAACATAATCTCCAATCGAGGTTTCCCTCACAGTAAGCCTAAGTATTTGATTCTGCTCAGTTGACTTTATCTCTTGCATTTGGAAAGAAAGAGTGCTATCCTGATCTGATCTAGCAGTAATGTCAGAATCACTAAATTAGCATTGCTGTGTATTCTCTTACATCAATCTTCACTGTATGTGTTCTTTTCACCCTCGCTGTTATTTTCTCTGTTCCATTTCTTCTTCTTAAAATATGTCTTTTCCTTCATTGCTCCAAATGATAGCCAAGTCAATCAGGTGGAGGGTTCTGTGCCATTGGGCCCAACACCTACCCCTAAACAACTCATGGCTACTATCCTAGAAATGACAATCCTGTATTTGCTCAGCATAGCACCAAAGGCACAGGCTCTGGACTTAGTTTACCATGTACAAGTCAGGGAACTCAGACCACCTACCTCCATTTGGATTCCTCCAAACATGTATGATCCTGTCTGCACTGACTTAAATGATAAGAAAGAGAATATCCCTGGTAGGCTGCACTAGTGATCCCAATTTTCACCCCTCCCTGCATCCACACATTTTGTCACATGACTGTAGATTCTCACCAGGCATGCTCACCTGACAACAACTGCTAGGCTTAGCCATGAGTCTTGTTTTGCCCTGTGTGGTATAGGGGATGTTGTACAAGCACGTACTTGAAACACACAGCACTTGTATGGCTAGGCTGGCAAGACGTTCTGCCTCTGTGCACACCCTAGCAAGCCCACCAGTTCAGAGGACACAAGTTACAGGGAGCAAATCTAGACCCAACTTGTAGCTGGAAACCAAGCTCCCAACATTCAGAATAAGCCAGCCAATCCCCAGCCAACCTGCAGACAGACAAAGCTGAAGAAATCATATTTTAGGCATACGTTGTACATGATGTACAGTGCAATTACACATGCAGCATGACTGTAGCAAGAGCCAATGGATGGATCTCCCGGGAGAAGTCTGGAAGTAGCACCGCCTCAGAGCTGCTTCAGTTAGGGACTCGGTGATGGCATCAAGGGCCTGGGATCACTCTTTCCTCTTTCTAAGTAGTCTGTTATCCCACCTGGCTGTGACGCGGCCACCCAGAGCAGCACATCCCATCACACACCACATGTCACAGCTTCACAGAGGGCAGCGCGCCTGCCCCGTGACTCACTCTCCAGTGGTGGGCAGATTTCCTGTTCGGCCCTTCAGCCTGCTACACCTCTAGCCAAAACACAACTGCACGGCCACCACCTGCCACAGTCGGGTGTGGCCTGAAAGTCTCCCAAGGTCCTTCGTGACTGCTGGCTTGCTCTGCAGGATGACACTCTTGGAAGGCGGTGGAATCTTTAGGAGGTGAACCAGATGAGTGGCCAGCAGGTCACTGGGAATACGGATGGCTCTCATGTGGTCCCTTCAGTAGTTGTCAAGAAAGAGCAGTTATACCAGAGCCAATGGGGCCGCCCCATCACTGACTCTGAAACTCAAAGTATGAGGTAAATGAAGCTCTTTTTCATAAGTACCCTGTGTCAGGTATTTGGTTGCAGTGACACGAGGCTGACTAACAGACCATCTAACAAAGTCTGGCCAGCAGAAAGTCTAACAGCCTGACCAGCAGCTGCCCGAGTCTTCAACCATGGCTCGGAGGTCCGTGTGCCAGAGCTGTCCTGCAGCTCTTCATCACATTTAACCAAACCTATCTTTGTGTGTGTACATGTGCATTCAGAATGTTTTAGAGAAGATCACAGGTACTCAGGAGGTTCCTTATTTTCACAGTAGAAGCAACGAAAGGTGAATCACCCGATGGTGAATCCTGCCATTTACTGAGGGTCCTCAGAGATCTAAACACGAAGCCAATGACATTTGCTGCTAGTTTAGGTGCTTCGTCTGTGAAGAAGCAAGGCCTGGAGCAAAAAGAGGCTCCTCTAGAAGCAGCTTTTTCATTCTCCTTCCCACAACTGTGCAAAAAGTTTCCATTCCCCATCTCCTCTGCAGTGAAGACAAATCCACTCACCCTGCTCAAATCAGCAAACACACACAGGGCGCAGAGCACGTCCACAAGCAAGATGTTGAGGACCCTGTTAGGCGGACAAAGATTAACCCACCTGAGCATGCCTCGCATCCTCCAGGTCCAGGGCCTCAGCGGTGGAGGGAGAACTGCATAGAGTGCCACCATGCTCGGAGGGGTCTCTAGCCAAGTACAGCTGCCTGAGGCAGGAGGGGCAGGGCCAGGAAATGTCATGCAGATGCAGCAAGATGAGGGGAGAAGACAACCATGGGAGACAGAAGCTGCCTGGGTGGACAGAGTGTCTGGCTGCAGAGCTGTGGAAGAAGATGCTGTGGCTATAGAAGAAAAGAGGGTGAGACCCTGTCAAGTCCACCACCCGCCTGGGCCAGTCAGGCCTGCAGAAGGCCACAAGAAATCAGCTGGCCCAAGTTCAATGGACCTGAGATGGAGAGACCTCAACAGCCCCAGATTCTGCACTCAAGGAGAAGGAAAATAGTTGTATGGGGGCTGTTGCCCCAGCTGTGGCTAAGAACAGGCTATGTGCGTCCCACTGTGGCGACATCATTCCTGTAGCTGGTGCTGTTTACTGAGCATCTTCACAGTCAGTGAGAGAGCTGGTATGTCGGCCACTGAGGCCTCTTACCTCCCTTCTCATCCCGGCCTCTGGTGCTTCCTCTGCAGAGCCGGGAGCTCCACACCACACAGTGCGGAGGAGGCACTGCCCTCCTCACCTGGCTGGTCTCGGCAGATGCCTCACTGCTGACCACCTGCTCCACGGTCTGGCTCTTCTTCAGGCTCTGTGACGTCGCTTTTGGCTGCATCTCAGCCCCTTCCTGGGGCTCCCTTTGAGACAGAGATCGCTCAGCCACACCACAGTCCTCATTCTCCCCTCTCCACTGCTGCTCTGGGTAACCCACTCACGGCCCTCAGCTGTGCTCTGTACAACTCCACACTGACCTGTGCTGGGCTCAGCCTCCTGCTCTCAATGGACAGACCAGAGATCCACGTGGATGCTGAGACACACTTGAAACAGAGGTGAACAACAGAGGAATCCACTGTCCTCCTTCCTACACCTTCTTGCCCTGCCCAGTTCACTATTTTAATCCATGGCATCTTTCCTTTCACGTGAGCTGAAAACCTGGAAATGGACCACTGATCTCCCCCTTGTTTTAACTACACTTTCAAATGACTAATTCCACAGTCCCCTACCCTACCCTCATTTTTCCCAATCAGTTCCTCTTTCCAGTTCATACTCAGCAGGAGCCCCTTGTGTTTCTATCTGGACATTTCCAAAAGCGTCCCGGTCCACTGCCCAAAACACACGGTCCTCCACACCAAGTCAACCTGAGGATCCTCAGACAAACCTTGAACAGGACCTCCCCTGCTTAGAGCCTTTCATGGTCTCTTACGATTGAGTTTGATAGTTTCTGGCTTTCAGGGAATGCCAGTTCACGCGTATTATCATGTCCCCCACAGCCAGTGCTGGGGGATTGAACTCAGGGCCACCTGCATGCTAGGCAAGCACTCCACCACAGAGATACACTCCCACCCCTTTACTATCCTTTCCATGCTGTAGGATCTTGGTGATATGCCCTATTTTATTCATTGTATTCATGCCTGTGCCTTCTCCCTTTTTTGTAATTCTTGCTAAATGATTATCAATTGATTTTTCCAAAGAACCAGCTTCTCATTTCATTGATTATCTTTTTGTTCTCTATTGCATTGATATTTCTTCTCTTACTTTCATTATTCCCCATTTATTTTGCTACTTCCTTCGATTTATTTCTTGAGTTAGGACCTTACATTGATTTGTGTTCTTTCCCCTTTTCTGGTGCAAGCATTTAGGACTGTAAATTTGCCTCATCAGGCTGATTTGGCTGCATCTCACAAGTTTTGATACATAGTATTTAGATTTTAATTCAGCTCTGTGCATTTTATTTCCTTCAAGAATCCCCTTTGGACCTACTAGGTTATTTAGAAGTATGTTGATAAATTCACAAGTATTTGGAGATTTTTCTCATATTTATTCTGTTTTTGATTTCTAGTTTGATTCCAGTATGGACAGGAAACATACTCTATATAATTGCATTATTTTTTGTTTGCTGAGGTTTATTTTAGGGACCTGGATCTGATCTAGTTTGATGAATATTTTGTGAGCAGTTGAAAAAAGTATGTGTTCCACTGTTGTGAGGCATACACTTTTTTCATACATGTGACAAAAGCCATTATTGTTCTGTTCAGTTCATCTGTATCCTCACTGACTTTTATCCTGTGGTTCTATCAGCTGCTGAGAATAGGATATTAAAACTCCCAATTATAATTGTAGACTTGTCTATTTCTCCTTTGAGCTCTATCAGGTTTTGGTTCATGTATTACATTTAAGACTGTTGTATCTTCCTAGTGGGTTGATTATGTAATAACCTTCTTTGTGACAAGTCATGTGTTGTTTTCAGGTACTAGGGATTGAATGCAAGACCTTCATGCTGAGCTACGTCCCTAGGTCTAGTTTTTTTTTTTGAGACAGGGCCACATTAAATCACTAACTTGCTCAGGTTTATGATACTCCCGCCTCAGCCTTCCAGAGTACTGGGAATAGATCCTTGTGTCACCAGGCCTGGCTGCAAGCAGTTTTCTTTTTCTAAAGTACAGGGCTGTGTATTCTATGTGACATTAACATAGTCAATCCTTTCTTTCCTTTATTAATGTTTGCATGGTATATCTTTTTCCATCCTTTTATGTTCAATCTAACTAGATACCTGTATTTGAAGTGAGTTTCTTATATACAGCATATCATTGAATCAAGTTTTCCTTTTATTCCATTCTTCCATTTAAAAAAATGTGATGTCCAAGCTTTAATTAATAAAAGTAGCAGGTGGCATCAAACAGGCACTTACAGTAGGAGATACAATGACTAGAAGCAACTGCACTGTAAACACCTTCCAGAAACATGCTTGCAGCCACACTGATGCACACTGCTGCCTCGAGGCCTGCCGCCTGCGCATAGGTAGATCTGCACATTTCTCAAGTGCTCAGTTATCATCACCCTTTATATATGTATACATCAAATGTGAAGAGATGTAACTGACAGCCTCCGACATACTTCACGCCAGCTGGTTTTGTGGAATCCTGGCTGAGTCATGTACTGAAGCCAACGTAGACCCACTGGGCACTGGGTCTCCTCCCCCTCAGCCATCAGGAGGTTTGCAGCAGTGGCCTGGGAAGTTCTCTGGCAGCCTGACCCTGCTGTCTGTCAGAAAGTGCTTGTCTGAGTTCCAGATTGGCTTGTGGGCTTGCTGCTGGGGGATGGGGACACAAGGGCAGGAAGGGCATTCGACTGATCTACAAGTTTCTGTCTTGTAATTGGATTATTCAGATGACTGACATTCATAGGAGTAAATGATATGTTAAGCCTGTCTGCCATTTCTTTATCTTTGTTTCCTTTGTTTCTCTCCTTTTAAAAATTTTTTCCATGTTATTTGATTTTTTAGGATTCCATATTAATGTATGCATAGTGTTTGAGCATATCATACTGTATATTTCACTTAGTAGTTGTTCTAGGGAGTGCAATATTCAAATGTAACTGCCCACAGTCTGTTGGTACCAACATTTTACCACCTGAAGGGAAGCTTATAAAGCTTACTTTCATGTAAGGTGCTTTATCTTTCCACTGTTGAAACATACTTTTCTCAAGTATTTCCTCTACATACACTGAACAGTATGTCAAGTAATGTTACAATTTTTTGCTAAGACCATCTAGTATGATTTAAGATGATAGTGACAAGCCAGTTCTATTTTCCTTATTTTCACCTTTCCTAATGGCTCTTTTTCTTCTGAATCTTCAAGAATATTGTTATCATTTCCTTTTTATTTGAAGAACTTATTTTAATCATAAAGAAAGAATAGATTTGCTAACAATAAATTCTCTTGGTTTTTCTTTATCTGAGAGTGCATTTATTTCTTCTTCATTTAGGAAAGATATATTTCATTTGGTGTGGAATTCACAGGTGTAAGGCTTTCCTCCCAGTAACTGAAAACAACTGTGCTACAAGTATGCTACTGGTGTAGATGATTTCATGCAGGAAAATTACTAATTGTAAACTAGTGTTCCCCTGTAAGTAACATGTCATATCTCTCTGGCTGCTTCCTAAATTCATTCTGTACTTTAGTTTTCAGACCTAGAGCTATTATATGTTATGATGTATCTTGGCATAAATTTCTTTGGCCTTAGCCTATTTGGAGTTAGTGTAGATGCTTGAGTCTGTATGTTTATACCTTTTGCTAAATTTAGGAGGCTTCGGCCATTACAGATATCCAAATAGTTTTGAGCCTCACTGTCTTGCCTCAGTGTAGAACTTCTCTAGTTTGAATGTTAGCTACTTGGTCACAGTTGCACTGGCCCCTAAGACACTGTTCATTCTTTCTGAATATATTTGCTCTTTGTTGCTCAGACTGAGTAAATTTTGTTGAATTGTCCTCAAGTTCACTGCTTCTATTTTCGTCATCCCCACTCTACTACTGAGCCCATCCGGCAAGTACTTTTTTATTTCAGTTATTATATTTTGCAGTTCTATAATTTCCTTTCAAAAACCTTTTTGTTTCTCTGATTAGGTCTTCTATTTTCTCATTTGTTTCAAGAATGTCTGTAATTGTGCATTGAAGTACTTTTACAGCAGCTGCTTGAAAATCCCTGTCCAATAATTCTCCCACCCAATTCATCTCAGTGTTGGTATCTGCTGATTGTCTTTTCTCATTCAAATCATGACCATTCTTGTCCTTTGTTGGCTGAGAGAATTTCTATTATACACTGCCCATGTAGAGTATTTTCTTAGGAGACTCTGGATCCTGTCTATCGTACTGAGAAAGCAGCCCCCATGTTGAGGTATAACTGAAGGTCTAGGTAAGTGTGAATGTTCACTGGATGCCACTCATGGCACCCTAACAAAAGTGGGGTGTTGAGTCATTTTGTCTCACTGAAAATGTCCTGGAGTGGGGTCCAGCTGCCTTCTTGGTCCCGCTGAAAACTTAGGAGACAGGGTATGGACGTCCTTCATACTTCTGAGATGGGATAGACACTGCAAATCCTGCTGGTCTCTGAAGACAGCAGGAAGTCTGTTTTATGTTTCTATAGCAGAAAGAGTCTGGGTAATTTATAAAGAAAAAAATTCATTCCTGCTTTGTGCAGGCTGGGAGGGCCGGTGCTGGCATCTGGCAAGGGCCTTCTTATTCTGTGGGCCATGGCAGACAGGTAAGAGAACACGTACACGACACAGCAAGAAGACCACGCTGGACCCCATCACAAGTCCACTGTCACCATGACTGCAGCGGTGACAGCCTGGGCCCATCTGTGACAGTGCAGCCTCTGACGCCCCACACTCAGGGCTGCTCGTCGGGCCCAGGTGTCCACATTCCGACCACAGCAGCCACCAGCGTTGCTTTCCCCGCGGGGCGGGTGACTGCGCGGGCCTGGTATTGGGAGGCAAGGAGAGGCAGAGCGGCCTGTACTTGTGCTGCGGACCCGGCACAGCCCAGCTTCTCCCTGCCTCCAGCGTCTCCAGTGTGCCCACATCCAGGGCTGGTTAGTGGCAAGGAGCAAAGCCCCCCCGGGGGGGGGGCAGCGCTGCTTCCTGTGGCCAGGGCGGCAGCCCTGTAGTAACCCTCATAAGTCCTTGACTATTAACTCTGACGTCAGCCTCCATCCTAAGTCAATTTTGACTGATTTTTTTCTTTACCCTGGTTCATATTTTAAGGTGTGTGCACGTGCACGCACGTGCGTGTGCCCGTGTGCCTGGTAAATTCTAACTAAATTCCAGGCAGTATAAATTAAGGTGCTGGGCATTTTTGTTTTCCTGTAAACATTCTTGAGCTTTGTTCTGGGATGCAGATTAGTTATTTGGAAACACACGGATTCTTTTGGATCTTGCTTGTAAGATTTATTAGATACTGTCAGCTAAAAATAAAATTCCAAAGAAAGATTTATAAGGTTGGTCCAAGGTAGAGCAGAGTCTACAGCTAATTATCCCCCTGACGGAAATAAACCCCTTTGCTGAGCAAGGGTGCTCCCAGTGCGTCAGGACTTGCCAGGAAGCCCTGCCTGGCTCTCAGGCTGCGGCAGCTCCCAGCATGGAGTGAGTGCAGCGGGGCTCCGCACTCCCGGGCCCTGGCCTGCACCCTCCGCCGCCTCGGGCTGCGCTCTCTTCTCCAGCCTTCGCCCTGGGACTCAGCGGTCCTGGTCTCTGGGGAAGTCCACTCTGCCCTTCCCACCTGGGGAGACCCAGAGGAGCCTCCCGGGGTCCCCTCCCCTACACCCCGGAGTGCCTGGAGCCCGTGAGCTGGGCCCTCGGAGCGCACGCTCACCTGCTCGTCACCTCTCAGCATCACAATCCTGTGTTGTTGTTGTTCTTTGGTGTCCAGTGTCTCGAATATCACTGTACCACATATTTTATATGTTGCTCTTTGAGGTTCAAAAACATGCAAGGAAATTGGTTGTTTCAGGTGCAAAAGCATATCTGATCCCTGTTATTTCATTTCACCAGAATCGCTGTACTTTCTTTATGTTCTTCCTGGTTAGCAGATTCTGTGTTTTTCCAAACACTTCTGGATTTTGGATCCCTCTGGATTCTCACCATCAGCCTGGGATGCCGATCAGTGCGTGGGGACACTCAGGAGGCGTCCACGTGCCGCCCACCCCGTTCCAGCCATGAGGGTGCACCCTGTGCACCTGAACCCTGTGTGTGAGGCTAAGCCGAGCAGAACACGGATTCCAGCTTCTCCTCGGTCCTCTCACTGCTTCTCGCCAGTACCGTGTTTCCCACCTGATGACGCACTCATTAATTTACCCTCCTCGGCTCCGGGGTGTTGAGTCCGGAGTCTCGGGGAAGCGGAGCTGCACTAGGCCCCAGGGCCTGCCCTCTGCCCCGGGTCTCCTGGAAGAGGGGCAGGTGCCCCCACAGCATCGGTGCTGTGTGTTCTCCAGGTCCACGAAGGCCCCATGGCTCCCTGCCTGCGCCTTCTTCACACAGCCTTGGCCAACTCCAGGCTGCTTGCATGCGCATGAGCGCACATGTGTGCATATGTGTGTGTGCGTGCGTGCATGCGTGCGTGTGACTGCAGCAGTGTCTTTCCACGTGCACCCTGCCATTGAGCCTCAGCTCTGCGAGCATCAGTGCCGGCTCCAGACACGGTAGCTGCTGCTCAGACCCCAGGGATGAAACACTGTGGGGGAGAAAATAAATTACGAAATAACAAACATACTTCTCTGACTCAACATCAGTAAAAAGGTTCTTTTTTGTTGTTTTTTTTTTAACACAAAGGAATAAGTCCTTCCCCCCTCCATATGTAACAAAGAATAACAAAAAGATAACCAAGTCACAACATACATAATAATTTCAGGGGCTTTCATATAATCTCATTCATCTGTTCAATCAAAGCCAAAATATTTTAGTAGACATTTAAAAATTTTTCCACAAGACTAAGAAATATTAGAGTGCTTTCAAAGACTCAAGACCATTGTTTTCAAACTAAAATAGATGTTCAGGTATTAAGAGATGACTCGGGGGGCTTGGGTCCACTGATATATAAACAACCGAGTTTATTTCTTTCCACCCAGTTCTGAGATAAATTGATAAAAGCTATTCTTATTCAAGGGATTCAAGGTGATGTTTTGCTATACATTGTGAAATAATTAGTGCAATGGGCTAACAAATACCCGTGGCTTCACAGTCACCCTTCTCTGTGTGGTGAGAATGCTCAGGAGGTGCTCTCTAGCAAATTTCATGCATCTGATACATTGTTAACTGCTGTCACCACTGCAGCGCATTACATCTCCAGAATCTCTTCATCTTACAACTGAAAGTTTGTATCTTGTGGGCAACATCTTCAATATCTACTTCTCCCATTTTCTGTGGCATCACCCAACCTCTGGCAAGGACCTTTCTACTCTGTTTTCATGAATTCGACTAAAAAATACTGCACGTAAAGTTCAGTATTAAGTTCCACTTAAAATGCAGTGAGCACCTATGATATAAACAGCCCAACGACCCCTTCGTGATAGAACAGGGTCACATCTACTTCACCAGGCAGTGGTGCCAGAGCTTATTTCCTCTGTAGATGCGAGTCCCAAACAGAATCCCTATTGCTCTGTTTACCCATTGAACTGGAGGGCTGAAGAATTCCTGAGGTGATGTATACCGCAGACAGCAACTCTGTTTTCTAGCTTTCTTATGGAATCATATAGCTACTCATTTGAATGGAAGTATTTAGGCTTTTACTTCCTCAAATGTAAGCACCCGTCTCTCCTGTAAACACAAGAGCACTGCTTCACAGAAAATCATTGTATAGGCCACTTCCCTCTTCCTCACAGAGGTCACTGGTCACACATACATGTTGAAGGGTACTAACGTGTCCTACCTGTCCACCATAGTTGGTTACTAAACTCAGCTACTAGTATTGCCATGGGTTCTTGAGAGGAAATATCAGAACTAGAATGATTGTCTGGTTCTAGAAGTGGCTTACTATGCTTTCCGGGAAATTATAGAAGAAGCACTCATGAACAAAAGCATCTCTGATGGCATTCTTGAACAAGTCTGAATTGAGCGATGTCAGTTACTAAAATCCACCCCCGAGCTCAGATGTGGGGATGGACTGAAATACCTGGAAGACTCAAGATAGGTGGTGACCAGTGCTCTTCTTCAGGGGAGCAATTCACTGTTCTAATGTAATGAGCTTGGAAAAGCCAGAAAAAGGCTGAATGGGACATGAGGTGTTCAGAGTGCTTCAGACAGGAGACAGAAAACAAGCTGGATTTTGAAGTAAACACTTTTGTGGCTTCAACGCCAAGAGGCCTTTGTGTGGAGGATGCACAAAATGACCCAAGGCAGAAGGGGCTACTGCTGTTAAGAGCAGATGTTTCTGGTATAGGCACTGGGGAACCTTCCAAAGGCTGCATGTAGGCTGGGCCATGGAGGACAGCAAGGTGAAGAGCAGAGTAGAGGAAAACTCCAACCATAGGGGGGAAATCAGGAAACCTTCCACTTTCACATGTAGTACAAAAGTGAAGAAAAATGGGAAGGAGAAGCCTGCTAAAACAGAAGCAGTAGAGGCAAGCAAACTACTCCCATCTGCTCTGGCCTCACCTTCTCCAGGTCTTCTCTTTGCAGTTGGATTGGTTCCTTTCTTTTCTCTACTTACGAGCACACATCTGAGTGAAGTCCACCAGTCTCCCTGGCCAGGTAGCTGCCTCTCCTCCAGGCAGTGGATGCAGCCCCCGTGGGGCTACAGTGACTTGCCTGGGCCATTGAGCTGGACAGGAAGGCCTGGCTCAGGCAGTGAGGCTGACCCCTCACTGTACGTCCCCATGTCCCCTCCTTGGTCCATCTGACTTGGTGAAGCACATGCAGAAGAGTGGTGGGAGGGGTCGATTCATGGATTTTATACTTTTGATGGTATATGTGGAAGCAACACAAATTTGTGTTTGGATCAGAAATCGCCAGAGCCATCTTTCATATGGGAACCTGAGGAGAACACAGGCTGCTTTTTTCACATGTGATCTATTACAGAGTGTGTGTGTGTGTGTGTGTGTGTGTGTGTGAAGTAGTGTGTACATTTACCATGTGCAGAGTACGGCGTGTATAAAGTAGTTTACATGTGGGTACATGTAATATATGACAGAGGAATGAGGCAAGAAAGAAAACCTTAATATTCTCATTTAACAATCTTAGTGAATAATAAAAAGTCCTACTTTATGAATGTTATTTCCAAAACCTGACATGTTTTATGACCTCATGCAACTTTCAGGAAGTGTTTTCTAGCCACTTACATAACATAAGCCTTGGAGTAAGGACTGTATTTACAAGTCATAAAAGCTCCACAATTCAGCACCATGGCTTCCTGGAGGGACCTGAGCACTGGGCTCAGAGCCTCAGGAACACACAGGCCAGTCCCAGTGTGAGGGAGTGGACAGAGCAGCGCAGGGGGATGCCCACCCCCGAGGCCCGGCCATGGCAGCAAGGCTGTGGGCTCGCTCAGTGCTGACTGCCAACACTTCGTGATCTCCTCCACTGTGTGTCCTCCTGGAGCTCAGTGGCCCAGGCAAGTCACTGTGGTCACTCCTTGGCCTCATTCATAAGCACTGCACTGCACCACTCGGGACACTGCCCAGCCCATGAGGAAGTGTAGCTCTTGATTGTTCTTATCAAGACCAGACAGAGCTATATGCCTATAGCCTATATGGGGGCCTATAGCTGAATACAGAAAGCATACATTACATATATAATTCCTTACTCCTATTCTTTAAAAGCAGAATCTACTCTCTTAATATATATTATACAGTCATCTTTGCTTTTAACAAAATCCAAGGAAATCAGTCCAAAAACCAGGGTGGGCTGCTTAACCAACATACTTTCTCCTCATTCTTTTGTGAATGAACAGCTACCAGCATCCCAGGCTCCAGGTCCCTAGAGCCATCCCTGATTGGTCTAGAAGGTTCCATGCACATGCACTGGTCTACATGGCTTTTGTTTGTGTTTATGTTGCTGTTGCTGTTCTCAGTGCTAGGGATCAAACCCAGGGCTCCTCACATGCCGGGTAAGCACTTACCACTAAGCTACATCCCTCTGGGCTCCCAGCTCCTTGGGGAACAACAACTGTCAATCAAAAGCCCTTTTGCTTCCTCTGCTTCCTGACCAGGCGTGGCCTGTCCTTCAGTGAATGAATGTAAGCACTGCCAAGCATTAACCTGGAGACATATGTGCCTGCTTCCAGTAGAGCAGGGACCCCAGTGAAGAGGTGACAGACATAGCCAGCTCAGGAGGGGAGCTGCTCCTGAGAGTGTGGAAGAAGGACGTGGAGAACTGAGGACCAGGCCTGCATCAATGGAGGAAACTCAGAGAAGTACTCCGGAGCTCAGCGGCAACAGAGATGGGTTGAAGAAGCACTCCAGCAGACAGCCAGACTTAAAGGATAGAGGTCACTGAATCAAGAGAATGTTTACAGGAACCTGGCCAGGTTTTTGTGGGGCCTATGAGGCGGGGAAAAGAGGAGTAGTCACATCCAGGGGAACCAGACAGAAATGAGCTAAGAGGAAGGTGTAAACACAACTTTTAAAGAAAAATGATGGTGCATAATGCAGCAGAGCCCGGTCACATTTTACACAGTGCTGTACGAGCTGCACAAAGAGAACAAGCAAAATGGGACCCTCTTCCTTCTCCCGGGCACAGACCAGAGTAATCAAGAACTACAGAGGATGTCAGCTGGCTTAAAGGAAAATGAAGTTGGCTCAAAGCATAGCAGCAATGCTATCTTGCTGGAGTAGGTAAAGACCGGCTGAGAAGGCAACGGTGAGCAGAGAGGAACAGAGTGGTGTCAGGCCTTGGGCTGGTGCTGGAGAGGAATCTCCAAGGCTGGGAGAAGACGAAGGAGGTGCTGGGCAGGAGCACACAGGTGTGTCCATGAGGGTGCAGGGATGAGCCAGCAAGAGGCTGAGAGAAGCAGCAGCACAGGAGGGGCCAGTGAAGCTGAGCAAGAGGCCACACCAGGATTCTGGGCTCCATCTAGGTGAGAAAGGGATCCCACAGGAACGAGGCTGGTGGAGGCTGAGGATAGAGAGGTGAAGATCTGGACTTGAGGCCAAAGGTATGGGTGTGACCTCAAGATCCAGTTTCTACCTGAAGGAGCAAGGTGCCTGAGAGGAGAGAGGACAGCAGAGGCCAGGCAAGGCCCCAAGGGTGCAAAACCAGCAACGGCTCCCATCTCACTGCTGCCTCTTTCTCTCAAGGCTTCTGCACGTGGCCCAGGATTTTCCCCATTTGTCCGGACACAGGGAAGACAGGTGCACCTTAGGCACCCACAGAACAGCCTCAGATTCACAGGCAATCATTTTGCTGTGGTTCAATGCCCCAATTCCCCCAGTCCCCTAAAAACTCATGTTGAAATTTAACTGCCACTGTAACAGTATCGAGAGATGGGACCTTTAGGAGGTGATCAGGCCACCAGGGCTCAGCCCTCAGGAAAAACTGCTGCCATGAATGTGAGCTCATTGCTGAGAGGCCTGTCTGCCCCCCTGCAGTGGGAAGATGGAGCGTGCACCCTAAGGGGTGCTGGCCCCACAGTCTTGGACTCCCCAGCCTCTAGAATAGTGAGCCAATGGACTGTTGTTCTGTACAGATTACCCTGATGCGGGATTCTGCTACTGCAGCACAAAATGGACTAAGATTCTCCACCTTGAAGGAAACCAAGGCCCAGGGAAGGGGTCACTGCTGCAGTCCAAGCTCCAGGCTCTTCCCAGAGTGCCGCCTGTCTGAGCACATGTGCCTCTGCCCCTGCCAGCCGGTCCTAGTCTGTGGGCACCTGGTCAGGCAGCCTGGTTTCCGGGGTTCTGCAGTCTGCAGGGGAGAGAGAGGTCCTCTCCTCCGTAACTTGTCCTGACAGCCCTGCTACCGACCCACACTTGGCCAGGCTGTGCCACTTCCCTGTAGCAGCCCCTACTCTAACATGCTAGATTCCTGCTCAGGCATTATTGGATCATATCATTTTCCTTACCAATAGAAAATGTTTATGCTAGCCGAACAGGCAGCGCTGAGCTATATGCACAGCCCTCTTTCCATTTTATCTTGAGATAGGTCCGCCAAGTTGTCTAGGCTAACTTCGAACTTGACAACCTTCCTGCCTCAACCTTCTGAGGAGCTGAGATCATAGGTGTGCACCACCACACCCAGGGCACAAAATACTTTGGAAATTCAGTGTCTATCAGGAAAATATGATGGTATTTCCAGGGTGACAATATTTTGTAATCTTACAATAAGTGATACCAAACAGAGGTGAGGAATCATTTGTCTCTTCTTTATTATCCCTGTGGGATAATAATTTGATTCACTTCAACAACAGGAAACAGCATTACACCTTATTCAGTAGAACAACTGTTCAATGTTATTTTAAGCATGTACACTTCACAGAGATGAAGACTTTCAGAATAAAAAGAACCTTTGCCTCAACCAACGTACAGAAAAATTACTGAGTTGCTAAAAACTCTTTGAGAATAAGAGTTTTAAAGAATTGCATTCTGTGTACCCAATTCTGTATGCACATGCAGGTAAAAAAGCAAATTATTATTGCATTTAAAAGCTACATTCTTTAGTAGCACTGAACACAACTGCTCTTCAATATATCAACACGCCTTTTCCCAACACTGGCTTCTATAGGAGGCTAAAACAGAAGAAGAAATCAGCAGCAAAATGAATAATGGTATTTTAAAATGACTCTTTATGAAAACACTCAGAATATTAGAAATGCTTTCCTGATTTCCCAGTGATGGCATCACACAACATCTTAGACCACACTTACACTTTGTAGGTGGGAAAACTGAGGCCCGGGGACCATTTGCTTTGTGGACCTGTTGCCTTCATGAGGCCCCATATTGCAGAGGAAGCCCCTCCAGAGCAGGCAGGATGGAACCAGCACCTGCTGTGGCTGCCTGCCTGCACTGGCAAATCCATTTGCAACTCCACACCCTGCAGAGCAATTTGGAAATCTCGGTGGAGGGCTGGAGGGCTTGAGACAGCCAAGCAGACTTCTGATAAGTCAGATCCAAGTGTGAACACTGTCACTTGTTCCTCATACACACTGTCCCTGTAGCCACTTTCATGTTCCATTTCATCGGTTCATCATTTTGATCCTAGAGGAATCTGTTACCCTGCATATTCATGGCCAGTGCTCTCCTGCTCCCTATGCCAGGTCTGCCCCACAGTGAGCCCACCTCCAGAGGGCGAAGGTGTCACCCTGCCTGGCCTCAGTCATCCGGCCACCTTGGGCAGATCCTGCACCAGCTCCCTCCCCTGGGCCTCAGATTCTCTTCGACTAGCAACTTCTTCGACTACCAACTCCCCAAGCCTGAGACTCTTCCAAAGTCTTATCTTGAAACTCCAAGGCCAGGTCTCTGTTAGTCTGCATTTCAACTTGGGGCAGCTTTTACTCCACAAAAGAGTGAACTTCAAAGAAGTGCAAAGTCAAGCTATTACCCTGCCTAGGGCAACAACTCTACCTTTCAGAGTAAAGTCAGTCTGGCCTGGAGGTTACTGTTGATTTTCAAGACTTTTTAGAGCAACCTACAGCCACAGAAAATAAACAGACACATGAATTTGGGATGGAGGCCATTAACTACACCAAAGGAACTGCAACCCATCACCCTCCAACCCATGAGAGTCACCGTATTTTCCATCATCAGTGCATTTAATTAAAAATGTCCATAGAAAATAAGAATCCCCACTCCACCTAATTTTACTAATATTTGTAGAATACTGTTGCAAGCCTAGATATTGGGGAAACAGAAGCAAATTTTCAAGGAAGCCCTATCTTCAGAAGCAAGTAGAAATGTTCCCTTTAATACCAGTGTCCCTGCAGTCCCTTGCATTCAACTACTTGCTGATTAAAGTCAGGGTGTACGGACCTGTGGGAACATGCAATATATTAAGAATTATAAAAGTCTTGTTTAAATATCCCTCTTATTATTGAGGGTTTCCAACTGTGAAAACATCAGTGCCAGTGCACTTGTCACTGCATGGGATCAGAAGAAGCACCCCACCCCCTCAGCAAACAAAAGAGGAGATGGAGGGGCCGGGATTTAGCTCAGTGGTGCCGCCACCTGCCTCATAAGTGCAAGGTCCCCAGTTCGATCCCTGGTACCAAAAAAAAAAAGAGATGGAAACCCCAACTCTTCCCAGTCCACAGGGTAGGTATCAGGTTGCTCAAATTATGTCACGGAAAAGTGTTTCAAGACACGTCAGTAAGAGGCACAAGCAGATTTTCAGGCAGAATCGAGGGGAGTGCTAGCGCCTGAAATAGAGAGGTATGATACAGTCTGCAGCTGGAGATGTTTATGCATTCTGGGGGAAGGGTTTCCCAAGAGGGAGGATCCCAGGTGTGTTCAGGGTCTGTCAAGTCCCCATAGGTGGGTGGGCTGGGAATGCGATGCGATCCATCTGAATGTGTTTGAAGTTTAGCCATGTGGTACTCAGCACTGCTGTTTCTGTGAAGATGGAAGTCTGCAGAATTTGTGAAGCTTTAGTTAGGAGGACAAACACAAGCTCAACTTACAGGTGCAGGCTTATTGTACCTTTAAGTCTCTGGAATTCTGGACTGAGATTCCCGGAAAGGGGGCACTGTCACTGTGAATAACTTTGATCCTGTCCTGAAGCTGCAGTTTCAGTGAAGGCACAATTTTAAAATTGTGATTTTCCATGTGTCCTTGCTGCCTGTCTTTATTTCTTCTATCCTACCTCACACTCAAAGGTGCGGAGTGAAATGATAGTAAGGAGATCGATGCCAAGGGAATACAACTGTATGCACAGTTACTTTACCTTACCAGAGACAAACAAGAGAAGGGATACAACCAAAATAAAGTCACAAAAATTTTAACTGTGTGATACAATGGAAATGGGTGGGTCCATAACACCATAACATATACAAATTTATACTTAACAAATACAATTGAAATACAAATTGATGCCATATGTCTTTCTTGGAAACAGTCAACAGAAAGTTAAATATGAGCTGAAGTTTAAAACTTTTGGTCATCACTAATCCATGGGTTCAAAAGCCATAGCATGGAGCTGTGTAATTTCCTACACCATTGAATAAGACCCTAAATAGAAGGGGTAAATAGGGATCTTTCTCATGTGACAATGGAATGCTTACTTGCATTGATTTGTTCTGGGTCCAGGATGCAGAATATTGGTGTGGAGCAAGAAGGGGCAGTCAGGAAAGCCTGAGGATTAAACCTGCCTTTTCCTATGTCTAAATCAAGATAATCCAGGATGCAGCTCAGCAGTGGAGTTCTTGCCTACAGAGGTCAGTGCCCTGGATTTGATTCCCACCATCGCCTAATTAATTAATTAAATCAGGATAAGAAAGACACCTAACTTAGTGGGCTATTTTGAAGTACTAACTAAAATGATGATTACATATGATTGGAGTATGTGCCCCAGGGCTTCATGCCTTGAAGTGTGATCACATGAGATGTTATAATCAGAAGACAGTGTTTGGAGGTGGAGCTCTCAGAAAGTGACTAAAAGTAAACAGGGACGTAAGGTGGGAACCGCGAGAGACCCAGCAATTCTGTAGGAAGACGAGAAGGACCAGACACATGGACGCATGGATGCTTTCTTCCCTTGTCACAAAGTGCTCTGTCTGCCTCGGGACTTTGGCAGCAAGAAGGCCATCAGGAGATACAGACCCTTAACTAAAAAAGACCCCTGTGCTCTATAATGCAGCCTGCCTCTGGCATTTCATTACAGTAACAAAAGTGGACTGATACAGGACGTAAGCCCTTGGTATATCAAATAAATGCTGGTCATTAGCCTTTAAAAAACACACAAAAATTCCACATTATCTATTATACCTTTTGGTCCTTATTTACACTTTCAGTTTCTCACACCAGAGAAACTATTCGGTATTTATACATGGGTGTCCTGTTTATTTCACTTAAGAGTATCACCTCAATGTGCATCCATTTAGCTATAAATGTCTCATTTCTCATTCCTTATGTCTGAGTAGTAAATAAGAACCAAAAGGTACAATAGATAATGTGAAATAGGAAGAAAAGGGCCAAAAGAGAAGGGGAAGTGGGAGGAGTAGGGGAAAGGAAAGAAGGGAATGGAATTAATATGAGAAAATGAAAAAATGGAAACAGTTTTTGTAAATAGGGAGCAATGGAGGGGTTGAAGGGAGGGTAGGGGAATGGGGAAAAAATACTAACCAAGATACATCATATAAAGCTATAAATTTCCAATGATGAGTGTCATTATATTGTATACCTAAAATGTACTAATAAAATTTTAAAAAAAAGAAATAAATTCAGAAAAAAACCCCAAAACACAAAAAGTCAAGAAGGAACAAATTTCAATATTTGAATACTTAGTGCTACTTTTCAAGGCTTGTCTTAGTTACTTTTCTCTTGTTGCTGAGACCAAATACCCAACATCTCAGAAGTTAAAGGAAGAGAGGTTTATTTAGCTCAGAGTTTGTAGAGGTTTCACTCCATAATCGGCTGGCTCCAGGGCAGGGTGGATGGCAGAGGGCATCGCAGAAGAGAAACTGTTCATGGCAGGCCGAAGACAGCAAAGCAGCAAGGGACGACCACACCTCTTTTTATCCCTTCTATGTTATCCAGGCTACTTAGGGCAGCACTCACACCTTTAATCCTGATGCCCTTGAGCTTAGCATTGCACTGCAGGCCCAGCCACCTCAGCAAAAGCCTCACCTATGACTACCTGAGGCTTTGGGGGGGACAGCTAGACACAGCCATAGCAAGGCTCTTGGAAAATTTAAGAAGCAGCTTGAAAAAGTACCTAGTGGGATCATGACTATAATATGGTTTTAGTAAGAATGAACCACCCAAACTTTAAAACAAATAAATATGAAGGATTTCAGGGAATGACTCCATTCTGAGGTCTGAGACAGGTCTTTCGTGGGTCTATAAAAAGGTACCCTGAGCACGCAAGGTAATGGGGACTTTAAAATCTTTAAATTTATGACAAATCAAGGTACTCTAAAAAATGAATTTAATTTTAACTTTGTGTATTGTTTTACATAAATGTATTCCTTGTTCTGATTATTTCTGTTTTATTGTAAAAAGTTTGAAAAATAAAGGAAACAAACCCCCTCTCTGTTGTGATAGAGACTGGCGAATGACTTCACATTTTTATGGAACAACTTAACATACAGGGCTGGGTTTGTATACCAGATTGTGCACTGTGTGCTTCATTTCATATCAAACTAAATTTTGAATGTTTTCCCACATCCAGAAGTGTTTAAAGATCTTTTATTCTATGTTAATCTACTATTACATGAAATGTACTATAATTTGTTCAAACCACTGTCTTTTTGACTGTTACTAATGCCACAGCAATGAAAGCCTTTCCGGACATGCAAACTGCAGGTGGATGCGTGCTCCAGGGCGAGGATCCCACGGAACTGGACCTGTCCCCTGCTGCCCGGCTTCACCACACAGGCATCTGCGTGTTCAGTGTGCTCATCAGACCAGAGAAACTGTGCCACTGTTTCCATTGACTTTTTTTTTGTTAACTGCCAACTACTGGTGAGTTCTACCACTCCGTTCCCTCCTCTGTGAGTAGAGGGAATGTTCCTGCTACCTGGATTTCTCTTGGGATTTGTGGCTGCTCTTATCACAGGGCTCTGTATGTCACTGTTATTAAACCTTGCACATATTTCAGCAAGACAGCATCCATTGTCTTGCTGTCCTTCCCCCTCTGTGACTTTCTGACCTATGTACTGTAACAGCCATCAGATATGGAGCCTGTCCCAGGCACAGCTGACAGCTGTACAGAACGCACCTGCATGGGCCTCAGCTCCCCATCTGTCAGTTGAGGGAGCTAGCTGTCTTTCTTCACATTCCCCACCCTGGCTCTGGAAGTATAAACTGTGTACAGACTTCAGTACAGGAAGCCAAACTCAGTGCATCCCTCCTAAACTTCACAAGTAACAAGTATTCTCACTAAGAATTAAATGACACTTCTAAAATCAGATCTCTCTGAAAACCATAATGTGTTTGGTAAAAACTTAAGACTTTTCTTTAAACATTTTAAGCACAATTAACTTCTGCTGATTTTCTCTGAATATTGTAGCGCACAAGATTTTAAAAACAATTTTTGCCTGGGTTTTGAGATCCTTGTTGATCTAGGTCCCAGAAAATGATGTTTCGAATAAAAACTGAAACATCCATAATGATGCTCTTACCTGGTAGCTCTGATGTGTCCCCTCACCCCCTTCTGCCTTACCAGTTAAGAAGAAAGGAAAGGCAGTTCTCTCTTTGAGAATTTACAATCTTTGGTATGTTCTTCGGCTTTTCCACCGTGGTCTCTGGGAAATAATTATTTCTCCCTTCATCCTAACTCACCACAGAAGTGTGGTTTGTTGTGGGCAGAGAGTGGGATGAGGAACAGCAGCTTGGACTCCATTTGTGGCTTCATTCCATGGTAATGTATATCTTTTTAGTGCTTTATTTAACCAAACATTCTTGCCCATGGAGTTCTGAGTGTCTAATGGTGAGTGACCTATCCTCACTAATTTTCTAAGAATTAGAGAGGAAACAGGTGATCCATGGTTTATAATTCTCTGACTTGAAGCCCAATGGCCAAATGCAATCCAGAGTGATTTTAAAAATGAAATGTTAACGCTTTAGTCACTAGCCCTGGTTTAGTAATGGAGACCTGGAGAGGCAAAGCTACAGGTGGGTGTTTGGTGACAAGCTAGCAAGCTGGAATACCCTAGTGTGAATAAAGTCCCAGAAAATAATCACAGTGGGCTGCTCACCAGAAAATGGAATATTAATCAAACATGGTATGTCTCAGACAGCACCTTAGGTATGGTACTTTATGTGGATGATCTTGTTAAATCCTCACAGCAAATAGATAGGGAGTAGGGGTAGCATTCCCCAGCTCCTAGATATCTGAATCGAATGTTGGAAGTAACATATGCATCTGCGTGAGTACCTGTATGTTGAATCATGAAACCCTCATGCTTCCATTGCATGAGGCTGGCAGTGCAGCATCTCCAGGCTCATATGTGTGATTCATATAGACTGTCACTTGGGAATAGGTCATTTCGATCCCAAATATTCACAGGACTGCTATGCTGCCAACTGCCATGCAGCATCCCTCCCTAAAATAAATTGATCAAATTATTCCTACAAGCAACTCCATTTCAGGGCCTGGAATTTATTTTCACTTTCCCATTTGGCCACGTGGATACAGAGCCTCTATCCACTCTACTTTTCGACAGAGATCCCGAGCTTTGCTTAGGAGGCGAACTGAGTTCCATGCTCAAGCCACACGCTACTTTTCAGTCTATTTAAGGTTCATTTTCTGTTGGAAAAACGAAGCCACTAACTTACTTGATTCAAGTAGTACATCCTCCAAACATGTCCACCTGGGCATTTGAAAAAGCAAAGGGGCAGAAAGAAAGTTGAAAGTGGAGAAGAAATACACTGCATTTGTCACAAAAGGAGTCCACTGGCATAACAGGGAGGGCTAGACAAAGGCAGGCACCACTCACAGTGGGCATCAGCTTGTGCTGGAGCCACTCACAGGTCACAGGGAGCACACTGAGAAAGCACCTTGTTGCCTGGGAGGAAAAAATGGCAAAATCTCTTTAAAACGTACACTCGGGAGCGTGACCCTCAGACAGGACAATGTGTGTCAGAAGGAGACACTTGCACCTTTCCAAAACCTAGGTGATTATGCAGCTGATGACACTTCCATAGCAACTGCAGATGTGTGACCAACAGCCTTGCTATGCTGTGGTTAAAGCCACCACCTCTCAGACGTTCAGGGAGCTGTGAAATCCCAAATCAATTTCCTTGCTTCTCTCTGAGCTTCTCTATGGGGTAAATATATCTGAGTAATAGTTGCCCAATTTAGAACGAAAATCAACTGGCAGCTGCCCAGAATGCTTTGACAGTAAAGACTATTTCTGGAATCTGGCACAAGTCCAGGCCTGTTTATCATACAGAGAACACCAACACATAGGAGTTAAAATCTGCAGGTTATTTTGGGACAAGCACCCAGGACATGGACAATTTGGGTTCTAGATCTGGTTTTGCCTCTTCTAGTCACACTCCTGTGAGCCTCAGTTTCCTAATGTGCAAAGAGAACAGAACCTTCCGGAGCTGTCACTGCTGTTATAGTGCCATGAGCAAATGCTAGGGTGACATACCTGGTAATGATGAAATTTATCAAATGACTTAAAGGAATGCTTCTTCAGGGACAGTGCAAGTAAAAGTGGGAAAACTCAGTCATTTGAGATGATCCCAAAGGAGGCTCATGGTTCCAAGCACCCCAGGAGAAAACCGTATGCATGCACAGCACACACCTGCACACCCCAGTGCCCATCCACACGATATCCTCACATGTGCATACACGGAGCAATGCAAACACACTACCCGTTGCTCACTGTGATTACTGTTAAAATCTTTAAAGGGAGGCACACAGTGAAAGCTGTGTAGTTCTGAGCCCCTACGTGACACTGCAGGGAGACCCACTACATGTCTGCAAGGGAGACCCTTAACCTGCTAGCCTCCCAGTCAGCAGAGATGTGGGGAGCACTCTGCCAGGCACTGGGCAGCAGAGGCGCTCTGTGCCCCCTCCTGGGAAGGCAGCAGACAGGGAAGGTGGAGACACAGATTAGGCCTTGCAGGAGAAGAGGGGGCAGGCAGGATGCTCAGGGGAGCTGGCCAGGGAGGGAATGGTCAGGAACAGGAAGGCAGCGTCACACAGAGACAGGGTTGGCAAGGGTTACAGACATTGAGTATCTGAGCAAATTCATCCACAACAGTCAAACTGACTAACCAACATGTCCCCATAGTGTTTCTTTTACAGTGAGATTGATACAAAGTCTGGTTGGTGTCCTGCTGTCTCCATTACAGTCCTCTCTGATAACTACTGGGCAGACAGCAGCTCAGATCCCTAGCACAGTAAAAACCAAAAACAGAATCCCTGGAACAGCCCATTTGGATGAGTAAAGATTTAGTTCTTGTGAAGAACATAAAAAGCAACACCTGTCTACCCCCAAATGCATTGCCCCGTTTTACTTCTGCCCTTTAGTCAACTTCTCAATAAAGAAAACGAGCATTTCTGCTACCACAGCAAAGCACAGTATTATAATCTGCAAAGGTATCATGATTTCAAAGATAGTTCTAAAAGACAGCCCACCAGATACAAGTGGCTAACTTCCGTTTGGTGGAGCACAGAATTCTGAGCTAAGTGTGGATGGTCTGCCCTGGTTCCTCCATGAATAGCAGCATCCAGCCGCATGTCTGTGCCTCTGGGTTATGCTGCCCCATCACCACCAGGAGCATTTCCATAGCTGTTACACCTGCATCGAGAAACAAATGGCCCTATTTTTAGCTTCTGATTCTGTGAGTAAAGCCTCAAGCAATTAGGCCTAATGACTGTGCAGTCCTATTGCCATGGCTCCTCTCTGTGGACGAACAGAGTCTGGTCTCAGGAGCCAGATGACCCTGGCCCAAGCCCCACATAAGCACCAGTGCCTCTGCACCATGAGAGAAAGGCATCTGCTTTTAAATCACAGAACAGATGTGGCCATCTGAGGGCAGTGTCAGTACAACCTAGATCCAGCCCAAAAGAGGGATATGTTTCTGTTATGATGATGATGACGCCTCCTAGTGAATCTCAGACACATCCTGTATCCTGCAGTGCTAGTATTGTTCATTAGTTTGTCTTAAACTTATTTTGAAGTAACTGCAGATCTACAGAAGTTTGCAAAATAAAAAAACAAACTGTAGAGGGAAGTCCGATTTACCTTACTTCCAGTTTTCCCACACACCGGCCTTGATATAATTCACAGACCTTATTCTAGCTTTGCTAGCTTTACATGCAATTGTGTGTGTGTGTGTGTGTGTGCGCGCATGTGTGTGCACATGCGCACACGTTTGCAATCTTATTCTGTGTGTAGATCTGTGTGACCACCACTGTGAGATAGCTAGTTCTCCCTCATGACCCCTTTAAAGCCCACATTAGCCTCCAGCCCCACCTCTAGCAAAGACTCATGTGCTACAATTTTTTTTTTTTTTGTACCAGGGATCGAACTTGGGACCCTGCACTTGTGAGGCAGTGGCACCACTGAGATAAATCCTTGGCCCTGCAAATTTTTAACTTTGCCATTCTTAACAACACGATATGATTTTCTCTGTAGTAGTTCTACAAACTGCTAAGAGTATGGTGTGGAACTCTCCAGGTGTAACTGTGGATTGATCCATTTCTCCTTCAGCTCTAAGCACTTCACCTTCATGTACTAAGTACATGTTTTTCCATGCATGCTCATTTCTTATTGCTATAGTTTCTTCTTGGTTGGTGATCTTTTAATTGCCATGTACTCTTTTTTCTTTGCTTTTTAATCTGCTTGATCTAACACAAATATAGCCATACCTACCCATTTTTAACATTATTTTTTCCAAGATACATCTTTTTCCATCATCGTACTTCTAACTTGCCTGTGTTCTATTTAAAGTGAGTTTCTTCATTTTATTTGTGCAGAGCTATGGGACCCAAGCCCTTACATTTGCTAGGTAATAACTCTACTACTGAGCTACAATGCTGGCCCTTATTTATCTTTATTCTGAGACAGAGGCTTGCTAAGCTGCCCAGGCTAACCTCAAACTGCCTTCCTCTGCTTCAGCCTTCCGATGAAGTGAGTTTCTTGCAAATTATATACTGTATTTGCATCTTGTTTCTTATCTACTCTGACAATCCTTGCATTTTAGATTTTTTATATCTAAAGTAAATCTTTTAAAATTTTTTTATTTTAATGTAATACAAATGTATATTAAAAAGAAAATATAAACTCATTCTCCTATGAAAAACTAAAAATTCATAGCAAAATAATAAGAGAATAACACTGGTTAATACACAGTGTATCATGATCTTATAAGCATGTGTTACTCAGAGTATAAGTCATACACAAAAGTTGCTTCTCTCTTGAAAAGAAGAAACAAACAAATAAAAGGACAAAAGTAAATCTTAATAGGTTTGGGCTGAAGCCTACCAAATTATTTCTTCTTTTCTGTAGGTCAGTTCTGTTTTTCATCCATATTTCCTTTCACTTGACTTTTTATGAATTACATTAACTTCTTTTAGAAATCTACTTTATTTATTGATTTAGTTTTTGGTACCAGGTATAGAACTCAGGACCTTGTACTTTCAAGGAAGGTGACAGAACCACTAGGCTAAATCCCCAGCTCGGAAATCTACTTTATCTGCAGAAGTATTTCTTATTATGTTTTGAATGTCTTTTTTAGTGACTGGGTTTAACATACATATAAACAGCATCTCAAGAGGGCCACCCACTCGGGACCCCTCCTGCTCCTCAGGAGCTTTCCTATCAACAAATATCTTCCTACTAAAAAAAAAAATAGCCTCTCAAGAGACTATCAATATCATCAGCATGTGGGCATTTTGAGCAATGTAGAAACCTTATTTCTATTAAGTCTTCTTATTCTATTTTTTAGAATAAAAATGTCTTAAGAATTTTTCTCTAAGTTCCTAAGTACTACATCAGGCTATAACATTCATTTTTATTCAACCTTTACACAGTTTTTGAAAACTGATGAGGAAAATGGTAGTCTATTGTATCCACCCATCATTTACTCATTCACTGTTAAAGCTTCTCTATCCCCCTCCCACTTACTCTTTATTCCCTTCCACTTGTTTAATAACAGTCCCACTTCTATGTTCTCCATGTGTTTGTAATAATTTCTGTAGTTTCTCTTGCTACTGATGACTAGTGTCATTCCATTACAATCTGTGAAATGTGAGAAATAATGTATTTTATGTATCTGTTAGACTTGCTTTATGGTCCACATTATGTTCTAATTCTGGAGAAAGTTCCAGAAGCTACTGAAAAGAAAGTGTATTCTGTAGTTTCTGGATGGAATTCTCTGTAGTTGTATGTTAAATCCATTTGCTTCATGGTGTAGACTACCTCTGATCTTTCTTGTATTATTTTCTTGGAGTAGATGACCCATCAACTGGTGAGAGTGAAGTGCCAAAATCACTCAATATATTACACTGGGACCTATGTGCCCCTATTTGGTGAGTAATGTTCATTTTATAAAACTGGGTGTGCCAATGTTCAGTGTGTATATATTTATAATTGTTATATCTTTTTGGTGGACTGATCCTTTTACTAATAGGTATTGGCCTTCATTTTTTCTTCTAATTTTATCTTGAAATCCACTTTGTTGACTATAAGTACAGCTACTCCAACTTGGTTTCAGATTCCATTTGCATGGAATATAGCATTCCATTCTTTCACTTTCAGTCTGTGTATGTCTTGCTTAGTGAGGTGTGTTTCTTACAGGCAGTAAAGAGTTGCATTCAGAATTATTACAGTAAGGTATGTTCTGATTCTTGTCATTTTACTAATGCTTAACTGTTTCCCAATTCTCAATAGCATATTTACTTCTCCTCTTCTGTGTGTAGGATTCCTTTAAGTATTTTTTTCAGTGCTTGCTTACTAGGCATGAATTTCTTAAATTTAGTAAGAGCTTTATTTCTCTTTTGATTTTGAAGGATAGATCTGCTGACTATAGTAATCTAGGTGGGCAGTTATTTTTCCAGGGCTTGAAATACACCTTCCATACCCTCTTGACCTTAAGATTTTCTGCAGAGAAGTCTACCATTATTCTGATGGGCTTGCCTCTATAAGTGACTTGATTTCTTGTAGCTTTCAATATTCTTTCTTTGTTTTTCATTTTTGACATTTTAACAACATGTGACTTGGGGATTGGTTATGCCTGCTTGGCGTTCTAAATTATTCCTGTACCTGGATTTCTTAACTTTCCTGAGAAAGGGGAAGTTTTCTGTTATTATTTGATTGAATAGATTTCATATACCATTAGGTTGAACCATGGTGCCCTTTTCAGTACCAACAGTTTGTAAGTTTAGTCTTTTAAGTATTTTCCAGAATTCTTGGATGTTTTGCTTATAATTTCTTTTAAAAAATTAGTGTCTGAGGGTAATCATTCATCAACCTCTTCTTTAAGTTCTAAAATTCTACTAGTGAGGCTTCCCACTCAGTTTTATACTTTATTTATGTTGCTTTTCATTTTTAAACTTTCCATTTGGTTCTTCTTCATAATCTCTACCTTTTTGTGGAATTGCTCCTTCATATCCTGAATTGTCTTGCTTAGTTAAGTCAGCTGTTCATCTATATCTTCTTCAAAGTCATAATTCATTTTAAAAATCAATCAAATCAAGCTTTTTGATTTTTTTGTACAGCATTTCATCCACTATGATATCTCTGTGTTCAGTTAATGACAAGTTATAGACTTGCACATGCTGTCCTATTTTCTCATATTCTTGTATTTCTATGTTGAGAATTCTGCATCTCTTGGGATAGATATCTCTTCCAGTTTTCTGTGAGGTCTTTTTAGTGTCAGGTCTGCTTTTAAGGACTTGGTCCCCAGCGCTGCTCAAAGGGAGGAAACAAACTGCAGTACTGATGACACAAAGACAAACCAGATATTGATATATGGTAAATACTAATTAGAATCAACAACTATGCTATTGTTAGTAATAGAAAACAAAGCAGCAATAGTATTACGGAAAAAAACTAAAAGGCTAAAATTAATAAAGTTAAATTAATAAATTCAATAAATCATTAAATTATAAAATTAATAAATAATGTGATAAAGGTTAAATTAATAAAGGTTTAAAGTGATAATTAGTAAATTAATAATTAGTTATTGATAAATTAATAAATGCAGGAAGGAAGGGGAAAAATGAAAGGAAAAAATTTCTTTAAAAGAAAGAACAAGGGTCCAGGGAACTGCCTGCCTTGCAAGTTCAAGGTTTCCAGTTCAATACCCAGTACCAAAAAAAAAAAAAAAAAAAAAGAAGGGCCAGGGATTTAGCTCAGTGGCACTCTGCCTGCCTCACAAGTATAAAGTCCTGAGTTTGATCCCCAGTATGAAAGAAAGAAAGAAAGAAAAAAAGAAAGAAAGAAAGAAAGAAAGAGAGACAGAGGGAGGGAAGAAAAGTAAAATATAAAATTCTAATTAAAGAATTAAAAAATACATAAAACTATCAAAAAGTAACTGGAAAAACAACAAAGAAAACAAAAGCAACAAAAACCAAAAATAAAAATGGGATCAAAGAAAAGTTCTCAACCTTAATGTGTTTGGATGGGTAAATTTCTTTCCAAGAAGTGTAATATCAGAATCCACTGGGTATGGGGAGGGACAGTGAATCACAACTCAGCCTGTTTTTTCCCACCCCCTCTTCACATTCTGTTGCTGTGTAGCTGCTGAGCCTGGTGGGCAGGGCCACTCAATATTATGATGTCTGCCTCAGGCCTGTGTTCACCCCAACCCTTAATTTAAGTGTTTGTCTGTGTCCATTTGTGAGCTGCAAACCATTGCTATCTTCACCTACCTCTGTGGCATCTGAGGTGGTGAAGCACCTCATGTGCTAGAGAAGACCGCCTTCTATACACCTGGTGACACGGCAACCATCCAAGGAGAAGTGTATCTGGAACACATTGATGTGCAGAGAAAGCAGAGGCCACTGAGTATTTTGCTGGAAGGGAGCAGCAAAAGGGGCCAAGCAATGTGCTTGGCTATATCCCATCACTTTCTCCTGCAGCCCTCTCAGAAAACCACATGCAAGGAGCCTGGGTCCTTACCAGGAGGGCAGCCCTACCAACCACCACTGTGCCCTGTACTGCCTGAGCTCTGCACTGTTAAATTTCTCAAGGTCTGACTAACTCCCCATGTCCACCACAGTGTCTATGCTGTCTCACACACAGAAATTGGGGCAAGGAGTCCTCAGGGGCCTTGAAGGACCCACTGCTTTCTCTGCATCGCCTTTCTGCATCTCTGTGAGTTTTAGCTTTCCTGTGATCCTGAAGCTGTGTGCTCTCTTTCCTCATAGCTAGCTATTTTCCAGGTATCTCAATTCTGGGTCCTGGAGAGGCTGTGAAGGGCTACCTGCTTCTTCTCCACTATCTTGAACAAATCCCTTCTTTTAGGCATTCTGTATGGGTAGGTGTGCTGGCAACCAATTTGTCCCTTCATTTTAAAATACCTTTATTTCTCCTTCATTCATGAATGATACTTTGCTGTATATAGAATTCACAGGTGACATTTCTTCAGCACTTGAAAATGAGGTCTTCCATAACTTCAAATGAGAAACTGACTGTTACTCAAATTGTTGTTCCTGTATAGGCAGCTTTATTTCTCTCTGGCCACTTTTACAATTTTTTTTTTTCTTCTCAGAAGTTTGACTTCGATGATTTCTGGTGTGAATTTCTTTGTGTTTATCCTGTTCAGGATTCACTCAATCTGTAAGTTTGTCTTTTGCCAAATATGAGAAATTTTTCAGCTATTATATCTTTTTTATTATTTCTAGTCCCCCATTCCTTTCCTCTGGATCTGAGGATGCAAATGTTAGGCCTTTTGTGATCATTTTTGTTGCTTTCATGTCAGGGTGTAGTTCGGACCCCTGTCAAGCTTTTGTGATGCTACCTCACTGAGGGAAGGAGAAGTTTTCCTGTCAAATTCACCCTGATGGGAGACAGGAGGCAGTGTTCTGTTCAGCAAGGTGAAGGACAGGAGATCAGCACCCCCCACACCCATTCACTCATCAGCACCTCCTGGTGGGGATCTGAATCTTGCCACCTGGCTTTGCACACTGGAGGCAGGTAGATGAGAAGCTCCCAATCCAGCCCCAGGTGCACATGAGAGTGGGAGGGTCAGGTTGGCTGGACCAGGCCAGGTAATGTCAGGGCCATCTTCTGGTCTCTGCCAGAACCCAGGCTCTGGTTGGAGCTTGGAGTTTATTGGTGCTTCCACATTGCTGTCTTTCCAGCATTGTGCTGGGATTCAGAGGAGAAAGACAAACCCCAGGGAGCTCACGTGATGCTGTTCTTTGGTCCTCATATCCAAGGTAGCCTGCCTGCTCTGGCTCTATTTCCAGTGTCTCTTCCTGTGCTTCATGGTGTTGTGCTTCATGGTGTTTTGCCTCTGGTGGTGTAGTTGTAAGAGGCAGGATATGGAAGAGACAGGGCACCCCCACTGTGACAGAACTGGATGTCTTGGTGTTGTACCTCTCTGTGTGGGAAGACATTTGGGTTTTTTTTGTACTGAGGATCAAACTCAGGTCCTTGGGCTTTTGAGGCAGGTGTTGAAACCACTAACCTTATCCCTGGGCCATGGGAAGAGATGTTAAAGATCATAAAATTGAATCTTCTCATCTCACAAATGTAAAAGCAAACCATAATGAAAAACTGCAGAGGAAGGATAAGTCATCAAAGTGCTACTAAAACCTGGAACATGCACAGCTCCCAGTGCAGAGGAGGCTTCCGGGTCAATGTGCCATGGCTCCCAGTGCGGAGGAGGCCTCCAGGTCAGCGTGCCACAGATCCCAGTGCAGAGAAGGTGAGCCACGTGGGCACCAGCAGAACCCATCCCCCGCACCGGTTGAAATGAGAAGACAGGTAAACAAGCCTCAGAACCCAATTTCCAGATCACCTACAGCAACCTCAAAGGGAAACAAGAAGGAGCACTCTGATACTCAACCACTTGGACTCCCTGAACTAGCAATGAAAGAGGATCTGGAAAAAATGAAATCAGAAATAATTTCTCACATAACAGCAGAGATTGTGCCCATAGTGCAAGACATGATTAATAAATCTAGAGAGGACAAAAATAAAAAAAAAAATAGAGGAGCTGAGGAACATGACAGAATCCAAACATAGGAAACAAATGGAATCCATAAAACAGATGCAAACAGATTTCCAGGAGATTAAAAACTCCATTGAAAGTCTATGCAGCAGAATGAGCCAATGTGAAGACAGAATTTCAGACATAGAAGATAAGATTGCAATTAGTGACCAGGAAAAGAAAAATTGCTTCAAAATTGTAAGGGACCATGAGAAATCAATCCAGCAGCTACTAGACAATGGAAATAAGAATAACATAGGACTGACTGGAGTCAATGAGGAAAAAGGAGAGTGGAGATGACATAAAGAAAACTGTTCACAGAAGTGACGGTAGAAAATTTCTCAAGCAGGGGAAAAGAACTTGACATACAGATAAGTGAGGCATATAGGACTCCAACTAGCCTTGATCAAAAAATATCTACACATAGGCATATAATTGTTAAGATTCCAGAAACCCAACCAAAGTACAAAGTTCTACAAGCAGTTAGAGAAAAGAAACAAATCACATACAAAGAAAAGCCCATCAGAATCACAGCAGACTTCTTAACGGAAACCCTCAAGGCAAACCCTCAAGGCAAGAAGAGCTGGGAGTGATGTACTTCAAGCCCTAAAGGAAAACAATCTCCAATCCAGATTGATGTGCCCTGCAAAACTATCTTTCAAAATTGATGGAGAAATAAGATACTTTCATGACAAAGAGCACCTTAGGAACTTCATGAATACCAAACCAGCACTCCAAAATTTTTTTGACAATATCCTAGGAAAAGACAATGAGGATCACAACACCAGGAAGCACAGCAGAATGAATCCACTGGGCATGACAAGAAATTCAAACCTAAGGGGGAGAATTCAACAAAAAGAAAAAGTCATAACAATGATAACTCAATACACATCAGTATAACCATCAATGTTAATGGTCTTAATTCACCAATCAAAAGAAATAGAATGGGTCAAGAACCAAAATCCAAGAATATGCTACATACAAGAAAAACACTTAATTCAAAAAGAAACTCATAGATTGAAAGTTAAAGGGGGGAAACAATACTCCATGCCACAGGAACTGATAAAAAGCAGGAGTAGCTATCCTCTTTGCAGACCAAGTGGATTTCAAACCAAAAATGATTAAGAGAGACAAAGAAGGAAACTACATCCTTGTAAAGGGAATGATCCAAGGAGAAGAGATGAAAATCATAAATATCTATGCACCAAACACTATATAAAACAAATATTAACTAACATAAAAAATCTTATAAGCACTAATACAATAGTAGTGGGGGACCTCACTACTCCATTTTCACAAATAGATAGATCAACTAGACAAAAAACAAGTAATGAAATACTAGAACTCAATCAAACTCCTGAACAAATGAACTTAACAGATGTTTACAGAATGTTCCGCCTCACAAAATCAGAATATACATTCTTTTCAGCTGCACAAGGGTCGTTCTCCAAAATAGACCACATACTTTCTCATAGAACATATTTAGGAAAGTGCAAAGGAACTGAAGTTATGCCCTGTATATTATCAGACCATAGTGCGATGAAATTGGAGATCAATAGGAAAAGAAACTGCAAAAATTTCATAAACACATGGAAATTGAACAACACACTTCTGGATAACCAATAAGTCACATAGGAAATTAAAGAAGAAATCCGACAATTCCTTCAATTAAATGACAATGACAACACAACATATCGGAATCTATGGGACACAATGAAAGCAATCTTATGAGGGAAATTCATAGTAGTGAATATTCGTATTAGGAAAACAGAATGAGCTCAACTAAACAACCTGATGCTGAACCTCAAGCTTCTAGAAAAGGAAGAGCAGGACAAACCCAAACTTCACACAAGGGAGGAAATTGTAAAAATCAGGGCAGAAATCAATGCAATGGAGTCAAAGAAAACAATACAAAAAAATCAATGAAGCCAAGAGTTGGTTCTTTGAAAAAATAAACAAAATTGGCAAACCCTTAGCAATCCTTATCAGAAACAGGAAAGAAAAGGACCAAATCCATGCAATTAGGAATGAAAAGGGTGAAATTAAAACAGACCCAGCAGAAACCCAGAGGATCATCAATACCTACTTCGAGAACCTATACGCCAATAAGATGGAAAACACAGAAGAAATGGACAGATTCCTAGATATGTATGAATTACCAAAGTTTAACGAAGATGACCTAAAAATTCTAAACAACCCAATATCAATCAATGAAATTGAAAATGTAATTAAAAACTTAACAACTAAGAAAAGCCCGGGTCAAAGGGAAGAAAGGAAAGGAAAAATTATGAGAAAGAAAAAAAAATGGACAAAAAGTCTATGTAAATAGGGAAGGGTGATGGGGGTGAAGGGCACATAGGTAATGGGGGAAAAAATAAGAACTAAGATATATCATGTTTAGGTACAAGCACCCAATGATAAATGTAAATGTATTGCATACCTAAAATGTACCAATTAATATATAAAGAAAAAAGAAAAGAAAGAAAAGCCCAGGTCCTGATGGCTTCACTGCTGAATTCTACAAGACATTTACAGAGGAACTACTGCCACTACTGTTTAAACTCTTCAATGAAATTGAAAGGGGAGCAATACACCCAAATTCATTCCTGGAAGCAAGCATCACCTTGATCCCCAAAGCAGGGAAAGACCCAATCGAAAAAGAGAACTATAGGCTAATCTCACTAATGAACATAGATCCAAAAACCCTTAATACGATACTGGCAAATAGAATGCAGAAGATCATCAAGATCATACACCCTGATCAAGTGGGAATCATTCCATTGGCGCAGGGATGGTTCAACATACGCAAATCAATCAATGTAATACACTATATCAATAGAGCTAAGGAAAAAAATCATATGATCATCTTAATAGATGCAGAAAAAGCATTTGACAAAATCCAACACCCATTTATGATACAAACCCTACAAAAAATTGGAATAGATGGTCTCTACCTCAATCTGATAAAAGCCCTCTCTGAAAAACCAAGAGCCAATATTATACTAAATGGTCAAAAACTGAAATCCTTCACACTAAAATCAGGAATGAGACAAGGATGTCCACTATCATCACTCCTATTCAATATAGTTTTGGAAACATTAGCCATGGCAATTGGACAAGAGAAAGAAATAAAAGGAATAAAAATAGGAAATGAAGAAGTCAAATTGTCATTAATTGCAAATGACATGTTACTCTATATAGAAGAGCCTAAGAACTCCACCAAAAGTCTTCTAGACTTAATAACCAAATTCAGTAAAGTAGCTGGATACAAGGTCAACATGCAAAAATCAATAGCTTTCCTCTACATGAACAAGAGACTCACTGAGAGAGAAATAGGGCAAACAATTCCTTTCACAATAGCATCCAATAAACTGAAATACCTAGGAATCAACCTAACAAAAGAAATCAAAGACCTCTCTTCTGAAAACTATAGCAGTTTGAAAAGAAAGATTGAAGAAGATATCAGAAAATGGAAAGACATTCCTTGCTCCTGAGTAGGAAGAATCAACATAGTGAAGATGGCCATACTTCCAAAACTGCTATATAGATTCAATGCAATCCCAATTGAAATCCAGCAGCATACTTCATGGACCTTGAGAAAACAAACCAAAAATTCATTTGGAACAAGAGACCCAGAATAGCAAAAGCAATTCTAGGCTACAGAGACATGGCAGGGGGGATTACAACTCCCAACTTGAAACCACACTACAAAGCTACTGTGATAAAAACAGCACGGTACTGGCAAAGAAACAGACCTGAGGACCAATGGAACAGATTAGAAGATGGAGAAACAACTCCAGACACAGCCAGCCACCTCATCTTTGACAAAGGAGCCAAACACCTTCACTGGAGGAAAGATAGCCTCTTTAATAAATGGTGCTGGAAAAATTGGGTTTCAACTTGCCAAAGATTAAAACTAGACCTATATCTCTCATCATGCACTAAACTAAAATCTAAATGGATTAAAGATCTTAATATTAAAACAGAAACGCTGAACTGGCTGGAAAAGAGATTAGGTAGAACTCTTGAAGACATTGGTGTAGGAAAAGACTTTATGAACAAAACCTCAGTTGCCCGTGAACTAGCACAAACAATCAACAAGTGGTATCTCTTATTACTAAAAAGCTTCTGCACATCAAGAAAAACCACCAGCAGTGTGAAGAGAACCCACAATGAGGGAAAAAATTTTCACCAGTGGTCCCTCAGACAAAGGTCTACTATCCTGAATCTATAAAGAACTTAAAAAAATCAGGCCTCCCAAATTTAAAGATCCAATCCAAAAATGAGCATCTGAAATGAACAGACATTTCTCACATAAAGAAGTAGAAATGGCAAACAAACATATGAAAAAATATTCAACATCACTGGTCATTCAAGAGATGCAAATAAAAACATTGAGATTTCACCTCACCCCAGAAAGAATGGCTGCTATCAAGAAATCAACCAGTAACAAATGCTGGTGGGCCTGTGGGGAAAGAGGAACCCTGCTCCACTGCTGGTGGGAGTGTAGACTGGTGCAACCGCTGTGGTATGGAGATTCCTCAAAGGACTAGGACTAGAAGTCCCATTTGACCCAGCTGTTCCCATGCTGGATATCTTCCCCAAAGAATTAAAAGAATCATACCACAGTGATATATATGTGCACCCACATTCATAGCAGCACAGTTTTTAATAGCTAAAACTTGGAAGCAGCCCAGTTGCCCATCAACTGGAGCCTGGATAAAGAAAATGTGGGTTTTTTTATAAAATGTAGTACTACTCAGACATCAAAAATGAGAAATTAGAGACATTTATTGCTAAATGGATGCGCATTGAGGCGATACTTTTAAGTGAAATAAATAGGACACACATGTGTAAATACTGAATAGTTTTTCTAGTGTGAGAAACTGAAAGTGTAAATAAGGACTAAAATGTACAATAGATAATGTGAAATAGGAAGAAAAGGGGCAAAGGGGAAGGGGAAGTGGGAGGGGTACGGGAAAGGAAAGAAGGGAATGGAATTAATATGAGAAAATGGAAAAATGGAAACAAAGTCTTTGTAAATATGGAGGGATGGAGGGGTTGAAGGGAGGGCTAACGAAGGGGGAAAAATAAGAACCAAGGTGGATTATGTAAAGGTGCAAATTTCCAATGATGAATGTCATTATATTTTATACCTAAAATGTACCAATAAAAGGATATACAAAAATCAAATTTAAAAAAATTAAAAAGGATATATAAAGTTTAAAAGAAAACAAAGCAAAAATAAAACCTGGAATATGAATATAAAACTAAAGAACAGTGATAAAAAGACTTGAATATACTTTAAATGACAAGAGTACTACCTGCGAGTTTTCTCCTTTACATTTGCCTTTTGCTCTGTCTAGAGTGACAGGGACTCTTTGCTTCCCCTGTGTGATAAGCTGAAGAACAGGAAGTAAGGTGGCAGAAGGAGGGGGTGTTAGGTAGAGCAGAGCCCTAAGTACCCATGCTAATGCCGAGGTGGACCATCTCGGGGCTTCTGAGGAGCTGCTTCATCTTTCTGGGCACAGTTTGTAATCTTCAAAATGGAGATGATAAAACCTTATCCAACTGCCATATAGGATTGGGCGGTTAATTTCTGAAAGTACTAATGAGCGACTTCATATGAAAGCATTAATAAAAATTATAAAGTTGCATATAATAAAACATAACCATGGCTATATTCAGTGGAGATGACAACGAAAGGCACATGTTTGTGCACAAATGGCACTGAGGGACCAGCAGGGCTATGAGCCTACGCCCTTTCTCTATCTCAGATAATTCAAAGACAAAACCTCCTGACCTTCCACTGTTATTTTATGAGGCTCACACACATGCACACAGAGTTCCTGTTCAGCCTGAAGCCACTGTCTGAAAGAAAGCACGCTTACATAAGTACAATAGCACTGAAAAATGGCCTCTGTGAAACTCCTCCATAATCTATCCAAGTGTGCTGCTATTTTTAGCTTTCGGGGAAAATGAATTGTTCGGATGAAAGCATTATTCCTTCTTCTACCCAAGTACTATATTACTTATGGTCAGACAATTTTTAAGGCAGCAACTGAGTAGTGTATTTCTATTATGCGGCAGATGGAAATCAAGAACTGAATATTTTTATTGTGACTCTTTCTGAAAAGTCATTTGTTAGAGGTAATGTATTTTCCATCCACCAGTAGCCTGCCAGGCCTCTCGTAAGTGCAACAGCAAGAGTCACTCAGGGCTGCAGAGCCGGGGTGCTGAGGGCTACAGTGACCCTGCCACCTCGTCACAGGCCATTTGTGGTTCTACATGAGGCCGTTCAGAAGCAACAGGCTCATGGGAAAGGATGTGAAATGGTCTACAAGCCATGGAGACACACAGCTGACCCTGACATCATGAATCATGAGTGCCTGTCCAATGTGTGCCGGAAAGCAGAAGCTAGGGTGGCAAGCCAGTGTGCCTCAGTGATCCCGAGATGCCACAGGACTGGGTCACCCAGGATGGGTCATCTGTGGGACTCAGGACAGCAACAACATATAACCGAGGGGAAGAGAAGAGTCAGTGTTGCAAGTTTCACAGATGGGTGAGAACAGAGCAGGATTCGGACCAAAATCTCCACCCCAGGAGCTGGGGGGTGAGCTCTTAAGCAAGTGGCTTCCTAGGACTTTCAAAGACTGTGGGTGCTCACTGAGGGGTTTTCTTTCTCCCAGTCGGCTCTGGGGCAGGACACACTCTGTGATTTGTCCACCTGCTTCCTGTCCGCATAACTTCTCTGATGGATGCAGCTACATGGGATGAAGTGGGGCATCTGCCATGCGTGACCTGCTGAGGATGACAAACTCCTGAAATGTGATCCAGGTGCACCTGAACTAGGTAGATGGCAATGCGAGGGAAAGGGCACTGGTTTGTTTTTGTTTTTGTTTTTTGGTACCAGGGATCAAACTTGGGACCTTGCACTTGTGAGGCAGGTGGTGGAACCACTGAGCTAAATCCCCAGCCTGGGCACTGGTGACTTTATTTATTTATGCATCTTTTTCAGTTTTTACTTTGTATTAGTATGTGTGTGAATGACATAATGTTTCTATTCCTTGTGTGGAGTTGGTACAGGTACAAAACACATGGCAATACTTTTTCTCCTCCTCTTTCCCTCCCTCCCTTCACCACCCCTCCATCTCCAGATACCTTTCCATTTAAATCAATCCCCCTACTTCCTATTATCTATCTTCTATTTTGCTCTTTATTTATATTTTGTGTTTCTCATATAAGAGATACCATGCCATATTTAAACTTGTGTGTCTGATTTACTGCACTTCACATTATGGTCTCAAAGTGCATCTATTTTCCTACAAATGACTCAACTTTACCCTTCTTTACATCAGAGTACAATAGAACTCTACTGTATATATCATATCTTCCATATCATTCATCTATTGATAAACATATAGGCTGCTTCTAAGATTTAATTATTATGAATTATGCTGCTATAAACATGGGTATGCATGAATCGCTGTAATATGATGTTTTTCACTCTTTCAAGAAAATACCTACAAGGAGAATATCTGGGTTAGGCGAAATTTCTAGTTATAGTTTTTTTGAGGAATTTCCATACTGATTTCCACAGTGGTTGTATCTTACACTCTCAGCAACAATGCAGAAGGGTTCTTTTTTCCCCTGCAGCCTCAGCAGCATTTGTTACTATTTGATTTCTTCAGGATGGCCACTTTGGAGAGAGCAAGATGGAATCTCAGTGTTGTTTTAATTAGCATTTTTCTAATGGCCAGTGATGTTGGTCATTTGTACTTCTTAGAGTGTCCATTTCAGGGCCTATTTTTGGACTGGGTCTTTTATTTTGTGGATGTCTAACTTTTTGAGTTGTATATATTCTAGCTATTAGTCTTTTGTCTAAGGAATGACTGCCAACGATTTTTCCCATTCTGTAGGTTTTCTCTTCTGTTGGTCATTTCCTTAGCTGTGCAGAAGCTTTTTAATTTAATATGATCCCATTTGTTGATTCACAGTATTATTTCTTATGCCAACGGGGTTCTGTTCAGAAAGTCCTTGCCTATGCCTATGTCTTCAAGAGTTGTATGTATTTTATCTTCCAACAGATTGTTTCTATTTTCACATTTAGATCTTTGATCCATTTTGATTTTAGTTTAGCACGTGGTGAGACATATGGGTCTAGATTCAATTTTCTGCATGTGGATACCATTTATTAAAGAGGTGGTCTTTCATCCAGTGTGTGGTTTTGGCCCCTTTGTAAAATATCAAACAGCTTAAATGTTCTTCTGTATCCTCTATTCTGTTCCATTGATGCACATGCCTGTTTTTGTGCCAGTGCCAACCTGCGATTATGCCTCCTGCTTTGCTTTTGTTACCCAGGACTGTTTTGCTATTCTGGGTCTCTTCTGGTTCCATATGAACATTAGGATTGTTTTCTCTAGTTCTATGACTAATAATGTTAGTATTTTAATTAGGATTGTATTACATTTGTATATCAGTTTTGGAAGTATGGCCATTTTGACTATTTTGGTTTTACCTTACCAGGAATAGGGACTCTCTTCCCATTTTCTCATGTCCTCTTCCATCTTCTTTTTCAGAGTACCATAGTTTTGTTGAGAGATCTTTCCATCCCTTGGTTAGGTTAATTCCTAAATATTCAATTTTCCTTGGTGCTATTGTGAATGGCCCTTTTTTCCTTTTTTTCTCAGGGAATTCATTATTGGAGTACAGGAATGCTACTGATTTTTATGTGTTGATTTGGTATCTTGCTACATTGCTGAATTTGTTGTTTTGTTTTGTTTTGTTTCTGAGACAGGGTCTCACTATGTAGCCCAGGCTGTACTCAAACTCATGGCAATCCTCCTGCCTCAGCAGGAGTGCTGGGATCACAGGCGTGCATCACCACAACCAGCTTGAAATCAGTTACTGATTTTAGAAATCTGTACAAGATCATGTGGTCTGCAAAAAGATAATTTGACTACTTCCTTTCATATATATACCCCTTTTATTTCTTTCTCTTGCCTGATTACTCTGGCTAATGTTTCAAGTACCATGTTGAATAGGAATAGTCATGCTGAACATCCTTGTCTTGTTCCTGATTTTAGAGGGAAAACTTTCATTTTTTCCTCATCTACTATGATGTTGGCAAAAGGTTTGTCATAAATGGCTTTTGCTAGATTGAGATAAGGTCCTTCTATACCTATCTTCCCAGGGTTTTTTTTTTAAATCATGAATGGATGTTCGATTTTGTCAAAGGCTTTTTCTGCATCTGTTGTGATGATCATGCGATCTTTGTCCTTGCTTCTGTTTATGTGATGAATTACATTTACTGATGGCACTAGCTGTTTTAAAATGCTATTAGTCCTCTACAAAAAAGGTATACAAAAAGGAATGCTCTAAGTTAACTTTATTTTTTTTTAATTATTATTATTATTCTTTTTTTTTGGTACTGGGGATTGAACTCGGGTCCTTGTGCTTGCAGGGCAGGCGATGGAACCACTGAGCTAAATCCCCGGCCACTCTAAGTTAACTTTAAGTTCTTAAATTCATAATATGTTGTCTTTGGTATTAAAAATACTACTGCTTTTAACCATCAAGTTGAACCACTTCTGTTTTACTGCGTGAGACCATGGTCTGAGACAATGAGTTCTCAGGTGGAATCCCCAGACCAGCAGTATTGATGCACATCTCCAAACCCCATCCAGACCCCTTTATTTGGAAATTCTGCAGGTGAGACCCAGCAAGTGGTGTCTGAACGAGCTATGCAGGGCACTCAAGTGCACGCTCAAGTCTGAGAACACCTGGTCTGGAGGACCAGTGCGAGGTCAGGAGTCCAGGTGCAAGCTCGGAACGTGGTCACCCAGCTGTGAGCTGTGGGTAATGAGCTGGGAAGCCAGCAGAGCAGACACAAAGTGGATGCCCTGGAAAAGGAGGTGTGAAACAGCAGGAGACCAAGCCCTTGCAACTGATGCATTATAGATATTAGACAAATGAGATCATGGAAATGAGATATGAAAAAGATAATTCTAGAAAGAGGAAACTGAACATCTCATTTATCACTGATTTAAGACAAGAGGGTCCAGAATTCTGGCTATGCCACATCACAGGTTACCTGTGCATGCACATGCACACAAACACAAAGGAAGTGGGGGACAGACCTGCTCAAAACAAATCCAATCAACAAAGCAAACTGGAATCAAGATATGTCAGGTGTTTTAGTATTTAATGTACTATGGAAAATGCAATAATAATATTTGATGCTGATTGGCAGAAAGTAGATGTTCAATGTTTACAATTTGTACAAGATCTTAATATGTGAATCTCGTTTATTTTTTAGTTCTTCAGGCAAGGTTTTTATTTCGATTTCACAAAATGGCTACCACATGTGGTTGAGCATTTATAATGAGCTGCAGTAAGCTGATCTTAAATTTACCTCCAATTCTTTGACATAGGATTATGTTCTCTTCTTCTGATAACTCAATTCCATATCTTGGGGGCATTTAACTATTGGTTCTAAAGGAAGAAACCTGGGTAAGGAGCCTTCTCCCAAACAATCCCAAGAGCCCAAGGGTGCGTCTGAACTCCAGTCCTTGAAGGACAGCTAGAGAACAAATACAAGTATAGAGGGCAGTAGAGGACAGATAGAAGTCACAAGTGAGAAAAACACAAATTTAGACATTCCTCGAAGCTGGACCGGCAGAGAGAGACTCGGGAACACATGGGAGTCCTGGAAGGGCAGGGGCAGTGGGCAGAAGTGTGGCCCCTCGCCCCAGTCCTGTTGGGTCTCACCCTCACACAGCCTCAGGTTTCCATGTAGCACAGACGCATTCCTGTTTTAGCCTGCAATTCGAACCTTAGCTACCACGAAGAGAACATAAGCCCTACCTTCCCTTCCTAACAACTCTCTTCTCAATAGTTCTTGGATCAATACTGTTGAAGGCCTGCTTAGTCAAATAAATAACAATAAAATAATTTGCTCTGAAAGTAATGCATAGCTAGGCTTATTAAATATAAATATATATATATATATATATATATATATGAAAATGCGGGACTGCGAGTGTATCTCAGCGTAGAGCACTTGCCTAGCATGCACAAGGTCCTGGCTTCAATCGCCGGCACCACCACAACAACAGAAAAGTAAATAGAGTTCCCTAATAAGAGTGGTGAATTATATATCCCTAACATCTAAGGGAATAAGCAGTAAGATCTCTTTATGCAAAAACTATACACATTGGGTACTCAAAATATCTCAGTCAGTATTCCCCCAAGAACTATACAAGACTGTAATTTAACAGTTGTAAACAAAGTGTAGCTGAATGAATGGATGACTGATTCATAAATGAGAATATTCCCTTCAAAATATCTTCTGGTGAACAGCAAGGATAAAGACTCCAATCAAACCATGATGGAAAGGTAAGGTTGGGTATAGATCCAGTAAGTGACAATGGCACCTGCCTCTTCCTTGATGTGACAGTAGCTCTGAGTCCTGGTGTCAAACCCTCAGGCTCTTGCCAGTGAGGCCCCTGCTATTCCACAGCAGGTGCTGATGTCTGCATGTCTCTCTGCTCTTTGTCTTTGATCATCTTCTTGCTCTGTCCCATTCTTCAGTACCTTTTTCTCTTCTCCTGCCTCCCAACCTCCTAGACTTGTCCAGGCACAATGGCTCTGTGACCCGCAGAATCCTCCCTTTTCCTCAGTGAGCAAAAGTCAGTCAGCTGTCTGCACTGCCACCCAGTATCACTCAGGTGTGTGCAACGGAACATGTGTGTCATGTAGGTGTGTGCATACATCATGCTGCTCGTGTGTGTGTGAATCCATAGCGTTACTCAGGGTGTGCCCCTGAATCCACAGTGTCATTCAGGAGAGGTCTGGCCCACCTCCCGTCCCTTCATCCTGGGCGGGGCGGAGGCTGGGCCCGCAAGGGCACACCACTGACAGTGGACGGAAGGGAACCGGAAGAGCATTCATCTCTTATTCAAAGGAAGGCGATGATGCTTAGTTGTACTTTCACCGTACCTAGATTAAAGAATATCTAGGGAGCTGGTGGAGCATAGTTTCTGGTGGATGTGATGAGGTTTCCAGAGGAGATGGGCCCATGAGTTTGCCGACTGAATGGTGAGGACTGCGCTCAGAGTGGGCGGCCACCATCCGATCTCGTGGGAGTCTGGGCAGAACAAACAGGCCTAGGAAAGGCAAATCCACCCACCTACCCGAGCTGGGACATGCTCTTTCTACTGTCTTGGGACATGAGAACTCCTGGTTCTCTAGCCTTGGGACTCTAGGACTTATCCAGGGTGCCAGGGGTTTTCAGGCTCTATGGTCACAGACCGGAATGGACACCATCAGCTTCCATAGTTCCAAGGCTTTGGAACCTGCTTCATTCTTCAGCTCACAGGCAGCCTGCATGGGCCTCAAGCCCCCACAACACCTCAGTAAACTCCCTAAAACATTCCCCCATGTATACATCTGTACCTTACCTGTCATGCTACTGGTTCTCCCTGGAGAACACTGAAATACGAAGCCTCACTGGACAGAAGCAGGTTTATATTTAGTTTCATAATCTGATGTTATTAGAATTCTTATGTTACATTTGGAAGCAAGGTAAAATAAAGTTACACCATCCTCAACTGTATTACTACAGCCATTAGAAAGAAGCCATAGGTGAGAGGCAGCTAAGTTTCAAATACTTCCAAATGTTATCTAAATTGAGTCTGTTTGAGTTGACTTCTGCAAGTTCCTCATAAAACCGAGTTTTTAAATTTCTCACCTAATACAGCCTTACTCTTAAATGCTTTATCTTTCTGGAAATATTTCATTTGGGAAAGATTAAATTTCTGTCAATTTTCCACACAGAGATTTGAGAAAATGCTACCAATCTAAACTTTTAGGTTGACGGGGAAAAACTTATTATACACCCTAGAAAAAGCAAAGTAAGCTAATTCCACAAACAACAATAAGCAATACTCAAACAATTTCCATTTTCCAGCCCTGAACCCTTGGAACATAGAAAGTTTGGAGTCTTCAATGATGATAATATATGCTAAGAAAAACTCACATGACTCTTTCCTGTGTCCCATGAGGTTGATCTAAGCTGACTGAAGTTCCCCTGAAGAAGAACTGGTCTCTTTTGTGGGCCTTACTGGGTATTGTTCAGCACACACCTTACACAGAGCCATGGGTCAGTAAATACAGGAAGCAGCCACATCAACAAATATTTTTTTAAAGTCTCAGCAAAGAATGATCAGAGCCGGGGATTTAGCTCAGTGATTGCGGTGCCTGCCTCGCAAGGTCCCGAGTTCGATCCCCGGCACCAAAAAACAAAACAAAACAAAACAAAAAGAATGATCATATTTTACCCTTTCTAAAATGCAACTGAGAATATTTTTATGGAGATGGAAATAATAATTACCTTGCTTTGATCTTCAGACATTGTGTACATGATCAAATTATCATGCTGTACCATATATATACATACATATATATGCAATTATTATATGCCAACAAAAATGGGAGTAAGACTGTTCCTGTGTTCATTCCTTCCATGTGCCTGGCTTGGAGAAGCAGCGGCTGGGCCAGCTCTGGTGAGCAGCACCTGGGTAGCAGCACAGGAAGTGCTCAAGCAGGGCAGGGCTCCTGAGCTGAGCAGGGAGAAGACTGCACACAGTGTGAGGAGGAGCCCAGCCGGAAGCGGAGAGGGGTGGAACAGGTGCAGAGATGCCCAGGAGGAGAAGGGAGACTTTTGGGGGCAGGTGGAGGTGAGGGAGAAGTGAGGCTGGCAGGAGAAAGGAGGAAGCAGCCCTGGGGTTGCTGCAGCCTCCAGAGCTGCAGGGACAGGTCAGTCAGAGGCTCGGGCTGGTCTGGGACATGCCACGCACACTGTGAGCTGCTCTCCTCTGGTGGCCTCAGCAGAGGCGGGTGAGGTCCAGAGCGGGAGGGGTGGGTGCAGGCCTGGTGTGGGCAACACCGCCCGGGCTGTGTACAGAGAATGTGGTCACTGGCCTCAGGGCAGCCTGGAAGTGCAGTGTCAGAGCTCGTATCTAGATGTCCCCCCAAAGCCTCCTGCGGTCGTGGGGCCCTTTTCAGAGATGGCTGGATCTAGAGTGTGTGGAGCTCAGATCAAGGGCATGAGTGCTACACCCACCCTAAGGCGGGCAGCCTGCGTAGAATACAAGGGGCACAAAGAGGGCTAATGTGCCCTCACCTGCCTGCTTGCCCAGGACTGTTTCTCCCTGTGATGCCCTCTGCCTCAGAGCCACTCATTATGGACCAAAACCTCTACAAACTGTGAGCTAAATAAACCTTTCTTCCTTTAACTTTGAGTGTCAGGTATTTTGTCTCAGTAACAAGAAAAGTAACTAAGACATGCAGTATGGGAGATTTCAGTAGTACTGAGGGGGAAGAGCAGAGGGCTATGTATGAGGCAGTGCGGTGGGGTCACAGGACAGACCAGCTCTCCAGGCTGCCTTGGTGACTATGGTTACGGCACTGCCACCCCAGTGCTTCCAAGAAATACTGACATTGAAAAATTAAAATGTGGGAATTTACAAGGATGATACTATAGAGACTGAGAAAGCTATTAAGAGTAAGGTATTGTGGTATCTTGATGAAACTGCTCCACGTATACTCAGGATGCAGCCATGAAACTGTGAAAATTTGTTCTAGCCTTGCTTTCCCTGTTTCTCTCCTTTAAAGCTGCAGGTTTTCTTCAAAGGTCTTCCATTCATGTTGGGGCTCAGCAAAGGACACCCTAAGGGAGGGCCTAGGAAGCAGCATCTCCTGGCCTCCTGCCTGGTCTCTCACATTCCGTTCTCCCCCAAAGCCACATAACTGGGATTCCTCTTCCCAAGGAGGCTCAAAGAAATGAGACTCTCTTTCCCCAAGGCTAGCCAGATAATCTCAATAGACCACCCCGATCCCCCATGCATGCACACGCCTTTCTGCATACAGACTAGTCGTAATGAAACTAAGACCCTCACTCCAGAGGGTCCTGCCCAATATTCAGGAGGACAAATGCTGCAACTGAGCACTCATGAAGACTCTGGACAGAGAAACCTCGCTGGGTTCACCACGCCCACCGCAGCTCACACCCTGCGGTCCACTTGCATTCTACATGGCATCCCTCATCACAGAACCCAAGCAATGCACCAGTCACTTCCCTTGTATCTTTGGGTCTGTACTCTGAAAGCTCCTGGACCACACAGAACTTCAGTGGAATAAATATGCTTTTCTCTTGGTGACCTCTGTTTTGTTACGAGAGGCCACCACGGCTCTCGGTAGGTGAGGAAAAGGATCCCCCACCTTCCCCATCACTAAGGGTCTTTGCAGGCAGCTATGCTATGTAGGAGACATCTGACTGTTGAGTGATGAGACAAACAGTCCCTAACAAAGTAAGAAACACCGTGATGTGATGTATGTAGAGAAGACAACAAAAAGCTCCTGACATCATATCCATCAAGAAGAGAAATCAAGTTTCTGATATTCTTTATATTTTTTCCAGAATAAAATAAATTAGAAGACATTTCCATAACTAAGTGATCTGAAGTAGAATTTGTGATGTTAATTGAATATGTTGCAAACTCATAGCAAAATCAATTTTCAAATGCATCTGAGAAAAAAATGCCATATCTCTCCAAGTATGGTACCCAGACTGACAAAAAGTTTGCTATGGTTTGTGTCTAGATGTCTCTGCAAAACCTCATGTTATCATGGGTAGGGTTCCTCAGATGTGGCTGGATCTAAAGTGTGTGGTTCTGGGATCAAGGGTGTGTGATTACAAAATTAGTCCACTGATTGGTTGGGGACAGCTCTGGGTGTGGAAAATGGAAAGGTCCGCCCTGGGTGTGAGTGCTACTGGCCTAAGGGCATGTAGTCAGGATAGAATAGAAGGGACAGAAAGAGGGCTGCTGTGGTTGCTTGCTGCTTGCTGCCTCCTGGCACGAACTGTTTCTCCTCCTCTGCAATGCCCTTGTCATGCCACCTGCCTTGGAGCCACCTATGGACTGAAACCTCTACAAACTGTGAGCTGAAATAAACCTTTCCTCCTTTAACTTTGGGTGTCAGGTATTTTGTCTCAGCAATGAGAGAAAAGTAACTAGACAAAGACTCAGGAAGGTTGAGACAAGAACACATTCCTCCAACTTCCCAGATGAAACCAACGCTGCACCTTCTCCTTGCTGTTCTGAGAGGATCTGAAACATCTATGGAGAGATTAACAAGCCTATAATAGATCTGTGTGCTTATGAATGCAGGGGTGCTCTATGGATGATTCATATTAAAGAACTATAAATTTCTTACTTGATTAATTTGGGTTGGCTTTACCGCTAGAATCTTGAAATGACTTTATTGTGTTTCATCAATTTTATGGTTGACATGTTTTCAATTTACTTTTTACTATTAAAAACTGAAATGAGTTTCTGAAGCAGATGTTCCATTCTCTCATCTCCCCCCAGTACCACAGGGACAGGCAGTGAGGGTTCTGAGCTCACAGAGAAGATCACACACCAGGAATCCTATCTTCTTTCCCAACCACCGTCTGCAAGATGTTGCTCTGATGTGATCCAAGGGGAAAACCTATTTTTCATTTTCACATCTACACATTTGCTAACTCACTTTGATGCAAATCAACAAATGATTTCACTGTGGGATGAGGGATTATAAAAACCAAGGAAAGGGGTAGGGATAGTGGGAGGGGCAGGGGAAAGGAAAGAAGGGAAAGGAAAAATGATGAGAAATGGAAAAGATGGAAATAAAGTCTTTGTAAATAGGGAAGGGTGGAGGAGGTGAAGGGAGGGCTAGGAATGGGGAAAAATAAGAATCAAGATGCATTACGTAAAGGTACAATTCCCAATGAGAAATGTAATTGTGTTGTATACCTACAATGTACCAATAAAAGAATTTAATAAAAATAAATAAATTTTTTAAAAACCCAAGGAAAATCTGAAATAATTACCTTATATCCCCTTCTTTTTCTTAATTTTTCTCTCCTTTCCTGTAGTTTTATTTCCCCTCCCTTGTTCTCCACTTTTCTTTCGTCACTTAGGACTTTATGGACTGTTGAGGGGATCCAGAACATGCCCTGTGACAAAGCTGTCCTGGAATGAGGACACTTGAGAATCAACCAATTACAGAAACACAGCAAGAAACTTTCTCTAAACTCTTTTTGCCTAAAAACACTCTATAAACCCGTTCCCCTGGAGTGTGGTCACATGGGGAAGACCACGTCTAGACAGGCATTGTCACAAACTCCTAAAAGTCACTTGCCTTTCCTCTCACTCTTTCTCCCCTTAGGATGGGATGTAAGGTCTCACATCTCACCTCTTCTTTGGATACAGGCTTCTACTGTGGCCTGCTAGGTCTTGAGGCTCATGTATGGTGGAAATCAGACATGGGCTGGTGCAGCCCGTGATGACCTCCACCACTGTCCTCCCTGTTCCTCTGGGGCTCTAATGGGGAGGTCCTTGTGCTGGCTTCCACCGATCAGCCCAGGACTTTCGCTCAATTTGTACAGAAATCACCAATTGGCAGAGCATGTTCTTTTAGGGTTCACAGCCCTGGGCTCTGAATGTCAGCAGCTATCAAAAAAGAACAAACAAAGAAAACACAGAAGCATCCATGCTTGTCATATTTAAAGCCAGAATGGAAGAATTTGCGTCTCAAGCAAAAATCAGGCTATGAGAGAAAGGAGCCAGGAACTGACCTCAGTGGTGTTTTCTCGGGCCATTCTTGCTGCTGATACTAATGCCAGGTAATTTCAGGGTAAAAAAAGGTGGGTACAGAACGTGGACAGAGTAAAAGATTCAGGAACTTCTGAAACTCAACATCCATTAATCATGCTAGAAAAAAAATAAAAATTGTGACCCTGCCCCCTTTTCTTGAAGGTAGATACAGACAAATGGGTGACAAGGTGCATTTTAACGAGTTATTTTAAAGCAGCAAGGAGTGAGCACCACAGTTCAGACTTTGGTCTCTTTATTCTTTTCGTGTTCTCTTGCAGGGAGGTAAGCTCTATGGCAGACATTTCTGCCAGTCACAGAAGCAGGCAACAGCCTCACCAGTTTCACTAAGTTCTGCTTTATCCTCTCAGGCCCTTGCACTAGTGAGACAGAACCTAACCCCAAACCCTGACCGCTGGAATGGAGTCTGTGGCCACACTACACTAAGAAGGAACTGCCCTTCACTCCTAGAGAGAACTCTGCAGCACCCATGGGCAAGATGCTCACACCAGCAGTGATGACAGCTCCCAGAAGCAGGCCTGTTCAGGACAGACAGCTGTGGGCATCACACCAGGGCCAGGGCCAGGCAGGAGACAGCATCAGCCACGAGGGCACGCAAAGCAGGTGCCAGGCACATGGATGTATCTGGACATGCACCTCAGTGCTGTAACTCGGGACACTACTTTTATTCTTGGGACAGAATATAGTTAGAAAATGACAAGTTACTAGTGACCCATTCTAGGGAGATCTCTACATTAAATCAGATTTCTTTTCCTATTTATATCTTTCATGTTGATGTAATTTTATATAAGTCCTTACTTAACGATGTATATATATATATAATTACAAATCTATAAAGCATATTATCTGATAGCAAAGGCCAAATTAAGATTCAAGAGTGGGTACATCGATGTATTAATGCACACAATCACTCGTTCATCCTTTTGTTTGTTAGTACTTTTTTACATAAAAGAAGATTTGTTTGAAGGTGGGGGAAGAGGGGAGAGAGAGGCATGCAGACAGCTACTCTGGATGAGCAGGGAGCATTCGAAAGGGAAATACTCCTGTTAGTTCTATTTGAGAACTTGTGGCAGACATTGTGGGTACAGCAGAAAGGAATATACAATGTTCACAGGCATCAAGGTTCTAGAAAGAGATTATGAACAAATGCACAGATACAGAGTGTAATGTGGAGAAGGATGGGTGATACAAAGAAACAGAACTGCGGGAGAAGATGGGGAATGACACAGAAGGGGCTCTGCATGGGACGTGCCTTGTAGGGCAGACCTGGGAACAGGTGCCCAGGCACAGACTGAAAATGATGAAGTTAGGACCAGGGAGTGGCTGAAAAGATGTGGCCAAAAATCTCTCCAGATCACCAGCTTCAAGAAGAGCAAGAGCCACAGGACCAAAATTGCATTCTTGCCCAAGTCTTCTCTTAAAGATATAATAAAGAACAAACATAGTGAACAGGTCAATTTTAGACCATGCCACACTTGCTCCTGGAAAGCAAGAAAATAAAACATCAAATGGGACCGAGTTGCCACAAAGAGTTAACCTAGTAACCCAAGTAGCGCCTGCCTCTCTCCACAAAGGTAGGATCAAACTGATCTAGCTACTGGGCCTTTCTTGGAAATAATTACTTGTGGTTTCAAAGGTCTCAGGAGTCCCTGGGTCTCTTAATGAGGCACTGAATATTAAATTACACTCGAGAGCCCTGCGTCCAGTAGAGATGGCAGAGTCAATTTCTCATGGTACGGCTGTTTCTTTTTCCCAATTTTCTCAGCAGCAACAACAAAAGGTTACAGATCTTTTGCAGCTTATAAAACCAAAGCTTTGGGTTTGACTTAGGGTCCTGTTCTATCCAAGAGTGGAGTATGGGCTGAAAAGTGAGAGTTTCATCACCATCTATTCATTTCATTTCCATCTTCAGGTCCCTCCAAAAAGGAACCAGTTTGAAGATCCCCCTTCCCTCCAACTGTGAGTGTGCGTGAGTGTGTATGAGAACACAGGATAAACAGTGTTAAAAGAAAAACCATTCATGACACTTGTTACAGCACAGTAAAAATTTTTCTTCAGGACCTCAGCAATAGGTGTAGGAGCCACTGCAGTGGATGAGGTATTGCGGTAAGGGAGAAAGACCTCAGGATCAACTCCCAGCACAGCAGGAAAAGTAGGAATTTATAGTAAAGAAGGAGGGAAGTGGAATGGTGGATGAAAAGAACTGAAAGGAAATTTCAAGCCTAGGACAGTCCTCCATAAGCTGACCTAACAGGATTCTTGATAAAGACAAGCAGTGTGCTCAGCCACCACCTGGGTGATGGAGGAAGATGGGAAATACGATCACATATAGAGGGTGAGTGTTCTGGTGAGCAGATTTGGCGAGGTTCTTGCTAAATGTAGACAATGCAGAAATTGACACTGGAGCTCAAAAATTCAGGCCAAGTTGAGAACAGTTTGAAGAAGCCAAATTAGAGTTCGGTCAAGGAATCTTTGTCAGCACACTATGGAAACTATCTTTAAGGAATCACCACTTAAAAAGTCACCATGGGACCCTCCGTCTTGGCTTACATAAACACAGAATACATCTTGCAAAGCATCCAAGTTCTCAAGCTACAATTACTTTAGGCCCTGTTTGCAACCCTTCCTTACCTTTGTGAGTAGCACAAGGTTGAGTTACACAAAATCCAATTTCCAAAAAATTCACTCATGTTTTACTGTTTTCTGTTCCTTTCTGACCCTGAATCTGGCCAGCCTGTGTTGATGGACAGCTGTGGCTCATGGCCACCATCTGTCTATCTGACAGAAGGCTGTTCCCTCACAGAGTGGACAGTATCAGGCCTGGAACTGGCAGAGGTGACCCTGCCACACAACAAAACACAGCAAAACTCAAACTACTCTTTGGACAAATAAAAGGGATTCAAGGCACTATGTCTGTGTGTTCTGAGGTACAAACACACCCATGCAAACACACATATCTTCCATTTCTCTATGAGTGTTAAATTCAGTAATGGGTATTAAGCTCAAACTATTTAAATAAAAATAAAATAACTTGGAGTTGGTCTACTGTTCTTGGTATCTTAAGTAAGTTTCAATTTTCTAGGCACACTCACCTGAATTCTCCAGGTATGAAGTCCCCAACAGGCTTAAAGGAAATAAATCCTATTAATACCAGCATCAGCAGTCTATCTTCACGTCCTACTGGTAGACCTAATTAAACAGTAATTTTAAGATAAAAATCTAAGATTATGATTTCCACATAAACCTAGGTACTATATTAAAATATTTCTTGGGCCGGGGATTTAGCTCAGTGGTTTCGCTGCCTGCTGTGCAGGCACAAGGACCCGAGTTTGATCCCCAGTACAAAAAAAAAAATATTTCTCAATGAATATTTTTCTCTAGTGCATTTTTTAAATGTATGAGCAACTTTGGCTAAGGACACATTTAGTAAGTACTATGAAGTTGAGAGTTGGTCTAGGCTCACTACCCCGAGGTTTGCCTACGTGGACGCATGGGGTGTCACGAGGCTCCACCGTGCCCTGGGAAGGGCTCCTCCCTAACTGAGGTTGTCATGGACAGAATCAGAGTCCTTAGTTTTATACCAGTTGCTTCTTTTGGCTTCTCTTTACCTTTTTCTTTAGGTTTCAAGGGGTGAGACCCAGGGCCTCATGTATGCTAGGCAAGTGCTCTAATCCCCAAGCTACACCCCAGCCCTGTATTCCTTCCTGTGTCAGCCTCATGCAAAGCATCTGGAAGTCATTCAGAGGTGGGCTGGAAACAGCATTGATGCCAGAGGCAGGAAGCTCTTCCGTTTCTGATGAAGCCCCTGTCAGGCTGAAAGGGTCTCCACTGGCTGCTTAGTCCCTGTATGGTCACTGTCCTAAATGACCCTTCTTGGGCCAGGGATTTAGCTCAATGGTTCCGGTGCCTGCCTCGCAAGTGCAAGGTCCCGAGTTCGATCCCCAGGACAAAAAAACCAAAAAAACAAACAAACAAACAAACAAAGAGTCTCCACTGACAGCTTCACTGCCTTAGCTCACTTCAGACATGGATATTTAAATGCAAGTATTGATAGAAAGAGATAACAGAAATATCATTCATTTATTTGTAATCAATAACTCTGTGTGTCTTTTCATTCACTAAATATTGGAGAGTGAGTTTATCAGAATCTTTTCAAGCCAGTCTGAGGAAGAGAGGACAAGAGGCCAGACTCTGCCTCTTCCTGACTATTCCTCGGACTTGGAGATGCCACTCTGCCATCCCCTGAATTCTAAGGATCAAGCCCAAATTCACTTCAAACCACCAAACTTCTAGAGCTCCAGAAGAAAGAGGAAATATGGAATGGTTTCCTTATGTATTCCAAGGAAGAAGAAAGAAAGGTAATTTACAGAACGCAAACCAGAATTGCGGCAGTACATTAATACCTAGTATAATTTCTGCGCTCTTTTCTCTGAATTCTTGCTTATTTACTTTGAAGTTGACTCATGAAACTGCTTTAATAATTAATAGCTTGTGTTTTGTTCTTGACACTCTATACGGGCTATAATGAAATTCCCATAAAAATGTGTAAATCGGGGAAATAAAACTGCTCTTCTAATTTCACCCCTACATCCGCACATATGAGGGCAGCAAGGGTCCCCAGAAAAGGATCTCCCAGCCCAAACCACCACTTAAAAATGGACAAGTCAAGAACTGATTTTCCAAGTAAGGACTAGTGGACAGCTTGGTGCAAAAAGCTAGCCTGGGGACCAGAGATTTAGCTCAGTGGTTCCGGCACCTGCCTCGCAAGCACAAGGACATGAGTTCAATCCCTGGTACCCCCCCCAAAAAAAGCTAGGCTGGGTGAGCAGCTGAGCACTTTGATTAGCGTTAGTGACAGATCCAGAGAGAGAGCAGCCCCCATAGTGTGGTGGTTATCACACTCGCCTCGCAAATCCCAGGAGAGAGGAGAGGTACAGCACCAAAGAAAAGGAGTCCCAAATAAGAGCAGAGTCATGAGCGGCTGGAATGGGGCTGTCCCTGAAGCTGTCTTAAGGTATCTTCACGAGACCCACCCCATCCCTTCTGATTTTATCTCCACTCATCAAAGCAAAACTCTCATCAAGATCTGGCTTCTCAGGAGGACGATTACAGAGAGGACAAGCTGGCCGTGTGGAGTGCTATGTTTATTCTGCTGACAAGTTCTTCCTTTAAATTAATCAGTTCACATTCTACTACCTCCTTCAGGCTCCTGGGAATGATGTCGTCCCAGCACTGAGCAATCAGAGTGTGGAGAATAAACCTGACTGCAGAGTGGAGGGAAGGCTTGGGCAACCATCCTGCCCAAGTCCCTCCCCTTCCCTGCTCCTTGGAAGTTTATTTTATAAGAGTAAGAGAGCAAGTGAGTGAGAGATACAGAAAGAAAGAGGGAGGAGAAAGAGAGAAAGTGTCAGGGGGAGAGAGAGAGACAAAGAGAGACCCAGAGGGAATGACACGCAGGTAAGGGAGGGAGACAGACTGACAGGGAGAGGAGAGAGAGATCGGGAAAGGGAAATTTGAAGAGAAGACTCTATGAAGAACCAGAGGTAGCTGCAGCCCTCGATCCAACCCAGAAGTTAGGTTTGAGGCACAGCCAGGACATGCGCTGTGTGCTAACCACAGCTCCAGAGCCCTGGCTGCTGAAGATGCAGGGCCAGTTGGGCCCCAGATTCTTCTGTCCCAGATGGAGCCACAGCTCACCGGGACTGGGTTCGGTGGAAGAACCAGATGAGTCCTGTTTTGAAACCCAGAAGCATTCGTGGGTGTGTGCCCCTGTGAAGCACGAGATGGGCTCCTTGGGAAGGACAGTGGTGTAGGTCCGTGGAGGCTTCTGTGTGCGGATGTCCACAGGGCGGTCTCCCGGCCAGCCTGGTCCAGCACCCACCACTGGGAGCGGGCCAAACCTTCCATCTCACCTCACAGGAGGTGGGGTGGTCTTCTGAGATGTTTTTAATGATAAAAAATACAAATACAAACCCCTTTCCAGGGAAAAGTTTTCCCCTCAATTGCTTCCAGGTCCTGCACTCGCTGATCAGTTTGGTTACACTGTCCACAGAAATGTTTTGTTCTGACCTCATTGAAATAAGAACAGGCTGACGTCTGTGCTCCTAAAATACCCTCCTAAAGTGCAGAATAAAGCGGTGAGAACAGCACGCACCTACTCCTGAGAATTCACACCCGCACAGCACGGCTGTGCTCTGGTCTGGGTGAGCACACTGCCCCAAGACGTGGTGCCTGTTACACGTTCACCCCGCCTGCCCTCACCTCACTCCTCCCCTCCACTTTTAAATTTAGGTTTGACCTATTTATGTCATTTGCATTTTGGGCCCACTGAAGTTTGTTTTGGAAAGACATACTTGGAATTGTTAATGAGCACAAAAGCTTAAGACCAATACTGACTGAAATAGAGCTGGACCCAGGACCACCCAGAGCCTGAAGCCACCCCATCCACGCATGCCCAGAGCTGAGCGTGGCTTCCAGAAGCTCCTGGGCATGAGGAGAGCAGCCCAACCCTGCCTGGGGTCATCGCTCTCCCCACTGGGCTGGTTTCTCACCCTGGACCCTCAAAGGCCTCCTACTCCCCGCTGCACGGGCACCCTTCACACACATCCAGAAAGTCAGCCCCATCTCAGCAGGTCCATCTTCTTTTCAGGTGGATATCCTCAAACTCTGCCCTCCGCCCCCTTCCTGGTGCAGTGTGGGAATTCATCTCATGCATCCACGAGGCCAGGTGATGACGTCCAGACAGCTGCTCAAACACTGGCCTGGATGCAGTGAGGAGACAGCTTTTGGACGGGACTGGCCATTACCCCAGAGCTGAGTGAAGCAGACTGTCCTCCATGATGGAGGTGGGCCTCGCCTGCTTGGGAGGCTGAGCGTCCTGAAGAAGAAGCTCTTTTGTGCCCAGAATGCCTCTGAACCCGAGCTACAGCACCACTTTTCCCAGTCTCCAGCCTGGAAGCCTGGCCTCCGGAGTTTAAAATGCCAGCCTCCACAGCCAGTGAGCCAACTCCCTAAAAATCCCTCCCTCCCCCTCCTCCTCCATAGGGCTCTCACATACCCATGTATCACTCCCCTGGGAAGAACTGTCCCCTAGTCACACCCTGGACCCTATGCCACAACTGTCTCACCACCTGGTCATACAACTGACCCTCTTGACGTAGCAGATCCAAGTACATACCAAAACTACACTGATGTACATTTATCCTCACTGGTTTACATGTCTTTGTCAAGCAAGATGCTTGCTTTTCATGTAAAACATTCCCACATTGGCGCCATGGTGACTACAAGGCAGGGTTTGGTGGTTCAGTTAATAGTGAGGAGCCAGCCCACTTAGATTTGCTCCTGACTCCCTATGACCCAGATCTCCCTAAGACTAGACATGGAAATGTTCAACGAGAAGGCACGACTCTTCTCACCAGCAGGAACTCCACTGAGATTCAGCTTCCAGCAGTGAGGGGCAGAGAGGCAGCAGGCCATCCGCCTTCTCTGGGAGCCCCCGGAAGGGTCCTCATCAGCCCGGACCCAGACAGGACATTCTTCTCTGGTAACAGTCCCATCTCATTCTTCATGCTGCTTGCTAGAAAGGTAGGTCAAACTCGTCTTTCCTCTTAACAGCCACCAATGCATTTTTATAAAGATTAACCTCCCTTATGGTTTCAAATTGCCTTTTTATTCCCACTTTCCTCCAGGGCTGATTTCAAATCTTTCTTACTGCTCATTGCATATTTTTGTAAGATGCCTTAAATCTTTTGGATGCAATGAGAAATAAACAAGCCAACCAGCCACTGGTATGTCTAATATTAGCTGTCCTGGATCTAATCACCCTGGATTCATCCTTTGTTTGGTTCAGAACTTTGACTCAAAATGAATTAAGATAAAAGGATGATGTATTTGCCTTCCATGTCCTTATTCAAGGAGAAAAATCAATGTAAGTTTCTAAATGCCTATTATTCCCCTCAAAATTGGATTATTAAAAACATAAGTAATATCTAACCTGATATGCTGCCTCCTTGTGTGGGCAAAAAGAGCACACTGTCAGATTCAGTCCCAGGAAGGAAGGGGACCCAGAGCTGTGGGTTCTGGGTCCCAGCTTGTCCCCTACCTAGAAGGTTGATGTGGGGCACGTTACATGCCTTAAGGCTTTGTGTATTTGAGAGAATGATAGATTTTACCAAGCAGAGATCAGGTTCCCTGATGCCCCAGGGCCAGAACTGCTGGCAGTGAGTGGGAGGACACGGTACATCCGGGGCCACCACCATCTGGCTCAGCCCATCCCCACCCAGCAGACATACCTGTCAGCACCCTACAGGGGCCTCAGGGGGACAAGGACACAGCCAGCCAGCCTGCACCCCACCGAGCAGCTCACCTCATGGTGCTAGGAACACCTGATGATGTAACCTTTAGCTGGCCTTTGATGTGGCCTTTGAAGGGCTCAGGCAGGCAGCAAAGAGGCCTCACAGCCCTCAGGCATAGGCTCACCAGGTTCTGGGTGCCAGGCCCAGAATTCTGCCTCTGATTCAGAAGAGCCCCCCAGGCCAGGATGATGAGAGCCGCTCAAACAGCCTCAATGGTCAGCAAGGCACTGGGCACCAGCACTGGACACCTGTCTGATGGTTTCTAACCTCTCCTCCTCCAAGATGGCTCCTGCTATAAAACAATAAAACACAGTGGCACATGTGAGCTAGAACTTCCTCTAGACACCTGAGGGTTGGTTTTAATTCAAGATCAAGTTCCCACCTGGAGATTCGGAGCTTCCCTTGACACTGGGTCTCCTGGTGGGACAGAGCATCCTCAGATGAGTGGAGAATAGGCCACACTAAGCTTGTGTTAAGTCAGTCTGTTCCTTGGTCTTCACCAGCCCCAAGACCATTCCTGATACGCTATTCACACTTCAGTCCCTGGTTTATGAATAAATGGACAAGACTGCCATTGGAAAGAAGTCCTATGCTGCCATACCTCCTGGGGCCCAAGGGAGGAAGGAAGCCAGATGTAGATCATGTACTTGAACTCAGGAGAAGAAACCTTTACTAGTCTCTCCACCAAACACCTTAGACTTTTAAAAACCTGTAAGCCATGATAAAACCATTTGAAGCTATACATTCATGGAATAAAGAGTGGTAGAAAATTCTACACACAGTTAGAGAAAAGAAACAAATCACATACAAAGGAAAGCCCATCAGAATCACAGCAGACTTCTCAATGCAAACCCTCAAGGCAAGAAGTTCTTGGAGTGATGTATTTCAAGCCCTAAAGGAAAACAGCTACCAACCCAGACTGATGTACCCTGCAAAACTATTTTTCGAACTTGAAGGAGAAATAAGACACTTCCATGACAAAGAGCACCTTAGGAACTTCATGAATACCAAACCAGCACTCCAAAAACTTTAAGCAATATCCTAGCAAAAGACAACGAGGATCACAACCCCAGGAAGCCCAGCAGAATGAATCTATCAGGCAAGACAAGATATTAAATGCAAAGGGGGAGAATCCTACAAAAAGAAAAAGTCATGACAGGGATAAGTCAATATGTATCAGTTTCTGAGATGAACAGACATTTCTCAGACGAAGAAGGAGAAATAGTAAATAAACATATGAAAAACTGTTCAACATCACTGTTCATTCGAGAGATGCAAATGAAAACAATGCTGAGATTCCACCTCACCCCAGAAAGAATGGCTGCTATCATGAAATCCACCAATAACAAATGCTGGCGGGGCTGTGGGGAAAGAGGAACCCTGCTCCACTGCTGGTGGGAGTGTAGACTGGTCCAACCACTTGGGAAATCAATATGGAGATACCTCAAAGAACTAGGATTGAAAATCCCATTTGACCCAGCTATTCCCCTGCTGGGTATCTTCCCCAAAGAATTAAAAGAATCATACCACAGTGATATATATGCACCCATGTTCATAGCAGCACAGTTTGTAATAGCTAAAACTTGGAAATAGCCCAATTGCCCATCAACTGGAGACTGGATAAAGATGATGTGTTTTTTTTTTTAATAAAATGGAGTACTACTCAGCCATAAAGAATGAGAAATTAAGAGACATTTATAGCTAAATGGATGCACATTGAGGCAATACTCTTAAGTGAAATAAATAGGACACACATGTGTAAATACCGAATAGTTTCTCTGGTGTGAGAAACTGAAAGTGTAAATAAGGACTAAAAGGTATAATAGATAATGTGAAATAGGAAGAAAAGGGGCAAAGGGGAAGGGGAAGTGGGAGGGGTAGGGGAAAGGAAAGAAGGGAATGGAATTAATATGAGAAAATGAAAAAATGGAAGCAAAGTCTTTGTAAATAGGGAGGGATGGAGGGGTTGAAGGGAGGGCAGGGGAAGGGGGAAAAATAAGAACCAAGATGGATTATGTGAAGGTGCAAATTTTCAATGATGTCATTATATTGTATACCTAAAATGTACTGATAAAATTAATTTTGTTTAAAAAGCGTGGTAGAAATAATGCCACCGTTTCCAATAGAGAGCTGTGGAGGCAGCTCTCTAGGAAGGCAGGGACAGTGCTATGACATTTCATACCTGTGGCCAAAACTTTTAAGAGTGAGGTTGAGGGCTGGGTGTGTAGCTCAGGGGCAGAGCTCTTGCCTAGCATGTCCAGGGACCTAGGTTCAATCCCCAGTACCACAGGCGGGACAGAAGAGTGAGACTTAGAAAAGAGACCCAGTAGACAACACTTCAGGACATGCATGTTTAAATTGATATAGTTATTTATTAAATGAGTGACTTCAGGCTCTCAGAGAGCTTCATAAAGACCCTACATAGGAGGCTCAACCTGCCCAACAGGTTGAAATTCAGCAGTAAACAGACAACCTGAGTGCTCCACACTGTCACCCAACCCACGTCTGGATGCTGGGGGAAGGTCTGGTGGCCATATGGCAGGAACAGACAAATACAGCTGGAGACATAAAGGAATTATTGATGGGAAGACAAATGCACTAAGACTTCCGTACTTAAATCTTTGTGTCACTGTCTTCAATTCCCCTTTGTCAGGCCACCAAGTCTCATAAGTTTGCACATCAAATCTTTCCCAACCACTTTCCTTTCCTTTCCACCATGAGACATAAATGTCCCCGTCATCTCCCTTCTGAACAACTGCATGAGCCGCTTCCTGGTTGATCCATCCTCCCTGTTCTTTGGAATTTTATCTAGGGCACATGTCACTTCCCAGTATAAAAATTTTTAAATGGCTCCACATTTCTTACAGAAAACTACAAACACATTTAGAAGTATATTAGGTACTATTTGGTGTTCTGCAGGGAAATGAAAGTAACAGGATGGAGATATATGCATAGAAAGATATTTATTATGAGAAAATGGCTCACAGGATTACAGAGTCTGGAAATTCCAAGATCTATAGTTGATGGTACAGTTCCGGACTGAATCCTAAGGCCTAAGCAGCCAGAAAAGCAACAGTATGATTTTCACTCCCCAAGGTTCAGGTTTAAGGCCCAAGGAGAAGCAATGTTTCAGTTTAAATCCAAAGGCATCAGACCCATGTCTCAGCTCATGTAGTAAGGCAGGAGCCCCCTCTCATAACAGGAGGGCCAGCACTTCTGTTCTGCTCAGGTCTGTGATGGATTGAATGAGGGCCAGCCACACAGTGAGGGAGGGAGCAGGAGAGGGTGGGGTGGGATTTACTTTATTCAGTCTCCTATTGAAATGTTAACGTGACCTCAAAAGGTCCTTACAGATGAAGCCAGAACAATGCTTGGACAAATATCTGGGCCTCCCATGGCTCAGTCAAGTCCACACATAAAATCAACCCTCACAGCAGGGTTTATATGAACTCCTACAATTTGCCCCAAACATAATGCTCTTTTATAGGACCAAATACTCAACTTACAGCAGATATTGAAGATTAAAGTGCAAGATTCCTTGTTCAAAAATTACTAAGAGTTTCAAGTGAGAAAGAGAGAACAGAATATTAACCAAAGTGTTGGTGTCCTTCCAAACATGGATTGCACACCCTTGAAGTTGGCATTTATATTCAGCTTTACCAATGCACTGCTCCAACTATGACAAAAGCGTGGTCAGCTTTAACACACTCTTCCCCACATCCGCACCTGTTCTGTAGCACTCTCCACCCAGTATTATGCCTCATCCTGCCAGGCTCCAAGGCTGGCTGTCGGGAAGCTCACTGCGCCCAGGGTCTGCACAAGGACCCCACTCCCCACTCAGGTGGAAGGCGGTGTTTCCTTGGTCCGCAACATCTCCACCCTGGGCTCCTAGTGGGTAATCTTACTGGGTACAAGTTCCTCCCTCATTCACTTGGTTTTGCTGGCATTTAACAATGAGCTAGCCTGCATCTCTATTCATAAATAGATACTGCCCTCGCACGTGCGTGTGTGTGTGTGTGTGTGCGCGTGTGTACGCGCGCTATTGAATCCAGAGCCTTTGCACTGAGCTACATCCCCTGCTTTTTTAATTTTTAATTTTTTGGGACCAAGGTTTCCCTAAGTCACTAAATTGCCCAGGCTGGCTAGAACTTGCAGTCCTCCTCCTGCCTCAGCCTTCCAGAGCTATGACTCTTATAAACAGCTAACATATGATTTCACAGCAAACAATAATAATGACTAGCAGATCCTGAGAGCTTTGCCATGTGTCAGGCCATTCATTCAAAGTACCCTGGATTCAGTGAGGATTTATTCTCCCTAACAACCCGGCCATCCCCTGCCACGAGTGCCTGACTCAGACTTTCTGCATCCTCCCCTTTCTCCTGAGTGAGCTTTACACCCCCACCTTTCCCCTGGAGTTCACGCTCACTCTCATGATGAGAGGACTACCAGGAGGGTCTTTCCCAACCTTCTCTGCCAGTGTCCGAGGGCCTCCCCCAAGAAGGGAGATCTGAGATGCTTCTCTCAAGGTCTGTTTCCGAGGCAGCCGAACCAAGACAGCTAACATCAGTGCAGTGAGAAGGAAGCTGGAAAACTCAGAGGCTCACTAATCCTCCAGTGAAAGTGATGAGGAAGGCATCTGCAAATGATTGATGAGTACAACAGTGCAGCATTTGGGGATATGATCCCAATCTACACAATTTGCAAGAAAACATAAATTTTGGTCTGTTTTCTGGATTTATGAAAACAATTTACTATGTTATCCCATACATGAGTTTAAAACATATAATTTAGAAAAACTGCTAGGCAACGCTAAGTAACAAACGCATGAGATTAGTGCTCGCTTTGGCAGCACATATACAAACACATGAGATTATCTCAAGAAGGACTTCAGAGCCAGGGTGGTGTCACACACCTACAATCCCAGCCTGGGCAAATTTAGGGACTTAGTGAGACCCTGTTTTAAGTTTTAAAAAATAAATAAATAAGGGCTGGGGCTTTAGCTCAGTGCAGAAGCTCTGGCTTCAATACCTAGGACCACTTGGGTGGGAGGAAAGACTTGAGGATGAAGAAATTCAGTCTTCCCTGCACATCCACAGTTCTACATCCAAGGATTCAACCAACCATGGTCAGGTGCCATCTAGTCAGGCCTGAGATGGTTAAACATGTACACTTTTTCCTCGTCTTCCTTCCCTGGGCAATACAATATAACAACTACCTACACTGTGTCAGCTATTATAAGTGTGGCAGGTTTTTTTTTGAAATGGGCTCCTGCTGAATTGTCCAGGCTCACCTTGAATTCTAGAATGTCCTGCAGTACCTGGGATTACCAGGATGTGCCACCACTCCCAGTCAGGTAGTAGAAGTAACGTCGAGGTGACTCAAAGCAACATCACATCATTTTATACAATGGATTTGAGCATCTGCAAAAACCTAACGGATAACTGTAATCAGGTTCAATATATTTACAAAATAGCTTATTCAAAATAAATTCCTAAAGGCAGCTAGTAATAGTAGGAGTCCATGTCTGATTTGTCAAAGCTCCTCTTACGAATGACCCACAAAGGCCCTACTGATGGCCAGGATACAGGCCTGGTCCACCACACTCTCAGAACTCCTGGAATAAGAATGACTGCCCCCCAAAAGAAAGGACATCAGCTACTTTTAAAAAAAAGAAGTGAGAAAAAAAAAAAAGAAAGAAAGTAACAGTAGAAGCGGGGTTGAGGCACCACTGGGATTTTCCAGGCCTTCTCTCCTCTGCGTGTTGAGGGCGCCCAGGCCATGTGAGAAAGTGGCCTCACTGGCACAGAGCAGAGCACGAAGGCCGCCGCTACAGCAAGGCAAGAGCAGATGAGGAAGCCCTCAGGTGGCCACACTGGGGCTTCAGCAGGTTCTTCCTATGCTGGAACTGAACCGGGACTCTGGATGCATCCCACAGCAAGGTAACTCGAGCCCCTCACCACTGACGGGATCACTGTTCAAGGTTCTTGGAAACAGACGCCAGATCAAAGGGTTGTGGTGAAGTCACGGTGGTGCGTGGCCATCCTCACCCTCACACTGCCTGGGCCGCGCCCAGGAGAGGCCATGATACCCAGAGGCGGCAGCCACACTCTGGTGCCCTCACCCACCTGGCCTGGGATCCCCCAAGGAGCTGGAGGACTCCAGTTTAGCAAAGCTCTGCCTGGAGGGTTATGCTTCTCCAGCAAACACAAGTCTTTTCATGGATAAGAGCTGCATCTCAGAAAGGGCAGAGGTGCACTCGGCTGCCTCAGCAAAAGAGGCAAAAACTTGATGACCACGCAGCTCTCTGCCAGCCTGGGCACCACAGCACTCTGCCCACGGGGTGCACAGGACCCCGATCCACCTCCGGGCTCTGTCCCAGGACCCTGTCCTGACCCATGCCCTTTGGTACCCAGGGACTTGCTGGAGCTCAGATGAGACTAGAATACACACTCACTTTCTCCCTCATGCTAACATTCATAACTCACTTTGAAGATACTCCAAACAATATGCACCCCTGCCAGCTTTTAAAAGAGTAAGATAGTGTGTATATGTGGGATTTAGGATTCAATGAAGATTTTTAAATTTTCAAGTGCTTTACTAACTCATGAGTTCAATCATAGGCGTAGCTAACTGCTTTTCTGTAAAGGAATAATTTCCTTTTTATAAAAAGGGGTAAAGGCTAACAGGGTAAGTTTGGTGTAAGGCCCCAAACTCAGTGATCAGGCATGTCTTGGCATCATGGATCTGTGGACCACTTTCTCCCCATCTCTCCCCACCTCCTGCATTCCCTCAACCTCTCTCTCTTCTTCCTTCCTCTCTCCTTTCCCGCCCTCCTCTTTCCAAGTATTTCTCAGAATGATAGAAATGTGCATCACATAAAACATGCACAACCTCTGCATCCTGCTTTCTTTGGTCTTACCTTTTGTTTAGCTGTGAAAGTCTGACTGACAAGAGCAAATTATGCCCAGTGGTGCGTTTTTCACTCTGACGAGCTTCTGCCACCCTGTAGGATGTCTGGTCCTTTCTGTGATGAATTTCTTCACATCATTAGAGAATGTATACTTAAAGAGAAGCTATGCTTCAAACCAAATAATTACTTAGAATAAACACATATTATTTTAATTTTTAGTAAGTCAAAAGTTACTGATTCTTAACAAGAACTTTCATCATTTCAACAAATTATCTCTTTGTTCAATGGACCAATCCATTTCTGAGAAAGATTCCCTGACTTTATGACAAAAAATAAAACTAAAATTCAAAGTGCAATTTTCTCTATTACATAATGACCACAAGGCTGGTAATTTGAGTAGAAAACTCAAACTCACTAATTAATTGCCAGAAACTAAAACAAGGGTATCATTTAAAAGCAAAGGCAAATGTGTGCAATACACATTTTATTTCTTCTACTCCTGGTTATTAGACAGACTGCTGTGCTGGGCACAGGGCGAACATTAACTGGGCATGGCAGCCACATGGTCAGCTCGAGAGGTGGGGTAGACATTGGTCATATCCTGACCACAGCTGTGTTCCCTGTCCACCCCACTGTCCCCCGCTCTACACACCCAAGGCCTTCCCACTCGGAGCCTCAGGTGGCACACTGTTCTCATGTAAGGTGCTGACCCCGCACCATCTGGGGATCTGCTCCTCAAATAAGCTTCTGGGATTCTGTGTCCATCCATGCTGGTTTCACTATAGTTTGTTTTCATTTTGTGCATCTTTGATGGGGGTGGGGTGAGAAAGCAAAGAAGTGGAAGACTCTTGTGTCCTGAAGGAATCAATAAATTGTGAGTGCCTCAAGATGGGCCACTAATGTCATTATGGAGTTTCTGCAATCCATCTCCCCAGTTACTGCTCATTTCAGTCCAGATTTAACCGTATCAGTGAAAAGCTATAATGACAAACATCCATCACATCAATCCTATGGGTTAGAAATGATGCCATTACTTACGAAGAGTAGCTAAGAAATCCTCACATGTAAGTCTAGCACTGATGGTTGATACTGCTATAGAAGAACCCGAAAACGGTTACACAGACCATTTAAGCTGTCTTGTTACCTACTACCTTTGGGTCTGATGAAGCTGTTGACAAGAAGTTAAAAAAAAACCTGTCATAAAACTTCAACTTATTAAAGCCCCATTTTCTGGTCCCAGTTATAAAGCAGGAATCATACTTCTATAATTGTCTTTCTTTTAAAATTTTCATAGGGGTTTCAATTCATATTGGTTCTCACAATGTCTATACAGGGGTGAGGTGGTGAAACCCGAAGGCCTCTCCATGCAGAGAACTCAGTGGTTTCAGCTGCTTGGCTGACCCCAGATGGCCTGTGTTGGAACTATGCTCTGCTGCTGTTCAGCGTGGGCCGGCCTTAGTCTCCTCCCGGACTTCCTGATCTCCATCCCGCCCTAGTCATGATGCCTCCGATGCCTCAACACACATCTGCAGGCACCCTGAAGACCAAGCACTTGCTCAGTCTCAGCACTCTGTACAGTTTCCTCCAACTAGCGGTTCTCAGCATAGTTTGACATCAGCCCCATTAGATTCTGTGCTTATTTTTACCAATCTGGAAAACGAGAGAGTAAACTGAAATTCTTGTGCAAAATGAGAGTAAACTGAGATTCTGATGCAAAAGTACTTACAAAGATTTACAGACAAAGAAATTGGAAGAAAAAACAAATCATTTCATTCTAGACAAATAAAAAAAGACATCGGTTTCCTAAGTATCAAAAAGGCTAAATCAGGAGCCAAATGCAAACTGCCCTGCAGCCTGGCATGCTGATACGGCCTGAGCTCTGGGACAAAATTTTCACCAGGGGGGCAATTTTCACAGGAAACAAAGAAGACAGATGAAGGGAATGGGAATTCTGATTTCTCCTGTGAAGAATTATATAAAACCCATTATGAAAACAGCCAGGATTGCACCGGGGTAATCAAAAGATTCTGGCCGAGATCTTGACCAGGTGTGTCTGTTCCAAAGATTACCCTCTCTCAGGCTTCAGCACGGCCCAGTTCCCTCCTCACCACCACTCTGGCTCTCCTTCCCTCTCTATTCTCTCTCTCAAGGTGTCTCCTGCCCCAATTTGTCCCTTCTCCTTCCCTTCCATCCTTCTTCAGAATTTTGTAGCTCTGGTTAGGCAGCAGCCTTCTCAGCAAATACTGAGACACTAGAACCTCAGCCTTCTTTCTCTGCCACTCTTTTCCGTCTTCTCACACAGCCTTGGGATTCTCCTGCATTCATTCATTTTTCCTTATTTTCTCCTCTGTTTTTATTAATATTTTGGGGTGCTAGGGTTCATATCCAGAGTTTCCTACATGCTAGGGAAGTGCTCTATCACTGAGTTTCGTCCTCGGCCCTTTTAAAATTTTTAATTGACAAATATCTGGATACATTTATGGGGCAGAGTCTGATAATTTGAGACATGTACACCATGTATAATGATCAAATTAGCATTGCCATCTTTTCAAATATTTGTTTCTCTGTATAGGCCACCTTCAAACTCTCCCCTTGAACTTATTTTGAGACACACAACAAACTTTTATAGACTGCAATTACCCTCCTATGCAATACCATGGTATCTCTTTGCCATTGTTATAATAAATACTTGAGACAAATCAACTTACAAGGAGGAAAGGTTTATTTTGGCTCATACTTTTGGAGGATTCATTCTTCGATCTAGTGGAGCCCTGCTTTGGGCCTGTGATAAGGCAGTACACCAAGGAGGAAGCTCCAGTTGGAACAAAACTGCTCCCCTCAGGGCTGGGAAGGGAAAGAGAAATAGAAGAAACCAGGATGCCACAAGCCCCTTGGGTACCACGCCCACCATGCCCTCAGGACTCTCACTAGGCCCTACCTCTTTAAAAGGTTTCCAGGACCTCCAAAGAACACAAGCTAGGACCTTCCGGGGATACTTAAGGTGCAAACCATAGCGAGAATAATAGCACCAACTCTTCCTGTCTAACTGTACTTTGATGTCCCTTATCCAAAAACCTGGATTTGTCACCCTTCACTCTATCACTCCCAGCCTCTAGTGACCTCCACTTCTATAAAATCAGCTTTGTTTATTTTTAATTTTTTTTCCTTAAATTCTTTTATTGGTATGTTTTAGGTAAACAATACGTTTACATTTATCATTGGGTGCTGGTACCTGTACGTGATGCATCTTGGTTCTTATTTTTCCCCATTACCTGTGCGCCCTTCACGCCCTCCACCCTTCCCTATTTACATAGATTTCATTTCCATTCTTTTTTCTTTTCTCATAATTTTTCCTTTCTCTTCTTTCCTTTCCCCTTCCCTCCCAACACGCCTACCCCTTTGGACCTTTTCCTATTTCAAGTTATCAATTATTCATTTTAATCATTTTAAGCCTTATTTACACTTTCGGTTTCTCACACTAGAGAAACTATTCGGTATTTACACATGTCTGTCCTATTTATTTCACTTAAGAGTATGGCCTCAATATGCATCCATTTAGCTATAAATGGCTCTAATTTCTCGTTCTTTATGGCTGAGTAGTACTCCATTTTATAAAAAAACCAAATCTTCTTTATCCAGTTTCCAGGCGATGGGCACTTGGGCTGCTTCCAAGCTTTAGCTATTACAAACTGTGCTGCTAAAAACATGGGTGCATCAGCTTTGTTTTATATAAATTTTGTCACAGTGTGGAGCAAAGATGATTCAGATACATATGTTCCTAATGGGGAAGCAAAGAACAAAGCAGAAGGCCATAGAAAGAGGAAAAAAGAAAAAGTCAGAACAACAGAAATTGAAAAGGACTGGGGAACTTCACATGGTGGAATCTCAAAAAGGCCACCCCAGGGCACGGTGGCCCATGGGGCATCACTTTCATTCACCACATGCACTGTGTGCACAGTGGCTGTCAGACAGGCTGGCAGGCACTCGGGGGAAGATAGATTAGGAGCAAATGACCTGTGGCTAAGAGACTCAGAAAGCAGGGTCTTCAGGGGAGGGGAGGAAGAACGCAGAATCTCATCACAATTTGTTTAATGACCTAATCTCTATGAAAATGGACTTACAAGGAGTAAGGTTACTTATCTCTTTTTCCCTTGGGGTTCTGCTCCTCTACTTAATTAATTTCCCACCAACTGATATCAGGGCCCAATTTTTAGGATGAAGTCATTTGAAATTCTCAACAAGTTGAAAAAGGAAGCAAATAAATTTAGGCCTTGCTGAGACCCAAAATCTTCCCCAGGACCCTACTCCTTAAGTGAATATCATGATCTACCAATGAGAGCACCTAAATTCTGCAAACACTTGGATGCATCTTCCAGTTCTATTATCTCTAATAAAAATGTATTGTTTGTGTCATATATATACCTGCTCGTTGGCTCCTGCAATTTAGTCCATAGTAAACTGGATTAAAGAGAACATAATTATGAAAAATTGGAGTTGGAAATGACTCAAAAGAACCTTCTATTCCAGCCTGCACTTTCTGTTGGAATACCGCCCACGTGGGTCTATTCAATATTGACCAGCTTCAAGTTCCAAGTGTCTTCTTTGCTTTCCAAACATGAATTAATCTCATGGAGCTGATCTTCTTCCTGCTTACTGTCATCTAAGTAAGAGACAGTTCCTTGAAATGCATAAGTAGCAGTGCCAGCCCAATGGAGCCAGTATAGGAGGAGGACAGCAACAGCTAAGTTGCTTCCTGTTAGTGGCAGGTACCAAAGTTCCATTCTGGAACACTGTGAAGCTCTCCATTATGCTTCTGTGAAATCCTTACGTGAAAGTGTTTTATGAAAAGCTAATTTCTCATAACCTAAAGTTTTTTCCTGTCTCTCCAAGACTACAGCCTACTCAGAAAAACCAAGTGTGACTCTACCCTGGAGGTGGATGGGCACTAATCCCAATGATTGGTCCCTGCCTTTTGTGCTCTGCATCCTCTATAGCTGACATGATCCGGGCTGGTGGAGAGGGACGGATGAATATTCACTCTGCTCACCGGGTTACACACAGTAATGCCAATAGCTGTTTCAGAGGAGGCAGAAAAAGAAGCTGGATGATCTTTCCCATATTGTTTATATCCTTGTAATAATGGCATAGTATAAATGTAAATAAATTCAGGTGCTTTGTGAGTCACGACCAGATATGATCAAAGGAAGAAATCTCATTTTAATTAATTTATTTCTAATGTTTCCAACTGAGTGAAGTTTACTTGTTAGGAGAGATGATAGCAAATGGGAAGAGACTACGGAGGTGACAGGAAGGTCTAGGGATGACAGAAGATGGGGTTGAGGGGAGTAAAAAGGATCAGGATTTGATCTGCGTATGTACCAGTTCCTTACAATGAATACATTTATTATGTATCACAAACATATACTAATAAAAAGGGGAAATTCTTTTTCACTATAGGTCAAAGAATTTACAGAGGCACCTCGGTTCATGAACGTTTTTGTTTGCAAACAATTTGGTTTGCAACCAAAGCATTTGGCAAAATTTTGTTTTTGTTTGCAAACTCTACATTGGGTGACAAACACTACCACCAACATCTTTCTCACACAAACACAAATGTGCCCATCTTTTCCAAAACCACGGAATAAATTAAGTTTGTGAACTGAGGTCCCACTATAGATATTAACCCTAAGAGCCACAACTCACAGGATGCTGCGCAGAGAGAACCAATCAGTCCTCTGTACCTGCAGTCTCCACATCCCTGAATTCAAGGATCATAGACTGAAGTAGTTAGAAAAAACTGTGTCTAGGAAGAATGTTGACAGACCATTTCCTTTTCTAACTCCCTGTCCAGTATAACAACTATTTACGCAGTATTTACATTGTGGTAGATATTCTAAGTAACCTAGAGGTGACAGAAAATATAGTAGGTTATATGTTAACAGTGTACCACTTTATGTATAGGACTTGAGCTTGGTTGGATATTGGTATCTCTGGGGGAATCCAGGAACCAATCCTTGGTAGACACTGTTTGATGGATTATATATGCAAAAATGAGAGTCCATCAAGATCAGAACTACAAAAGGAGGCATCACGTGAAGCCCCTGGCTCACATGCCTTTCAAATTTTGAGAAGTTTATGTCACTTTCACCTGACCAAAATATATCAGTACAGAGAAGGCAATGGGCTCGGATGTCCTGTTGGAAAGGGCATCTGTACATTGTTTGATTTGACACTTATCACTATCAGAAGAACACGGGCATCAGGAACTGTTTTCTGAGGTGAGCAAACCCGAGGCAGAAACTGTTGAGTTCTAATTCTGAGCTGACAATGGCAGAGCCCCACGTCAGCTCAGTGTGTCTAGCACAGTCTCAGACATTTCCAGGAGACCAAAATTGGAATAAGAAACACAAAAAAGAGATAGAAGTGAGTTTCTTCTGTGAGATTATGCTAAATACGCAGGCACTTCAGGTGCCTTTGTTGGCCTGAGATTCCTACCACAAAAGAGCTGCACTTTACAACCCTCAACCCTGGAGGAAGAGAGCCCAAAACCTGCAGGGAACTTCTGTAAAGAAAGAGCTTGAAAGCCAACACTTCTGTCCTCCCAAGAAAAAGCCAAATGAATAAAAACCAATAATTCCTATCAGATCCAACCAAGAACTAAGGCCATAGGACAAACCACTGCCCTGAAACCTGGAGAGAGAGACAGATGGATAAGGGAATCACTGCTTAGTGGGAGCAGAAATTGCTGCCATAGTCAGCAACTGCTGGGGAAATAAAACAGTGCTGTCTAATTGCTAGAGGTTGAGCATGGCCTCCCCAAGAGCTAAAAAATGCTGGGAACCAGCCCCAAGAGCCCCATGCTGGTGTGCATGCCTACTCACCAAAAGGCCCACCAAATTCTCAGGTGTGAAGAAGGCAGCAATACCCCCAGTACTTTCAGGGGGCAGAGAGAAGCACACCCAGGGTAACCCTGACCCCTTAACAAAGGCCAGTCCTCAATGGCAAGTACTTCACCAGAACCCACCCCAGATGGGGGAGGAAAGCCCAACTCCAAAACCTTCTCACCTATCTCCTCAAGATGCTAAGGAACACTTCTCCTCGACACCAGTCCGCACCTGAGCAGGGCTGTTGTACGACAGTGGAGGCTGCCGTGGAAAGGCTGGGACTCTGCTTAGGAAGCGATGAGCTAAGCAGGCAGCACACACTACAGACCCAGCTACCAGGAAGGCTGAAGCAAGAGAGTTTTTTGACCCCACCTGGGCAATACAGCAAGATCCTCCAAAAGAAAGTGATTAGGGAAACCCAAAAGGCAGTAGAGGAGAAAAGAATGGTGGGATGATATTTTAGCTTCTGACATCTATAACTACAGTAAAGCGAAAACACAGCTGAATTTTCAGTCAGATAAACATAGAATGTCACACAACAGGCTGATCTATGTTAGTTCCTTTGACTTGATGCATCATGTCTGGCTTTTAGCTCAAAATTACAAGACACAGGCACAGGGCACAGGAACAGGCTGGAGAAACAAAGCAAGTGTCAGACTCAGACTCAGATCCAGCACAACTATTGGAGTTATCAGACAAGGAATTTAAAATAACAATTTTGAGGGCACTAATGGAAAAACTGGAAAACTTCCAAGAAAAAGATGGGCAATATGTGTATAGAAATGGAAACTCTAAATAAGAATCAAAATTCCAGAAACCAAAAATATCTTAACAGAAATGAAGACTGCCTTTGATAGGCTTTAATACTAGACACAGTAGAGGAATGAATCAGCAAGCTTAAAAGTGTGTCAATAGAGATTTTCAGGCTGAGAAAGAAGTCAAAAATGAATGAAAGAAACAATAGAATTTCCAAGAACCACTGAACAATTATAAAAGGTTTAATGTATGTGTAATGATAATACCAGAAGAAAGGAACTTTAGAAATATTGAAAGTAATAAAGACTCAGAATTTTTCAAAATAAATGACACTCAACCAGAGAAGCAAGAAGCTCAGAGAAAAACAAGCAGAATAAATAGCAAATAATAATAATACTTAGGCAGCATGTCATACTTAAATTTCAGAAAACCAAAAAGCAGAAAAAGTCTTGAAAGAAGGGGGATATCTATCACCTTATCTATGGAGGAACAATGATGAAAATTACATCGAGTTGTGTTCAGAAACCATGAGAACCAAAAACAAACAAAAAAAAGTGGAATGAAGTATTTGAATTATTAAGAGAATCAATAACCTAGAATTCCATATTCAGCAGAAATGTCCTTCAGAAGTGAAGGAGAAGCACACTTTCAAAACAAACAGAAACTGAGGGAATGTGCCAGACCTGCTTTGCAGGAAACGTTAAAAAAAAAAAATCCTTCAGGGAGGAAAACTGATTTAGGTTAGAAACTCAGATACACATAAAGAAAAAAAAAAAAGGTGTTACAAAATAAATAAATGTGATACCATAAAAGATTTTACTTTATTTTTATTTTTACTTACCTAATGGCCAACTGTTCAAAATAATAAAAGCAACAAAAGATTTAGCAACTGCAGCTTATGAGATAAGTGAAATAAGCACAAGCTCCTGGAGGTTCTTCCTGAGTCCCGGAGACGCAGCAGTTAGCAGAGACCATTTTTCTTGATTTTGAGACAATAAATCTAAGGGACTCTTCTCCAGGCACTGAAAAGCGATTTTGTCTTTTCTCAGTGCTTAGGGAGACTCCTAAAAAGTACTGTAGTAAGCAAATGCTACATGAGGAATCGCAGAACAGAACAAAAAGAGAAACAAAAGTCAAGAGTCTCAGAGCTCCAACTACTTCTCCCTCAGTGGAAATGCTGCACTATTTGGGGGCGATTCTCGTGGGTCTTGGAGGACAGTAAGGTTTGGACTTCCTCGCCCTCCATCCCTGCTCCAGTCCTTTCTGCAAATAAATGTCGCTCAGCTGCCACTCTGACACTCTGATATGGGCTACTCATCTCAATTTGGGATTATTTTCTTTTTATCTTATTAATAGTCAACTATTTTCAATGCTTCCAGGCATTTTTTCAGCATTTTATATATATTTTCCTGTGTGAGCTTTACAGGCCCTTAGGTACTGTTACTATTACTGTTGCCATTTGAACAGTGAGTAAACGCAGGCTCTGCTCGAGGGGCTGGGGCTAGAAAGATGCAGGCTTCCACACTAACCCTCACGACCCCGGTCCTTTGTCCCACAGAGCAGCTCTTCCCAGGAATGGAAATGTTCGAGCTGCCGAGTGAAACCCGTCCAGTTAGGATGGGTGTGCAGCGCAGCTCACCGGCATGCACTGGCCCTCTGGCCCAGACAGTAGGTCCTGGGGTCTCACACACTGCCAGGCAGCCTGACTCCTGGTGCAGCAGCCGGCACCCCCGACCTGCGTTCACTCGCCCATTTGCCACACTGCCCGGGCCTGGCCCATGACTTGGGGCCTGCAGCACCACTGAGAGAACCGGACACCATCACAGGCAGAAGACTTGGTTTAAAGCGCCCCACAGAAAGCAGGCACATGGACCGCCTGGCTGACGTCCACCTGGCTCTCTGACGCCTCGTGCCTCACCTCAGGAAGGGGCCCACATGCACGAAACCAAGGGAATGTTGACAGAGTGATAAAATCAAATTGGGGGATAAAGACAAAAGTGAGAGACGACACACGTAACCATGTGCTTAAAGCACATTTACATCCAAACCCATTCACGTAGTTAAGAACCCTTGTAACGTACTTCTAGCTACACATGGCTGTGAAGTTCTCAGATCCCCAGATTCTAAGAACCACCAAATGCATGGGAACATAAGTTTAACTTTTCAGTTTATTTTGAAGCAATAAGATGGAAAAAGATTTCTGAAGAAATACATCCTGATGCTTAAATAATGGAGCATCCTAGAAGTGTAAGTTTTTTCTTATTCTTAACATAGTTTTCCTTTAAACTTCTTGGAAATAAATACGGCTTTCACATGCTTTTTAAAAGTCACACTAATACATTTTTACTTGAGAACACTCAGAAAAGAGACAAAGTCTATAGCACAGTCTTTTCTGTTAGCAGCTTCTTAGCCCTAAGCACCGATGAGCCTTCCACCCTCTCTTGCCTGCATACTCTTCCAGGAGTAAGGCCGTGGGCAGCACAGCAGCACAGCCATGTATGCCACGCTCCTGTGCTTTCAAGGGTTGCTCCCCTTGCTCTCCAGCCCAGGCTTCTGAGGAGTCTGTTGAAAGTTCACTCTGTTTCCTAGGGCTAGACAAGCATGCGGAGAGCTCAGCACAAACACTTTTTGAGTCATTAACCTATACATCTTACACACCCCTGCTGAAGAAAACAGTCTTAAATGTAAGCTGTGTGAGGACCACATGTTTGCAGCCCAATACTCACTGTTTCCCTGAGCAGGCTCAGGGCCCTTCCCAAGGTAGATGGCATCAAATGTTTTTATTTTTCCGTCAAATTCCAGATCTAAGAAAGAACTGAGAAATCTTCTGGCAATGGAAATCATCCCACCTCCTTCAGCACCTTGGAACTGATGGAGGAGCCCAAGCTCATCACCCAAGCAGCCTTCATGAGTCATGCTCAGCAGAAGAAACACAACAGCCCCCTCGCAGTCTGCAGAAAAGACAGATGCAAAGGAAGCTGCCAGGTTAGCCTCTCCAACTGCCACAGAAACAGCAACTGCTCACACCCCAGGAGGAAAAGGGGACAGATGGATTGGCGTGGCTCATATCATTAGTCCATTTACCTTAGGAATTAGAAACCAGGAAAAACTGCAACAGTATGTAGCCCTGGGCTTCACTAAGGTTAGCCCTGGGTAATATCTTGGCTTATTTCTTGCTAAAAGATGTATTTAGTCTTTATTACATACTCTCCTATCTATTTCTTCTGTGCGCTTCCTGTGATCCAGCATGAACTCTATTAATTGACTGACCACTGTGTGCCCACACTTGGGGACTCACAATTATAACACACATGTCGGGGGGCACTGCTCTCCGATACAAACAACTAGTGACAAGGTGCCACAACCAGGAAGCTAAAATGTCCAAAAGGATAAAAACAGGTAAGACAAGAAATGAAAAAAAGTAATGGAAAAATATATACCCAAGAGAGAAGAGATGAAACAGAAGGGAGAGGAGAGAGGTAAGAGGGAGAGGAGAGCTGTCAGGGAGAAGCAGAGGCGGGGGACAGGGGAGCCTCTCCGAGCTCATCCTCACCTGTCCCTGCGTCTCCCAAGGCCTCCTCAGGCTCTCCTTAACAGACACGTTTGCTCTCTACCCTCAACTGTAAGAAACTTCATCTGTTAAAATGCTAGCTTTTAGGACTCAGGGAAACAAGGTGATACAGCAAATCTGATTCAACAACCACAATTTTTTAAAATGTATATTTAGTGAGCTCTGTTGACCCTCTAATGATGGGACATAATTGTCAAATTGAGATTAAGTCATTAGAATTTCAATGAAACTAAGAAAAAAGGGAATTCTTCATACAGTGTGATGCTCTTCTGAGTTTATACTAAGCTAATATTTTGTAGTCGCAGAAAAAAAGGCAAAATAGACACAGAAGTCAATTATGAAGCAGAGATATAAATGTTCGAGGCATATTTGTCAGGGCTTAAAATGCAACTCCCAGGGGCAGGAAGGAGGGCTGCCCCACCTCAGCAGGTCCCACAGGAGGGGTCGGAGCACAGAGAGGTTCCCACCCCAGGACCCTTAAGGACCGAACTGTGCGGGCAAAGCTCCACTCCTATTCACCCACCAGGAACCAGCCCCAGCGACCAGTGGTTTTCATTTATAAGCCAAAGATGGCTAGCACACAGCAAGTGAAAGGCAACAGTGTCTGGAGTCCAAACAGAGATCACAAGGCACCTGCAGAAGCACAAAATACAACGCAAGAGAAGAAATGGATCAGTGAATCCAAATGGGACAGATGCTCCGGAACTCAAAGTGTTAGGGTTTAGCAGGCATGGAACTCTGAAAAGTTAGTGTAACTCCATCCTACATATTCACCTAGAAGCATATATTAACCAGAAACATAAAAGATAGTTATAAAAGATCAGGGCGTAATTTTTAGAAATGAAAACCACAGTATCTGAGATGAAAAATACACAGGGCTGTGGATGCAGCTCGGTGGGAGACAGTGCAGCTGGGTCCTCAGCACCACACAGGTAGGGGAAAGGGGAAAAGGAAAAGGAAAGGAAAGAAAGGGAGGGGAAGGGAAGGGGAAGAACACAGAAGGGAACCAATGAAGTGCAGACACTGCAGGAGAAAAGACTAACGAATTTGAAGACAGAGCAATAAAACTGTACAAAATAAAATGAGAGAGATGGGAAGGAAAAGCAAAAAGAAAATGAGTCATTTGAACTGAACAGCAAAGGAAATACAATGCATCAAAATTGTGGACTACTACTAAACAAGAAAAGAAATGTATAATTACTGATGGTCTTTTATAGAAAAGAAAGTTTTAAATTAATGTTTTTAGCTACCATCAAATAAAAGTGGAAAAAGGATAAAATTATACATAAATTAAGTAGAAGAAAGAAAATAGTAAAGATTGGGTTAGAAATCAATGATATAAGAAACAAAAGCAATATAGGAAAATCAATGAAACTAAAAGTCAGCTCTTTGAAAAGATCAATAAATCTTTACCAGATTGAAAGGGGGGGGGGAGCCAGACAACAAAAATGACCAACATCAGGAATGAGAGAAGTGACCTCGTAGTGTACATATATTAAAAAGGGAAACAAAGAATATTATGAGCAACTTTAGGCTGACACACTCTACAACTCAGATGCAATGGACAAACTCTTCCAAGGCAAAAGAAACTGACAACGTTCAACAGGCTTTTCTCAACCAGCCAGGATTCTAGCCAGGGGAAAGACAAGGGAGAGGGGAAAGGGATGGGAGGACAGAGAGAGGGGACATCTGGGATCGCAAAGAATCAGACAGCAGTGTTTTTATTCACAGACAACACAAAGATCCAAGGGATCTCTGGAAAAGCTACTAGAACAAATAAATATGTTTAACAAGATTGCGGGATATACGATCAATACACAAAACCAATTTTATTTCTATGTACTAGCAATAAACAATGAGAAAAATCCAATGGGACCTACAAAAAGCTACTTGAACTGGTAAATAAATTTAACAAGACTGCAAGATACAAGATCAATACATAAAGACCAATTTTATTTCTATATTCTTGCAATGAGCAAATGGAAATTACCATTAAAGTCTTCCATGTGTGACAGCACACAAAAGTAAATAGAGATGACTATGACAAAAGATGTGAAAAACCTGAACAATGAAAACTACCAAAGATTTCTGAGATAAATGTTAAAAGATACAGATGAATGAAGAGCTATAACCTGTTCATGAGTTAGAAAACTCAGTTAAGATGTCAATTGCATTTCCATGTTCAAAACAATTCCAATGAAAATCACAACAGGCCTGTGTTTTTAAACAGAAATGGACATACATATCCTAAAATTTAGATAGACATGCAAAGGGCCTAACAGAGCCAAAACAACTTTTTAGAAAAGACAAAGTTATAAGAGTAATACTGCTTTACTTCAAGAATTATTCTAAAGCTATAATAATTATGATATTGTGGTCTTGGCATAAATTTGTAAATAGATCAATGAAACAGAATTGGGTCTGGAAATAGGTCTAATCTAATATCAACATCTGATTTTGACAAAGGGAATTAAATGGAGAAGAAACTTTTTAAGAAATAATCCCAGAATATTTCAATATCCATATATCATTGGAAAATAATTTGTATGCAAAAAAGAATTTTAATTCATGCCTTCTTTTATATACAAATATAATTTAAAATACATGAAAATAGATTATGGACCAAAATGTAAAAACTAAAATTATAAACTTTCCTAAGTAAACATAGGAGAAAAGCTTTCTGACTTTAGGTTGTGCAAAATTTTCTTTGATACGATGCCAAAAGTTTACAAAATTCACCAAAGAAAAAACTGAGAAGGCTTCACCACAGTGCAAAACTTCTGTCTTCTGAAACATATTATTAGATTGCTACAGGGTGGGAGAAAATGTTTTTTCAAGGCAGGTATCTGCTAAGAACTTATATCCAAACATGCAGAGAACTCTTAAATTTCAACAAAAAAACCCAAACAGCTCCATGAGGTAATGGGCTAAAGATGTGAACAGATTTCACCAAAGACAACACACATGTGTGCTCAATGTGCAGGAGGTACTGTGTTAAATTCTCAGCACCACAACCCAATAAATAGATAAATGGGATTTAAAAATGCATTCGGCAAATAATCACTTCGCTTATTCTGGGGACATGAAGATCTAGCCACTGCCCATCCATGGGAGTGCCGAATACCGCCAGGTCGGACTGCGGTGTCCCCAGGGATGAGGGGGACCAGGACACTCAGAAGTGCAGACTGGAACAAAAAACAGCCCTGCAACTATGGGAGACATTTGGTCATTCCAGAGAAAGATGTATGCCTGCCGTAAGACCACGCTGATCTACTCCAGATATTCACCAGAAAGAAATGAAGGCATATTCCACACAAAGACCTATGGGTGAATGTTTGCAGGGGGCTTTTAGAATAGTCACACCTGTCTTAGCCTGTCTTAGTCCATTCAGGCTGCCACAGCAGAATACCATAGACTATGTCCTTAAGAATAGCAGCAGTGTATTCCTCACAGTTCCGCAGGCTAGGAGTTTCAAAAGCAAGGCTCCAGCACACTGTGTCTCTGAGAGCTCACCTCCTCATTCGCAGAGCACCACCTCTGTGCTGTAGCATCTGCTGTAGAAGGGAAGAGGCCGCTCCTTCACCAGGGCACCAACTCTACCTGAAGGCGGGGCCCCCAAAGGCCGTCCCTGCTAGTGCCATCACTCTGGAGGCCAGGACTTCACAGATCCATTTTGAGGAGTCAATCAGTCCAGTCCCGCTGTCCTTCACTGGGTAAATGGATAAACAAACTCTAATAAACTGACACAATGGAATATTATTTATCAAGAAAGCATAATGAATTGATACACACTCAAAGATATATAAATCTCCAAAACTACAGTGAGCAAAAAATCCAGAGAGAAACAAAAGCACACTCTACCTGATTTTACACACACACAACATTCTAGAAAACGCCAACCAATGCAGATGAGATGGAGGTGAAAGAGGAGGTGGAAGAGATTACAGAGGAGCAGAAGGAAACTTTGAAAGTGACAGATAGGGTTGTTTCTTTTTTTTTTTTTTTTTTTTTTTGGTACCAGGGATCAAACTCAGGACCTTGCACTTGCAAGACAGGCACTGGAACCACTGAGCTAAATCCCCAGGCCCAAGGAACCACTGAGCTAAATCCCCAGGCCCAAGGGTTGTTTCGTTGAGTGTGTCGAGGTCCACAGCATACACACATCAGAGTTCGTCACATGATGCCATGTAACCACATGTAAGCACATTTCAATTATGTCTCAAACAAGTTGTTGAAGACACAACACAAAACAAAAGAGCACTTAGTTTGTTCACAACATTTAGGGTGTTAAACAAAGGAGAGCAAAAAATACTTCATTCCACTCAAAATTAGTAAATTTCAACCAAAAGCTGTTTCAGGGCTGCCCAACTTTACTAAGATGGTCTCGGCATAAAAATTGAGCCAGGTAGCATCCCTGAAGCAATATCCTCTGTGTGGGCAGAAGCACTGAGGTATGAGGTATGTATTCATTCATTAAATATTCTCATAGCTGCGCTTGGTGGTGCACACCTTTAATGCCAGTGCTCTGGGAGACTCAGGCAGGAAGGTCACAAGTTTGAGCTTAGTCTGGACAACTCAGCAATTTAGCCAGATCCAGTCTCAAAACAAATGAATGAATGAATGAATGAACGAATGAGTACATAAGAAAAAAGTCATACTAAAGAGTTCTTCATATAAAAGTTTTACATGGGCCTAAAAATTTCTTAGAAATTAATACTTAGTTGTTATTATTTAAAAAACCAGGTAATATTTATCCAGGGCTTTGGAATCTACTTGCAGTTTTGCTGTTGTTTTCTGTCTCTCCTTTCTACGGCATGATGAGTGTGTGGGTGTGGAAGTGTGGGTGGGGATAAGGAATCGTGCTGAAGCACAGACATGTCAGACATGGGAGACACCAGGGCAGGTGGCGACGTGACTTCCTTCTTGGAGACATCCACAAAATCAAGGAGAAACAAGAGGGCAGGTGCGCAACTGGACAAATGTGAAAATATTCCACCAAAACCATACGAGATGCTACAGGATCACAGAAGAGGAAGTCTGCGGAAGTCAGAGAGGCTTTGTGGAGAATGAAACATTTGCACAGAAATGGTGGATGGGTTTCTAGATAGGTGACAGAGACAAAGTGTCCTCCGATTTTTGAAGTTAGTGTCTTAGTCCATTTTCTATCACTGTAACAAAATGCCAGACACTAGGCAATTTTATAAACCACAGAGACTTATTCCGCTCACAATTCTGGAGACTGGACCATCCAAGTGTGAGGAGCCAGCATCAGACAAGGGCCTTCTTCCTGCATCAGGACATGGCAGAGGGCGTCACAGCGTGGCCAGAAAGTGTGCCAGCTCAAGTCTCTTTCTTCTTTTTTAAAGCCACCAATGCCATCTGGGGCCCCCGACTTCATGAGCTCATCAACCCTAATTGTCTCATAGGAGCCCCACCTTCAGTCTTCTTCGAGTGGCTTTGGAGATTATGTTTCTCACACATGAACTTTGGGCAGATATCTTCAGACCACAGCAGGGAGCTGTGAGATTAGTGGTGAAGACAGATCATATCGTCAGCGTGGAAGATGGACAGCAAGAACAGAAACAGGAAACTAGCTGGGAAATGACTACGAAAGACCGGGTAAGAAACGGGAAGAAGCTGAATTAAAACAGTGACATTTAGGTTGGAAAAGAGGGTGCAGACTCCAGAAGAATTTAGGATGATGAGTCACTCAGAGTGAATGTCTAATGATAGCTACAGGCTGAGAAACAGCAAGAGACCAGAGATGAGACTGAGTCTCTGCCTTAGTTGTTAGACAAGGCAGCCACATGGTTTCAGGGAGGAGAGGAGATGTTTGCAACAAGAAATGGTGCACTGGAGATCATGCAGTTCTTCTTTGCAGATAGAACAAGGATTCCCTGCTGCAGACTCGTGTGTCAAGTGCTGCAAGGAGGTCCAGTCTCACACAGCACAAATACCACCCCATGTAGGAGTAATAGGTGGTTTTAGGCTACTTCAGCATGAAGAGCTTCACCTTAATGATGAAGACAGAGTTTACATGGGAAAGTTGAAGAGGAACGTAGGAAAAGAATGTCCCAGGAAAATGATGGAATACATAACCACATTAGAATATCCAAGAGAATATTTAGAACACTGGTTTTCCTCCTGGAGATGCTCTAGAAAAAAGAAATGTTCATATTCTCCTAGAGTTTTCATCTACAGAAAGAGAACAAGGATGGTTCTCTATGACAGGTATAGTATATCCATAACAAATGACAGCCTTCAAGATGTACAGGTCATGTGTCATATCCCAGTCAGCTCAAGAAAGGACGGTGCCTAAAGAAATAAGGGATCCACATACGGCACTGACCAACTGCCCCTAAGCTGGCTGGTTGCTAACTCCTACTGAACACAGGTGCAGGTCAGCATGGGAAAAGCCTTGAGGTAGAAGACAACATGACACGTCCCTGGGTATCATCCTGCCGGTGATCTCTGGCCAAACTAAAGAGGCTGCTGGCTTTCAAATTCTGACTTCAGCAATTAAAACTTGTGCAGCCCTAACCAAGGTACATAACTAGCTTTCTATACCTAGTTCCCTTGTATATAAAATGTAGGTAACTACAGCACCCACTGCCTAGGCAAGTTAGCAGGGTCAAAAGAGTTGTTGGTTCTCCACCACTAGGACAAAACACCTGAGACACAGTGGGGGGATGTGGCAGAGGTCTGTTTATCCAATATCAACCAAGAAGCAAAACGAAAGAAAGTGCCCAGGGTCCCAATATCACTTCAAGGCCCCGCCTCCAATGACTGAACTTCCTTCCACTAAGCCCCACCCCCTTAGGTGGCACCACCTCCCAAAGCACCACAGAGGGAGGGAGCCTTCAACTCATGGAACACTGAGGAACATTTACGATCCAATCCTCAGCACAAGGTAACAAACAGCAGCACAGGTTAGCTATCCTATCATTATTATTATATATTTTGATACTTTGTGCTAAGTAAAATTTTTCTAAGTAAAATTAAAACATTGATCACTCTTTCCTGATAGAAGTAAAAGATTATGTGGAATTTGTTTACTTTAATAAAACAAGTTAGTTTAAGAGTTTACATATAAAATGTTAGTTTATGTATTAAAAATAATCCATTCTAAGAATATTATTCAATTATTTTTACTAAATATGTGGTCAGGCAATCATCATCAGCACAGTCCAGCGTTAGGAAATTTCCATAATCCCAAAAATTTCCCTCATACATATCTGCAATCTTTCTCAACTTTCACCCCCAGAACCAGGCAAGTCCTGATCTGCTTTGTCTACATATAAATTTGCCTTTTCTATAAAAATGGAATCATACAGTATGTTAGCTTTTGGGTCTAGCTTCTTTCACTTAGTATAGTGTTCCCAAGGTCAACTGATGCTATTGCCTATGTATTCCCTTTACTGCTAGAGTATTAAATTGTACAGAAAAACCATGTTTTGTTTATTCATCCATCAGCTGATGGACATGTGGGCTGTTTCCAGTTTTTTGACTGTCATGAATAATGCTGCTATGAACATTTGCATGCCTTTGTGTGGGCATATGTCTTCACTTCTCTCAGGAAAATACAAGTGGAACTGCTTGGTCCTATGGTAATTCTATGTTTAAACTCTTAAGAAATGCTTGAACTGTTATCTAAAGTGTCTACAACTTTACATTCCCACCAACAACTTATGGATGTTCTAGTTTTTCCGCATGTTTTTCAACCTTTGGTATTGCTGAACTTTTGGGGAAAATCCAATCCCATTAGTTTACCCATTATTCCATCAGGTCGCTTTATTATTACTGAGTTGTAAGTATTCTCTCTGTACACTAGACACATATCCTTTATCAGGCATATGCTTTAAAAATATTTTTTCCCAGATGATGGTGGCACATTATCTGTAATCCCAATTACTTGGGAGGCTGAGTCAGGAAGATTGTATGTCCAATGCCAACCTAGCAACTTAGAAAGTCCCTGTCTCAAAATAAAGAGACAGCGATATAGGTAGGCATGTGCTGGCTTTAGTCCCTGAACTAGGGGTGGGATGGCATTTTCTCTGTTAGATTTTTCAGTTTCTTAATGGATGATATTTTGATTTTCCCTTGCATCCCTCAGTTCTCCTGGGAGACCGCTTTCATCATCTCATTCCATCTAAGCTGGAAGTATGTCTCAAGAGTTCTGGTCATAGTCTGCCAGTACCTTATAATTTTTAGGGTATTCTATTAAGTTCAAGCAAATCTACTTCAGATCAAATCTAAATCATCACAGAGCCAATATCTCTCATAAACACATTCCACCACACATGCTTTTGGAATGATGCGATTCTACTACATTAAAGAAGAAAGGTCAACAAAATGTATCTTTTGTTTATTTTAAAGATTTTTTTGAGGGCATTTTGTACACGAAAAAAAAACCCTTCCTTTTTCATGCAAATGTTCACTGGTCTTGGGACCAGAAATGCCATGCATTTCCCAAGCAACAGCTTTTATTCCCTTATAGGTATCATCGTGTAACAGCGTTCCCTTCTCTGCTGGGTCCCTGACATCTGGACTGATGGTGCTAAGTGGGTCATAGGTTACAGCACCTGAAAGATGTGGCACGTTCTGACTCCTAGATGCACCTCTTGTCAGTTTTCCATTGGCTTCAGATTCCTTATAATGACTGGATTCTACTGTGTTTGCAGGAAAGCAACCTTAGTTCTTATCCAGTTCTCCACCACTGGCTGCCATGCCTCTCGCCCCCCACATTCTCCCAGGCCACGAGGTGCAGAGCCTGTGATCACAGTACCTGCCAGGGGAGCCATGAAGTGTGGAGAAAAACCCTAAGTGGCTCCCTTGAACTGTTCAAGCTGCCACGAGCAGAGACCATCTTTCCTTTCTTGTGGGAGCAGCGAGCAGCATAAACCTCCTGCCCTGCTGAGTCATATCCTAACAGGGAAGAGAGTATAACAAATAAATGATTAGATAATGCAATCTTGACAAATGTCAATTTGAGAAAAGAACAGCAAAATAAGAAGAAAGAGTGATGGAGTGGGGAACAGCTGTCTTAGATACAGGAAAGGATCTTTAAGGAGGAGGCATCGAACACTGAGGGGAGTGTTTGGCTTAGATCAGGGACAGACCCTGCTGGGAGTCCAGAAGCCCAAGAGCAAAGACCCCAGAGTAGAGACATCTGTGCATTCTGGTGACACTGCAGAAAGAGCAACAGGCTGAGAAGCCTGAGGGGAGGCCAGAGGAGGGGAGGCCCTGGCCGAGAGAGCAGAGAGAGGGACACACGAGGTAGGGAGGGCATTTGGGTCCCGGGTATCATAAAGGGAACGGCATTGTGATGTTGGTGGCCACAAGAGAGGCAAGAGGACAGGTTCGAGGGGCTCAGAAGACAGCAAGGCTTTGGGTAGGATGGGGAGCCCTGAGAGGATCTGATCTCCACAGACACTGCACAGAGCTCTGCGGGGTTCTCTGGTGAGGGAAGGCCACCAAGAGGAGCCAGAAGCCAGTGGCATTTTATGCTTGTGCTCCTCAAGCAAGCCTCCACGCAGTCATTTAGGATGTAAATCTGGCCCTCAGGAGAAGTGGTCGCCCGGATCCTCACAAAAGGCTACACTGTGAGTCAGCCTTCTGTCACTGGAGCAGATCACCTGCAAGCACAGCTTACAGGCAGAGAGGCTTTCTTTGGCTTACAGGGTCACAGGCTTCAGGTGCTGGCAGGCTGGCTCCACCTTATGGGCAGATCCTGGCGGAGAGGGCAGGGGGAGGAAACCTGCTCCCCTTGTGAAGGTCTGGTCTGAAGCAGAAAGGCTGAGAAAGCTGTGCTGCTGGGCTTCCTCCGTCCTCCATTCCAACTCCTCAGGGCCCCCAGCCTGCTGTACGGAGCCACCCACATTCCAGGCAGCGGTCACCCCCATCTCAGGGAGCCATGCCAACCACCTCTGCCGACTCCCTCACAGACACACTGCGCACAGGAGACACACCCGGAATGCACTTTCCTAATTTCCCAGGGGTCTCTCCAACTGAGCAGGCTGACAGTAAGATTAAGCACCACAGTGGTGTCATCGGCACGGAGACGGTGTTGGAAAGACTGGAGGGGCAGAGAGCAGCAGCAGCGAGGGCACTGCGCCCACACACTGGCCGGGCACGGGGAGGGGGTCCACAGTCCAGGACCACCGCCAGCTGCTCAGAAGCATCGGGTGAGCTGTGCCGGGGGCCAGGCCACAGATGAAGACTGCAGGCTGGTGACGAGGTTCCAAGCCATGCCGGGGCACAGAGAAGGCTGGCTAGGGGTAGCTAGGGGGCGCCTGGAAGGGAGCTCTGGGGCCAGGTGGAGGCCAAGGAAAGGCAGCTGCTGGGTGCAGCAGCAGCAGCAGGGCAGGAGGGAACGGTGAGACAGCAGGAGTGCACAGAGGACTGAGTGGCGGTGACAGGGAGCCAAGGGGCGTCCCCCTGCAAACCTCTGACTTCATGCTAGGAAGTGCAAGGCTCTCTGCTGAGAACAGGGCACAGAGAGTGAGCCACGCCCCAAGCAGCAGGACAGACATGTGTGGGGACGTGGACAGGAGAGGCCCCGGCCAGCAGTGCTGGTGGCCCAGTCACCATGCGAAGCCAGGCACATCTGCAGTGCCGAGTTCAGGACGAAGGCAGGAGGAGCTGTCACTGGGACAATCCGCCTGGGGCCCCTGGGGGCTGCAGAAGAGGTCAGAGATGCACATCAGGAGTCGGTGAGACCAGCCAGCATGAGAAGCCTTGGCCACTTCAGGGCAGAAGCAGCCCTGAGGGCGGGCGGGGGACGCTGGCACCAGACAGAGCACAGGGCTGGGAGAGGCTGGCGATGTGCCTTCTCATCAGCTGTGCCTTGCTGGGAGTCGCTCAGGCCCCCACTGGATCTGCACCAGCTGCAGCAGCCTCCATGCAAGGGGCCACTGTCATGGGTGGAGGGGCTCCTTGAGGTCATCTGCTGTGGTGGAGCTGGGGTGACCACTCTGCCAGGGACTCTGGCCCAAAGGAAACAATCACACACCAGCAACAGGAACAAGTATAAGGAGGACGGACTTGATGTTCCATGCAAGCGTGTGGAGAAGTCTGTGGTGGGGGGTGTGCAGCATTCCTAGGTGTGATCAAAAAATACAGTGAAGGTTTAAAGTTGTTTTTAATTTATCACAATAAAAGACTCTTTACCATGGATGCCCCAAAGCGCTCTCTCTGACTTTGAATGCACTCATCCATCATTCCTGTTGCTTTCTGAAGCAGATCTGGAAGTCCTCTTTTGTGAGTGTCTTTAGTTGCCCTGTGCTGGCCACCCTTATGTCTAGAATTGATGCAAAACACTTACTTTTCATGGCCTTTCTGACTTTGGGCAAGAGCCAGAAGTGGCAGGGTGCCAGATCCAGTGAACACAGCAGATGAAGACGCTGTGATGCTTTTCAGAGCCTGCTTCTCCCTCGGGTGACACTCAGCAGCATTCGCTGGCTTTTTAATCATACATCATAAAGACATTCATGAAAGAGGACATCTAGAACTGCTTCAGAAAGTGGTGAGAAAGATGGAATAAGTGTGTTCAAAATGAGGGAGAACAGGGCAGGGGATTTAGCTCAGTGGTTCCGCTGCCTGCCTCGAAAGTGCAAGGTCCCAAGTTCGATCCCCGGTACCAAAAAAAAACAAACAAAATGAGGGAGAATATTTTGAGGGGAATTATTAGCAATCTATGTGTCTTCTACTGTAATAAATTCTTTTTATTTAAACACTCACTGTGTATTCAGATCACATCTTGTATCCGGTTGTGTAATCTCCTTACTTAAACCCCAGGCCTCAGTTTTCCCCTTTGTGAAAAGAGAATCAGAAAAGTCCCAACTTTTAGGGTTTTGTGAGAATGGAGTAAAATGATACATGCAAACTGCTCAGTCCAGTCTCTGAAAAACAATCCCTCAATGACTATTCATAGTATCATTATCACTTTTATAATTACTAAACACTCATTGGAAGTCACTGAGGACTATCATTAATGCACAGAAATCTGATAAACACCAGTTGGATGCAAATCTGAATCTTGTAGATGCTAAGTTCTGAGAGGACACACCAAGAACAGAGAAAAGAAGCTGCCATCTGCCTTAAGGTGATAAAATGCACCCCTAAAAAGCAGATTGTGAGCCAGCCCTGGTGGGACATGGCAGTAATCCCAGCTACTCAATAGGCTGAGGCAGGAGCACTGCAAGTTCAAGGCCAGTCTGGACAAGTTAGTGAGATCCTGTCTGAAAGTAAAATTTTTAAAAAGACCGAGAGGTGTGGCTCAGTGGTCGAAGGCTTTCCTAGCATCATGCATAAGGCCTTGGGTTCCATTCTTAGGTTCTATTCTACCATGCAGCACATCCACATCCAAGTAGCTCAGAACTAAGACCTCATCTCTCTCCAGTACCACCAAAAAAAAGAGGAACATGTGGAAAAAATTACATAGCCACATAGCAGTTAAGCACAAAAAGCAAAGCACTCGATACGTAAGTGTGTGTGTCAATGCTTATACCAAGAGTACAGACAGGACACCAATGAGCGAGGACAGGGCTGATGGGAAAACCCCAGAAGACCCAGTGAGCCCGAGCATGCAGCACATGCGACCTGCAAAGTCAATGTTGAGTCTTCAGGGTTCTGAGAAGCCTGAGAACCAAGCAGGAACTGAGCAGCAGACAGGATGGTTAACAGACAACCTCTCCTGCCTGCAGCTGTATGTGGGATGTGCTACATCCCAGAAGACAGAGGCAAGAAAACCCACACGATGTAATAAGATGTGCACAAAGATGCCAAGTTATGACAATAAGTCCTTAGGTGCCAAGTCAGGAATGAGGAGGATATGACTTGGTAATAATGTTGAACAAATTATGAAATAAGAGCCATTTATAAACTTAACTCTCTTACCAGTCCTGAGCACATGGAATGTGTTCTTAAGATAAAAATATAAACAGTAAATGATGAAAATGTTACTCATGTGCATGGGGTTGGCTGTTGGGTCCAGTGATGACATGCAATACAGTATATCTGATGGCAGGCAGGTTACTCTGAAGTCTTCATTGCTAGGATTCTCTGGCGCCATGTGTGCAAAACTGGACCCTTTCTTAGTAAACCACTAAGCACATCCCTAGTCTGACACATGGGCATGCTTCATTGCAACTCATTTATAATGTACAGAATGCAATCTTGACATTCCATAGACTTCTCTAACGTTTCCAGACTGGCTGCTTCTTTCAGACTCAAAAAGAAAATGCACAGGGAACAAACACAAAGCACTGTGAAAATGGAGGCTTGCGTTTGAAGTGGGATGGAAAGCTGGGTTGTGCGGGAATTCTCCACACTGCCTAAGCAAACAGATCTGACTCAGGCCGCACTTCAGCTCACCAATATCCTGACTGATGGGGAGGAAACTGCAAAGTCTTAGCTTCAGAAAGGTAGGACTCTGATTTTTCTCCTAAAGGCCCAGAGGGGATTAACTGCAAACATGCCTTTGGCAACTGCGTACAAGATCCACACCTTTGCCCACTGAGTGTGGCTGTTGCATGTGAGGGGCGTGTGCTAGGGCTGCAGATGGAATCCACCCTGAGCAACAAAGACAGTACAGCCATTTAAGCGCGGAAGACGATAGCTCTCCATGCAGCTGAGGATTTGTGCCCAGGTTCACATTCACAGAGAGCCCCAGCTCCCACCAAACCTCCCTCCACCTCCCTCCTCTACAACAGCATGTCCACCCAGCTCCAAGTAGCTCAGAACTAAGGCCTCCTGTCCCTATTTTACCATGCAGTACAACCTTAGCCATTGGCCACCTCACATTTCTGTCTTGGTTTATGTGAATACACTGTGATGTTCACACCGTGATGGAGTCACCTAATGACCCATTTCCCATAACTGAACTCCTTTATTAAATGGCACGACTCTAACTCATCCTCACAACTGCCCAGAAGAATTTATCTCGGGAACTCCGGCAGTGTGTCCAAGGTCCCCACGTGGGTGAGGTTAAGTCACTGTTCTGAGTCTAAGTCTGAAACCTGCAAGCCATCTGTACTGCCTCCCACAGCCCACCTCACACAGACATGCAGATCTCTTCAACCCTGGAGGCTTCCTGTCAAGCTCACTGCCACCATCAGCTCCTCAAGACCAGCCAGCTTTTTGGATCTCCAACCACTTCTCTCTCCATCCTTCCAGCTCATAGGAAGCAGAGGCATCTTCCAACAGATGTCCAAAGCTGTCAAGCTAGCTTTGATGGCACTGACTCCAATCTCCAAAGCTCCTGATGACCTCATAGTGCAGGTCATATGCAGAGCTTGGGCCATACATCCTTCCTCTCCAGTTGCTCTTTCATCCCCACACCAGTAACAAACTGTGAACTCTAAGGCAAAATGCTGTTATAATCCATTTCCTGTTGCTATGACTGAATATCAGAGACTGGAAATTTACAAGAAATAGAAGTCTATTTAGCTCACAGTTCTGGAGGCTGGGAAGTCCAAGAACAGGGTACTGGTATTGGCTAAGCAATCGGTGAGGGCCTTCCTACTGAATCCGGACCTGACATAGGGCATCACATGTGCTCGTGGGGCTCTTTTCTGTATACAAAGCCACCGGTGACACCACGGGGCCTCCCCACTCATGACCTCATGTGATACTGATGACCTCCTGAAAGTTACTCTTCCAAACACCATTAACACATGAACCTAAGGCTTATCCAGGAACTTTTAAGGACATACAAACCACAGGAGATACCACCCAATTTTTCCCTGTCTGCTCCTGTCTATCCAGTAAGGCTGGTCCAGAAGCAGAACACTACAGTTTTACTGAGACAGCCTTCCAGATCTGCTACATGAAAGGACTCTTTCCCCACAGGCCCACCCTCTTGTATGCAATGCTCATGCTTCTCCTTTGGTGCCTACTTTGTCTCCCCCCAGCAACTGCTGGGTTGCAATTTCCTTCTCTCCCATTAGAGCTCTGACACCTCTCACAAGCAGGACTACATCTGATCCTTGCCAGCCTAGCATTTAGCCTTTGCCAGCAAGAGCCCAGCAGACATCTATGGGACTGCCACAGTCGAATCAAGTACCCTAAAGCCATGTGCCTTTCAGGACTTCATACCTCTAGTAATCCTGATAGAACCACACCAACATTGCAAACCACGGCCTACAAACTAGAGCTTAATATGATCCTCATTGTCATGTTTCTTGTTTTTGTGTATTTTTTTAAATCAGTACACTTGTCTACGGATACTCCCTAGCTGGTAGAAAAAATTTACTTTTCTTCCTTGGCAGCAGCCTTTGGATGTTTGTAGCTATCTCAAATATTCAGAACACCAACTACCATCTGTCATCTCTCCATGAGGTGGTCAGAATAGTCTTCTGAGAATGCTAACTTAATCCTGTTACTCCTGAAGCTGTACACCTCAGTGCTTCCAGACTGCTCAATTGTGGCGTTCCTGGTCACAGCTCACAACCCAATGTGCCCACCTTTACCACTGAGCACCCCTGCACAAGCTCTTTGCACTACCCGAGATGCCCCTCTGCTCTCCTTCACCAGGCCCCTCTGTCCATCTCCTTGAGGTCCCCACCCCAAAGCATGATGTGTGCACCTTTCTATGTGCTGCCCATGGGCACACCCTGAGCTCTAGATGGATGCCATACCCCATCAGACTTGTCAGAGCTTTTTCTGCTAAATCTACAACATAAGCTCCCTACGGGATGTCCTCAGCACAGAGCTAGGCACATGGGAGGACTCTGAAAGTCTGGTACACAGATGAAGGAGCAACCAAAGAGCAAAGGAACAATTCCATTCAAAGCAGACTTCTCCAGAAAGCTACACACACTGACAGCTATGTCTTTCTTTCCAGAAAGTCAGCTTGGTATCCTCACAAGTGGAATGTGCTCCATTTCAATTTCACACTTCAAATCAGGCATAAAATCATTATATGAAAAATCTGTGGCATGATGATTCAAATAATTGTTGGTCAATATTACGATTGTTAATACTCAAATTTTATTCACACTTCAATATGGTCTATTTTGTAACATCTGTTTGTAAAAGCTGAGTTTTAAATACTCAGCTCAAAATGACTGACAGCACAAGTTAGCAGATACTGATTATCATCCAAACACTGTGCTTTCAAACGCCTCAAGGTGTGGACACATGGACTCCTGCGCTGTGTGTCACTGCCTCATGTTGACAGCTGCTCTATCACAAGGCAGCTCTTTCCTGATGGTCAGCCCCAACAACGAACCTCACAGAGCCATCCAAAAGGAAGGGGAGAGTTAAATCTGAAAATTAACCCAACAGTTGATGCCATAACCAAAACTGGCACTTTTCAATTCTGGCTGAGCATTAGGGCCTGTATTGGCTACTCCTGGTCATTGTCTTTCTTCTGGCTACACGATCCCGACTTCCTTCACACAGCACGGGAGACTCCAGACCGAAATGGCAGTGGGATGGAACTACATGGTGCTCCAGCTGCAGGAAAGGCAGGTGCTGCTGGGCTCCAGAGGGAAGTCCAGAGAGGCCACGCCTCTTGCCGGAGAGCAGAACACACTGCCTTGAAATAGGGCTCATTGGCAACAGGATGGCTGTGATCTGGTTATTCTGAGAAACTAGACACAGAAGCTTTGGAAACAGAGCAGAAGTGACCCTATTGCAAGGGAAATTGAAATCTCCAACAAAAAAGCCCATTCATGGGGTGACTGCCTCTTGGCGGCAGGAAGACAGGAGGATTCTAAATCACCAGGGACTCTTATCCATGGGGAAGGCATCAACTTAAATCTGCATAAGACACCTTAGGCTCAACTGCTTTTCTTGCTTGCCCCTCCACAAATGGCCCTCTGTAACCCTTCCTTGCTTTAGCTGATGATGGTATTTAAGCCTGAATTCCAAGTACTCACTGCACTTCTTGCAGGGTGCCACCAGTCTGATTACCTGAGGCTCCAAGGTCAGTGAATGCTTCCTGACGTAGTCATGCACTATTCTTCTAACTACAGCTCTGCCCAACCTCAGTTTTCCATCTGTCCAGTATCACGTAGAAAAGAGATTTGCATCCTTAGATTTTTAATGAGTCCCCTCACCCTTTGTGTGCAGGCTCCAGGAAAAGAATCCTACATCCCTCACCTCACCTAATTTCACTCCGTCTCTGTCCCTTTGCTCAGAGTCTGCTCCTTCTGGAACAGAAATCTTCAGTGCAGACAGCTCAAGAGAATGACCCAGATAGCTTTTAAACAGGCTGTAGCATATGCAATTGGGCTGCAGCCTGTGCTACTGGAATTTCCTCTTAAAAGGTTTTGGGAACTGCAGAACTATCCAATCAAATGGAGACTTAAATGCAGTATCATTTTGATGCTAGGGTCACTGTTTAGATTGTTTGTATTAAGGAGTACAGAAGTAAAATGGAGTAGCATTGTGCCTTAGTTACTTTTTTCTCATTGCTAAGATAAAATACCCAACAGTCAAAGTCAGAGGAGCAAAGTTTATTGTAGTTATTGTTTGTAGAAGTTTCGGTCCATAAGTGGCTAGCTCAAGGCAGCGTGGCGTGGCATAGGGGCATCGCAGAGGAGAAACAGTTTATGGCAAAGCAGGGCAGGCAGAAGGCAGCCAACAGTGAAGTAGCAAGCAGCAAGCCAGGACAGCAGCCCTCTTTCTGTCCCTTACAGTCTACCCAGGCCCATGCCCTTAGGATGGCTACCACTCACACCCAAGATGGGCCTTCCTACTTCCACATGCAGAACTGTGCCAAACTAATCAGTGGACTGATTTAGTACCACACACCCTAGATCCAGCCACCTCTGAAAAGCCCCACTATGACCGCATGAGGCCTTGGGGGACATCGAGACACAGCCACAACACACCGGTTCTGGGCACCCAAACTGGGGAGCTCAACATGGAGTCCCGGGGCCCAGTATGCAGCTCTCAGCACAGCCTCAGCTGCCCTTCTGAACCAGGCTGCAGACACAGCCACCTTCCCTGAGAGCTGACCTCCCAAGCCGCTGCTCCTGCACAACAGACCAGTTCCCCAAGCAACCCGAAGATGACCCTGTGCCCAACCCCTTTCTCACAAGGCACTTTAACTTTCACCAACAGGGATGGACAGTAGTTCCCAACTAACAAGTGATGTGATTCCCACCCCCTCAGGGTTTAAGGCCATCAAAGAGCCACCATTTTGTGAACCTTGGAGTACATTTTTAAGAGTGTTTGAATGTGTTTTCCACACTGAAATCCTAATTATCCCAAATAAATGTAGTTTCCTTTATTCTCTATTACATTGATTTTTATTTGGCAGTGACATTTACAAGAGATGAAATTTGAGAATGCAGGACTAAAAGCTTTCCTGGACCCTGAGGGACTGTGGTTGGTAATTCTTTGGGCTGGGGGTCTTGGTGAAAACAGGACACAGGTAGAAAATAAACCAGGTAATGTGCTGTGAAAAAGCAAAACTATTCTCAGCAGTTTTATTTGATTTCAGTTGAATGGGAAAATCCTAAGGGTGTTTATTCACTAACTTTCCATTGCCTAATTTAACAGGCATCAACATCTTACATATCTTCTCATCAATACTTTTGATTCACAGAAGGGGAAACTAAGGCCCAAGTCAGAGTGGTTCATTCAGGAATACTACGGCCACCAGAGAAAGAGTCACGGGAGTCGGGGTTTCTTGACTTCTGTAACTTTCTAGGCATTCAGACTCCTACTCACTGACCCAAAGGGCTGGCCTTTGATGTGGCATGCCTGCCTTCTAGCCCAGTTTAGTGGCGACTGGACTGTTACTGGCTTCCAAGGCCTTTCCTTTGCCTCAGGCCCATCAGCTTCACACTGGGTTGGATTATATCACTCTTCTCCCAGGAGAGTGACTTCATTTTCATAACAATACAAACGCTCTCAAACTTAAGACATTTAGAGTAGCTTCCAAAATGTAGGTCTGAAGGGCCTGTGCACCTCCCTGGAGAAGATTCCAGCCCCCCAAGATAAGCAGTATAGATAAGGGAGCCAGGGGTGAACGCCTAGAAGTTCACAGAAAGCAGAGAAATTCATAAGAAAACTCTACTCACTTGCAGAAGGTATCTGTCAAACTAATGTTTTCACTTTGATCTTCACAAGAGCAAAATACAAATTATATCAGCCTTCAACAATCTTCTGCGTGTTGTTTAACCTCATCATTCTGGGCCTTTTAAATGCTGTATTATGCTTTGCTGTAGACCTTCGTCCTCATTCCACACCCTGTTAAGTATAGACTATCTTAGCATACACCCCCCTCCAAGTGGCCATTTTCACACCAAGAAATCCCACATTTTGACATTCATCTGCTATAATTTTGCAACAAAGTGGTAACTCAGATTTAATTCAAGCAAATAATTAACTCCCTGTATATGGAGACAGAATGTGTCTGTGTGTGAAGATTCAGAGTTGCACACTCATGGTGTGAAGCAGTGTGCAGATGTGGACACACTCCTGGTCTCACAGCGTTGTCACCATGCCCGTGAATTCTCCTAGAACTTCCAGTTCACTGCCTACAGCGGTCTGAAATCTCACCCGAGACCTTTAAGATTCAGTTTGGAAAATGATGCAGGTCACCAGGCTTTTTGCTGCGGAACACACTGCTGAACAGAAAGCTTGTGGGAAAGCAGTATCACTGCCTGCTACTCTGCTCACACGTGCCAGCACTTCCTAGTGCTCCATGGATGTTTTTGCAGAGAAAATAAATTGACCAAAAGACTGATATAAAATAATTGTATTAGTGTTTCCTGAATTTCTTGTCAATAAAAAAGAATGCCAGAGCAATGCCTTGTTAAACCCCTTGCCCCCTTAAAAATGAGCAAATTCCATGGCAGGGCACCTGAGCATCTAGGACCCCGCACCCCAATCTCACCTGCCACCACCCTGACATCACTCTGGGACATCACTCTGATATTCAGCAAGCCATGCTGCTTGCATTCATTTTTCTTTACTTATGCAAAGGTCTTCACCTGGAACACACTCTGCCAAAAAACACTCTACCCTCTGCCCAGGAATATTCTTCCCATCTTTCCAAAATTCCACTCACCCAAAACCCTACCCTTCTCCATGCAAAATGAAATTCACAGAATAAATGGCCTCTCACCTTCTAAATTATTACAGTCTGTATGGCCTGTGTCTAGATGTCCCCCCAAAGCCGCATGTGATCGCAGGTGGGGCTTTTCAGAGGTGGCTGGATGTCAAATGTGTGATGCTGGGATTGATTCATGGTGCAATACTAGGATTAAAGTCATGAATGCTACCCACACCAAGGGAGAGGCTTGCTACTTGCCTTGCTTGCCTCTGCCGCCTCTGCCATGGACTGTTTCTCCTCTGCTATGCCCTTCTGCCTTGGAGCCAGACAGTTAGGGACTGAGGTCTCTACTGATTGTGAGCTAAATAAACCTTTTCTCCTTAAACCTAGGGTGTCGGGTATTGGTGTGCACAACCAGGTGGTGCACTTAAGTGCTGAGCCCAAGCTGGCTGGGGCCGCCCAGTGCCATCAGCAGAGGACAGAGGCACATCCTGCTCATCTCCTGCTGACTGCCTCTCAGTGTGCCTAACAGGCGCATTCAGCAGACATCTGTAGAAAGAACTGGTTCTTGGGAAAAGATATCCTCTTCCCTCAGACATAAGCAAATGGATCCTAGGCCGGTGAGGTGAGGGGTTTCAACCATCCAATGAGCTTCCTGGCAAGTTGAGTAGCTCTAACTTCAGCTACCTTTCCAGGCCTGATGAAAAATATTCAGGTTAGTTCATGACACCAAAATGAAAGAAAGCAAGCTAAGTTTTTACCTCACAGCAAGTGACTGGCAATGATGCTTCCATATGAAGTCTTTCTAATTTCTTTATATTTTAATTCTTTATTTTGAAATAATTTCAGGCTTATGAAAACATCATGAAACAAGAACAAGGATTTCCCATGTATCACTGATCTAGCTCCTACAAATGTTAGCATCTTATACTGCAATAAAATGATCAAAACCAAAAAATCAACTATATTAAGCAATTTGCAGATCTTACTCAAATTTCATCTGCCATTCCACCTACGTCCCTTTTTGCACCACAATCCAGACTGGGACCACACTTTGATAGTCTTCCTGAGCCTTAGACACCAACTCAGTCTTTCTTTGCTTTCATGTCTTGACACTTTTGAGGATTACAGGCAAGGTATCCTGTGAAACGGCCACAATTTGGGTTAGTCTGAAAATATTATGCGGAAAATTCTAGCAATAATTCCTAAACTTTAAGCTTCTTTTTCTTACAACACTATTAAAATTGCTTTATTTTATTAGTAGGTATCACTGCTCATCCCTACCTGTGTCTAAGGTATACAGTGGGATTTTCCGTAGGTATGTGGACATGCACAGGCGGAAACATGGTCCACACAGGGCGCACCGCCTGGTTTCGGCGTCCACCGCGGCCCTGCAAGGCATCCCTGCATCTCCACACGGGGCGGCCAGCGGGACAGCGCCTTCAGCCGTGTGGCCGCAAGCCTCGCCCCGCCCGGCCCCGCCCCGCCCTGCCCTCTCCCACTCGCCCGACAAATGCACAATGCGCGGGAATGAGTGAGGCGCATCCTCGGCCCTCGGCCTACAGCTTCACGCAGCTCCGCAGCTGAAACCCTCACATCGGACCGGGGCGGGGGGGGGGGGTCCTCAGGCCCCCAAGGGCCAGGCGCTAATTCCCCTGTGTGGCCGGGAGACTTCCTGCTTCCCGGAAATGTCACTTTCCCCTTTAGCGCGGGGGGGGGGGGGGCTGCTCCCGCCCAGCAGCCCACCCTTCTGCTCCCTGGGCACGGATACCCCTTGCGGCGCATTCCCTCCCGCGGTGCACGTGACTGTTCCACTCTCACCACGGCGGGGCTGCCCTGACCCCTGACCCCGGCCGGCCTGCGTGTGCGCCCGCTCTCCATTCACTGATGTGACTTCGGTACCCAGAACAAGGTGTGAGGCACGGAGCGCTCCTCAGTATCCCACGGGACACAGATGGCTCGCTCACACCTGGCAGGAATACTGTCTCCAGGGCGTCCCTGCATCCACTGTGCTTTCTGCAGTTTCAGTTACTCGTGGCCAACAGGGCTCTGAAAATATTAGATAGTAAACTCCAGAAATAAACAGTTTCTAAATTTCTTTTGCTTTTGTTGAATTGTACTGTGGTTTTGTTTTTGTTATTTTGAGATAGGGTCTCACTATGTAGTCCACATTCCAGCTGGCCTTGAACTTACTTGCTAGTCCAAACTGGACTTGAACTGCCAATCCTCCTGCCTCAGCCTCCTGGGTGCTGGGCTTAAAGGTATGCACCACCATCCCCCCAAATTTGTAAATTTTAAATGGCTCGCTACTCTAAGTAGCATGAAAAAATCTTACAATATCTTAATCCATCCTGACTGGGGCCTGAAACCTCCGTTGGTCCAGCACATCCACGCTATGTAAACCACCAACACAGTGTTCATCACTGGTTAGCTGTCTTGGTTAGCACACTGACTAGCACAGTGATTCAGTGCTTGCGTTCAGTCATTAATGACTTCAAAACATGAGAGTAGTGATGCTGGCAATTCAATTAGTATATCAAAGAGAAGTCTTAAAATGATTCCTTTAAGGCTCCATGTAGGACACATGCCTGTAATGCCAGAACTCTGGGAGGCTAAGGCAGGAGCAATTAAGAGACTTAGCAAAACCATGTCTTAAAATAGAAAAGGGCTAGAGATGGAACTCAGTGCAAAGGGCCTGGATTCAATCCTCAGTACCACAGAACACTGAGAGAGAGAGAGAGAGATCAGCCATCTACTTTTTGCTGGCTATGGAACAAATTACCCAGTCACACTTCAGTTTCCTTATCTATAAAACAGCATTGCTAATAAAACACTTTCTTCATAAGGCCATCATAGGCAATAAATTATTTCATATATCCGAGCACTTACTTATAAATAGGGACTGATAATTTATTTTTATCAAGAAAATATGAATAAAACTTAGGCTCAACCTTTAGCCTTATAATACTTTTATCTGCTATTGTGAAATCCCTTTTATTTTCAGAAATGTGAATTAATAAAATCTCTCTCTCTCTTTGAACAAAATCAATGAAGCTATTCCCACCCAAAGGGTATGTGTGTGTAACTGACATTGATTTCAAAGTTTTGCAGGACATATGTGACTATTAAATAAAGTGAAGGAAATCACCAGAAACAATACAAGAAAAGTTAAAAACAAACCGATAGACACATATAGATTAGCAATATATATGAAAATTAATTCAAAATGGATCAGAGATTTCAATGTTTAGACCCACACCATGACACTCAGAGCAAAGGGCAGAGCTGTCTGTACCCAGGTTCATATTAGTGTCACTCACGATAACTAACATGTGGAAGAGATCCATCAAAGGATGAACAGATAAACAAAATGTGGCCAAACATACAATATGATATTTAGCCTTACAAGGGAAGAGATTCTGAGGCATGCTGTAACATGGATGAATCTTAAGGACATTACACCAGTCTCAGAATGTATGATTCCATTTACATGAGGAGCCTACAGGGCTCAGAATCTCAGAAACAGAAAGGAGAGGGTGTGCCAGGAGCTGGGAGAGGGGAGTGGAAAGTTATCACTGTGTGGGTGCAGAGACCAGTTGTAGAAGATGAAAAGGGGTACGCAGATGCACAACATCAAGAACATATTTAATACCAGTGAACTGCACATTTAAAAGAGGTCAAAATAATAAATTGTACACACTTTACCAACTTAAAAAACTTTTTCAAAATAAGCTACTTACACACTGTGGCATCTTTGGTGAAATTACAGAAAGTTCTTTTCCCAGAAGTATAAGGGAGGTGAGGAATGTACTTTTCCAAAACCATGACAAAATTATGTCACAATTTATGGTTGGTTTGAACCCAAGGTACAGGGAATTTCCTTTACCCAACATCTGGTAGGGAGGAAATAATAAAGCATGACAGAAATTGCTGTCTTGGGGACTACTCTTTCTGAAACTGTTGGTTGAAGGCCCTACCGACACCTTTCATGTGGAGCTTGATGAAAGCATACTGCCAGTGTCACCCTGTGCCACCTGAGCAGGGTGGTGAGCCCCTGAGAGGGGAGGCCAACAGCCGGGCTGTCATGCAAGGGGCACCTTAGGGCTGTGACCGACCAGGCACAGGGTCGCCGCCCAAGCAAAGTGACCACAGCCCTGAGCCCCTCCATGTGGCACAGACAGCTATCATGTTGCTGAGGCTGAGGGGTGGCTCCCACGACCACCCTTGGTATCTGCGGGCTGTATCAGCAGAATGAGCCCCTGGGGCCAGGGGTGACTTGAATGCATCTCCCTATGGACATCGCAGGATGGGGTTCCGGTGGGTACGGCAGCCGGCAAGCGAGCAAAGAACGCAGCCTGGAGGGGTGAATACCCAAAGGACAGCAGGACTTGGCAAAGGAGGAGGAGGAGAAAGGGCCCACAGACACTGCACAGAGGAGAGCACCTTTAAACACACAAACACCCATTGGGTTCCATTTGGAAGGAGTGCATTTTCCCATAAGCATGACAACTGCCAAAGAGCGGCCTTCCCCTTGGGGTTTAGCCTTCGTGATTTTCTCTTAGCCTCTTGAGTCACCAAAGGCCTCTAGGGAGAACTCTGCCCTCTCCAAAGTGCCACCTTACTCCCAGGCAGGAGAGAAACCCGACATCTGTTCCCACCATGCACTCTCCTGCTGGGATGACCTTACCCAAAGGGGGTGGGCACGGAGTAGGGCTGAGCCTAACATGTCAAGTAAAAGGAGCACAAAATGAGTCTGCAATTATTTGAAACCAGATAAGCTGTGTTTCTTTGCCTATGCAAATGAAAATATTTTCATCAAGATAAAAAGTGAAGCTAAGGCTGAACTCTGCAGGCCAAAAGGACAAGATTCTTCTGGTCAGTTCTCATGCTTCTGCTAATGTCTATCTGTTTACTGAGAGACTGCTGCACAGGAAGTGGGAAAGACTGGGGGAAATTTGAAAAGTAACAAAAACACAGGATAAAGAATACAACTTTCCAGTAATCTATCCATGGGAAAATCAATATTTTGATTTATTGCAGGCTCTCTAGGATGGATGGACGGATGGATGGATGGATGGATGGATGGACAGATACAAGTGTACAGTAAGTCCCTGACTTACGAACATTCAAGTTCCAAACTTTCACAGATGTACTTTATAAGACTCACTTTGCCGGACTTAGGAAGGAATCCGACCACGAACATTCTCCCAGAACAGAACCTGTCCTTAATTTGGGGAGTGACGGTGCCCTAATACTGTCATAGCTGGCGGCCAAGGGAACTGCACACACCGGAGCACACACAGGAGGGAGGGCAGCGCAGGGCGCCATCAAGCCTGGGCAGAACTACGGGAAACCTTAAAGAAGAATGGAGTCAAGACCCTGCCTGTCCCAAAGAGTGACCTCACTCTATCTGACCCCCAAATTCCTCGAGACAATAACCCTGCCCCATCCCTTCCAATGCTTCGTTCTCTGCCTGCTCTGTGCTGAGTTCCCTTCTCCTCCAGACTCAGCCCGCTTGTGCGCCTGCTCTTGAGTGAGTGAACAGCCTCGCCACTCACACCGTGTCTGCCCAGGCGCTCTTTCTCCTCTCCATCTCTTTAATACAAACACTACTGCAAAATCATTCTGATCTGTGATAGTCATGCAACTTGACATCACTATATGAGCAGTCTCCCATTAGGAAATTGTTCTGAAGACATTAACTTTTATTACTATATAATTTTCTATCATTCCAATTTGTATAGTCTTTATTGCTCACTTAGTTTGTTTCTGCCTTTTTGCTACTTAAGTGACAAGGTGGCGCAAGTCTTTGCTAAGCTCCTGCATGTTTCCATGTGTAGACTGCTAGAGAAGAACCCTGGACGAAAGTTCTCCCTTCTCAAGGGTCTTGGAGTCACTGACAAATTATACAGTTTTGTCACCCTGCCATCCCTGACAGAGCCTTATCCCTGCCTCTTGCCTCCCATAAGGATTTCAATTCCTTTCAGGCTGGAACTTAAAACAAACACCTCAGTGCACAATGTAGACGTTGGCCGAGAATGAGCACCAAGCCTGTAGCTAGTGCTTTTGCACACAGGGCTTTCGATGTGCAAGGCCTGGGGCTTTGACTGCTCCGCTGCCTGATGCTGTTAGCACCCTGACCCCACTTACCTTCACTCCATCACTCTGTCCACTGTCTTCGCCTCCTGTCCTTCCAGTGAAATTCTTTCCCCACAGTGCAGAACCAGACAGCTACAAGCTGAGTCCCAGTCCAAGAACACGGATGTGCGCTTTCGCTCTGACAGTTCCCGACTCCCTGATGATCAGGCCTAAGAATTAGATGTGCTTACTCACAAAAGATTAGCCGTGCATTTTAATAAAACACAACAGATGACATAATAGAGGGAGAGATGGCGGGTTTTGTCATATTTGACACAGTAAACAGAAAGGAAGGGGAAGAAGAGCCTAAGATTTATTGGACGTGTGCAATATTCTTGTCAAATGATATGCTTTATTTAGTTGTTTTTCTTCCTTTTTTTTTTTAATAGTGTCTTGTTACATTGCCCAGGCTAGCGCTGAATTCTTAGGCTCAAGGAATCCTCCTGCCTCCACTTTCTGTGTAACTGGAACCACAGGCATAGGCTCTATTTGAATTTTAACAGCACCTTGGTAGGTAATTACCAAAGACAGGACCTCAGGTCTGGGATTAGAGCAGTGACAAATTGGCCCCAGGAAGCTCAGCACATCGGCATCCAGTGTCACTTGCTTTACCTGTCCCATGCAGCTGTGGCTGGCAGGCAGACAAGGCCCTCTGTCCAGCCCTACCTGTCCAGCACTGTCCTGCACCTCGGGGGGTCTCTCGCTGCCCGGCATCACATGGTCCACACAGTACCCACAGACACCACAGAGGCTGGTTCCCAAACAGCAACAGTGTTTGTCCACAGGAGTGGGACTCTACATGGCATTCTTCCGTCTGCTTGTGTCAGAAAGCATGGTTTTTTAGAAATCAAGATAGCTTTATCCTTATAGGCAGAATCATTTACTTGCTCACAGAATCTGGTTGGTCTGATATTGCTGCTACAGAATAGAAAAATATTAGAAGTCAGTAGGAGTTCAACAGATATTTGTTGAATGAACTGATGCATCAGTTAATTCTCTTTTCTGTCCAAAGAGATTGTCAGGTTACAATGACAGGCCCAAGTGGTTGACAGGTTATGGTGTTCCTTTTCTCAGTGACCAGGTATTTCTAGGTAATAAATACTGGTGTGCCTAGATGGTAAATTTGGGAAAGTGAAATGTTTATCAGGAAAACACTGAAAGGCATTTATAAGCACTGAAGATATAGCTCAGTGACAGAGCACTTGCCTGTCATGTGCAAAACCCTGGGCTCGATCCCCAGTACCACAATTAAAAGAAAGAAGAAAGAAGGAAAGAAGAAATTATGAAATAGAAATAGACAATATGGGGCTAAAATAAAAACTAGTCATCCTTCAGAAAGTAACTGGGATCTGTAAGAGCCATCTCCTAACCAGCACCCTAATCCGAGCCATGTGAGCTCTTCGCGTGCCGGCCGGGCTGCTCACTCCTCCTGCCTCTGATTTCCTCCTGTTTTTAACCAAGCTGCTGACAAAATCATCTTCCTACAAGTCTGTTCTGGGTCTTCACTCTTGGAACTTCCCGGGGCCCATCCTCCTCACATCCCCCTTCACCCTGAGCTCATATCTGTGACATATCTCTCTCATTTCATACTGCTTTTTACATAGCTCCTCAGGAAAGTTCATAATTCAACCTTTTCGCCCAGAGATTAATTGCTACTGTTATTCATTTATTATGCCATGTGATCTTTATCACTTTATCAAGTTCCTGTCAACTGCCAGGATTCCAGTTGGGACTGTGCTTCAGTTATATATTAGTTTAGGAGTGATAAACACTTATACAATATTAAGCCTTCCCATTCAATCACTGTACTGTCACTGAACTCTATTTTCCTCATGAAAATGGTATGCTGGGAGTGGATGATATTAGTTTCTTTCATCTGTCTCTTCTCAGCCTGCAGCCCCTCATCCAGAGCTCCCAGTTCTGGAGTGGTAATGTTCCAGGTCTGAGCCGAAACTGGTTCCACTAAGTGGCTTGGAGCAGTATGGGTATTCTAGCTTCCTGCTGTGAGAGATGGCTGTTAATAGTTAGGTGTGTAATCTTTTACCTACATACCCTCTTGGTTGTTGGTACATTTTTTCATAAATGTCTTCTACTTCAGAATGATGATGAGTGCAACTAGGTGTCTCGTAAGTCTTCCATTAGATTGATGAACATTCTATGCCAGAACAAAGAAAACCCAAAATTGTGGCAAAAAGTGAACACGAAGTAGTTTTTCTGTTTGTTTTGTACTGAGCAAATCGTGGTGTGACACCTTGACAGGAAAGATCACCATCTGGTGCCACAGTGACTCCCCACCCCCACCAACATACTGTCCCATGGGTGTTGACGTGTGCCACGTGCACTTCTACTGCCCAGCGGGCTGGGCTGACATAGACTGGGGAACGGCCCGCAGGCATCGACAGCAGTTTGTGCCCTTGAGCGTGCCTCTTAAAAAAGTAGATTTCATGTTTCTTTGAGGCAAAGTCTTCTCTTACCCTCCCTGCTGAGGAGAAGGGAGAACTTATTTCTAGATGGGGATGCTGGGGGCAGGAGGATGAAGCCAGTCATCAAACAGCAGAGTCCTGTGCACCTAATTCCACATCCACAGTGATCGGGACTGTCACCCACCAAAATAAGAGGTTACACTGATAACCACAGAGAAGGGTGAAGTTTTCTGAATGAGGCATCGGAAACAGCACAGTCCACCCGAATTGTCCACGCAGTTTAGCACAAAGCAGCATCTCACAGGTCAAGGAACTGCATCTGATACGCAGGTCAACCATAAAAATCCCCAGGTATTTCATCACTAAGATTACCAGATAATCCATTTGGGCATTTAACTATCTTTGTAACTCCCCTTTCTTTTCTTCTTGTATTTTTAAAATTTAAACCATACTTCTGTTCAGAAATAAATATCGTGGAAATTATTTTCAACTTATCAATAATAACAAAAACTTGGGCCAGGGATTTAGCTCAGTGGTTTCACCATCTGCTGCACAAGAGCAAGGACCCAAGTTCGATCCCTGGTACCAAAAAAAAAAAAGAATAATACTAAAAAAAACTTTCATTAAAACAGTCAGCATCAGATTCATGACAGTGAAGGTCTTATTTTTAAATTTCATCATCCAATAAAATATCATTTTATATTTACATACATATATTTATATATGTGTATACTTGTCTTCAGGATAGTTAATTTTTTTTTTTTTTTGGTACCGGGGATTGAACTCAGGTCCTTGAAGGATAGTTAATTTTTTATTTTGAGATAAAAACAGATTCTTAAGAAATAAATACACAGGGAGGTTTCGGGTACCCTTCGTTTAGACTTCTCCCGCGGGAACATTCTGCACAACTTAAACACAGTAAGACAAAGGCAATGGCACAGGCACCTCATCAGGCTCACCATTTTCCTGTGCACACGTCTGTATGCGTGCTGAGGGGCTGTGGGTCTACAGCTCTACTCAAGCTTCAGAGGCACTGTAACGTCGCAGGGCTCCCTCCGGCAGCCCCTGCATACCTACGCCCACCAGTCCTCGTCCTGCCATCTCTAAACATGCAACTGACCAGTCTTGTATCTTCTTTCTCCACATAGTTTCATAACTGTTATATAAATAAAATGCAGTACATAAACTATTGAGATTAGGCTTTTAGTAATTTCTGTGAGAGCTATTCAAGTTGCTTTGCACATCAATACTTCCTTCCTTTTCACTGTTGAATAGTATTTCACAGTAAGCAGGTACCATAGCTGACTTAACAGTTAACCTGTTCCAGTACATAGGGTTTCTCTTCAGTTTGTGACTATTAAAAATAAAGATGCAGGGCCAGGGATTTAGCTTAGTGGTTTTGCTGCCTGCTGCGCAAGCACAAGGACCTGAGTTCGATCCCCAGTACCAAAATAAAAAATAAAAAAAAATAAAGATGCAATGAACATTTATTTATAGGGTTTTGTGTGACTATAGGTTTTCAGTCCTTAGGTACAAATGCCAAGATGTAATTTTATAAGAATCTTTCAGTATATTTTCCAGAGTTACACTGTTTTATAATTTCATCAGCAATGTACAGATGATAGTTTCTCCACATTCTAGCCAGCATTAGGTGTTGTTGTTTTTTATAACCATCCTGACAGCTGTTTAGAACTACAGCATCTCACTGTGGTTTAATCTGCGTTTTCTTAATGGAAATGGTGTTAAACATCTTGTCTTTATTTGCCATCAGTACATACTCTTCATGAAATGTCAGCTAACATCTTCTGACCATTTCCTCCTGCCTACCCTCAGCCCCAGGGCTGGTGTCAAACTCAAGGCCTTCCAAGTGCTAGGCAAGCACTCTACCACTGAGCCACATCTCCAGCCCTCCTTGCCCATTTGCTACTTGGACTGTGCAGAATTTTGAGGTTTGTTCATATAATCCAGAAACAAGTCTTGGTCAAATACATGGCTCTCAGGTACATTTTTCTGAGTAGACAGCTCCTCTTTTCATCTTCTTCAAAATCTTTTGCAGATTTTTGCATAAAATGTTTGAATTCTAATGAGATCCAACCTATCAATTTTTCTTTTATGACACTTCCTTTTGGTGTTAAACCTAAAAATTCTTCTTCTAGCCCCAGGTTGTAATGATATCCTTCTATGTTTTCTTCTACTTTTACAATTTACACTTTAGTCCATCTTGTGTGAATTTGTGTATAAATCTGAGACTTTGGTCAAAGTTCCTTTGTTTCCCCACCAGCGTTGAAAAAAACTGTCTTATCCTCTCCTGAGCTGCTTTTGAACTTTGAATAAAAACTGGGTGGGCAGAGCTGGGGATGTAGTTCAGTAGTGGAGCACTTGAAGAACACTAGGTTCACTCTCTAGTACTCCAAATAATAAAAAAAGGAAAAAGAAAGAAATCATTGGAGCATATTTGTGTGGATCTATTTCTAGATTCACTATTCTATTCTGATCTCTGTACCCACACATCCACCGATAACACACTGCCTTGATTACTCTATGTGGTAGCAGGAGCATTGGGTCGGGTACCTACTCACTGTCTACGTTCTTGGAGATAACTATTAGTTTAGTTTAGATTAGTTGCATCTGCGACTTTCCATATAGATTTTAGAATATCTTTGCTTTTGTCTGCAAAAAAAAGAACTTTGCTAGCATTTTTTATAAGGATTGCATAAAACTGCTAACTGGGGAAGAACTGATACCTTGACAGTGACAAGTCTTCCAATTGATGAAAACAGATTTCTCCATTTAGTTAGATCATTTTCCACTCCTTTCATTTTGTGATTTTCAGCATTTTGTAGTTCTCAGTATGTAAGTTCTGTATCAGTTTTATTAAGTTTATACCTAAATATTTCATTTTCTGGAGTGATTACCAATGTTATGTTTTTATTTTATTCTTGTTTTCCACATTTGTGTTAGCATATACATGTGACAGATTATTGTGTTGATGGTTGGTCTACAATCTTGCTGAATTCACTTATTAATTTTAGGAACTTTACGTGAATTCTTTGAGATACTCTGTGTTGATAATTATCTGCAAATAGGAACGGCTTTATTTCTCCCTTCCCAATCTGAATGCCTTTCAGTTATTTTTCTTGCTTTACTGAACTGACTAGAACAAGAAAGCAAAAGGTGGACATCTTTGTCTTGTGCACAATCTTAGGGAGAAAGTACCCAGTCGTTCACAGTTAAATGTGATGATAGCTGCAGGTTTTTTGCAAATTATCTTTGTAAATTCAAGAAATTCTTCCAGTCTGCTGAGAACATTTTCATGGATGGGCACTGCCTTTTCTGGGCCTATGATTTTTTTTTATTGACACGTGGTAAATACATCATTTGATTTTCACTTATTGAACTGGCCCTTATGCCTGGCATAATCCTGTTGGGTCAGGGTTGTGCCTGCTCTGACGCAGTGCTGGGTGTGACCTGAGATGCTTCATCCAGGAGTCTGGGGCCAGTGTTCTTGAGAGGTTTTGTTCTCCGGTTTCCTTCCCTGCACCATCTTTTCACAGCTTTCCTGTCAGTGTAATGCTGCTTCATAAAAGGAGGGGGAAACTGCTCCATTCTCTTCTATTTTCTGGAGGGGACTGTGTATAACTACTGCTAATTCTTTAGATGTACTTTAAGATTCTCCAGTGAAATTATCTGGGCCCAGAGATTTCTTTTTTGAGGAACTTCTAATTACAAATTCAATTCCTGTACTCAATAATGGACTATTTAGATTATCTATTTCATCTTGCAGGGTGTTTTAGTAATTTGTGATTTTTAAGGAATCACAAGTCGCTGAATTTATATGTGTAAAAATTCATAGTATGCTCATATTTTCCTTAAATCATGTTCCTTCCAAACCTCAGCAATTTGTATCTTCTCTTTTTGTATTTTTGCCCAAAATTTATTAGGTCTTTTAAATTGAACTTTTTATGCAGTTGATGTTCTCTACTTTTTTGTTATTCCGTTTTTTTTTTTTCTGTATGTGTGTGTCCGTGCTCTGCCACTCAGCTATGCCCCCAACCCCTTAATTTCATTGATTCCCCCTCTTACCTTTACCATATCCTTACATTTTCTGGGTTTGTGGTGTTTATTTTCTCCTTTGATTTTCCAGTTCTTGAAGACGCAAATTTGAGTCTCCTTTTTTTATGTAAGCATTTACAGCCATAAGTTTCCTCATTAGCACTGTGATACTGGAGCCCACCCCCAATTCTGATATGCTATATTCTCATTTTCATGCAGTATTACAGATCTTTCACTTTCTTTGGGAAACCCTCTTTGACCCATACATCATTTAAATGTTCATTCTTTAGTTTCCATGTATTTGAAGATTTTTCTATTGTCTTTCTGCTATGGAGTTCTAGTTTCATTCTTCTCTGGTTAGAAAATATAAAACACATAATATTAAATCTTTTAAATGTAAGGAGGTGTGTTTTATGACTCAGAATATGGTTCCTCTTGGGGACTCCTCTATGACCACTTGAAAATAACTTTATTCTGCTGTGATTGTGAACAGTGCCCTATGATGTCCATGAGATCCCACCAACTGATGGTAGAGTTCAGTTCTGCATCTTGGAAGTACATTCTCCTGCTTCTACTGGGTGGTGGATGAGAGATCAGCTCCCAGCTTGGCCTTGCTGAAACATCTAGGAAGGAGTAGTTTTTTATTGGCCAGAATAGGAAATTCATCATAAAAATTTAAGTTTCTGTCATTCTTATTTCCCATCTCCTCTTCCCTTCCATCTCTATGCCTTCTGACTGTGTTCTGGTGTATTAGCATCACCACCAGAAAGAAGGCAGAAAAACAGAAAGAGTTAGAATTCAAATCAGTCCATTTCATTACTAATTAGCAGCTCTGGGAGATGTTAAGTGAAGGAAAAAGTGGAAATTACTTACTAAAATGAGGTTTTCAATAATCTGTGGTATTATCTGTTCCACCCAAGCCCTCCATTAACAGTTGTGGAACACTGAGCTGGCAGACCCCATTCCTACCTAGACACCACCCTTCAGTGCTTTCCAAATAGCACTGTTCAGGTGAGATGTTTCCTATCCAAACTGGGAAGCTGTGTGACAAAATAAGAAATATTGACTTTTTTCTTATGAGAACATACATTATGCTTTTACTTTTTTCTTGTTTTGTACCAAGCAAAAAGACCCAGCAGCACGCTATCTTTGAGGCACATTCAATTAAATAAATAGAATCAGGCAGAGTGCTGAGAGATGAGTGAATCAAGATGAAGCTATTGATTTCTAAATCGAAGAAACAGTTTCTGATGGAGTTAAATTTGAACTTCTGCACTCAAAGGGTAGATAACTACCAGAGATACGATAAACCTATGAAAACCTATGATGCAGGTTAGAAAAGTGAAGAGGTCAAAGTAATGCTGTTCTACTGAGTGAATAAGGAAAATGCACTTTTTGCTCACAGCATATTAGAACTCAGAAACATCAAGAATTTTAAAAATAAAAAATAAAGAATTTAAAAAACTTTCCAGGCCAGGCACAGTGGTACACACCTGGAACCCCAGCCGTCTGAGAGGCTGAGGCAGAAGGGTCGAGAGTTTGGGCCCAGCCCGAATAAAAAGGGGCCAGGGATTAGGCCCTGAGTTCAATCTCCTGTCCCACAAAGAGAAAAAAAAGAAAGAAAAAATAAGGGAAAAGGTACGAATAAAAATGTTAAAAGCTTATTTATTTTTAAATTTAATTATGATATAAACATATATTTCTTTTTCTTAAGCTTCTCAAATAAAATTGTAGCATTAGGGCCTTTTTTAGTTCTAAAATGATGTATTATAAAATGCAATTAGCATCTAGAATAGTGAAATCTCTAGATTTTCATAATCTTCTTAGATTATAAAAGATTCAAGAGCTACTGCTGATGAGACTTATATAATGCATTTTCCCAATAGTTCTCCATTATCTGATCTTTTGTATTTTTCATTTTAATGAGCTCGGGGGGAAAAACAGTTTGTAAGCTATCTAGAATTCATGGGATTCCTTTCTTTAACACAGCACATTTTACAATTCGTGGTAATCAAATATTTAAAGTAAAATAATAACCTTTTAAACATCAACTGGCAACAATTTCATTGTGGAAATTCAAACCAGAAATGCAGGGGAATGTGTCCAGGACAACTGCAGGCGGAAGACTGCATTGTTCCAAACTCTACATCTCCAAACCTTGGACCAGGTCCCAGCAGTAATAACAGAGTGGGGATCCAATTTCCTTCTGTTAAAAAAAGAGCTCTCTAGACAGAAGGTCGTGAGATTAGAGATCTTCCACTAATCACCTCCTGCTCTTCCGCCTCCTGATGTGGAGGATGTCTGGCTCCTAATTTTCATGACTGTCCAATATTTTCACTGCACCTTGGGTGAAAATCAATGATATATCCAAATCCTTACCACATATTTTGGGTGCCTTGTGCTGCTGAGTCAGCATTTGAGCCAATGAATTGGGCCAGAGTACAAATCTTACCCCTACTTCTCCAGGCTTCATATTGCCAAGTTTATTCCTTTTCTCGCCCATTTCAGATTTTTTATTTTTCAGGAATAAAAGCTATGCTCTTGCACCACAGTAAACTATAGGGCCCACCCGCATCCCTGATTTTCATAGAGGCCACAGAGTATGACCTTCAAGGAGTGCCTGGCAAGGAGGAGGAGGGATATAATAAATGCCAGCAATTAGCTAAGGTGCTACCCAGCTCCTTACTTTGTTCTACTTGCATATTTTAAAGGCATGCTTTGAAATATTTTTTTAAAACTCACAAACTTAGTGTTACTTAACTAGCAAGAGGCTCTTTTCCAGAACCCACTCTCTCCACCACACCTTTCTGGGTTGGTCTGAATGATAGTGATGCAAGGGACAGGGGCCCAGGGGCTACTTCCTGCCAATCTCCACAATTTCACAATCACTCTACCCTCACCTGCTCTCTGTGATGAGGGAATTTTATTTATATATTTTAATTGACAAATAAAAATTGTCAATAAATCACCACTTAGGATCTATGGGGGGTTGGTTCCAGGACCCTTCCCCCATAGCACAATCTTCAGATGTTCAGCTTCCTGGTGTAAAGGGTTAGTGCTTGTGTACAACCTATGCACATCCTCCAATGCACACTTCTAGATGACTTACAATCTAGATGACTTACAATCTAGATGACTTACAATGCCTATATAGTGTCAATGCAATGTAAATATAGTAGTTGTTAAATTACATTGTTTTTATCATTTTAAATTCTTATATTACTCTTTTAAAACTTTTAAAAAAGTATTTCCAATCCACGGTTGTTTGAATCTACTGATGCCAAGCTTGTGGATAAGACAAGCAACCCCACTGATGGTGCAAAGCATGATATTTTGATGTATGTACAGAATGTGGAGTGCCTACGCCAAGCTAATTGACATATCCGGCACCTCACATTCCTTGATTTTGTAGTGAGGACAAGGGAAACCTCTCCTGGCAGTTTTTAAGTGGACAACACATTATCATTAACTGCAGTCACCACGAGGCACAATGGGCCTGCAGGACACACTGCTGTGCGGCTGAAACTCTGCACTCAGGACCAGCCTCTGCCGGGTGCACTGCTTTCTGGGCAGTGGTTTCCTGGGCAATCAGGTCTTTTTCTGCTTCTGCCCATCTCTTCAATCAACATAGCATCACTCATAATACTCCGTGTTTAAAGTGTCTGTTGTTGTTCTTTTCGCTGCATTTTCTCTGGAGGAAACCGAAGTCTTTCCCCTGTGCGGTGAGTGCTCTGATGCCCAGTGAGAACCTCAGTGCTTCCTTCTCCACTCTCAGCTAACTTTGGAGTTGCTCCAGGCAAAAGAGGTTGATGCCCTCTTCCATAGCCAAAGGGTGCCTTTCCCCAGACTGCACAGCTGGCTTTTATTTCAGGCTCTAGCCATTAATGCCCACCACACTGTTTTACTATCCATCAAGCATAGCACATCAAGCAGGGACTGTGGAGCTGGTACCTGTCCTGGAAGTAGGAGAAAGAATGGAGTGGCAATGGTGTGGGAAAGAACTTAGAACACAGGGGAATCACAGACAAAAGACAGGTCATACATCATTGCACTAGAGGGCTCCAAACTAGGGCAATGGAAAGAAAAGGTGAGATTTCAATGTATGACCAAAATTCCTGGGCAAGCCTGGATGAATAACTTAGATAGAGAAAAGGGATGAAAATTGTCTTTGGGAGTGAATGACACAGGAAGGCGCAGGTGGACAACCCAGCCAACAGTGAAGATACAAGCAAAAACTAAAAAAGGTGGGTAGCAGTCCCATGAAGTATCCAGAAATGTATGGTCAAAGAAAGTGGCTGTGAAAAAGAACTCAACAGTTCACAGTGCAGTGTAGCCCTGTGAAGGGCTCCATGCCTCTCTTAATTACAAATACTTTCTATTTCCAACATGGAAACCAAAGAAATGGATCTAATGCAGCAGAAGAAGACATGCTGAAAATAAGAGGTGAAGTGGGCAGAGCAAAAGCCAAGGTACAGAGCAGAGACAGAGATGAATTCAGATAGCAAGAGAAGGAGAACTAAACTTTAGGACAGAGCAGAATAGTATGAGTGGGATGATGAGAAAAAGACAAACCTAGAAAAAGGTTCTGAGAGCAGAAAGCACCTTTAGCCAACAGAATGACCTTGATGTAAAATAAAAAGGGAGTGGGGATGAGGGGTTGCTATTTCTGGACATGATGGAAGGGTTTTCCTCCAGGTAGTGAGGAAAAATGGTTACCCATTCATCTCAAAATCATTGTGGAAAAATCCAGCTTCATCCAAATTCCCCTTCCAATTAAATGTTAATAGCCACTTAGCATTTTTTCTCTGCATCAGTAGACCAAATTTTGGATCATATTAAAGGATGTCTGACTTTTTATTTTCTCATTAACTACATGGAAAATTGTCCCTTAAAATGTTACTCATGTAGGCAAAAGAAGCATTGGTTCATTAAACAATAACTCCCATCAGTCAGAAGTCTCACTCAACTCCTGGTCTGACAAGATCAAGGCAATGAGACCACCCTGACCCATCCCCCTCAGAGGTAACTTAGCAGTGATGGGTTCCAGAGAGTTATTCAGTTTCTCTGCATCTTCACCACCTGTCCCTACCTACCCCCAACACTCAAAAGCCCAAGGCTCAGCTAAATTACTGAGATTAAATATAGGACTAAGATGAGATTACAGTGTCTTGGTGGAATCTGACCCTCCAGATAAAAATGGCCAATTGGACCTCAGAACTCCTAACAATGTTTTTTTCCAACTTCTTAGGCCTGATGTCTGAGGAAATACTTCTTTTCTTGCATAAAATTTATTTGGGGAATCGGCATTAATTCTAGTTCATTCAAAGAAATGACTTCAGCTTGTATACTCTGTTGCTTACACCTATCTGAATACCAAATATAAAATTAAGATAAAGCCAATTTTAATACAAAGTCAAATTGTGTTTTCTTGTTGTTAATGAGATTGTGTTAGACAAGGTAAAATTAAAAATACTTTGTGAAGCTGGGTGTGGTGACACATACCTATGAGCCTAGCACTCTAGGAGGCTGAGACAGGAGGATGACAAATTGGAGCCCAAGATTTAGTGAGACCTGGTCTCAAAATTTAAAAAACAGAGGGCCTGGAGATAAAGATCAGACCAATAACTTTGGGTTCAATCCCCAGTATCTTAAAAAGAAAAGAAAGAATAGTCTGGAGTTTAATTCATTTTAGCTTTAAATCCTAATATTTTGTAGGCTATAGTTCTCTATTTGTGAAAAGAAACTCATTCTAGGTGTATAGAGCATTTTAGGCAATCCAATAGAAACCCACATTTAGAGAGATGTTTTTTTGAAAGCTTTTTAGTTACATGTATCAAAACTTTAAAAATTCATACTATTTAATTTAATAATTCTGCATAATGAAAAATTCTCAAGGAAATGAACCATACTAGTACAATGATTTATAAACAAGGAATATTCATTCAAACATTACTTAGTCTATCAAATGAGAGCAAAGAGCTTAAATATCCAACAACAGGAAAATACTGTGTGAAATGTATTATTCAGCCATGCAAAATAATACCATGCACAGGTAGGGGTTTCCAGGCTGCCGTTCCACTGCTCCCAGCCCAGACGAGGTAAGTCGCATGGGTGCCAACAGCATCCCCCCCCCGCCCCCGTTGAAATGAGAAGAAACAGAAACAAGCCTCAAAACCAGACTTTGAGATCACCTACAGCAACCCCAAAAGGAAAGGAGATGGAACACTCTGATACTCAACCACCTGGACTCCCTGAACTGGCAACAAAAGAGGATCTGGAAAAAATGAAATCAGAAATAATTTCTCACATAACAGCAGAGATTGTGCCCATAGTGAGGATGATTAATAAATCTACAGAGGACACAGATTAAAAAAAAAATAGAGGACCTGAGGAACATGATGGAATCCCAACATAGGAAACAAATGGAATCCATAAAACAAATACAAACAGATTTCCAGGAGATTAAAAACTCCATTGAAAGTCTACAAAGCAGAATGAGCCAATGTAAGGACAGAATTTCAGATATAGAAGATAAGATTGCAATTAGTGACCAGGAAAAGAAAAATTGCTGCAAAATTATAAGGGAACATGAGAAATCAATCCAGCAGCTGCTAGACAATGCAAAGAAGAATAACATAAGACTGACTGGAGTCAAGGAAGAAACAGGAGAGAGTGCAGATGACATAAAAAACTGTTCACAGAAGTAATGGCAGAAAACTTCCCAAGCAGGGGAAAAGAACTTGACATACAGTTAAGAGAGGCATATAGGAATCCAATTAGCCTTGATCAAAAAAAAAATCTACACATAGGCATATAATTGTTAAGATTCCAGAAACCCAACTGAAGAACAAAGTTCTACAAGCAGTTAGAGGAAAGAAACAAATCACATACAAAGGAAAGCCCATCAGAATCACAGCAGACATCTCAACAGAAACCCTCAAGGCAAGCCATCGAGGCTAGAAGAGCTTGGAGTGATGTATTCCAAGCCCAAAAGGAAAACAGCCTTCAACCCAGATTGATGTACCCTGCAAAGCTATCTTTCAAAATTGATGGAGAAATAAGATACTTTCATGACAAAGAGTACCTTAGAAACTTCATGAATACCAAAACAGTACTCCAAAAAATATTAGATAATATCCTAGGAATAGACAATGAGGACCACAACCCCAGGGAAGCACAGCAGAATGAATCCACTGGGCACAACAAGAAATTAAATGTAAAAGGGGAGAATCCAACAAAAAGAAAAAGTCATGACAATGTGAAGTCAATTCATATCAGTTATAACCATGAATTTTAATGGTCTCAATTCACCAATCAAAAGAAATAGATTGGCAGAATGGGTCAAGAAGCAACATCCAACAATATACTGCATACAAGAAACACACTTAATTCAAAAAGAAACTCAGACTGAAAGTTAAAAGGTAGAAAACAATACTCCATGCAATAGGAACCAAAAAAAGAAAACAGGAGTAGCTATTCTCTTTGCAGCTCAAGTGGATTTCAAACCCAGACTGATTAAGAGAGACAAAGAAGGACACTACACCCTTGTAAAGGGAACAATCCAAGGGGAAAAGGTGACAATCATAAATATCTATGCACTAAACACTAGCGCACCGAACTACATAAAACAAATACTAACGGACATGAAAAATCATATAAGCACTAATACAATAGTAGTGGGGGACCTCAATACCCCATTGTCATAAACAGATCAACTAGACAAAAAACAAGCAACGAAATACTAGAACTCAATCAAGCTCTTGAACAAACGAACTTAACAGATGTTTACAGAGTATTCCACCCCACAAAATCAGGATACACATTCTTTTCAGCTGCACATGGGTCTTTCTCCAAAATAGACCACATACTCACTTATAGAACATATTTAGGAAAGTGCAAAGGAATTGAAGCTATCTCCTGCATATTATCAGACCATAGTGAGATGAAATTGGAGATCCACAGCAAAAGAAACTGCAAAAATTACATAAACACATGAAAATTGAACAACACAATTCTGAATAACCAATGGGTCACAGAGGAAATTAAAGAAGAAATCAGACAGTTCCTTCAATTAAATGACAATGACAATAAAAGATATCAGAATCTATGGGACACAATGAAAGCAGTCTTACAAGGGAAATTCTTGGAAGTGAATACTCATATTAGGAAAACAGAGCGAGCCCAATTAAACAACCTGATAGTAAACCCCAAGCTTCTAGAAAAAGAAGAGCAGGACAAACCCAAAGCTCATACAAGGGAGGAAATTCTAAAGATCAGAGGAGAAATCAATGCAATGGAGACTAAGAGAATGATACCAAAAATCAATGAAGCCAAGAGTTGGTTCTTTGAAAGAATAAACAAAATTGACAAACCCTTAGCCAACCTTATCTGAAAAAGGGAAAAAAAGGCCAAATCCATGCAGTTAGGAATGAAAAGGGTGAAATTACAACAGACCCAGCAGAAATCCAGAGCATCATCAATACCTACTTTGAGAACCTATACGCCAATAAGATGGAAAACACAACAAATGGACAGATTCCTAGATATGTATGAATTAACAAAGTTTAACAAAGATGACCTAAAAATTCTAAACAACCCAATATCAACCAATGAAATTGAAAACGTAATTAAAAACTTAACAACTAAGAAAAGCCCAGGTCCTGAAGGCTTCACTGCTGAATTCCACAAGACATTTACAGAGGAACTACTGCCACTACTGTTTAAACTCTTCAATGAAATTGAAAGGGAAGCAATACTCCCAAATTCATTCCTGGAAGCAAGCATCACCTTGATCCTCAAGGCAGAGAAAGACCCAACTGAAAAAGAGAACTATGGGCCAATCTCACCAATGAATATAGATGCAAAAATCCTTAATAAGGTACTGGCAAACAGAATGCAGAAGATCATCAAGAAGATCATACACCCTGAACAAGTGAGATTCATCCCAGGGATGCAGGGATAGTTCAACATATGCAAATCAATCAATGTAATACACTATATCAATAGAGCCAGGGACAAAAACCATATGACCATCTTAATAGATGCAGAAAAAGCATTTGACAAAATCCAACACCCATTTATGATAAAAACCCTACAAAAATTGGAATAGATGGGCTCTACCTCAATCTGATAAAAGCCATCTATGAAAAACCAAGAGCCAATATTATACTAAATGGTCAAAAACTGAAATCCTTCACACAAAAATCAGGAACAAGACAAGGATGCCCACTATCATCACTCCTGTTCAATATAGTTTTGGAAACATTAGCCACAGCAATTAGACAAGAGAAAGAAATAAAAGGAATAAAAATAGGAAATGAAGAAGTCAAAGTGTCATTATTTGCAGATGACACACTACTCTATTAGAAGACCCCAAGAACTCCACCAAAAGTCTTCTAGACTTAATTATCAAATTCACTAAAGTAGCTGGATACAAGTTCAACACACAAAAGTCAATAGCTTTCCTTTGCATGAACAATAGACTCACTGAGACAGAAATAGGTCAAATAATTCCTTTCAAAATAGCATCCAAAAAACTGAAATACCTAGGAATTAACCTAACAAAAGAAATCAAAAACCTCTTCTCTGAAAACTATAGCAGTTTGAAAAGAGAGATTGAAGACGATATCAGAAAATGGAAAGACATTCATTGCTCCTGGTTAGGAAGGATCAACATAGTGAAAATGGCCATACTTCCAAAACTGCTACAAAGATTCAATGCAATCCCAACTGAAATCCAGCAGCATACTTCACGGACCTTGAGAAAACAATCCAAAAACTCATTTGGAACAAGAAGAGACCCAGAATAGCAAAAGCAATTCTAGGTAACAGAGACATGGCAGCGGGTATCACAATCCCCAACCTGCAACTATACTACAAAGCTACTGTGATAAAAACAGCATGGTACTGGCAAAGAAACAGACTTGAGGACCAGTGGAACAGATTAGAAGATGCAGAAACAACGCCAGACACACTCAGCCATCTCATCGTCGACAAAGGAGCCAAACACCCTCACTGGAGGAAAGATAGCCTCTTTAATAAATGGTGCTGGAAAAATTGGGCTTCAACTTGCCAAAGATTAAAACTAGACCTATATCTCTCACCATGCACTAGACTAAAATCAAAATGGATTAAAGATCTAAATATTAAAATAGAAACTCTGAACCAGTTGGAACAGAGGTTAGGTAGAACCCTTGAAGACATTGGTGTAGGAAAAGATTTTATGAACAAAACCTCAGTTGCCCATGAACTAGCACAAACAATCAACAAGTGGGATCTCTTATTACTAAAAAGCTTCTGCACAGCAAGAGAAACCACCAAGAGTGTGAAAAGACAACCCACAATGTGGGAAAAAATCTTCACCTGCTGTTCCTCAGACAAAGGTCTACTATCTCGAATCTATAAAGAACTTTAAAAAAATCAGACCTCCCAAATTTAAAGACCCAATCTGAAAATCAGCATCTGAAATGAACAGATATTTCTCAAAGAAATAGAAAGAGCAAATAAACATATGAAAAAATGTTCAACATCACTGGTCATTCAATAGATGTAAAGGGAAAAAGTGCTGAGATTCCACCTCACTCAAGAAAGTATGGCTGCTATAATGAAATCAACCAATAACAAATGCTCCAGGCTGTGGGGAAAAAGGAACACTGCTCCACTGTGGGTGGGAGTGTAGACTGGCACAACCACTGTGGTATGGAGATACCTCAAAGGACTAGGACTGGAAGTCCCATTTGACCCAGCTGTTCCCCTGCTGGGGATCTTCCCCAAAGAATTAAAAGAATCATACCACAGTGATATATGTGTTCCCATGTTCAAAGCAGCACAATTTGTAATAGCTAAAACTTGGAAGCAGCCCAAATGCCCATCAACTGGTGGTTGGATAAAGAAAATGTGATTTCTTTTATAAATGGAATACTACTCAGGCATAAAAAATGAGAACCTAGAGACATTTATAGCTAAATGGATGCACATTGAGATGATACTGTTAAGTGAAATAAACAGGACACACATGTGTAAATACCAAATAGTTTCTCTAGTGTGAGAAACTGGAAGTGTCAATAAGGACTAAAAGGTAAAACAGGCAATGTGAAACAGGAAGAAAAGGGGCAAAGGGGAAGGGGAAGTGGGAGGGGTAGGGAAAAGGAAAGAAGGGAATGGAATTAATATGAGAAAATGGAAAAATGGAAACAAAGTCTTTGTAAATAGGGAGAGATGGAGGGGTTAAAGGGAGGGCAGGGAAATGGGGAAAAATAAAAACCAATTTTCCAATGATGAATGTATTGTATACTTAAAATGTACCAATAAAATAAAAATTTTTTTAAAAAGATAATACTATGCAGCTCCTAAAATATCTGTATATATATATATATATATATATATATATATATATATATACATATATATATATATATACACACACACACACACACACATTTTCTTTTGGTACTGGGGATCAAACTCGGGTCCTTGCGCTTGCACAGCAGGCAGCAAAACCACTGAGCTAAATCCCTGGCCCTGTAAAATATATTTAATAGCCTGGGAAATCTATAATATAAAGCTACATTAAAAAATATGAATGAGGGCCAGGGATTTAGTTCAGTGGTTTCGCTGCCTGCTGTGCAGGCACAAGGACCCGAGTTCCATCCCCAGTACCAAAAAAATCCCTAAAAGAATGTATGAATGACATATATAGTGCATAAATAATAGTGCTCACATATTACACCTGCATGAAAAAGTAAAAGAAATATAACCAAAAGAAATATAGTGTATTTTTCTATATATTCAAAAATTTTCTTTGTGGGAACATTTTTTAAAATTTTGGAACATAATAAACACAATTTTATAGAAGTCATAAAGCAAAGTTCATTAAGAGTTCGTCACCTCCACCTTGCCAACTCCAGCCATGTGGACCTTCTCTTCATAGCTCCCTCCGTAGGGTGAAGGAGTTTCCACAGCTGACCCAGTGCCACAGACTCTGGAATCTGGAGTGTCCGTGTAAGAGCCTGCAGGGTGCTAATCACTCAGCTCAGAGCCCAGTAGGAGTGCACCCTGCCCTCCTTACTCAGCCATTCTCCTTTTTGCTCACCTCCCTCCCGCTGTACCTGAAGCAAATGCTTCCCAAGCAGCCTGCACTTTCTGCAGCTCTGAGGACCTGGGGCTAATAGGTGGCGGCCCTCTAAGCATCCTGTTTCTCCGAAGTGGCTCCAGCAGACCTGACAGGCTCCCTCTCAGGTAGCCAAAAGCCCTCAACAGTCCCGCTTCTTTCAAGGATACAAATAGGAAGGAACAGAACCACACAGAACTTCATGTTTTGCACAGCACAAACTGCCTAGTCGGCCTTCCAAGACCACAGGGCCTGTGTCTGTGGACCCAAGCAAACCTGGATGGAAAATACTAAGCAAGAAAACATTCCTCTTGTCATTATTTTATAAACAATACAGTATAGCAAGCATTTACAGACTATCTGCATTATTTTGGATGTGACAAATAATCTAGGCAAGACAAGAATGTGAAGGACGTGTGTAAGTTGTAGGCAAACACTACACTGCTTCTATGGGACTTGACCAACCACTGACTTTGGTACTGGAGGGGTCCTGGAGTGAACGCCCCATTACACTGAGGAGCAACTGTATATCTATCCTCTCATTAAAACATGGCAAGACATCCCAGTATTCCAAATATTAAGGATACGACATTTTGTTTGTGATAATGATTTTACCTCCCCCTCATTTTTCCCCAATGATAGTTCCCTCTAAATTCTTTCCATGCCTTAAGTCTGCTCTGGTCTGAATGTTGGTGACCCTCTCCCACGAATTCATACACAGTCTGGGAGGTGGGGTCTCAAGATCATGGTGTTGGGATGGGGTCCTGGGAGGTGACCAGGTCATGTTAGGGCCCCTCATGGGTGGAATCAGTCTCCTTCTAACAGGCCCTGGCCCTGAGCGAAGACACACAGAAGGCTCCATCTATGCGCCAGATGGAATCTGGCGCCAGACATGGATCTGCTAGCATTTTGATCCCAGACTCCCCTGCCTCTAGATCTGTGAGAAATAAATTTCTGTTGTTTCAAAGCCACATGGTTTATGGTATTTTGCTATAGCAGCCCAAATGGACAAAGACAGAGTCCTCATTTTTCTCCGAAGTTGCTTTTCAGAACAATATCAGTAATGACTGAATGTTTATCTGTCCACTCCCTGTGCCCACTGTCTGGCAGCTTTTCCCCTTTCTTCATCCCTACCCTCATTACAACCACGGCCTGTGTCTGCCCCGAGCCAGTAAGGGTTCTCACACTTTCCTTGACAGACCTGACTCACTCCTGGGCCAGGCATTCTCATCATGAGTTTCTTTAGTAACTTTCTGTGGCATAAGGATCTGCCACAGATGTTGCAAGTCTGAAGAGATAAAAGCTGAGTGCAGACTTCTGTGCTTAAATGGGGCAGCGTGGACATCCCAGGCTACCACCAACTGGACTCCCTATGCGGTGCATTCCGTTGGTCATAAAAGCAGCCCCACTACTCCAGGGAAGGCAGACCATTGAGAGCGAGCGGAGCGTCCAAACTGCATCCAAAACCCACTTACTTACCGCAAGGCGCCAGCACTACAGTTAAACCTGAATACCATGCTTTTAGTTTAGAAAAAACAACGCACGCATTAACGTCTTTTGTCTTAAAAGGAAAACAGCACGGGTGCCACGGGTTCACCACCACTGCACTCATCAGTCTCCAAAGTCTACGTGTTTAGAACGGAAGAGAGCAGCTGCCCGAGAACACACTTGTCAACACAGAGCAATGCAGCTAAGAAGCCACATCAGGAAGGGGCTACAGGAGGCAATTTCTAAGTGATATTAGTTATTCTGAAAATCAGAAAAAGTGCACTTCGTTGTCTCCTTCCAGCCAGTTCAGTGTTAATCAAGGTGCGCCAATGAACCTGGATAGATTTTAAAAATCTAAGCATATTGGCTATTTTGGACAAAGCTAGTTAGAAAAAGTATAAATTACTGACATTTCACTCTGAAGCATAAAAAAGTGTCTTTCATACACATTCTCACACCCTTACACATCCCTTTTGCAGCTTCCCAGCAGGCTCTACTCTCAGAATAATAAAATTCTGTCCTGTTTCATTGTATATTTCAGTTTTATATGATGATTGTTGTTGATTTCACAATTTCCATTATAATGAAGAAAATCTCCATAGACCTGCAATCTAGAAACATTCACAGTCATCAGATGAAAGACGCGGAACATACTTCCTAACAGGGGAGACTGCTTTCTGCTCCCCCGGCTGGTTAGGTGGTGGTTTCTATTAATACTGCAGCACGCGCAGGTTCCAAGTTTTCTGTCTGCACATAACTGCATAATCGAGTTCAGACTTGGGCAAAGGTGGCATATGAAGAAACTGGATGTGTCAATTAATAGACACTTACTTCTCTTAGTCTCTGTTTAACAAATTTCATCTGCTTTCTTCTGAAGGATGTGGAAGAAGAAAAGAAAAATGTCTTTCATTGTTTTAGAAACTGAGAGGATAAAAAGAGAACAAAATGCTGAGGCCAAGTGCCCCTTGAGGTATCCAATGTGGAGAGAGAAACTAGCCAGCGAAACCATCCTCGCTTGTCTCCTAGCGGGAGGTAAATGTTATGCAGGGCAGCAGGTGAGAAGCAGGCAGGGCATCTGCTCCTCTAATTGACCTTCTTTTATCTCAGGGAGCCAGCATAGGCCTGTGATCTCCCCCACCCACTGACTCTCACAGTTGGCCTACCCTGGATGTGCCACCTTGGCCACCTTAGAGAAAGAGGTCTGCTTCTTTTATGTCTGAACTTTGCATGAAGCAGCCATGCCCCTTGTGCTTCTGACAGAGACAGAAACTTTGATTAATATAAGTGTGGGGCTACCATGGCAGACAAATTATTTCAAGTATTAAATTAGGAAATTAGTTATTTACTCTCTTTAGGCTGCTAAATATTCCTCTAACCAGCTATTAAACTCCATTGTTAGCAGGATTTTACCTACAGTGGAAAAGAAAATTATTATTATTATTGTTATTTATTATTATTTTGAGGGATCACTGACTGCTTCTAAGTTTGGGTCACACTATACATTTTGATCAATAGCGTCCTATATAGGTAGTTTCCTGATTATGTAAGAATTTGCATATCTATATTTTTCTTCCTAGAATAAAATTAAATAATTTCACTTTTTTATTTACATATTGTTAGTACAGGCAAACCAAAATCTTCACCCCAAACTTTGATTTTATATATATGTAAAATTCTTTTTTACTGAGACCAAGAATCACATAAAAAAGGTAGAATGTGTTAAAACTGTATTTTTTATAGAAATGCTACAGTATGCAAACTCTACCTCTAGGGTCTAAGTTTATAATTATCCTCTTTAAATGCAGATTTATTGTCCCAAATTGGCTGAATACAACAGAATAGATGATGACTATGCTTGCATCCTCTTCCATTTGGATTGGATTATGGAGTCAATGTTAAAATTGTGAAATTTTATCAAAGTACTGAAATGGCACAGAAGATTCAAAACTGGGCCATGCATGAAGTTGTGCAGAAGTTTTAAAGCTCTGAGTATGTACAACTTGGTACCCACTGACATTAACTCGGACACCTCCAGGGTAGGTGGACCTTAGGTGGTTAGAGAAAGGTTATACTCTGGATACCAAGGAAGCACTGCCATACTGCTGTTAGGGTTTGTGTTCAGACGTCCCCCAAAGCCTCAGGTGGATGAGGTGGGGCTTTCCTCTTCAGAGGCAGTTGAATCTGGAATGTGTGATGCTGGGGTTCAGGGCCTGTGAATACTAAACCACTACCCGTGAGTGACTGGTTTAGCACCACCCTAATCAGGTAGCCTGACTAAAAGGGGCAGAAAGACTCCATGAAGGTCTCTTGTTGCCTTTGCTGCCTTGTGTGCACCATGCTGTTTCTCCTCTGTGATGCCTGTTTGGCATCCCTGTCTTGGAGCCAGCTGATTATGGACTGAAACCTCTAAGAACTGCAAGCCAAATAAACCCCTTCCCTTTTAACTTTGGGTGTCAGGTATTTTGTCTCAGCAAGGAGAGATAGCTAACACAATTCCATTGCAGGTTTCGCTCGTAAATTAGTAATTCTAAGTTCACATGAAAAAACTAGCACTGCTGTTTGAGACCTGAATGTCTGTGAGCATGGATGAATATTTTAAATCCTTGCTGTTTATGCACAAAATATCTGTGATTCATAGTATACAGCACAGTAGGCTGAGAAAATACTGGCTTCTGGTACCATGTTGGCCGTGATTGAAGTATACATTTGTAAAGTGCCAGATCAGAGTGGCTCAGTGCCACTGCCCAACACTTGGATAATTAATTAAACCACAGGCAGTGTCAAATGACAAAAGCTAGCAGTCTGTGTAAGGCCAAGTGAAGGTCTCGTTATGTTTCAAACTGCTGGCTGACTCTAAGAAACACAGAAATCCAAACCAGTGGGCAACTTAGAGAACATCCACTTCAGAATTCTCACTCAAAGACATGGTCCAATGGAAAGCCATGGAGGTTGAATGACTTGCCAAGTTCACACAAGCCTTTCCCTGGGATCTAGGGCTCTGAGAACCAGTGTCTTCCATTGCAGTGGGCAATACTGCAAGTTACACCCCTCTGGTCTCTAAGGGCAAAAATACCCTGTAGTATGGAGGAAATTACCTAGGTAATTAAAATTTCAAATGATGTATGATGATAAAGTGAAATATCATAAAATTAGGTTAAACTTTATAGTAATACCATCTAATGCGAACCAAGGCATGCTATAGGAGAAAAGGACAGACCAGAGATGGCTTAGACAAAAGAGCACTAAACTTTCCTTTGCTTCCTTACCCAACACCAGTGGTAGTGCCTGGATCAAACTAGAAACTTCATATATGCAAGGCCAGAGTTCTACCACTGAGCCAAATCTCCAGGTGCTAAACCTCCTTTTCCAAACAAGTTTTCTGTGCTTCTAAATGCCAAAAACAACCAAAAATAAAAGGCATTACAATATATTATGATTTTTAAATCTGTTTACCTTTCTAGAGCTACTTGCTGTACCTGCCCATCACTCACACAGGTGCTCAGTGGGGCCTCCGAGTGGTCCTCACACAGCACTGCCCTGAGGCAGCGCTGTACTCTCTGGAACTGTACCAAAACTCACCCGTCCTCTGAGCTCTGTCACTGTGCATGGTCTGCACGGAATCACACATGAACACTCGTCATGGAATTACACAGAATTACTCATAAGAGGAATTTTGAGATGACTTTCTCCAGAAGATGTTAAATATTTTTCCCACTAGGAGGCTTCATCCAAACAAAATCATAAAGCATACATAAATTCTATATATGATATCATATGCTACCTCAGTACATTTTGTGCTGCTGTTACAGAATGCCTGGGACTCAGTGAGGTGCATAGAACAAAGAGTTCTTCCTGTAGTTCTGGAAGCTTGACAGTCCAAGGAGGAGGGATCTGTATCTGGTTGTGTTGTTTCACTGGGAGGAAAGGGGACCATAGAGGAAAGGAGGCAACGTGAGAAAAATGCCTGCTCAGCCCCAAGATGCAACCTCCAGGCTTCCAATGCTGCTCCCCAGAAACACTGGCCAAGCCCAACAGCCTCAAGCAGCCAAGAGGATAAAAATACCTGACACGTGGATCCCGCCCTTCTGATAGTGGTCTTCAGGCTTTTCCCGTGCACCTACAGCCTTGGAAGGGCAAAACATTTGCAGACTCTACAGGTGATAGCAGACCCTGAGCTCTGAAGACCAATGGTGAGAAATGATGCTCAGAGCTCTGTGGCTTCTTCTGAGAACTCCAGTACCTCTCAAGGTTCTCTATCCATAGTTTTGGAACCACAGGTCTAGACAATAGAGATGGCACTGTTTGCATAATTCACTGTTTGCATAATTTTTTCTGTGACAAATTCACAGGGATCCTCATGTTCAAAGATATGTTTAATTTTAAAGGCTAAACAGACACCCAAATAAGGCAATCACTGCAATAAAACAAATCAAAAGCACATCTTTACCACAAAGATCACACTCAGCATATTCTCCATGCCAGACAGTTTGGTGAACATTCTGGTCTACTTTTAATCTGATATAGGGACCTTTCTCTCAGGTGGATATTTAGTCAGTATGACTGGCAAAAATCAATAATATTACAAGAAATTACCCATTGAGTCTTATACAAGTTTTAGTTTGGATAATTCACATGCACACACACACACACACACACACACACACACTATAATTATGGGTGACCCAGAAAATTCATTTGTTCCAGTCAACTGTAAAGTAATATTAAAAAAATTAAATTTTAAAAGAACAAATGTAATACTGCCATTACATCAAACACAATCAGAGCTATATATCTTTAAACCAGCTGATTTTGTTATCTTTCAAGTCAATACAAAATAAAATGAATATTTTTATGTCACGAGTCACAGCATATGAATTTTGCTAAAATTTTAGATAAAAGAAATTCTTTTATTGTAGAACTGGCGCAAATATGATGATGTAATCAGTAGAACACATTCTCTTTCAAATTAAATAAAGAAGTACAAATTAGTGTTTTACAAAGTGTGACGTTCTGATGTCTTAATTTTGTTATTCTTTTGAGTAAGAATGCTAGGATCATACATGTTAAATTTTCAATTGCTTTAAACACTTCTGTGTGATGCTTAGTTAGGTGGAAAAATGTAAAGGAATGCCATAGCTAATGCTTACAAATGGTTTGTGTTTCTTGATGTGGTCTCCTGGCTACCAAGGAATAAGGAAAATGCACATCCCCAGCCACAAAAATCAGAAGCTAACTCTGTCTTGGATCAATGATACACAGCCAATCATCAGAGATCAGACCTATCTTAAACCTGTTCTTCCAAATTTTGCAGCTACATAATTTTAACAGCCAGCATAAATGGTCCAGAAGTACAGTTCCCTGGAAAATCGGCAAACAACTGACAATTACCACAGTTTTACTGCTGAGTGGTCAATAGGAAGGGAAAGACAGACCCTAATGAATCCAGAGAGCAATCAAAACTCCCCTGTAAGAGAGGTCTTTGGCAAATGAGAGGGGGACCCAGAGATGGAGGAAGGGTGAGGGAGGAGAGGAAAAGGGGATGTAAACACATGTGTAATGCACATGTACCAGCTCCCCACAGGAATGCTATCATTATATGCTGCAAACTTATACTAATAAAATAAAATGAAATTTTCCTATACTGCAGTATGGAAAGGCTCAATCCACATCTACTTTACAAGTTAATAGGAAAGTTTAAGCACGAAAGGATACCAGGAGTTGGTGATTAGAATATTCACAACAACCCTTACATAGGCTGAATTTTCTAAGGGCTGCAATCTTTTACTCTTCTTTCTGTTTTGAAATCAGCATCAAAGCTCCCTAGTGAAAGAAATAACAGCTACAGAATATTTTACAGCTGATCATATTATAGTGGCTACAATTATACAAATTCTGACTGAACTAAGTAAGTTTCCTAAAGTAAAAAGCTATATGCACCATTTTTAGCCAGTAAGATTCGTCTCAGTCATGAGTCCAAATTCTGAGTTATAAAAATATCCCGTTGTAAATTTATGTACGTATTTACATACTTATGCATTCATTTATTTATCTGTGTTTCCTTTGTCAACAAGTACCTGTCAGTCCCTCTAAATGTCAGTCAGTTACAAGGACTGCTCATAGTACAGCCTCACCTTATGGAGCATCTGGTCTACCTGGGACAGAAACGGAGGAAAAGACTGAGCAAACAGACACACCCACATGATACCTCAAACCGCGGTTAGGGTTGTAAGAGAAGAATGAAGTTTCCTGGAAAAGTAGACATGGAAGACCTAATTTAGAGAGAGTGATGCTCACAGCAAAAGATAGAACCCGTGAACACCTAACACAGCAGCTTTGTCACACACTAGTGAGACAAGGTGGGAAGCTCTGAACAGATCAAGTCCCAGCCTTGTCACGAGTGAGTGACAGCACCAGTGCTATTCCTGACTCTTGTTCTCTCATCTGAGAAACAGACACAGTTAGCGCCTATATTACTTACCTCACCAGCTTACCTCATCCAGCTGGAGGTTGAAATACAAAGTAATACCTGATGCATGTTAAAAACGACAAGATGGTATAAAACTCTTTGCTATCAACTCCCTACATTTCACCTGAATGTGCATTATATAACAATTTAAAATATTTGAAATGTTGGTAGGTTTCATTTGTTTCTTCCAAATGTTTGGTACTTTTCAAAACTCAATGAGCAGTGTGCATAACAAGATACCAACCCACAGGACAACAAGGCTTGTGATACCTACAGCAGAACAGCTATCAGAGACACAAGACTACAGAAAATCCAAATAATGAATCCATATAGCTTTACTTGTGAAAATCATGAAGTCTGCAGTCCTAGATCTGAAGCTTTCATTCCAAGACAGACAACCAGGAATATTCCACGCTTACCTTTAAAATCTCTGTCTCTGCACCCATGTAAAGAAAACTACTTCCTGTATTAACATTTGTTCTATTCTTCATTTAAATAAGCACCAAATTTACAAGGTCCCTTTGTTTAACAACTGGCCCAAGAAGGAACAGCTATTTTTGTAACTTCTTTTATTTACTGTCATGTGAGGAAATATAAGCAGTGTATTTTGCCTTTGGAAAAAACAAAGGTTGGAGTTGAAGAAAGAAGCTGATATCAATGTATTAGCAGAAACTGAATTTCCTACTGGACATAATTATTCTTTAACTATATGGAAATAAGCAGATTTGCACCATCAATTCAAACTAACTACTTACTGAGTATATACAATGCACCACAAGATCCTTGAGCCTGAATACACTTCAAGAAAGAAGCCATTCACAACAGGACAACGAGAGTAAGATCCCTTTTTTAAGATATGTAAGAACATAAGCTTTACAACCTCCCTACAGGGGAAGGCAGAAAGCATTTGCTCTGGGCTCTCTATACCATTTGTTCTAATATTAAACACAAACCCCTCTTCATCAAGAGTGTATTATGTAAGGTGTTGTTGGGATCCATCTCTGAACTTCATTAGATGCTTTCTTATCAGTGCCCTGGCACTAATGTCTGATCATAACTTATGCATGAAACATACTGCCAATGAGAAGGAACATCCTTAATAAACAGCCTCACCTCCCCAGTGCAGCAGCCAGGAACCCTACACTGATGCACTCTATCCGGGGTTTTTACCCCAGTGCCTCCTGTGTAAGCAGTTCTCCAACCCCAACTGGGTCAGCAAAACGTTCTTCCCTTCTGCTGAGTCATCCCCCCAGCTTGCTTAGTAATAAAAACATGATAGCATTTCCTACCTTTATACAGCTAATCACAGTTATATGCAGACTCTGAGTATAGCCTATGCCTCTCTGGAACTAATGGGTGAAGGATGGCTCTCTAACCCGGCGCGCTGTGGAATAAGGCTTTGCCGTTAATCTGTGCACACACCAGGGGCAACTGGGAGCCTGCAGCTGAACTACTGAGGGTTAGATGACTCGCAGAAGGGTGGGTATGGCCGTGGACTATGGAACAGAACCCCCAGGCTCCAGCTGTAGGCTCTGTTTGAGGGCAAGGAAGTAGTCTCCTGGGGTTCTGCCTTTTTCGCCTGAGCACCTAGCAGGGTACAGGGCAGGCCGGGTGATCCTTGACAATGCACTAATGCACTCTGCATGAGGCAAGAGAGGTTGTTTAGTATTAAGTTTGTTTTTTAAAAAAATGCCTAAAAGCTGCATTCTCCAGCTTCTGATCCTAGCTTACCCTACCTGGAATCACTGCGCTCTCCCTGTCTTCGGTAAAGAAAGACGAGAGAAGGCACAAATGTGTGTGTGTGCATAGTTTCATACATGAGTAAGACTGTATCCACTCAGCAATGACGCACCTCCAAGCTGCTTCTTGAAGGGTGCTACAACTGGTTTTACCCAACATACTTATTTCACACCTGTATATAAAAAATGGAATCTATGAGAAGAAAATGCAACAAATGAGAAATGAACACAGCAGAACCAGCATAATGGATGAATAGTACTTGTAGTAACTAAGGCTAAGTATTGCACATTATCTGAAAACAATGCTGATAGAACAAAACAGTTAATAATTTATGATTTATATACAGGAAATCAGGAAAAAATAACCCCATAGGTACACGTCCATTAGTATTGAGTTAATTTTAACGGAGTAATTAAATATAAAGTAATGACAAAGTACAAGTTAAATCACAGGAATATTACTAGAGTTTAAATCTAGTTTTATGTCCTTAATACTTTATAGTTAATGAAGTAAAAATAAGTATGTGTAGTTTCTTCTCTGAATTAACAAATCAAATAACAGCTCACTCATAATTATAAGTTTAAAGACCTCATATTAAATACTGTTTGGATTTTTGTTTTATTTTTAAATACTTCCTTAAGCTTCCCGTATGTTCATTAATTTTTATCCCTTTACTTATTTCCCCATCTGTCAATCCAACATGTTTATTATGTATTGAGACCATGGCTAAGTATCAACATCACAATGCAACATAATAATTTTCAGTAAACAACATTCTTGTACATATACAATCTTACTTAAAATAATCTGTGAACCAAATCTCCATAATTTCATAATTCTGCATAGGTTTAAAGTATTAGCTTAAATTTTAAAACAGGAGCTGAGAGAAACAGGAAGTTATGTGAAATGAAATAGTTTTTGATTGCTGTCAGGTAAATAAAAAGACGCACATGAAAAGAATAATTGGAAGATTTAGGAAAAATTGAAATGTACAAGAGCTACACTTGATGAAGCAAACCATGACAAAATCAATATTATACAGAATATCACAATATTCAAATCCATTCTTAAATAGTTTCTACAGAACATTAAAATGAGGTATACATGCATATGCATAATTCATCTATTTTCTATTTCATGTCAGAAGCATTCTTTAGAGGTATCTTCCACATGCACTACCAATAGATAAACACTGTACCTTGTAGTTGTTTAAAGAAAAAAAGAAAAAAAAAAGAAAAAAGAAAAAAGCAGCAGTTTTACTACTGTGCTGTATCTATTCTTGTCCTCTACAGTCATCCCCTCCCCCCCAAAAATCTCAAGAAGCATTTGTGTATTTCTCCCATCTTCAGATACAAGTTTTTCAACATCCCCCTTTCAAAACTGTGTGAATTTATTTTTATTTAATTTCATTAAATACGTACTTAGTCTCAAAAATGTGTCTATGGGTACCTCAGATGTAACTCAGTGGTAGCAGTCTTGCCTTGCAGGCAAAAGACCCTTCATTCAATGCTCAGCTCAACCAAAACAGAAGTGTGTGTGTGTGTGTGTGTGTGTGTGTGTGTGTGTGTGTGTAAACTAGAAGAAAATTCCATGGCATGACCTTCTGTGACCAATTTCTGTTTCTTAAATTTAGCCACCCATTTCTTACCATCCTTACTTCTGTGTCTGTATTTACATTTTGGTTGAAAATTTCATCTTAAAGCATGTCTCAAATCTTGCCAATCACCTGCTTTAAAACATTTGTCATTTACTACAGGCTCTTTGTTTTCCAAAAGTGAGCACTTGAGATCCTTGGTATCATGGAGGAGAGCCTATGTGTGCACGGGTTTGTCCTACTTTCCTAATTTCATCTCTTACATCTCGCTTCACAGTCTGACCCTGCCCATCCAGCCAGCCAGCCAGCCATAGATCCATATGTTTACCATTTTCTTTCCTAACCCGTAGAAACCCTTTCTGCATATGCCAGTCAGAATCCTCCCTCACCCAACTTACGTATACTTTCTGACTTTCTACACCAAAACAACACCCCCTCACTCTGGCTTCTCTTGTGCCACTCTGCTCTGCTCCTCTAAGGGGACTCCCCTGTTCTGCTTTTTGTTATGACCACTGGACACATCTCTCCTAGTAGTTACAACACCCTTCAGCCAGATCATGTCTTATTTAGCAACCATTCTTTTATTTGTAACTTACAACACTTAGTTTTATGGAATGTTAACCTGACTACAGATGCTCATATATGAAACTTATCATTTTCATACAACATGACTGAGTGGCGAGTCTAACTTTACGCTCACATTTTCTGTTCTTTTCCTAAAAAAAATGACCCTGAAAGTGATACTTAATGATTGCTATATTTGAGCTTCAAATATTGTAACTCTCATTGTATACAAATATATTAAGGGAAGTCCAAGTTTTCCAGTGCATGATCTGTTGACTGATGTGTTTCTGGGAGAAAGAAGACATTTTAAATGGCTGTCAGCCACATCTGCCCAAGAGCCTTCAATCTCGAATGCATCAATCCCCAATGTTTGTTTATAATAAATTTATATTTAGAGCCAGAAAAAAATACTGCCTTGAGAGCTTAAAAAATGCATACAAGGATACCATGGCTATGTTATGTGTGGTTGTCACTATAGGATATATGCTTAAAGGCTGTTCAATACCATGACTTAAACCTTTAATTTTTTTTATTATTGAGTCTAGAAAAAAATTGAGACATCTGAATTCATAGTCCATGAACTACAGCAAGTATCGAAAAAGCTTTTATATGTACCAACAGTTTATATAATGCCAAAGTTACTGGATACAAGGCTAAAAGTAAACAAAATGTACCACAGTCTACAATAACACATCTGCCTTATTCTCTTGGTTGTATTAATATTACAATGATTCTTAAAGAACAGTTCAATATATTTTCACTTCCGCTTGACATCCAATGTAATGATTTTTGACATGATAATCCACTAAATATTCACTTAGCTTCTGTATTAAATTGTCTTCTCCAGAGAGTTTAAAGTTCCCAACTGAGAAAAATCACAGATTACGGACAACGAACGTTGAAGATATTAACATGTTCCTTTAAGGCCATAAAACATGCCTTTTGGGCAGAATTATTTTTATAAAATTACAAATAAGTGAAACATACATAATTTTACCTTTTAATGTAAGGTAAAGTCACATTATTCCTGTTTCTTGCTAATACTTTTACTATTACACTACTTTGATATACAAAGGTCCAAAGTGATATGCTTTGAAAGTACATTTTTAAAAATTCACACATTGTAATTTTAAAAGTTTTAGGTGAAGAGTGAAAAAAGTTTGAAAATAGCTTGGTATGATCAAAGATTTCCTCCAATAAAATCCATATATATATTATTATATATGTCATATATTACATTAAAGTCTATAAAACCTAATCTTTAGTTTATGTATGTCCGTATTTGTATAACTTATTCCAATGTTTCTGAAAATATTGTCCATAAAATACTTGATTCAAAACAATTCGAAGTACCCATTTTAATGCGGAGACCTCAAGAATCCACTCCAACCCAGCTGGACCCGAATCCCTGTTCGTGAAGCGCCAGAGAGAAGGCACAGAACAAGTTTGCCCACGTGATTCTGATGCTCCCCACAGCTGAGAAACCAATTGGATGCAACTGAAAACCATACCTTATTATGGTGTCAATGCTGCATGTTCAGAAGAAGTTACCACATGATTCCTTCCAAAAAAATCCAAATGCTCATTTTTAGGATTTCCAAAGTGCCACTCAGTGGAAAACTCAAACCTGTTTCTGAATCTCCTGGTATTTCAGCTCAATGCACAAATGAGAAGGGTCATTTATCTCACCATTTCCTGATGCCCAGAAGCGTTCAGCGCAAGTGCCCTGACACCTTCTCCGCCCTGGGCTCCTGACCTCTGCTTTCCACAGCTCGGAACAACGAACCCATCCGCCCTCAGGCGAGCCCTGCCAGTCAGCGCTAGCCCGGACTCAGGACCTCGGACAGCGCCCGGCGGAGCCAGCGAGGCACGGGCCCGCGAACCTGCCCTTCCCGAGCCGGGGCCCCACGGACACGGCCCTGAGACGCCTCCAGAGGCAGGGGCCGCCTCCCTCCTCTCGCCCCTGCAGCTGCCAACGTCTCTTTCCAAATCGCCGCAAAAGAAGCCGCGAGGACTCTAACCTAGGCCGGGAGCCGCCCCACCTCCCGCCTCTCAGCGCCCGCGCCTGTTGCTAGGGAGGCGGGACGACTCGGGCCGGGGCCAGGCGACGCCCGCGGAGGAGCCGCGAGCACGCGGGCGCAGGGCCGGCCCAGGACCCCGGCGGGAAGCGCGGCCGGGAGGAGGCCGGGGCGCCCGGGCAGGCGGCACTCACCATGTTGACCTCGGAGACCATGTCGATGCTGGCGATGTCGATGTTCATCCCCACGCACACCGGCGGGCCTGCGGAAAGCGCATCGCGAGGTCAGCGCGCTCGGCCCGGCCCGCCCCGCCCCGCGCCGCAGCCCGGACGCGGCCGGCTCCCTCCTCCGCCCAGGCCCGGCGCCGTCGGGCGCGAAGCCCGCAGCGGCCGCGCGCAGCCCACAGCCCACTTACCTCCGAAGTCGGGTCTCAGGCGGATGTCGTAGCCTTTCAGCAGCTTGTCCACCGTCTCCTTCACAAAGGACATGTTCCCGGGATCGTTCACGCTGCGGGCGGTCACGGAGAGCGGTCAGGGTCAGGTGCAGCTCGCCTCGCCCCGCCCCGCGCCCCGCGCCCCGCGCCCGCCCGCGCCCTACCTCTGGGCGCAGCACACCACCGCCACCAACACCGGGGCCGAGAAGATGCCGAAAAGCCTCCCTCCCGCGAAGCCCCACATCCCTCCGCCGCGCCCCGGCACGGGCAGGGGGCGCCCCGCCGCCGTCGCGACCCGCAGCCGGGGCTGCTCCTACTGCTCCCGCCGCCACCGCCGCCGCCGCCGCCGCCGCGCTGGCCCGAGCGGGGGAGGGGCGGAGGAGGAGGAGCGCGGGGGGCAGGGGCGGGGGCGGGGGGCGGAGCCGGCGCGCGCGCACCCCGCCCTCCCCCGCGCGTCCGGCCGGCTCCCAGCCTCGGCCCTGCGCGGGACCTGGGCGCGGAGGCCGCTGCGGCGGGGCCGGCTCCACGGGGGCTACGCCGGCGCGGGAGGCCACTCGGGGCGGCAGCGGCGCGGGGGAGGCCGCCGAGCGCCGACCCCGGGCCCGAGCCTCCCCGCGCCACGACCCGCGCTCGCCCGGTCAGCGCGCTCAGCGTCCGGGCCCGGAGCCGGCAAGTCCCGCCTCACCTGCGGGGACTCGAGCCCCGGGTGCCCAGCGCCCAGCAGAGCCAGACCGGCAGCAGAAGGACGGGGAGCCCGGGGCACATGGCGCCCGCAGCCTCTCGGGCCGAGCCGGTGGGGTCCGCTCCGCCCCGCAGCCGCCGAGCGCGCACGCGGCGCCGTGGGGACCCCACCCACCGCACTCCGGGCTTCCCCGCGGACCCGTCCTCCGTCCCTGCGGCGGCCCGTCACTCTTTACAGAACGCGGCCGTGCAGGAACACGCGTTCCTGAACCCCTGGCCGTTCCTTCCTGCCCACATAAGCACATCCGCACCCCACGTTCATGATGAAGAGAGAGCGGAATCCGCACGTTCTTTTGTCAGTAAACCGAAATTCCAGCCAGACCCGGAGACCGCGACCGTCAGTCCGGGTCGGGGAAGGCCGCTTTCCCGGGACCTGGAGCTGTCCGTGGTCCTTAAAGGGCGAGGTCCCGTTCCCGCGGCAGGCCGGCGTCCTCGGTCTCCAGCAGCCCACGGGCCCGTCGTGTCTCGCGGGAAACCGACTGGCGCACCCCGACGCCCACCTCCCCGTGTGTCCGCGGTGCGGGGCACCCAGCTGCGTCCGGGCCACAGGTTGCATATTTTCTTTTGGTGAATGATCCTTCCCAGATCTCTCTGTACTTCAGACTTTTAATAGTGAGGATGATGGTTATGCGATACTACTGTGGGCAACCAACAGAGCCCACAAATCAAACTAGTTTTCAAGTTCTGTGAACTTCTGCAGGACCTAAAGAATGGTTCAGTGATAGATAACGACTTCTCAGGATCGGCTCATTTTTTTAAATAAAGCTTTTTTTTCTACCATGAAGACTTTATATAAGTAAATAGCTAAATCTAGACCTTTATCTTAAGTTGGCATGTTTCTGTGCATTAATTTTAAATATCTTTGCCTTTTCTAAAAATCAGCAATTTTATTTTTGGAACAGTAAATGTGACTGCAGTACCTGAAAGATTCTGAGATAAATATAGCTCCCTAATTATTTTCTGGAAAAGTCTATTCATGGCTGCTTTGTACTCTGTGTCCTGTTAACATGCAGTGAAAATGTCAGCAAAATAATGTATCTGTTATCATGCACACACACACACACACACACACACACACACAGAGGCACATGCAAAGAGTCATAATTTAGTCTGTTTCTTCCATTTGCATGCACTTCTTTTAAAGAAATGTCCTGGTGGGGATTCTGGCTATCAAAGGTAAAGGATTTGAACAAATTCAACACCGTAGCAAGCATTTCGACCTGCCTGCCACTTCATACGTTCTAATAACTGTGAAAGCACACTACACATACTATTATCCAGCCAGGCACCACCTTACCCGTGCTGTTCTTAACTTTCACCTCTCCTTGGTGTTTTGCTTTTTGTCTCCCCATCCCCCGTACTGGGGATTGAATCTAGGGCCTTCATACTGCACTCCATCCCGAGCCCTTTTGTAGCTTTTGAGACAGGTTCTCACTAAGTCACTAAGGTGCCCAGTCTGGGCCCAAACTTAACCCTGCCTCAGCCTCCCAGATAGCTGGGATCACAAGAGTGCACCTTGGCTTTACTCATCACTGGGCTGCTGCCTCACCCAGTTTTGTAAGAGCCTGATCAGCACTGCACGGGAACAGCCCTCACTGCTCACCCCGTGCCCAGGCTGTTGTCACTCACACCCCAACTTTCAGCTGACAAGGAGATCGAAGCTGCCAGGAACATGCTCCATAACCGCACATGTGCAATCTGAAGTTCTCAGAAGGCTAGAAATCCATAGAGTGGACCTTTGGCTAATGCAAGATAGGACCCAGTGGGTGGAAGGTTCTCTCTTTATGGCCTCCTAAGAAACATTCCAGAAGGCAGCAGTTGTGGGGCATCCAGGATAACCCCTGCGGTGGATCCACCCATGGTGTCCATGCTCAGCTTCGCCTGCAGGTAGCAAGCCCTCCCTCCTATCTGCTCCCACTCTTTCCCTGCCTTGGTCCACTTTTGCTTCAGTCCCATTGTCACTGGGGTCGCACACATTAACTAAGGAGTGTCCCATACATTGCCTCAGGATGTGTTTTCCAGGACTGACCGCAGGCCAAGTCAGGAACCAACTGCTAAGTCATTAGAAAGTCTCACCTAAAACCGAGTCCTTTTTAAACTGGAAAGAGAGGACTTGCTTGTGTGCACAGGTGCTAATAAGGATGCGCGGGTCGACAGGACCCAGGCACACGGTGTGCTCCTGCTGTTCCTGTCACTGCCTATCATGCGCCCACTCCCTCAGCACAGGCTGCACACCCAGCCTGGCCGTCCTCTTGTCCCTCTGGGAGGGCCGGTGAATACAGACACCAGCACCCATGTCCTCCCCTCCTGCCAGTATTACCGAAACCTAGGGTACTTGCCGAACTTGATTAAACGGTGCTAATACACTCCCTAATTCAACAGGAAATTACTCCATCAGTTCTTATTTTTACTTGTTTTTCAACTGCAGACCTCTAGGAGTCACAATGAATAAGTTTCCACCACAGAAGAAAAGGAGATAATGCCACTTTGTTCCTGGCAAAGTGGTTTCATGCAGGCTGGAAGACGACCCGGGAGCTGCTGCAGCCCAGATGCGCATCCAGGGTTCCTGTGCCACTCCCAGAAGACGGTGTGGGAGGGACAGGTCCTTGGAGGTGGGAGGTGGGACGAGTCAGGTCACTGACTTCTTACAGAATTAATATGCGTTTCTTGGGTGCTGTAGCTAGTTCTCTGGAGATACAGTCACTCTTAAAGATTGAGACTAGACAGACACCTTCCTACAGGTCTGTAATCCCAACTACTTAGTAGGATGAGGCAGGAAGACCACAAGTGCCAGGCTGGCTGGGGTGACTCATGGAGACCCCGTCTCAAACAGCAAAGTGCTAGGGATGGGCTCAGAGTAGGGGCTTGCTTAACACGCACCAGGTCCTGGGTTCCACCTCCAGCACTGGCTGGACAGAAAAGGTGAGCCTGCCGCTCCTGCTCTGGCTTTCTGCCTCTCACACAACCCCCCCTCACACTGTCCCTCATCCCCATGCCGTCCCCGTGAGCTCTGCACCAGAGCTGGGGTGATGACAGTGTCATAGCTTTCATCCACCAGAAATCTCAGCAAAATAATCCTCTTTTCTGCAAAAAATATCCTAAGCGGTTTTGTTATAGTAACAGAAAACAGAGCTCTCAGATGGGAGAGAGGAAAGGAGAACGCGAGGAGCCACCACATGGTCATCCTCCCCAGCCTGTTTGTCTGTTTGCCTGGCCCAAATGCCTTCCACCAAACTGTGATGTTTACTTATAGTTGCCTCTTACAGGCTGCCTGGGACATTTCACCCCTGTGCCACCTCCAGTTCCACATAAACACTGACTACACCCTTGTATTATAGATTTTAACTTTTGTTTATACCAGTCATTCTACGTAAGGGGAATTATGCAATGTATATTATTTTGCAACTGGCTTCTTTTCACGCTTTCGTTTCTGAGACTTCACCATGGCACCGCAGAGCTATAGTATGTTCTTTTCATTGCTGAGCAGTAGTCCATTCTATGGTTATTCCCTAAATTGTTTATCTGTTCATTTATTGATGCATTTTCCTAGTTTAACAATTGTCAATAGAGTCATATATGTTATCGATCTCTGGATGGGCATGTGGTTTCATTTCTCTTGAGCAAATCCTAGGAGAAGTATAACTGAATCATGGTAGTAAATTTATATTTACTTTTACAAGGAACAGCCAAAATATTCCAAAGTACTTGGAGGGTTTCACATTTCACCAGCAATGGCTCAGAATTCCATGTGTCCTTCGTCCTCTCTGTCCACTACAGAAAGTGGTATCTCAATACGGTTTCATCTGCATCCACATGTGACATGGAGTACACAAGTAAGAATGTTTCATTTGCAAACTGGCCACTCATGTATTCTCCTTGAAGATGTAATATTTTCCCCCTTTTTAATTACATTATCCATGATTTTATTGAGATGTAAGTGTTGTTTATATATTCTGAATACAAGTCCTCTGTTCAGAAACATATAATGTGAATTCTTTCTCCAAATATGTGGCTTCCCTGTTTCATTTTCTAAATAGCATATATCAAAGAAAACAAAAATTTACTTTGGAAGAAGTCCAATTTCTCCATTTTTTTCTTTTCTGGTTCAAAGTTTTGCTATTTTAGCCAAGAAATTTTTGCCTAAACAAAAGTTACGATTTTTTCATGTTTTCTGTTCAAAATCAGCATTAATACTCAGATCTGTGGTACACTTGTCACTATTTTTATGAGTTTGGGTAAAGGTTCTTTTCTTCCAGATGGATACCCAATTGTTGCAGCATGATTTGTGGAAAATATTATCCTTTCCTCCACTGAGTCACCCCTACAGTTTTGTGAAAATCTATTGATCTTCTATGTGTGCAAGTATTTTTTGATTCTATTTACTATTTTCCATTGACCTACATTTATATCTTTACATCACTCCATACTGTTTTAATTAATATAACTGTAAACATTAAAGTCAAGTAACATAATTCATTTAACTGCTCTTCTACAAAATTACTTTGACTATTCAATCTTTTTGTATTTTTATATACATTTTAGAATGATCATTTCAGTTCCTATGAAAAACATGGTGGGATTTTAATTTATGTTTATATCTGCTCTACAAATGAATTTAGGGGAAATTGACAATATTGAAGCTTCCAACTTACAAAAATTTTATATCCCTCCATTTATTTATATCATCTTTAATTCTTTTCAGATATATGTATTTTCAGTGTACAGATTCTAAATTTGATTCATTTTATATTTTAAGTGGTATTTTAAATGTTTAATTTTCCAATTGTTTGTGCTAATGTGTGGAACTATGATTTTTATATATTGTCATTGCATCCTGCAATTTTGTTCAATGTGCTTATTATTTTAATAGAAATATTCCTTATGATTATATCCAAGAGACTTCACAACGTCTCTGAGTATAACTAGTTTTATTTCTTTCTCTCCAACTTTTCTGGATTTTTAAATTTCTTTTTCTTTACCTACAGCACTGGCTGGAAGCTCCAGGGCAACGTGGAATATAAGTCACCAGAGTGGCATCCTTCCTTGGGGAAATGTCAGGCTTTTCTCTCTTATTTTTTAATGATTAAATTTGATATTAACATCTCCCACTTAATATTCTTCTATTCTCCCCCTTCTCTTTTACTTTTCCCATTCTTGCAGCTCCTGGAATGATTTAGGACTAAGAGGGGACAGTAACTGACGTGTCTGGCATGAAACAGGGTGTGTCGGCACTCTGACTTGGGGTGTCAGAGGCCAGGCACTGGGAGGACAGATGGAGCTTCATGGATGGAGGGAGTAGGAAGGCATTGTGTCGGGTGAAAAGCTTGGTTTGAAAGTCACAGCCAAAGTGAAGTCAGGAGGAAGGGGAAGGAAAGTCTAACATTAGTGTCAGAACCCTAGGAGGGGAGAACAGCATGGATGAAGACAAAGCCACCTAGTTTGAAATCAGGGCCAAAATAAAGTAAGGAGGATGTCCCATGCAGACTCGATTTGGAAGTGAGAGTTTCCAGGGGTAAGGAGGGTGTCCATGTATAGAAGACTGGAAACTCACTCCTGTGAGAGTCGAAGCCCAAGCAGCAGCAGCAGGAGGAGGAGGAGGAGGAGGAGTTAAAGAAGAGCTGAAGCTAATGCTTCTCAACCAGAATTTGTCTACTGGAAATGAGGAGATGGAGCCCGACTGTGTGAGGAAGACACCCACAGACAGGCACTGCATGATGAAAGCATGAGGTGTCCACCCCTATGGCATGGCAGCCAGCCAGGAAAGCAAGGAGGGAAGGCACCCATATGCTAGGGTGGCTCACACTGGGGAGTCAGAACCTGGATAAGGGGAGTAGAAAGTCCACAGGGAATGTGGCTGGTGGCAGCAAGAAGAGACTGGTTATGAGGTGGAGGACTGACCACATAAATAAATATGCTGAGGGTAACAGAAACTAGCTTCTCTCTGTTGCAGATGAGACTTACAAATATAAAATGGGGAAATAATCCCTGTGATAGGAGATTGTGATTTAATGTACTAGTGTGATATTTTAAAAACATATGTATATTTTAAAATGTGCATATACACATACACACGTGTGTGTGTGTGTGTGTGTGTGTGTGTGTGTGTGTACAGTCACCCTCTGTTGTCAGGGGAATTGATTCCAGGGCCCTGGCAGATACCAAAATCTCTAGATGCTCAAGTCCCTCATATAAAAAAGTACACTATTTAGAACTATCCTGTACACCTCCTCTGTATACTTTAATCATTTCTAGATTACTTAATACCAAACATAATGTCAATGCTATGTAAATGGTGGATATACATAAAGTTTAGGGAATGATGATAGGAAAAAACTGTACGTTTAGTGTAAGTCAATCTTTAAAAATATTTTGATATGAAATAATCAGACATGAAAAGATATGAGATGAAATTAGTGAGAACATAAAAGATTAATACAAAAGATCAATGAGACAGAGTTAAATCTTTGAAAAGATAAACAAGGTTGACAAACCCTTAGCCAAACTAAGCAAAAGAAAGAAAGGTGATCCCATTTGATAAAATTACAGTTGAAAAGGGGATAGTACAATAGATACCCCTGAAATCTAGAAAGTCATTAGGAACTATTTTGAAAACATAGAACAATAAATTGGAAAATCAAGAAGAAATGGATAAATTCTTAGACACATATGACCTACCAAAACTGAACCAAGAAGATATTTTTTAAAAGATCAATAATAAACAACAAAAATGGTTTTTAAAAAAAGTCTCTCAAACAGAAAACCCAGGACTAGGGCAGATTTATTGGTGAAGTTTATCAGACATTTAATGAAAAACTGAAACAAATTCTCCCCAACTATTCTATGAAAGGGAATGGGAAGGAGCATGGCGAAACTCATTTTACAAGCCAGTATCACCCTGACACAAAAACCAGATCAAGATCAAAAAATAAAAATTCCTGTAGACCAATATCCCTGATGAACACAGACCCAAAAATACTCAACAGGTTTTTTTTCATTTTATTAGAATATGCAGTTTACAGTCGTCCTGGGGAGTGGTTATATTACACACTACAACTTGTTCTCTTTTTTAAAAATCCTTCTTCCCTTTCCTTCCCCTCCTTCTTCTAATTCACCTATCCCATTTTTCATTCATGTTGACATTACTATTCTTATCTCATATTATGGCATACAATGTTTACATTAATTGAAGCTATTAGTTTCCTGTACATGCATGTCTTTATTCTACTTATTTTCCCTTCTCCTTCTTCTCACCTCTTGCTCTTGTTCCCTTAGACCACTTCCCTATTACAAAAATTCCATCCCTTTCTATCCATCCTTTATTATTCTCTTTGTTTGTACTTTGCCTCACTCAAGTGACAGATACTGTAGAGTACTTAAGCTCGTGTACCTGGTTTATTTCACTTAACATGCAGACAAAATTCAGCAACATATTTAAAAACCATAGTCAAATATCATCAAATGGATTTCATTCCAAGGATGAAAGGATGGCTCAATGTACACAAGTCATAAACATATCACATAAATAAAATCAAAGATAAAAATCACATGACTATCTCAATAGATTCAGAAAAACCCTTCAACAAAATGCAACATTTCCTCATGAAAAAAGCCTTGATGAAATTATGTACAGAAGGATCTTGCTGCAAATAGTAGAGGGTATTTGTGACAAACTTATATCCAATATCATACTAAATGTGGAAAAGCTGAGGCATTACCCCTAAAATCAGGAACCCTGTTCAATGTATTACTTGGAGTGTTAGCCTGAGCAGTTAAGCAGGAGAAAGAAATAAAAGGATACAAATATGAAAGGAAACAGTCAAATCATGCCTATTTTAGAAGACCATAAAAACTCCACCAGAACATGTTTAGATCTGGTAAACAAAATTAGCAAAGTGTCTGGATACAAAATTAACATACAAAAATCAATAGTGGTTCTACACACCATCAGTGAACTCACCAAGAAAGAAATCAGGAAAACAATTCTATTCTGAATCACTTAAAAAATACCCAAGAACAAACCTAATCAAGACGGCAAAGGACTTCTACAATAGGAATTACAGAATACTGAAGAAAGAAACTGAGGAAGACAATGGAAGATGGAAAGACCTCACATGTGAGAAAAATTTTATTGTTAATAGTCATATTACCAAAAGCATTCTACAGATTTAGTGCAATCCCAATTAAAATACCAAGGACATTCTTCAAAGAACCAGAGGAAAAAATCCTAAAATTCATAAGGAAACACAAAAGACCCATAAAAGTGGAGGCAATCCTAAGCAAAAATAGTAATACTGAAGGTATCACAGTGACTGATTTCAGAATAAGCTTCTGTTAGGGTTTGGGTCTAGATGTTCCCCCCAAAGCCTCATGTGGTCATAGGCTGGATCTAGAGTGTGTGAAGCTCGAGTTGATTCATGGTGCAATGCTAGGCTCAAGGGCACTAGGATAAGGGTGTGAGTGCTGTCCACACTAAGTAGGCTGAATGAGATAAAAGGTGCAGGAAGACGCTGTTAAAACTCTCTCGTTGTCTCTGCTACCTTGTGTGCGCCATGTTGTGTCTCCTCTGCGATGTCTGTTTGCCATCCGAGTCTCAGGGCCAGCCAACTATGGATTGGAACCTCTACAAAGCTGTAAGCCAAATAAACCCCTTCCCCTCTAAGTTTGGGGGTCAGGTATTTTGTCTCAGCAATGAGAGAAAAGTAACCACATTAACAAAAACAAAATGATTATTCATTATGTATTGCAAACATGCACTAAATCTACCACGGTACTGGCATTAAAACAGGTGTGTAGACCAATGGAGTAGAATAGGGGCCACAGTAACAAACCCACACATCTACAGCCATCTGATTCTTGACAAAGGGGATAAAAACATGCATTGGAGAAGACAACCTCTTTAACAAATGGTGATGGGAAAAGTGGATATCCATATGTAGAAGATTGAAACTAGATCCTATCTCTCAAGTTGTACAATATTCAAATCAAAACAGATCAAAAGCCTAGATGTAAGACCAGAAACTTCAAAGCTGCTAAAAGAAAACAGTAGAAACAAAGTCATTGCACAGGTAAAGGTTTTATGAATAGAACTCAAATAGCTCAGGAAATAATAGCAAGAATCAATGAATTGGACTACATCAAAAGAAAAACACTTCTGTAAGTTAAAATGCAAAGAAAACCAGAATCAAAATGAAGTGACAGCCTACAGAATGGGAGCAATCATTGCCAGCCACTACTCTGACAGAAGATTAATATCCAGAATATATACGGAACTCAAAAAAACTTAGTGGCACATGTCTGTAAACTCATCTAGTCCAGAGGTAGAGGCAGAGGATCACAAGTTTGAAGGCAGCCTGGGAACATAGTGAGACTTTGTCTCAAAATAAAAATTTTATTTATTTGTTTATTTTTGGTACCAGGGATTGAACTTGGGTCCTTGCACTTGTGCAGCAGGCAGCAAAACCACTGAGCTAAATCCCCAGCCCTCAAAATAAAAATTTTAAAAAGGGATAGATGTATAGCTCAATAGCTCGGTGGTAGTTTGCCTACCACATGCAAGGCTCTGAGTTGAGCCCCCAGCATTACAAATAATAAGAACCCAATGAATAAACTGGCAAATAGCCAGAACAGACCCTTCTCAAAAGAAGAAGTGACCAATAACTGTATGAAAAAATATTCAACATGTTTAGGAAAATGCAAATCAAAGCAACACTGAGGTTTCACCTCAACCTAGCAGAGTGGCTATCATGAAGAATATAAATAATAGTAATTATGTGCAGATGTAGGAAAAATGAACTCTTATACATTATGGTGGGAATATAAATTAGTACAACCAACTATGGAAATCAGTATAGAGTTTCCTCAAAAAACTTTTTTGAAAAAACCAGAAATACCATATGATCTAGCTATAGCATTCCTTGGTGTATAGCCGAAGAATTAAAGTTGAAGTCAGCCTATTATAGGGATACTTTCATATCCATGTTTAGAATAGCACAATTCATAAAGGCCAAGCTGTAGAGTTAGCCTCAGTGCCCACCAATCAATGAATGGATAAAGAAAATGTGCCTACACAAAAGAGCATTATTCAGCCATAAGAAAAAACAAAGTGATGTCATTAGCAAGAAAATGGACGTAACTGGAGATCATGTTAACAAAATAATCCAGATTCAAAAAGACAAGTATCCCATGTTCTCATGCATATTTGGAATCTAGAAAAAAGACAACATGAAGAAGAAGGGAGACAAATAAAGAAAAGGAAGAGATCAAAGGAGGAGAAGGGAAAGCAGCACTGATGGAGGGGGGGTAATGGGGAGGAATGAACAAGATCAAAATATTTTATATGCATGTGTGAAAATGTCACAATGTAACCAAATACTCAGCATAATTAAAATGCATTACCTAAAAAATTACGAAAAAAGTTGAGCCTCTTTTGCTTCGATATGCAGATATAGAATGAATAAACACAAAGAACTGACTAGAAATAAATGTATTTATATACACGTATATGCATATATATGTACACATGAACATAAATCTATGTACATATGTACTTATGTGTATATATATATACACACACATGCAGATGGACAGACAGACAGATCTTACTACCCACTGAGAGGGCCTGGTCATATTAACAGCCCACTAGCAGTGAGCTTGCTCAGCACCACATCTTGGCTTCTTCATATAATTTTCTCCTTAAAGGAACCAGGGGTCCAGGAAGGATTCTAGAGACCGGCAGATAAAGTATAAAATGAGGCTGAAACATCTTGTGCCCGAGTAAGGAAGTGCTCAGAGTGCTGGGAATATGCGCTGTTCAGCTTCCTGTCACTACAACAAACACCTGAAACCTTTAACATGCATTGAGGAAAGGTTTGTCTTGGCTCACAGCCTTAGAGGTTCGGGTCCAAGTTGGAGGGTTCCATTGCTTTGGGCCTCTGATGAGGGAGCACAACATGGCCAGGGCATGGTAGAGCCACCTACCCAGCCATGAGCCAGGAAGTGGAAGACAGCCCGAAGAGGCCAGGGTGCCAAGGTCTTCTTCAAGGGCATGGCTCTGGTTTCCCAGCAGGGCCGCCTTCTTAGTTTCCCCAACCTCTGTCTGGGGACCAAGCCCTCGATGCACAGAGCCTTGAGGTCCGCCCACCCAAACCACAGCACATGTCAGAGACAAAACCGGTGCGCTTGCACTCCTAGTTTGGGAGAAATTTAAATAGAAGAATAACAACAGCACAAAACTATGACTTGTATGCTGAGTAATGTTTTTGCTATTCTTCTAATACTATGGTAGTGTATTAACCACTGTTCATTTTTAATTATTTTGTTGTGAAATTTTGTTTTGTAGAAGAGTGCTTTTTAATATTTTTATTAATATCTATATGTATTACATTAGAATATTAAAATTAAAAGATTAGTAACAAATTATATTATGAAAATTAGAGTTCATAGGCATTAATTTAATTAAATGTTTGATCCTGAAGAGTATATTTGCCTAGCTTGTAGTTACACCTTTTACAAAATACCTAGAGGAAAGAGTAACGTTAAAGGGGAGCTGGTAGCTACAACCTTAATCAAGTGATCAATATGAATAATTTTTAAAATGGAATAAAAATCATATATCCCATAATGTAATATAATAGGAAAATTATTCTATCAGTCCTATAGCATTCCTAACAAAGATGTATCTCCTAAATCTAACCATAAATAAATACCAGGTAAGTCCAAATTGAGATTTCCTACAATATTATGGCCCTACAATATACAAAAGTTCTAAGGTCATAAAGGTCTAGAAGAAGCAGAGAAACCATTCCAAATGGAAGGAAATCAAAGATATGAGAAACCTTCGCCAGGTATAATGAGGTACACTTGTAACCCCAACATTCTGGCAGGCTGAAGCAGGAGGACCACAAGTGTGAGCCCAATCTGGACAATTTAGTGACTTAGCTAGACCCTGTCACAAAATTGTTATAAATAAATAAATAAATAAATAAGGCTGGGGAATGTGGCTTAGTGTGAAGGTCCTGGATTCAATCCTCTATACAGAAGGAAAGAAAGCGGGAAGAGGGAAAGAAGGGAAGAAAAGAAAACAAGAGATATGATAAACCATAATGCACCAGTGGTTCTGAACTCAATCATTTCCCTACCAAGTATATTAATGGGGTAATGAGTAGCTCTTGGACAGTCTACATATTAAAAGGCAATATGTTAACAACAGGTGCTTTCTGCTTTTTAATGGGTATATTGTAATAACACAGGAAAGGTTCTGTATGTATGAAAAGCACACTAAGATATGAGAAAGCTTTTCTGTAGTGCTATAATGGTCTCAAAGTTAAAGTTTGCTGTAGATGCCCTTTACCACATCAAGGCAACTGACTTCTATTCCTAGTTCTCAGGAAAGTGTCAGCCAGAGTGGTATGGAATTTGGTCAGCCTCTCTCTCCTCTCTCTCCTCTCTCTCTCTACTGGTATCTATAAAGATAATAATGCAGTTTTTCTCATCTCCTTAAACATGGTAAAGTACACTGATTTTCAAAAGATAAGCAATCTCTACATTCCTAGGATAAATAACACTTGTTCATATTGCTTATTTACATTTTGATGGATTTAATTCCCTAATTTTTTGTTAGAAGATTGTTTCTATATTCTTGCATATATTAACATATAATTGGCACATATGTAAGGGATATGATGTAATGCTTTAGTACATGTATACAATAGTACTGATCAAATATGTGTACCTAACATTTCCCTTGGTGCTAGGGAGGTTTGAGCTCCTCTCTTCCAGTTATTCATAAAACATATAATTGGTTATTTTGAACCATAGCTCCTCCACCCCATACTGCATTTTAGAATAAATAGAACATTGCATCTATCTAGCCTCCCACCATCCTCCCTCCTCCTGCTCATCCCACTCTCTAGTAATGATTAGTATACATTCTGGTCAACATTTTTTAAAACCCACACATGAGAAAGAACATATGACATTTGTCTCTCTCTTTCTGACTTATTTCACTTAGCATAATATCCCCCAGTTCCATCCATTTTGTTGCAAATGACAGAAAAATATTCTTTTTAGAGTGGAGTAATAGTCTATTTTTTTATATATGCCACATCTTTATCCACCCATCCACTGATAGGCATCTATGCTGATTCCATATATAACTACTCTAAGTGCTACAGCAATAAATATGGGCATGCAGGTGTCCTTTATTCTCCTTTTCTTGCTTTTCTTTTTTCTTATTTATTTATTGTGACACTAGGATTGAACCTAGGGACTTTGCACTGAGCTACATTCTCAATCCTTTTATTTTTTATTTTGAGAAAGGGTTTCGCTAAGTTGTCCGCTGATGCCTGAACATATGATCCCCTTGCCTCAGCCTCCCAAGTGCTTGTATGACAAGCATGCACTACCGTACCTGCTGCAGTTGTCCTTTTGCTAAGCTGACATCGTTTCCTCTGGATATATACCCAGTAGCTGGACAGCTGGCTCCTGGTAGAACCGTTCTCAATTCCTTGAGGAATTCCACAGTGTGACTTGCAGTGGCTATACTAATTTATTTTCCCACCAGCAGTGTATGAGAGCTCCCTTTGCTCTGCGTCTTCTGCAGAATTCCTTATGCTTGGCCTTTCCCTTACTGATTATCTATCTATTGTACTATCAATTACTGGGACAGGAGTGTTGATGTTCTCACATATCATCATGTATTTGTCTATAGCTTCTTTCCATTCTGTGTTTTTTGCTGTATGTCTGTTGTAATTCTTATTAGATACATAATCATGCAATATTATTATAACTTTTTGATGAAGAGCTTTTTTGTTATTTGAAACATCCTTGTTTCTTGCTTCTAGTATTCTTTGTCTGAGGTTTGCTTTTCTTATTCTAAGATAAATACTTCAGCTCTTTAATGATAGCATTTCCTTTCACTGCCAACTATCTGCACATAATTAAAATCTTTCTTCTGGACTTAATTTAGTCAGGTCATTCTTCTTTATTTAGTTTGAAAATTTTTGCCTTTTAACTGGAGTGCCTGTATCAAAATCGTTTAATAGACATTTAACATAATCCACACATTTAATTCTTTTAAAATTTTTGATAACTATAATAAAAAGTTAAGTGGAAACAGGTGGGATTAAATGTCAGCAATATACTTTATTTAACCCAATATAACCTAAGTATATTTCAAAGACATGAATTAAAAGTTTTCACTTTTCATATTCAAAATCAACTGTTGCATTTTTGACATTTGGACATCTTAATTTGGCATGGCACATTTTAGAAAATCAAATTTTTTGTTGCATTCAATTTTGTCATTACTATGGGATTATCAACAATACTTTTTTTTTAAGTACTTACTGTAAGGTTTACAGCATTCATTTTTAAGTAGCCAGTCTATGGCCAAATGCTATAACACCATTTATTATTTGATGTAAATACCTTTCCATAGTGCAACTCCACCATCCCTAAGATGTGTGACATTTCCTGTATTTCAAATTTGCATGTTATAAATACCATGATACATTGTTACTGCTATAAATTCCCTTTCAGCAACATTTTCAAAAGGCACCTACATATTTGCTGTTTCTAGCACTTGTTATTTCTTTGGGCAGATCTGTGTTTCTATCTGGTATTATTTTCCTTTTGCCTAAGGAATATATTGTAACATTTCTTCTAGTGAATTTCTCTTAGTCACAAATCCTCTTACCTTTTGATTGTCTGAAAATATTTCATGAGATTTTGCCACATATAAAAATCTCAGATAACAGCTTCTGTTTAGCTCTTTAAAAACAGTATTACATTGTTTTTTGGTTTACATATATCTGTTGGAAAATTAACAAAATTTCTTATCCTTGTTCTCATGTACACAATACCTTTATATACACTTTTCAGTTTCTTTCAAAGTTTGCTGCCTCTATTAATGCTTAACATCAAGATCATTATGATGTTTCCAGGTGTGATTTTCTTTTGTTTTATCCTTCTTATGATTTGGTGAGATTCTTGAATTTGTGTTTCAACTTATTTAACTAGATTTATGTTTTTGTACCAGGAATCAAACTCAGGACCTTGCACTTGCGAGGCAGGCTGCAGTGCCACTGAGCTAAATCCCCGGCCCCTTTAAATAGATTTTCAATGACAGTTTAAAAATTTTTTCCTTTTTTCTTCTGGTACTCAAATTACATGTACTCTTGACACTTCTATACATTCCTGTGGCTTGCTGTATTTATTTCTCTCCCTCCCTCCCACCCTCTCTCTCTCATTTTTCCATTGTGTTTTAATTTGGGTGATTTGTGTTATTATATTTTCAAGTTTTCATATCTGTTCTTCTGAAGTATCTAATTTGCTTTTAGTCGTGTCAATAAAATGATCACTTTAGAAACTGTATTTCAGTTCTAAAAATACAATTTTTCCATATATTTCATTATTTCCTTCATTATGTTCACTTTTTCTCTAAACTCTTGAGCTAATGAATAGCAGCTTTTGCATTTTTCTTCTGTGTGTATTTAATTGTCCCTCCAATTTGTAGGGCTATCTGTAATGCCTTGTGGCGTGTGGTATGTAGCATGTTTCTCTGACTCATGGTATACTAATAATTCTTGTTTGGACTCTGTAGATTGTGAATTTTATGGTCTTTTGTGTTAGATTTTGTTATGTTCTTTTAAAGAGTATTGGTCTTCGTTCTACAGGTTAAGTCATATGCAGACCAGTTTGATCTTTTCAAGGGTAGTTTTAAAGCTTTCCTAAGGGAAGATCTAAAGTAGCATTTAATGAACAACTAGTTTAGCCATAGTCCTAAAGAATTACCTTTCTATCGTACCTATACCCTAAATACCTCCAGTGCTGAAGAAGTACCCAGCTCACAGGTCCCTGCTAATTCTTTGTTTCTCTCTGTGGGTACTCAGCCTCCACACACGGTACAGCTGGGTGCCATCAGTAGGCACAAGAAGAAACACCTGTCTGAAGCTCTCCCTCAGCGCATCCTTGTCCCTCCTTTGACTGTCTCAATTTGAGTTGCTCTAACTTCTAGGAGCTCTGCTCTTTTTCTTCCCAACCTAGTGGTTCTGCCACTTCTTGTTTGATTTCTTCTCACTACACTGCAGTCCATAAAGGAAGGTCTCTACACAATACACCAGGTCAGTTTCGGGGCTCCCGGTGCCCTTTGCTAGGACATCACAGCACTCCACCGCCTATCATTCACAGGCACAATCCAGTTGCTTCACAGATTCTGTTCACCTTTTCTAGTGAGTCATGGGAGGAAAGCAAGGCAAGTATGGGTACATTTACTTTTTCACTGCTAGAAGAAGAAATCTGGAGCTGAGTTTGATTTTAGGAAAATGACTATTAGAATTACTAAATACAAGCCAGGGATGCTAGCGCAGGCGTACTGTAATACCAGAACTCTAGGAGGCTGAGACAGGAGGAGCACAAGTTCAAGCACAGCCTGGGCAATTTAGTGACTTAATAAGACCCTGACTCAACATAAAACGCAAACAAAATCTGGAGATGTAGCTCAGTGCAAGGCCTTGGGTTCTGTCCTCACTACTATAAAAAAATGACTCAGAAAATTACTTTTAGGACAGCCATCTGAAAGTAATGAAACATTGCTTCTCACTGCCCCACTGAATACATACACTTACTAGCAAAGTATGTTTCCATATTATAAGTACATTTATGCCCATAATAAAATCCTGCCCCAAAGGGCTATTACACAAATCTTGACCTAGGGAGACTGAGGATATAGCTCAGTGGTACAGCACGTGCTACGCCTTGGGTTCAATCCCCAACACCATAATTAATTAATTAACTAATTTTAAAAAGTAGAAATAATCTTATCCTAAGTCTAGTATTTCCTAAAATCCCAGTGGAAAACAGCATGAAAATCACATGTTGAAATTAATTTTTATTTAACTGAAGAAACAGAAGACAAAAATTGCAAGAATACAAAACATTTTTTAGCCAGTTAAATAATAGCTTATTATTATCCTCCTAAACTTGAAATCTTTTACTTCTTAAGGATACCAGAAGGGTAATTAAGGTTTTAATTATACCAGAAATGCTAAAAGGAAAGATTTTAAGCCAATGATGATGTAACGTGCTTTTCTAAGATATTATTTTAGATCATAACATATTCAATAATAATACCCTTAAAAATCTATAAATCAACCATCTATTTTAAAACCACTATTAATTTCAAGAGCGATATCACGCTCCTCCTTTTCTTCTCTTGTATCTTCTTTAAATGAATCACTCATATGAATTGGGTACAATGAGAGACAGGTCAAATTAAAAGTTATGACAATGTTTTAAGACCGTATGAATAGGAAATTGACACAAGTTCAAAGGTACAAACCCAATGTAGGACTGCATTTCAATGAAAATCACAGATAAAAATATAGGGGTATAATCTGCATTATTTCAATACATCTGAACTTCTGAGTAATTCCTTCAGTTGCAAAGGAGCACCCTGGAGAATTTCCCTGTAGCATTTATTGAGATATGTTATAATATTTATATAATATATTTCAAATAATTATGATATGCAGCTTAATACATTAACTATAAACACTACATTCAACATTATATAATGCAGTATTAATGTATTGTGGAAGATGGAACTTTTGTAGGTTCTTAATATATGTATACATATATGTCCAATTTAATTCATTATACATATATTCAGAACTGTTTTTTTAAGCTTCACAGTTTATTATTTTTATTCTATGTAATACAAAATGTTGAAATACACAGAATATGAATTATTTAAGCAAATACTTTTCATGTAACCTAAAGTTTTTCTTTAGGAGCAAGTCTGAAGATGTTTTACTCCAGATTTCTTTCTTCTTTAAATTTCTACATATCCACTGAGGTTGAGAAATTAATGTTCAAGGACTACCTCATGGCAAACATGAGGATTTCACTATACGTGGAACCATAAGTTGAATTTGCTGTTCAACACGTTAAATATTTCACCTCATTCCCTTTGGGTTTGCAAGGATTCTGGTCAAAAATACACTGTAGTTCTTACCCTGTCAGTAAGGTTCTTCCTTGTCCATTTCCCTCCAGCTGATGTCTTTTGAGATTTCTCTGTTTCTCATTCGCTGATATTTGAATATGCTGTTTTAGGTGTATTTTTTGAGGTGTCTTGCTTGTTTTTGGTTTTATTGTCTTGTTTTATATTTATCCTTCTTGGTGCCCTCTGAGCTCCCTGGACCCATTACTTGCACCCATCATTAATTTGGAAACTTCTCAGGCATTTTCAAATATTTCTTCTGCTCTCTTTTCTCTTTCGTTTTTTCCTGGTTTTGAATTATGCATGTGTTACAAACCAGGATAAGGCTCAGGTAAAATCTTTTTCTCTAGAGAGGGGGGCTTTGTTAAAGAGAATCCTCTGAGTATATTTCATCATAATTAACTTTTTCCTCCTCTTGCCAGAACCACCAGGGGAAGACATATGTCTTCCCCATGAGAACCTGGCGGCATTTTTGAAGATAAAAGCCACGAAAGTGTGGGCCACCTCCCAGGACTTTAGTCCCCAGGAATCTGTCCTCACAGTGCTCTCTACTTCCCCTTAAGCTTCAAGCGGAGTTGATGGCTCTGGGCACCAGCGCTGGTCAGCTGATCTTCTGTACCTCTGTGTTCCTTTATCTCCAGACTTATGGGGTGGTTTGCTCTGTGACCACAGCAGCCTGCTGGCCCTAAAAACGGTGGTGATGTTTTGTTCACTGAGATTTTCTTATTGGGTACACACCAGTGATGATTTCTAAGTTCCTTTGCACATCAGGGATTGTCTTGGTCATTTTTTTCTTGCAAGGACAAAGTACCTGACATCTACAAGTGAGAAGAGGAGAGGTTTATTTTGGCTCAGGGTCTCAATCCACTGTGGGCTGGTTCCAAGAGACTTGGAAGAATGGCACAGGACAGGGAAAGCTGATCACTGCATGAGGGTCAGGAAGGGAAGTGAAAGGAGGACCTGGACCGGAGATGGCAGTGGTCCGCGTCAGACCGGCAGGGACCAGACTCCTAACAGACAGTCAGCCACAGCGCGCTGGGACCCAGCCCTCCCAGGAGCCCTGCTCTGAACATGTGAGGCTTCCTGGGGTGCTCCAGATCTCAGCCAGCGGGGCAGAACCAGAAGTCTCTAATAGGTTGTTTAAAGAAGTCTACCGATTGGCTTATATTCCCTTAAGACAGTCTTCTTACATTCTTACATAGTAGTCTAAACTCAAATTGAGCTCACAATTAAAATTTTGATTCAAGCCATTTATCCACTACCATATATTATTATGTTTTGGGATATGTCATTAAAAATGAGCTTTCAAAATGTTCTATATCAATAGTATTCACCATGTACTGTGTCAATGACTTAAGCATGAAAATATATATCATCTTATTGTAATTGAAAGATAAGAAACAGAGTGCAAAGGCTGGGGTTTAGCTCAGTGGGAGAGTGCTCATCTAGCATGTGTGAGGCCCTGGCTTTGATCTGCAGCACTACAAAATACACACACACATACATATACATACACACATACACAAACACACACATGTACACATATGCACATATACATGCATGCACATACAAACATACACATACATACAAATGTACAAGCATACACATGTACATATGAAATGAGGACAGAATATTGTATATTAAAACCAATATATATGGTTCCCCTATGTGATTATACAATCTTTCCCTTATTTAATTTTTTATGTTAGAAAAATCATAATTATCTTTGTGAAAAATAAAAAAGAATATAAGATTGTCCATATTTTCAAAACAAAATAATGGCATTATTATTTTAGGTATATATCCTTGATTTTTAAAAAATATAAACTATTCTTAATTCTGAGATTTTATGAAGGTGTGGGAATATGGGATTGTGCAATTGCCTTCATCACAAACTAAACAATGTAATATTAATATATTTCTAAAAATTAATACACTTCAAAATCATTATTGATACTTAAATAATAATTCTTGAATAGCAATGTGCATGCATAACTCTCTGCAGTAAGATTTATAATTCATTTTCAATTTTTCCCTATAGTAAACAGATCATGATGTCACTACTTCTAAAACATTACTTTCATCTTGTATATCTGTTTCCTTGGGATGAAGTTTTGGAAGGGAGATTATGAGTTCAAATGACCTGCCTCTTCCTGAAGTTTCCAGAACATGGAGACCTGGCCCTCCAGGAGGTGAATGACAGTTTGTCTCCTTCGGGCAGTAAGTGTGTGGGTACTGGTGGGCTCACTGGAACCTCACACTGGACCCAAGGAGATGACACTAGTTATCAGTTTATAATATGCATCACTATGCATACATAGCCATATACTGCCTGCAGAATTTAATTGTACTTTTAACTTGTTTTGTTAATTACATTTATTCATTTCATTTAATCATTTATTATTGCATGATTTTTACACAAGCATTTCTCCATATATTCATATTCTACTTATACTTCATTTGTAATTTGCTATCCGTTTGCTCTTATTTCTAGTGATGCGATTGTATTTCTTGTTGATTTGTAAGAACCCTTTAAGACATTTCAATCTTCGTCATACTTTGAACAGTTCATGGGAGTGATGGCTCATGTTTATTATGTTGGTCTTGCATGTCCTGTGCTGACATAGTTGCTTTCTGTGCAGACTGTCACCACACATGACCCTGCCAGCAATGTGCTTGAGGGCTGCATTTATAAAACAGTGGGGTATGGAGAAGATGACATTTACAGAGCGAATGATGCCAGGGTACCCACTGTGTACCCTGAAGTGGTTCTCCTAATCTCCGAATTACACCTTTACTCTGATACTCAGTATCTGAAATATTTATATCCATGTTCTCATCATGCAACTTGTCTGGATAACACAGGGCCTCACTGTGTTCAGTATGCAGTCCAGGCTGGCCTTGAACTTGTGGCGATCCTCCTGCCTCAGACTCCCAAGTGCTAGGAAAAGTAAATTTTAACAGCGTTTTCTTGCCATGAATTTTAATTGAATTACTCTTTAGTGTGACCACTCTGTTTCTCAGTCTATTTATCACTATTTTTAATTGGATAATTGTATGCCTTATTTCCAAAGATCACTAATTGTTTGTCTAAAAATAAGAAATATATAGACACCTTGAAATGAGTAATCTACAAAATACTCCTATAGGTTCTGATTTGTTTTACTTCTCTGATGATATTAACATAGTGTTATAAAGTATTTATAAAGATAAATAATGATGCAAGGAGAAATTGACAAGCCCACAGAATTTAGAGAACTATTCATACAAATTTCTCAGAATAATTAAAACTTTAAGACATTTTTTAGTAAGAAATTTAAACATGTTGGAGGTGAAAAAACCCTCATATAATCATACATGTATGTATAAACAACATAATTTTTGCAAACAGAGCAGTTACAGAGATTACGTATTATACAAAAGGAAACATACTGATTTTAGCAGCAGAAATAAAGAAATGTGCAGTAACACGTGCACATTACATATTAACAACTGAAAGACAGCCAGAATATCTATTCACCTAAAAATTTAATTACTAGGAGAAATGAAAACTAAAATAATCAAATATTTAGAAAGAAGAAACTGTCAGAAAACTTCACTCTCAAATACTCTCACATTAAAATTGTTGCATTTAATTCATTAGACAAAATGAAGGAATGAAATTTGGGGACTAAGTATTCAAATCAAATGTTTTGTATTAGAAAATTGCTTTGCAGAGTGGTTGCCCCTCTTCGTATATTATAAATCATTATACACTATGTGTGATGGCCGATCCTACACCTTTGTACAGGATATATTCTCTCCAAGGCCACAGACAGCTTCTCAGCCTCCTCCATCATTTTCATTCTTGCCATTAGCAGACTTCAATTTTTACAAACATAATGAATTGCAACAAGTAATACATTACTGTTCAACTTGCACATACTTTAGCACTTGTTATATATAATAACATATATGCTTCTCATTAGGATTTTTAAAAGTTTTGTGAACTCAAAATTTATGTCTTTTCCCATTTTGACACAAAAGGAAAGCATCCATGCATGTGTGTGTGTGTGTGTGTGTTCTATATATTTTTGTCTATAGTTTACTGAAGACTGCATACATTTCTAATTTGAGAATTATTTTTCAGTTTTCATACAGAAGTTGTACTTTTCAGCACAGCCAAATTCATCAGTCTTCTCTTTAATAGTGTGTGCTTTTTTTGCAGGTCTAGTTCAAGAAATTCATCTCTTCCCTAACTATTATCAATATATTCTCCTTCGTTTTGCTGTACTTAGGATTTACAACTTATTTCCTCATTTTATGCCTTTGATCTATTAGTACTAATTCTGTGCAAAGTGTGAGATAATCCTCAACATTAGTGTATAGAGAGTTGTCCAGTATCATTACCAATAAATCTAAACTTTCCTATATGTTTGATAACTGTAGCTTTAAATTTATTTTTCTAATTTTTTGTTGCAGGGGAATTAAAATATTCTGGACCTAAAATTCATGAGCCTTGCTATTATTAATGCATGAGTTTATATGTAAGAGTTTTAATTCATCTTGTTTATCTTGAATTTGTTTTTATCTTATTTTGCTAGGTAAGAGCTGTAGTAATTTGTTAACTACAAATACTGATAGCAGACATTAGTGACTCAAAAAGGATGTATCTAATGCTTCATTATTGACTGTGATATTAATACAGATAATGATCCATTAGAAGGTTTGGGAAGCTATGTACTATTGCTAATTGCTAAATGTTCTTTTGTTGTTTAATGAGTGGATATATAAGTTTTACCTTCTGGGGGAGATTGAGCCCAAGGTTTCATGCATGCTAAGCATGTATTGTACCACTGAGCTACACTCCAAACCCTTTGAAAGTTTTGCTAATTAAAAAAAACTCTTCTGGGTGAATCACTTCTTCATTTTAAACTTTTTTCATGTATAATTTACATTCAGTGAGATGCCTTGTATTGTGAATTTTACTTCTGTGTGTGTGTGTGTGCGTGCACGTGTGTAGTGCACATGTGCACTGGGGATTGAAACCAGGGCCCTTGGCATGCAGAGCATATGCTTTAATACTAGGCTGCATTCCACAGCCAAATTTTACACTGTTGAGTTCTAGTCTTGATATTGTCCTGTAAAGATTGGTGTGAATTTGTTCTGGTTGAATTTAGTGGATAAATGTGATGCCTTCAAGGCTGACTTTTAAGTTTTTTCAGGATGAAACTAATTGGATTTTCTTCTAGGTCTTATTGAGCCTCATTACTGAGACATCTTTCTGAAGTCTATGAAACCCTTCATGTATTCAAGGAGTCTTCTTCACTCTGGATTTTGGAAGTTCAAATTATTGTTGATCCTGTGTGATCTTGAAGGATTTTTTAAATGTATAATTTCTCCAGTGATTTTTATTTTCTGTAAGCTTCTCTTTGTCCAACTGCACAGAGTTGCACCTATGCAGACTGACATCAGCCAGACTCCATACAACTGAGCTCTGAGTATCTGCAGGTAACTGCTGCCCCACATTCTGGTAACAACAGCCTCTGCCATGTCTCAGTCTTGCTCCTCAAGTCACATGGCATCATGCTCATGTAAGATCCCTTTCTGTGCCCAGGCCTAGGATATTTCTTTGTACACAAAGCTCAGTGATCACAGAATCATCTCATGTGCTGTGGATCCCCAGGATCACAGTGAAGTGCTCAGTGGGATGTGCAGACCTGCTGATCTGCACAACCACCCCTGTACTGGATGTGCTCTCTCCACAGACCACCTCTGGGTCCTGAGTGACACTGAGCAGGTGACATAAGGAGACTGAATCCAAACCCTCAAAGCACTGTATGTGTTTCTGTGGCTCATTTCCTAATGCTTTTAAATATGGACTAATTCTGGACTAAAAAGAACTGTTATTTTCAAACTTTCTGGTACAAAATTTATAGGTGGACAAGAAGTGGAGAAAAAAACAAAAACTGCAATAATCACAGGGGAAGGAGAAGTGGGGGTTAAGATAAAATGAAAGAAGGGAAAGAAAAAATATGAGAAAAGAAGGAAAAACTGGAAACAAAGTCTTCGTAAATAGCAAGGAGTTGAGGGGTTGAAGAGAGGGCAGGGGAATGGGGGAAAAATAAGAACCAAGATGTATCATGCACAGGTACAAATTCCCAGTGATGAATGTCATCACACTGTATACCTAAAATGCACCAATAAACTTAATGAATAAAAAATGTTTTGCTGAACCTGCACAGTGTATGCATTTGAATGTTGAAGGTGGAAAGAAGCAGATACATCTAGAGCAAAACACACTCTTGTAGAGCTAAGACCAGACTTTCTCCTGGATCTCGTGGGATGTGTCAGACACAGACAAGCTGTGAATGGAATAATGGCTATTTTTCTCATGGCTTCAGTGGGCTGGTTTGAAGAAACTGCAGATTTTCTCATTCTAGGATCTTTCTCATTCTAGGTAAGGCAAACTGCCAGGAGGGTAGTATTAAAAGGCAAACAACAGTAATAAAGGTAAATAAGTCGGAAGCTACCTGATGCTCTCCCTTTCCACATAATGAGAAAAGAGACAAGGGATGGGGTGCATGGCTGAGCATCTCATCTGCATGCACATTTACTAAAATGCCTGGGATTGTCTTCCCCTGCAGGGCTTCTGCACAGTGTCCCACCTGTGCTGCTAGGAGCCCAGATGCTGGCAGCACCTTCCCAGGATTAGTCGCACTCCTATAATTGCTGCTCAGTACAGATGATGTGGGAAGCACCAACAGGAGAAGCATAAATATAAAGTTCTGGAAGTCTGTGTAGGGTTTATAACTATCACCCATAAATTTATTTTTCCAATGTAACAGTAACTGCAAGAAACAATATCAGATTTTGACTCATTCAACACAAGGAGTATAATATAAAAGTTATGCTGTTCTTCATTTCCACTCTCAGTAAAATTAGCTGGAATTACTCCACAAAAAATTAAAATTTCACACTTACGTGGATAGGTGTTGTACAACAGATAACCAATGTATCTGCAGAACCAAAGATATATGGCATTGCATGAGAGGTTTTGAAAGTAAAGAAATTCAATATAAGCTCAAGATCTATTTAGTTTTGCTCACTGGACACATTACTTCTTTAAGCATTCCACTTTGGTTCAGAGCTGCTCATTAACCATTCTGCTTACAAGGCTTAGTTAAGCGCCTCTGAAATTGGATTCTGTCCTGGGGGAAGCTAGTTCAGCGACTGTGTCCTGAGGAACTTGGCACACACGAGTCTCTTTGCCTGTTCTCATTTTTGTCCCAAGGACTGACCTTGGCTGTTCCTGCCATGGCACTTTTCTAGTCACAGTGCCTTTGGGATACCTGGTACCTGGCTTTCTTCTAGGTTACTGGTTTTCATGGGAACTCAGTAGGGTGGTTTCCTGGAGAGAGTGAATGAGACTCTTTTGACAGTTAATAAAAAGCAACTATAACAGCAACTCATCTGCAAGAATGTGTTCTAAAAGAGCATAATGTATAGGTGAGTTGTTGAATACTTTACTGTTAGTATGTGCGATCAAAAGTGTTGGCAACAGTTGGTCCACCAAATTCCTCCTTCCTTAATCCACATTTCCTGAACATGACATGGTGACAACTGCCATCTGCTGCACAGCAGCCACTGACAATCTCCGGAATCTCTCACCCTCAGTCCTTGAGCTGCAATCTACTGCTGGGCACGCTCTGTGCTGAAAGGACTGTGGGCAGCACAGGTGGGCAGCAGCCTGTCCAGGAAGCAGGAAAGCACCTCGGTGAGGAGTTGCAGAGACACCAAATAAAGATGCGTTGATACTTGTCACCCAGTGGGAGAACTCAGTTGTGATGCAACCACTGCTTCAGCCAGCGTGAGAGTGGACACCAATAGCCATAGCCAAAAGGGAAACTGAGCTCTCAGCAAGTTTGAGGCCAGCATCTTTCAGCAACAGGGCACTGCTGTGGTCTGGAATCAAGCCCAAGAACGTCAAAATTCTGCAAGCACAAACAATACTAACCTGGGTAAAATCTTCCTCTTAGCACTTTCCATTTAGTTTTCAAGTAATCCCATCAATGAGCCATGTGGAAGGATGATGTTGGACAAGAGATTCACTGTTTCATTAATTTTTCACACACAATCACATACAAGAAAATAACAAACACAGCACAAGACCCTTTTTACTGGAAAGAGCTCATGTCAACATATCAGTCAAATATGGAAATGGGTTCCTGGTGGATCCATGTTTGTTAAAAATGGTTTGATGGTCTCCTAAGAAAACCTTACTTTAACTGGTACCAATCAGATAACAGTTATCCAAGTCCCAAATCAATAAAAAGATATTTTAGTGCCCAGACACATAAATCATTCAGTACAATACTTTTAGTATTCAAAATATAACAACCTAGTTTTCCACTGTCAGCTATGACTGAGCTTTCAGAAGGCCAATCCTCCTACTTAGAGCAAGCAAAGGGGAAAAGAAAATATGTGTGTGTGTGTGTGTGTGTGTGTGTGTGTGAGAGAGAGAGAGAGAGAGAGAGAGAGAGAGAGTGAGAGAGAGCACATGCGTCTGTGTGTATGTGTTTGAGAGCTATTATATCTAAGACTTCAGGAGCCAAAATCCTAGAAAGAAAACAGATTCATCATGGTGACTGAATGAATCTTCAGAGTCTAACATTCGATGGTGTATTTTTCTGTTCCACCTACAAGTATTTATTTATGTGCAGTACTGAGGTCTGAACCCAGAACATTTTACTGAGCTATATCCTCAGCACTTTTTAAAAAATTTTTGAGACAGTTTCTCACTGAGTTGCTAAGATGCCGGGTTGGGCTTGAATTTGTGGTCCTCTTACTTCAGCCTCCTGAGTAGATGAGACTACAGGCACATATTGCCATGCCTGGTCTGAGTGTGTACTGGGACACTTCCAATTGCCTGGATGTGCATCTCCATGTCAATAATTTAGGGGCTTCAGGAACCTTAGAATGCTGCTCTAAGTGACAGCAGGCTATCCATGGGATGAGGGTGGGGCAAATGCTGACTGATTTTTCTCAAAGCCAACCTTGGGGGCTGGTATAAAACATGTCCAGTTCTTCAATTACTGAATGCAATACATCTGAGATATGTGTCATGCATCATATTCCAGTTTCTCCAGAGGACTCAGCTCTAGTAACCACTGTGGTAACTGACTTAATGATATAAATTTATTAGCTACTTTTCTTTCCCACTACTACTGCCCCTTGCATCCCCCAAATAAACTACTTTTTTTGTTTTGTTTTTCAAATAAACTACTTTTACTCTGATGTTTATGTCAGTGTCTGTCTTTAGGCTGCCCAATTGGTGATTCATAAGCTCTGTGGGGGCAAAGGCTGTGAAGGTGAACAGAAAGCAGCTGCTGAGAGGCTGCAAAGAGCTCCCAGACATCTCACAGGGCTAATGAGATATGAATAAAATTGAGGAAGCAGAAAAACAAAACAGGCAGTACCTGAGAGTCCAAGAGGTCTTGAAAACAAGAGAAGCACAGAAAAATGATTCCAAGAGATTGGCCTGTTATTAACCTATGACACTCAGCAATTGCTAAGCAGGACAGGCCAAGAGTCAGAGAAGCCAAGCACAAAGCAGGTAATGACAGGTTGGAAGCTGAGGAGCACTACCAGGACTCTCGGTGCTCTAAGGAAACAAAACTGAGCATTCAGAGCCAGGGCAAGTTGGAGATGCCCAGATCAATCCACTAGACTCTACTTATGACTATGGAGGAATACAAACTGAAGGGAGGTTCTACTCTAGCTTCATGCAAGAAGCTAACAGGTATCTTCTCTGATAGAAGAGATATTAAGTAGAACATGTGCCACATTTAACACATTTACATTGTTTTCTAATTAGGCAAGAAATTTTATCTAGTGTTGGGCTGTCCAATATGTTAGCCACAAATTACATAGGCCATTTACATTTAAATATATTGAAAAATCAATAAAATTAAAAATTACTTACTCAGTTACAAAGGTCTTATTTCAAGGGCCAAAACTGCATGTATCTAGTAGCTACCACATTGGACAGCATACATATAGAATATTTCCATTATCATAGAATGTTCTATTGAATAATAATACATTTTAAAATTTTACATTTAAAAAATGTCTAACATTATTCAAAATTATAAGGCATTCCAAGATCTAGAACCAGTAAAAATCAAGTAATAAAAACATTATTATAGTGAAAAAATGTTGAAGTTATTAGATGCAAATGATAAGCAAACTTTAATATGCGTAAGGCATAGATTGATGAGGTAGAGAAGGATTTCAAAGAATCAAAATGTATGTAAGAGAAATAAGTGGAAATTCTAGAGCTGAAAAATACAAAGATAAGTTAGCAATGCTAAATATAGGTCAAATAGCAGATGGAATAAAATGATGAGGGAAATAGTTGCCTAGAAGATACATCAGTAAGAATGAGCCAGATGGAGGCATTGAGGGAAAAAACAAAGTATAAGAAAACAGAAAAGAAAATAAGACACAAGGCCAGGGTATAACTGATATGACAGAATTGTAATTGAGTTCTAGACAGGGAGCAGAAGTATAATGGTGTAGAAGCAGTGTATGAGGGAATAATGGCTAAAACTTTTCTAAAATTGGTAAAATAATTAAGCCATAGAATTACAAAAACCATGAAACCAAAACAATTAAAACATAAACCCAATCATACTAAGACAGCAGAGTAAAACTTTTGGGAGTCAGAATCAAAGAAAAACTTGTAAACACATTCCCAGAATGAACAAATTACAGAGGAGCAGTAAGACTGACAGCAGACTTCTCAACAGGAGCAGGAGAAAAAGACAGGGAACAGACATCTTTAGAATAATGAAAGAAAACAGGTGTCAACAAGAATTCTACATTCATGGGAAATTCTTCACTTTGAAGGAAAAGTCAAGATATATCAGACCAAAACAAAAATATGGCTTAGGTAAATTATTGTCAGCCCACCTGCACTAAAAGATGCACTAAAAAGCCCTTTCAGTTGACTGAATGTAATTGTTAAAAGAAGCATGCTCATGTAGGAAAGAGTTAAGAACCACACGAATGGTAAATAGGTTATGCCAGATGAATACTGAATGTATAAAACATAATAATATTAAATAATAATTTATAGAGTTTAAGATGTAGATTTATACTTAATAATTGCCTGGAAGTGAAAAGATAATGTTTCATATTAGATTACAAAGAATGCCTACTGTCATTTCTATGATAATAGAAGAACAGTATGACTAAAAAAGCTATTTGATTATTAGCATGAACCTGAAATATACAGGGATAAATAGAACACATTTTTTCGTATTTATCTTTTATTTTGCTCTTTATATTTTGGGTTTTTCATATAAAATATACCATGTGATATTTAAGCTTGTGTGTCTCATTTATTTCACTTAACATTACGATCTCAAAATGCATCCATTTCCTGCAAATGATTCAAGTTTATCCTCTTTATGGCAAAGTAGTATACCACTGCATGCAAATACTGTGTTTTCTTTATCCTTTCATTTGCTGATGGACAATAATTAGTAATAAAATCCACAGCAATATTATGATTATACATGTCCTGGCTCCCAGAGAAAGGACACTTCCACAATTGAGCGTGTTAGTGACATCGATGAACATAGATATATGGCTGCTGCATAGTAACTTGGCATCCTCTTGCCAGTATATTGGCAAGGGAATAGACCCACCTCACTAAGAAGTTGTGATCATCCAGAATCTTCCAGAAACTAGCTAGAGTGGGCTTAGTGTGAGGAAAAAAAGGGGTCTGTGTGGTGCTAAGTGCAGACAGCTGCATATGCTAACTGGTGCTATGTTTTCTTGGCGATCTCAGACGCGGTGTTGGCTGTGAAGTATGCACACTGTATCCTTCTTTATAAATATTCCCAGGTGTTGCCTTTCCTGGAGATGCGTGGACAACTATGCCCCTAACTTGAGGGCAGTCCTTTGTTCAAGTTCTGTGGTGAAGCTGCCTTCTAGGATTCTAGGTGGACAGCCTTTGTGCTGTAATTCACGTTACAGAGCCTATTGGACCAGGTAGAGACTAGAGCTCTTAAAATGCATCCTTGCGCATCTTCCTCACTTATCACTTCCTACTTGTTTCTCTCTCCCATCCTTCATCTTGGAAGAATCTTGCTTCTAATGAATCCATCAGGCGCAAGGTGAGAAAAGTCAAAATGCTGCTCACCTTTGGTAAAGAGGAGAGAGGAGTCTGCCGCAGGATGGAGTAGAGCCGCTGAGGGGCCCCTAATGTTTTACATCTGAGCCTGGTTGGTGATTTCATGGGTGTGTTTACTTGTGATACTTGTGCACTTTAATTATGGCTCTGCATATTGTAAATAAATACATGTGTAACTGTACTAAGCCTTTCATCACAATATTCTACTTCTAAGAACTTGTTCTAAGGAAATATTTAAATAAGTAAACAAAATTATATGTATGTAATAAATGATGAGTTATGTTTCAATATATTTGATAATGTATTTATTGAATTATGTTTAATAATAAGTTATGTTACTGGGTTGTTCAATTAGTTATGTTATAATAGATGATCAATTCTACCAAAAACATGACACAATTACTACAATTCATATTACAATAATTATACTCTAAATATATGGAAAGAGGAGACAGAGAAGAAAGGAAGGCAGAAGGGAAGGAGCGAAGAAGGAAAGAAGAAAGGAAGTAGGGAAATTATCAGCCCTTTACAGAGAAAAGTTTTAAACATTAACAAATAGTGGGGCTAAAAGAGGAGGAACTTTGTCTAGGGTACAAACTGATCAGGTTTGAAAGTCGGGCATGGCTGGTATCTAGAGAAGCATTATTTGTGAAGCTGTGTTGTAGGTGAGTCTTTAAAGGTAAAACAGAACTGTTAGGTGATTAGTTTCCTTTCAAATGTGACTTCAAAGGATTTTCTGCAAGATGTTGTCAGAGTCACTTTTGGTGAAGAGAACATCAGCTTGATAACATGACTTTATCTATAGTGTCATTAGATGGCCACTTTCCCCAGACAGCTTATAGTGATGTGAAGATGTGGTAATAAAGGGAAGTGGTGTAGATTTGCTTTTCCAACGTCTTCTCTTGAGCACGCGTGGTATACTAGGGAACCTAAGATTTCTGGGATACTCTTCCAAATGTGTAAAATGAAATTCTGAAGCTTCTTCCAGTGCTAAACTACTCAGTTTTTAACCTGGATAGAGTAAATCCTTGCATCAACAGCCTCATTAGAATTCAATAAAATTTCATTTTAAATTATGGAAAAATATGAGATAAGTTAAGATGATGCTATTACATAATTATTATGCTTCACTCTTTACATAACCCTTACAATGATTTTGACAGATGTTTCAAACACCAAAACCATAGAGTGAATTAAGTTAGAATCTCACATTATAATGATAATATTTGCAGCATTGGTATAAACATAAATACTAATCATAAAACGCAGGTGTATCACAGTTTCATAAATAGCATAAAGTTTTCCATGTTCTTTGACTGCATTCCTAAAAAAAATACAAAGAAGGATAAAATATAAGCTTCAAAAGTATAGCTAAAGTCTTAAATTCCTTTAATGAGCATGTTGCCAAGTTATGTCTATTTGGTGAAATACTAAATACTTCCACTAGTTTTTTGTGAAATCCAAGAAAAATATTAAAGAAATGTGCGCACATTTTTAAAAGTAAAACATGTAACATTAGATTAGCTTAGCCTCTAGTTCCGGTTTTGAACAGAGCTAAAATGGTGTTGAACCACTGGTTAAATTCTAGTGGACGAGACAGAAAGACAAATAAAAATAAAGAGACATAATTTCAAATAGTGGCAGGTTCAGTGAAAAAAAAATTTCTTGCCTGGTATATCTCCTTGCTTGAATTTACTTTTGACCTTTATTTTCAAATGAGCCTACTGGAGATGAAAAATTTTTTAAAAATTGTCCTTCGGGCTTTACTCAGTTTTTTCAGCCCATTTTCTTTCTGCTATTCAGACTGAGTTTACTGATACCTCCTGGTCTACTATTTAGCAGAGCACACTTTTTGCAGATTTTGAAATTTCTTTCTAAGTATTTCATTTTTTTGATGCTACTATAAATGGAATTTACATTTCAAGTTGTTCACTTTTATTGCAGACTTATAATTGATTTTTATCTCATTTCCTGCAACCTTACTAAACTGATTTACTAGTTCTAATCAGTTTTAGTCACAGTCCACATGATTGTATATAGCATTATAATATGTAATATATAATGAAGTTAACAATATCACTTCATCCACAAAGTTTATTTTGATCCTTTCTAATCTAGGCATCTTTTATTTCTTTTCTTGACATATTGCTCTCACCTGCACCTATGATACAATCTTGAATAGAAGTGTCAATAGCAGATATTCTTGTTATAGTTCTTAGAGTGAAGATGCTCAATCTTTCATCACTAAATATGATGTTATCTGTGAGACTTCTGTAAATTTCCTTTATCAAGTTCAGAATTTGCCTGCTATTACTATTTTGTTAAGGGTTTTTATCATGAAAGTATGCTGAATTTTCTCAAATGCTTTTTCTGCACCTATTGAGGTGATCATGTGGGTGTGTGCCTAATTCTACGAGTACTACTACATATTAAATGGATTCAGTTCTGTGATGAATACAAGTGGGGCCTGGTGTAGGATTCTTTTTACATGTTGCATTGGATTTGCTAGCATTTTGTTGAGGATTGTCACATGTATATTCTTAAGGGATATTCATTTCTAGTTTTTTCCTCATGCTATCTTTATCTGGTTTTGATATCAGGTTAATACTGGCTTCATTGCATGAATTGGGAAATGTTCCCTTCTACTGCGTGTGTGTGTGTGTGTCTAAGGTATTGTGAAAGATTGATGTTAATTTTAAAAAACACTTTGTAGAATTTACTTAAGGCTTCTGATTCTGAACTTTTGTGTGATAATTTTGATTGCTGATTCAATGCCTTTATTATAGGTATAGATTTTCTGTTTCTTCTGTTGGTTTTGGTGTTCTGTGTCTTTATAGGTTTTTATCTAATCTAACTTGCTAGCAATCTTTCCTGGTAATCCTTTAATAATCATTTTTGTTTATGTAAGATCAGGATTACTTTCACTTCTTTCATTCCTAACTTTAGCAATTTGAGTCTTCTTTTATTCATGGTTAGTCTTAGGCAAAGTTTTATCATTTCTGTTGAATTTTTCAAAGAAACAGCATTTGGTTTAATTGAGCTTTCTCCAGTTTTTCTGTTATCTCTTTACTTAATTTTTATTATTTCATTCTATGTGCTTGTTTCTCTTTCTTGCTTCTTAAGCTAAACATCAGTTTACTGGTTTATCTTTCTTTTCCTAAAGTATTTTTACCTTCAAATCTCCCTCTGTACTGATTTAGGTGTATCCCATAAATGTTATCACATTTATTTTCATTTACATTTGTTTATTGTATTCTTGTGTAATTTATTCTTTGACTCAGTTGTTATTTAGAAATACATAGTTTGACTTCCACATATTTGCTAGTTTCCCAAATCTGTTTTGATTACTAATTTTATTTTATTTTGCTTAGACTCTTTACATGATTTTAATCTTTTCAGATTCATGTCTTGGTTCATGAGCTAACATGTGGTTTATCCTGTAGAATGCTTCAAGTGCTAATAAGGAGAGTATGTGTTCCAAACTTGATGGATGATGTGTTCTATAGATGTCTGCTAAGTCTGGATGGTTTATTATGTCTAATCTTCTATTTCCTTAGTGATCTTTTCTAGTTATATTATCAGTTATAGAAAGAAGAGTACTGAACTCTTTGTCAATTATTACTGAATTTCCTGTTTTAGAAAAAAATTAACTTTTATTAGTACTTGCTTGCTGTGCATAAAGATTACATTCACTATATGGAACTGGTACATGTGCACATTTCAATATCCCTCCCCCACTTCCTTTTATTTCTCCAGTATCAAATTCATTTAAGACCTTATAAGGTAAATTATCATATATACAGATTCAAAACCAGACTAACAGGGAGAAGAACATACAAAATATGTAAGATAACTGTACTAAGTCAAGGTACACGTTCAGATACACTGCCTGCACTGGATTACAATAACTTTTCATTTTGTTTTTTTCCCCTATTATCTGCCCCCCCCCCACACACACAACAATGTAGTAGTGTAGCGGGTTTTCTGCAATACACGACATCCTTTAGGGTCCCCCATAGGTAACAGTCTGCAGGTGCTAAATCGGAACGTGCGGGTACTCAGGTGCACCTCTTCGCCCTAGTAGTCCTTCCAAACTCCATCCAGGTGAGCCCGCGGGTCTTCTGACAGTGTGGCGGCATGCCATCGTATGGAAGGAGGCATTCATCACTTCCATAAAGTTCACACGTGGCAGGTGAGGCGGAAGTGCAGCACGTCTAGGTACGCCCGGCCTGTAACAGGTCCTTCAAAGGAAAGCGGTCCGGTCAGACCCCGGCTGACAGCCCGCCCGCCCCAGACGTCCACTCCGGTGAACCGACTGCTCTGTCCACAGGCTCGGCATGGCGTTCTGGTGCCCGGGAACACTGCTATGCTGGTGCCGTTCCATTTAGCTTGAATTGTGCTTCCTCAGACCACGCAGCCTTCCTCAAACTCCTCATCCTCGCCTACCTACCGTGTGTTGAAACCGCTCACAAAACTGTATTCTTCCGTCAGGACCGTCTCCGCTGAGCGCATGGAACAGTCGTGGGACGTGAACTTCGCACTCACCTCTTCTCAGAACGAGCCGCGCGCATGCGCCGCTCTCGCTCTCTCCTGCGCAGTGCGCGCCATCCGGGCTGCCATAGAGCGCTGCCAGCTTCCTGTGCGCACTGACGCACGGTGTCGTGCTGCGAACTTACCGGGAATCAGTAAAACTGTTGGGCACGTGAGAGCTTCTGTTCCAGCTGGTCTCCATCGCTATACCTCACCGATATTCTCAATTTTGAAATAACTCATTAAAATGGTCTTATGTTCCTCGTTCGATAACTGCATCCCCCGGCATTTTTGTGACTGGTTTTATGTCACTTGTAGTTGAGTTCCCCGGATGTTCCCCTGATTTAACGTCTGCAAACTTTTATCCATGGGGACCCGAAGGATGTCGTTTCATATACTGCAGAAAACCCACCGCACTGCCGTCCCTGGGAGAAGTAGAAAGTGCACATGCAGAAATCTCTGGACACTAAGGTCACCCAAGCACCCGCTCGCCGTCCTAATAAATGTCTGGAAGCTGATGGCCATAACTTTGACCACCTCTTGTCATTTTAGAGGCCAAATGTAACTTGTATTAATCTCACGATATCTCAATAAATTTATTATTAAAATATTTATACAAGTTTTCTTCTTTTCCTGAAGTATGTATACATTTTTTGTGGACTCTGTGTATAAATACCACATTTAAAAATCCATTCATCTATTGAGGGACAACAACCATTAATATTTCTTCACTACTTGATACAGGAGGATTTATTTCTGCATTTTGCCATTTTTATAACTTTTATAAGTTTTCACTGTTCTATTTCTTGACTACAGTTTTGTATGTGTTACATAAATATTCCAGTGTAGCATTTGAATTCTCTTTTCCTTTGTTTTTTTCAAATTTAACTTTTTAGCAGTTGCTAAATTAACTTATAACTACCCTACCTAGATTGGATTAATACCAACTGAATTGCAATCATATTTCAAAAGCTAGATCTCCATAACTGCATGCATTCCTTCTTCCTTTGCCCTACTATCATTCAAATGATTTCTTTATATATTTTGTACTATTTATCATAGATTTATAATCATTATTTTATGACATTTTAAAATCAGGACACAAAATATTACAAGAAAAGTTTATATTGCCTTTTATAGACATGTGTTTATACATCTTATCTTACTAATACTCATTTCTTCAGATTTTGAATTACTTTCTAATATTCTTTCATTTCATCCTGTGGAATTACCTTCATATCTCTTGTAAGCTGGGTTTGCTATTGATAGAGTTTCTCATTTTAGATTTTCTTCAGATGTCTTAATTTTTTGTTCATATATGAAGGGTAGTTTGCTAGATCTAGAATTCTTGTTTGATATCTCTTTCTTTGATTCCTTTAAATATGTCACCCCATTGCCGCCTACTCTTCATGGTTTCTAATGATAAATCAGCTATTAACTTTACTGAGAGTCCATAAAACATTATGTATCCTGTCTCTTTCACTACTTTCAAGTTCGCTTGTTGCACTTGGCTTTTCCAAAGATACCTGTGATGAATTTAGATGTGGAATTCTTTGAGTTTATTCTACTTGGAATTTGTTGAGCTTTTTGTATGCATGTATTAGTATTTAAAAGTGAAATTGTGAATTCTTACACCATTATTTCTTCATAGTATTCTTTTTTATTTCTTCTTCAGAGACTCCAGTTCTGCATATATCGATTTACTTGATTATGTCTCACAGGTCTTTCACATTCTGTTAATAATGCTGTTAAAGATTTTTGTTTAAAATGGACATTTAAATAATGTAATATGTAACATGTAGTATCATTTTTCTGCCATCATCACAGTTTTATGTTATTTTTCTTTGTTTTTGTGAATTATCTGAACTATAAAGTCTGTTTTATGTTTTATGTGTGGCCAGTGCAATCCCCACTGAGTTAAATCAACAATTAGCTAAACCTTGAGCAGACATTTATTAAAATTCCTCCAATTAAATATTTTCAGTCTTTCTCAAGTGGCTCTGTGTTTTATGCTCATCTTCTACCACCAGCCAGGCTTTTGTATATTGTGCTTTAGTTTTTACTTCCTGAATGTACATAGTTTTAAAGGTAGTCAGAAGCAAAAGTTTACCTAGGGGCTTCTGAGGTTTTCCTCAGTGGAAACCCAGCCATGAGCATATACACAGAGTTGTGCATATGTGTAATGTTCATCCTTCTCAAGAATATGCCAGAGTTTTTCAGAATTCTTATTGACATCCCATTCCCCAATTTTTCACTTTAAACTTTTGGATTAGCCTTTTATTTTCCCCACTGCAACTTACTGCCAGAGGTAGTTATGAAGTTACTTACTTTCCTATTTTTTTTCACAAAATCTGACAGTGAAAAGGTTTTTCACACTGTATGAGCTCTAAGCCAGCTAAAATAAAGATAAGTCTTGGCAAAAAGTTCTTCTAGGGAACCACCAAACTGGTCAGAAAACATTACATTTTTTTTTCCATTGCTGCTACAAAATACATGACATGAATCAAATTTAAGGAGAAAGAGAAGTTTGAGTACATTGTTGGCTGCCTCCACTGCCCTATGCCTGTGGTGAGGCTGAAACATCACTGCAGAAGAAAACTGTTAACCCCATGGTGCCTAGGAGGAGTGGAGAGGGGGTCTGGGGGTAGATAAACCCTTCCCAGTTATTCCTCCCATGCCCCACTTCCTCTAACAAGGCTGCACCTCCTAAGAGCCCAGCCGGGTATGAATCTGTCAATGGATTAAACCACTGATAAAGTTAGCACTCTATGGTCCAGTCTCCTTGTAAAAGCCCAGCTCCAAACATAGGAGACTTTGAGGGGACATTTTTGGTCAGAACTCTAGCAAACATTTATCTGGGAATTAGGTTCTGAAGGAGTTCAAACCTCATTCCTATCTTTCACTTGGCTGCTAGACTCTGTTTTCAGTGTACCACAGAGCTGAAGAGGCTGAGATGAAAATTAAGCATGCTAAAATGCCACATAGCTTGGGGTTCCTACCATTATTCTGCTGTTTTTCTTTAATAAATGGTCACAAAATTGCTGGGGTTTGTCTTCTTACAGAGTTCTGAAAAACTTGATTCTGATAATTTTCTGTTTGGTCACTGCTTTTATCAGAGATAATTTTTGGACATCCTTACTGCCATTTTTGCTAATATCACCCCCGTTGATATTGAAGGATGCTACAAAAGCAATCAAATGAATGAATGATGACTTCTTTTTTTTTTTTTTTTTGGTACTGGGATTGAACTCGGAACCTTGCACTTGCAAGGCAGGCACTGGAACCACTGAGCTAAATTCCTGGCCTGTGAATGGTGACTTTTTAACAAATGGTGCTAGAGCAATTGGGCTTCCATGGATGAAAGAAGTAAATATTGACTAATTTACAAGCCATGTTGAAAAATTAAGTAAGAGTAGGTCATTGACTTGGATTTCAAACATATGACAACAAACCCTTTGAAAGAAAACCTAGGAATCTACTGCTGATGAGACAGCATCAGAATGACGAAAAAGGCACAGTCCAGATCAGGAAATGCTGATGGGCTGGTGTGTGTCGAGACTGAAAGCTTTTGACCTACAGTGGCCCAAGTTGGGATGGGATGCTGATAAAGAGACTGGCTACAGCTGGAGTGGGCATAGTGTTTACACACCTTCTGTCCCCTAGGCCTCTGGTATCTGTTGTGAATGGAAAATCTCAGGACTCAATGGGATGAATTTCAACAACCCAATCAGAACAGAGGAGACAGGAAGAGCTATTTTCTGCAAAAGGATGAGTCCTTGAAATGGCAAGTGTGCACCTGAAATATGCTCAAGATGATTGGTTATTAGGGAGACATACACTGGAATTACAATGAGATCCTTAACAGAGTAGCTAAAATAGAGAGACCTGGTTGGAAAGGATGCTGAGAAACTTGATCACTCATATTGCTGCTGTAAATGTTATAAAATTTGGCTCTAGAAAACATTTTGGCAGTTTCTAAAACATGGAAATATGCAACTATCATAAAACCTGACAGTTGTACTCTGAGGCATTTATTGCAGAACAATGGAGGCCCATGCTCACACAAGAATCTGCACACAAATATTTATAGCAAACTTATTCATTTAGAAAATCAAAATAGTCCAAATGCTCTTCAATACATGAATGTTTAAACAGACTTCGGGAATTTGTGCCATGGAATATTGCTCAGCAATAGAAAAGGGCAAATATTTAAAAACACAATGTAATGAAACTCTGAAGTATGCTGGAAAACTGGTAGACACATATTTAGTTAAGTATTTATTATACTTACCATATGATATAGACACATTTTTATTTATCACAAAATATTCCAAACAATATAAATTCATAAAAATAACATATAAGCCAACAAAATAAAAAAGATCTAAACTTTATACTATATGAAGTCATAGAAAACTTAATAAGAATATTTCCATGAGCCAACTTGAAAAAATTTTAATTATTGTTGCTAAATGTTTTCTAATATAAACATTCTAATGCAGTATGGTGATAAATGATATAAATTTTCATATGTCTGCTTGAACCTCAAGAAGTTTTATGCACTTTAAACCAGTAATTACAAATGTAAGAATCCATCTAAAAAATATTGTGAGGTAATTTCCAATTATGAAAAACATCATTGTTAATGATATTTATCCAAATGTTTATCACTAATAGAATATTAGAAATAGTACATGTCCCCAAATACTGAATTGTTAAAGCATAGTAACAGACTAATGGGGAATATTAAGAATGTAAGCATAATAAAATTTATTTGAATAATTTTGATGACATAAAAATGTCGATGAAATAATGTTAAATAACATTATAATACAAATGCTTAGTAAATAAATAAGATTTAAACAATGCACACTCTTGAGTATTGAAAACAGGGTGAAATTTTGCAGTATCCAAATACATATACCATTGCTTCATGATGAATGGACTTAAATTATAGGAACATATTAAAACTGAAGTTATTTCAAGAAGTATGTCTTTCAGAAGTTAAAACAGACTCTTATAATTGTAAATGTAATGTAAATTCAGAAAAATAAAACCAGGAGGATATGCACTGTATCATGAGTATATAATAAACAGAGAGTGTAGTCCAAAACAAGTACTTTAGCAGTCATGCTGCTATTTATTTATCTTGGAACCTGTGGCATCTCTAGCATTGTCAGACAATCAACAGTGATTAGAAAACAAAAAGACCTCAATGACTGGTACAAAATTGCTCTGCAATAATATAGTTTCTGATTCTTTCACTAGCTTTCTTTTGTATTTTCCCCTGAGGCTCTGAAACATTCTTAATCTTCTCAGTGATGAGAAGTATTTTTTTTTCTTGCGAGGAAAAATATCTTTGGAGAAAATGGCTAGCAAATTGAATTTCTCTGCCTAGCAAAGCCCTTTTAATACAATCGTGATGTAAGTGGGAGCTACCATTGAAAGTCTAGCATCACCAGTAATAGTCATATCACAGAAAAGCTACAGAATCAGTCTTGGAATGGAAATATTTGTTGTAAAATCAAATGAGATCTTACTGCACATGCATGTGCACCTTCTCAGGACACACGTCACACCCTTGTGCCATTATCTCTGTGAGAGGCCATTGCTTCTCTGTATTTCCACACTAACTCTATCTCCTGCATCTCTCCTGCTACCTTCTTCCATGATCTTTGCTTTTTGGATCATTAACTGGTTAGTGTTTATTATACAATCAGTATGTATGAGTTTTACCATAACAATCTGGTGTACAAATCTAACTTTAACTCAAATTAATGTTTCATCCTAAGGCCCTGCCTGTTAACAACTAATAATTTACCTCATCTAGGTAATCTCCTCTGTCAGCAATGCATGATGGGGCGAGTTTCTCTGCATCAGCGCTAGGACTTGGTTTTCTTTCAGTTTTTGTTTTTGTTTTAATTTTAGCCAGTCTGGTAGATGTGCAGTTCTGTTCAAGGTATGGTACTATGTATTTCTGTAATGACTGATGATGTGGAACTTCTTAGTTAAAATGTCTCTCCAGATCATTTGGCCATTTAAAAAAATTAGGTTGTTTTCTTATTTATAACTTTTAGAAGTTCTTTATATATTTAACTAGACCCTGGATGTGATAAATTCCTTTAACTGGATGTAATTTCATAATATTTTCTTTTAATTTATGGTTTGTCTTATTTTCACAATGACCTTTAATGGGCAAACATTTGTATTTTTTACTGAGTGCCAATTTAACTATTTTTCCTTTTATAAATCCTGCTTTTAATGTGATGTCTAAAATTTATTTTTCCAAAACCAATTTCACACAGGTTTTCTTCTCCCTCTTAAAAATTTAATGTTTTGCATTTACATCCATGATCAACTTGAATTAATTTTGTGGAAAGTGTGACTATGTATCAAAGTTTTTAATACAGTGGTACCTCAGTTTACAAACGCTTTTGTCTGAGAACAATGTAGTTCACAAACAAAACTGTTTGCAAAAGTTTATTTTTGTTTGCAAACTCTACACTGGGAGACAAGATGAAGACCCCCTTTCCTGCACAAACACAGTCATGGCCATCTGTTCCAAAATCATGGAACAAATTACGTTCATGAACCAAGTACCACTGTATATGTATATACACATGGACAATACAGGTATATGACAAAAAAAAGTTCATTTTTGTATTATCCAAATGAATGTACATATGGATATACTGTACTGTGTATGTCTATACACACTCTGTATGTCTATACTGAACTGTGTATGTCTATACATATACAGTATCTCTTATTCTCTCAGCACTTATTTCAACTCTCAGTTGAATTCTTTCCACATATTTCTCATAAATCAGTTGACCTGACTTGTGTTGGTATATTTCTAGACTCTCTATTCTATTTTATTGATCTATGTGCAGAAACTTTCATCAATTCCACACTTTGATTATTGTAGCATTATTGTAAACCTTGCAATCAAGTGATATGAATTTCCAAATTTGTTTTGTATAAAAACATTATTGGCTATCTATTTCCTTTCACTAACCTTATATTTTAGAATCCATTTGTTAGTATTTACCAAAAACCTTACTCAGATTTTGTTAGGAAGTACAGACATCTATAGAGCAAGTTGGGAAGAATCCACATTTTAACATATTGAGCCTTCCAATCCATGAATATAGTATGTCTCCACTTATTTATTCTTTTATTTCTTCCATCAGTGCTTTGTAATCATAAGTGTACAAACTTTGTATGTATTTTGTTAGGTATGCACTTAAATAGTTTTTCACATATTACAAATAATTGTTTGTGTTCTGAGGATCAAATCCGGGGCCTTGCACATGCAAGGCAAGTGTATTGCCACTGGACTACATCCTCAGTCCTATAAATGATATTTTTAAATTTTAAAAATCTAACTCTTAATTGCTAGCATATAGAAATAATAGAGAGTTTTGTATATTGGCCTTGTTTCATAAGACCATTTGAAACTCTTTCTGAGAGCTTTTGTGTGGATCTCTTTGAATTTTCTAGACAGTCTATCACATAAATGTAGAAAGGATTTGTTTTTGTTCATATCACTGGTCTTGGCTTGTTAGGAATTCTATGATAATATCAATTAAGGGTAGTGTGAAGGGACTTCTCAGCTGTATTTCTGTTCTAGATGTGGAAACAGTCCTCCATTCACCATTAAGATTGCTGTTAGCTGTAATTCTTTTGTAAATAACCTTGATAAGATGAAGTGCCTTCCTGTTATTACTTGACTAAGAGTTGTGTATTTGTTTATTTTATTCATATATATTTCAAGCTGGAGCTTTTCACAGATGCCTTGATAAAGGTGAGGAAGTTCTCATCTATTTTGAATTTGTTGAGATTTATTTTTTAATTATGTTATCACTTCTTGGCCTTTTGGCTAAAATCAAGTGTATTTTTTAATTATGTAAGAATGTTGTTTTAAAAAAAATTTGCTATAACTATTGATATGAGCTTGTGGTGTTTTTCTGCTCTTTATCTGTATGTTTTATTAAATCCACTGAATTTTGCTAAGATATTATGGTAAATGCTTTTCAACTTTGCCTTATGCCTTTTTGCATCAGAGATGACCATATGATTCCCTTTCTAGCCTATTGATAAAGTAAATTATATTGATATTTAAATGTTGAACTAGATTCTATCATTGGGGTAAAAACAATATGATTAAAATGTAAAATGCTTTTCAACCATCTCTGAATTGATTTTCTAATATTTTCTGGAAATTTTAATATTTAAATTATTTGAAGATATTACTCTGTAATTTTCTCTTAGTACCATTGTTTAGCTTTTGTATAATGCATTCTGGCATGAAAATAATGTGACTTGGAAAGTATTAATTTTTTATTTATTGGCAAAGGATTTGTAAAGTTGTTTATTTTGTAAATGTTTGTAGACTCTGTATGGTTTTTATCTTAAATGCGTGTTGGATTTTGTCAAATGCTTTTCCTGCATCTATTAAGATGATCATATGGTTTTTGTCCTTGGCTCTATTGATATAGTGTATTACATTGATTGATTTGCATATGTTGAATCATCCCTGCATCCCTGGGATAAATCTCACTTGGTCAGTGTGCATGATCTTCCTGATGACCTTCTGCATTCTATTTGCCAGTATCTTATTTAGAATTTTTACCTCTATGTTCATTAGTGAGATTGGCCTATAGTTCTCTTTTTCAGTTAGGTCTTTCTCTGCTTTGGGGATCAAGGTGATGCTTGCTTCCAGGAATGAATTTGGGACTATTGGTTCCCTTTCAATTTCATTGAAGAGTATAAACAGTAGTGGCAGTAGTTCCTCTCTAAATGTCTTGTAGAATTCAGCAGTGAAGCCATTAGGGCCCAGGCTTTTCTTAGTTGGTAAGTTTTTAACTACATTTTCAATTTCATTGATTGATATTGGGTTGTTTAGAATTTTTAGGCATTCTTCATTCAACTTTGGTAATTCATACAAATCTAGGAATCTGTCCATTTCTTCTGTCTTTTCCATCTTGTTAGCGTATAGGTTATCAAAGTAGGTATTGATGATCCTCTGGAGTTCTGCTGGGTCCGTTGTAATTTCATCCTTTTCATTCCTAATTGCATGGATTTGGGCCTTTTCTTTCCTTTTTCTGATAAGGTTGCTAAGAGTTTGTCAATTTGGTTTATTCTTTCAAAGAACCAACTCTTGGCTTCATTGATTTTTTGTATTTTTCTCTTATTCTCCATTGCATTGATTTCTGCTCTGATCTTTATAATTTCCTCCCTTGTATGAACTTTGGGTTTGTCCTGCTCTTCTTTTTCTAGAAGCTTGAAGTTCAGCATCATATTATTTAATTGGGCTTGGTGTGTTTTCCTAATATGAGTATTGACTGGTATGAATTTCCCTTGTAAGACTGCTTTCATTGTGTCCCATAGATTCCATTATGTTGTATTGTCATTGCCATTGAATTGTAGGAACTGTCTGATTTCTTCTTTAATTTCCTCTGTGACTCATTGGTTATTCAGAAGTGTGTTGTTCAATTTCCATGTGTTTATGAAATTTTTGCAGTTTCTTTTCCCATTGATCTCCAATTTCATCTCACTATGGTCTGATAATATACAGGGCATAACTTCAGTTCCTTTGTAGTTACCTAGATATGTTCTATGAGTGAGTATGTGGTCTATTTTGGAGAACAACCCGTGTGCAGCTGAAAAGAATGTGTATCCTGATTTTGTGGGGTGGAACACTCTGTAAACATCTGTTAAGTTCATTTGTTCCAGAGTTTGATTGAGTTCTAGTATTTCGTTGCTTGCTTTTTGTCTAGTTGATCTATCTATTTGCGACAGTGGGGTACTGAGGTCCCCCACTACTATTGTATTAGTGCTTATATGATTTTTCATGTCCGTTAGTATTTGTTTTATATAGTCGGGCACACTAGTGTTTGGAGCATAGATATTTATGGTTGTCATCTCTTCCTCTTGGATTGTTCCCTTTACAAGGATGTAGTGTCCTTCTTTGTCTCTCTTAATCAGTGTGGGTTTGAAATACACTTGATCTGAAAAGAGGGTAGCTACTCCTGCTTTTTTTTTGGTTTCCAGTTGCATGGCATATTGTTTTCCGTCCTTTAACTTTCAGTCTATGAGTTTCTTTTTGAATTAAGTGTGTTTCTTATATGCAGCATATTGTTGGATTTTTCTTCTTGACCCATTCTGCCAATCTATTTCTTTTGATTGGTGAGTTGAGACCATTAACATTGATGGCTATAACTGATACATATTGACTTATCATTGTCATGACTTTTTCTCTTTGTTGGATTCTCCCCCTTTGCATTTAATTTTGTGTCATGCCTGACGGATTCATTCTGCTGGGCTTCCTGGGGCTGTGATCTTTGTTGTTTTTTCCTAGGATATTGTCTAAAATTTGTTGGAGTGTTTGGAGTGGTTTGGAGTGGTTTCTTGGAGTGGTTTGGTATTTATGAAGTTCCTAAGGTGCTCTTTGTCATGAAAGTATCTTATTTCTTCATCAATGTTGAAAGATAATTTTGCATGGTACATCAATCTGGTTTGGAGGCTGTTTTCCCTTAGGGGTTGAAATACTTCACTCCAAGCTCTTCTTGCCTTGAGGGTTTGCGTTGAGGAGTTTGCTGTGATTCTGATGGGCTTTCCTTTGTATGTGATCTGTTTCTGTTCTCTAACTGCTTGTAGAACTTTGTTCTTCAGTTGGGTTTTTGGAATCTTAACATTTATATGCCTATGTGCAGATTTTTTTTATCAAGGCTAGTTGGAGTCCTATATGCCTCACTTATCTGTATGTCAAGTTATTTTACACTGCTTGGGAAGTTTTCTGCCATGACTCTTGTGAACAGTTTTTTTATGTCATCTGCACTCTCTCCTGTTTCTTCATTGACTCCAATCAGTCTTAAGTTATTCTTCTTTGCATTTTCTGGCAGCTGTTGGATTGATTTCTCGTAGTTGCTTACAATTTTAAAGCAATTTTTCTTTTCCTGGTCATTAATTGCAATCTTATCTTCTATATCTGAAATTCTGTCTTCACATTTGCTCATTCTGCTGCATAAATTTTCGGTGGAGTTTTTAATCTCCTGGAAATCTGTTTTATGGATTCCATTTGTTTCCCATGTTGGGATTCCATCATGTTCCTCAGCTCCTCTATTTTTCATTTGTGTCCTCTCTAGATTTATTAATCATGTCTTGCACTATGGGCACAATCTCTGCTGTTATGTGAGAAATTATTTCTGATTTCATTTTTTCCAGATCCTCTTTTGTTGCTAGTTCAGGGAGTCCAGGTGATTGAGTATCAGCTTGTTCCATCCTGTTTCCCTCTGGGCTTGCTGTAGGTAATCTGGAAGTCTGTTTTTAAGGCTTGTTTATCTGTCTTCTCATTTCGACGGGAGGTGTGGGGGGTGATGCTGGAGCCTGCACAGCTCACCTCCTCTGTGCTGGGAGAGGTGGTTGGTTGGCCTGAAAGCCTCCTACTCTGCACTGGGAGCTGTGGCACGTTGACCTGGAAGCCTCCTCTGTGCTGGGAGTGGTGGTAGATTGGCACGGAGGCCTCCTACTCTGCACTGGGAGCTCTGTTTTTTGATTCTGCCAATGAAAACATCTGTCCCTGGAATTCTTTCTTTCTTTCTTCTTTTCTTTCTCATTTTTTTGTACCAGGGTTCAAACTTGGGACCTTGTGCTTGTGAGGCAGGTAGCAGCACCACTGAGCTAAATCCCCAGCCCAAATTTCTTCTTTTTTAACTGAAGGGTTTGATTTATGGAATCAATTTCTTTAATTGAGATAGAACTACTTGTTCATATATTTCTCTTTCAGCAACTTTTTGTAGTTTATATTCAAATAATTGTTTAATTTAATCTGATAATTGATGAACACAAAGTTGTTGCTACCATTCCTTGTTATTCTAATATCTGGAGAGAAGAAATAACACTTTACATCTGCTATTCTTGGTTATTGCATTCTATAGACACTGATTCAACCAAATTGTTTGATAGTGTTTTGGTTAACTAAATTCCTACCAATTTTCTGCTTTCTTGTTTTAAAAAAGAAGAGTGTTGAGATCATAAGTACAATTTAGATGGGCTTGTTTCATTTTTTGTCCTAGCAATTTGGCTTCATGTATTTTGGTGCTCAATAGTAGGTAAATACACATTTTTGGGATTGCTGCATCTTCCTGGAGACATGCCTCCCTCCTGATTTACATATGCTCTTATTTATCCTTGATAAGTTTCCTAATTCTTGCATCTTGCTGTTAATATAGCTACTATAGCTTTCCTTCAGTTAGTGTTTGCATAGTGTATCTTTCATGATTCTTTTTCTTTTTATCTATATAGGCCTATATACAGGCACACAGAAGTATCTTGCTTTATATTTAAGTAGTCTGAATCTGTTTATTCTAATGTTGTGTTTAAGTCATTCACACTTACCATGTTTACTAATGTGGATTTAAAGTCTACATTTGCTAGATTTTTTTCTCTTTCTTCTCATTTACTGTCTCCTGTCTTTTGAGTTATTTGAGTATGTTATTATTCACTGTATCTTCTTTATTGATGTTATTTATATCTCTTTTCAATTTTTATACCTTACCATATTGTTTTCCATATACATTTTAATTATTCATAGTTTCTGTACATATGATACCACTTTACAAATAGAGAAAACATTTACAATACATTTCCAATATGTTTTTTCATATCCTTTGTGTTATTACTGCCATAAATTTTGCTTTTTGCATAGGCTAGAGGCACACTATATTTAACTTCATTTGACTTAGGCAGTTATTCACCATCCAGAACAATTTGAAAAGGAGGAGAAAGAAATGAATAATTTTATCTTACTTTCCTTTATTGCCTTTCTAGGACTTTTCATTTCTTTGTGTATATTACTCTCTGTCTGATATTGTATTCTTCTGTGTAACAAACTTTCTAAAATTTCTTTCATTGGATCTGTCTGCAGTAAATTTTTCATTTTCATTTGTCCAAAAAGTTTTTGTATTGATTACTTTTAATGATGTTTTTACTAAGTACATAATAGTAGATTATCTTTCCTTTCTTTCTTTCCTCCTATCTTTTTTTCTTCCTCTTTCTTCCATCTCTTCTTCCTGCCCGACTTCCTTTCTACTTTCTTCACTTTCAAAGCATCACTTCATTATCTTTTAGTGGCATAGTTTCTGAAGTTTGCTTTGTTCCTCTGAATTTGATATGACTTTTTTCTGTAATCTTTAAAAATATTTGTCATCTTTTGCACTTATTACCTTGGTTCTAATATGCCTGGTTGTTTGCTTTTATTTTATTCCCTTCTAGTATTCTCTGGGCATCTGAATTCTGTATTTTTTGTGTTTTTCCTTCATTTTGGAAATAATTAGGCCATCATTTCTTCAAAGATGTCTCCTGTTCCATTCTATTTCATTCTTACTTCTGTTATTCCAATTATAAACATGTTAGGGTGGTGAATATTATCATATAGCCCTCGGTTCTTCTGCTATATTTCTGCCCTCCTTGTTTCTCTTTGTGTTCCACTTTGGGTAATTTCTGTTTTTTTATCTTCAAGTTCCCCAATTCTTTCTTCACTGTGTTGCATCTACTGAGACCCTGCTGAAGGTATTCTTCATTCCTGTTACTGAATTTTTATTCTCATCATTTTCTATTTAATTCATATAGTTTCCATCTTTCTGTTGCAGTCTGATCTTATATATTGTATGAACTTTCCATTGTGGATTTTATCATTTTAATCACAGTCATTTTTAATTCCCTCCTTGATAGTTTCAGCATCTGTGTCATATTTGATTCTACTACTTGTGATTACTTTTTCTCTTCAGACTGTTTCTTCATGCCTTTTCATATATTTATTTTGTTGTCATTGTTGTTGTTGTTGTGACAGTTGGTATCTTTTGTATGATGGCTGAATGTGAGGTCAACAATTTTTATTCCTGGAAGGAAGTTTACTTTCCACTTTTTAGGCCTTTCATGTTGTAGTTTGAGTTAAACTAGTTGGAAATTGAGCTGGACTTGAGCTGTGTTGGTATACTTTGCTTCAGTGTATCAAAAACAGCCTCGATACAATGTGAAGGTTTGTCCCCTCCAAAGCTCATATCAAAACTTAACTACCATTGCACAGTACTGGGAGGTGAGACCTTGTCAGGTGCTTTGGCTGTGAGATTCTGTCCTTATGAATAGTCCCAAGTCATTATCATGACAGAGTGTTTGTTACACAGGAGTGGTTTGCTGTCTTGTGCATTTCCTCACCTTTTACAAGGTGTATGCTCTAAAAACTTTTTCATACTTTTTTATGTCTGATTTTCCTTTCTTTCAGGTAGGAAGTCAAATCTGGTCCTGAAACTCCATCTCAACTGGAGACAAGTTCTTTTCCAGGATTACTGATCTTACTCTTTCTTGGTTTTATTAGATGCATCTGAAATTATAATCATTTTTATAAATATAACTGTAGCTACATACAATAAAATTGATACCCTTTATTTGCATTATTTGATTCCTAATTTTCTTAATTTAATTTTGATTTTTTACTTTTCCCATGTATTATTGAAAAGTACTGTCCTAATTCTCAAACATGTAACTATTTTCTAGTCATTTGAGGGATGAGGGTGTAAATCTAATATCCAATTTAATTCCATTACAGGAAAAAACCCCAAAAAGTGTGGTTTCAATTCTTTAAAATTTATTGATATTTTCCTTCTCTGCAATTATATGATCAATTGTAGTAAAAATTGCACGTGTACATCAAAAGAATGTATATTCTGGAATAGTTACATGCAGTGTTCTCTGTATTTTGAATTTGTTATTTTTTTTCTCCAGATCTGACATAGACTTCTTGACTTCATCGACTGTCTCTTCTATCAGGTCCTATGAGTTGTGACCTAGCATTCACTTTCCAGTAAATAAAGATCAGGCATTGTTTTGTGTCTGTTCCTTCTCCTCAGGGAACGAGCCTCCTAGTTTTGTCCCTGTGAAAGTGTCTGGCTGTATGTTGCTTTGTGTGGTGTTTCCATACACATAACTCATCTCTAAAGTTCTGCCCCAGTTCCTCCTCTTGCCTCTTGCTACTTCTGATTCCTGTGAGTCAGAATTTCCCTCAGAATCGTTCACTAAGCAGTCAGTATCCTCACGGCTTCACTTTCATACCAATACCACCCAGTCCAGAGAGTCTCTCCACTCCAGACTTCATATTATTTTATTGTACCAGAGTTTCCTTCTGGTGTGTGTCTTCTAGTACCCAGGTCATTTCGTTAATCTCTTTGAGCCTGTACAGTAAGGAGTCAGCATTGGGTGCGACAAAACACTGCAGAAAAGGGCTGCTTCACCCACGGTCGGCTGATTGACAGCTCTTTCACCTGTCCAAGGGATCCGAGGTTCTTCTTACGGCCACAAGATGGCGCGACTCTGCCCCACGGGAGAGCCTGGACCCTTCTCCTTGGGTCCCATTGACTAAAACTGAATCTCTCAGCTATGAGAAGAAGGCGCCAGCGTGGCTGAGGTGCAGAAAGAGAGGTATTGATGGGAGAGAGGAAGACAGGAATTATTAGATTATGTAACTTCCATTTTGTTCTAAGTCTAGGAGAATCATCAAGTAGAGGAATGATGATTAGCTCTTGTTTTGCTTTTCAAAAAGTCACATTAGATCCTGGGAGGGGGCTTGGCAGTGTGACTGTGAGAGAGCAGTGGAGAGATTGTTAGGGGCTGATGTAGTATCGAGGGACTAAGGGTAGGAGGGCAAGGTGCATTTTCACTTTCTAAGTCTAAGTTAACTGGAACCACCAAAGGTCAAATCTTGAAACATTCATTCATTCTCCTGAAGGGCAATATTTCTGTGTTTGTGAACATTTCCTCTATCACTTTGCTTTTTATGCTTTGTTAAAATAAATGTCAAAAAGCATAGCAATTTATAAAAACATTCCTTCGTATGAAAGCTCCAATGTTAATGCTTCAGAAAGGGTTTATAATGCACAAAACATTAAAAGCAGGACTTCCCCCCTTTTTAACTAAGGTGCTGTCTAATATATACTGTAATTTATTGCAGTATGTCAGATTCTTTTTTTTTTTTTGTACTGGGGATCGAACTCGGGTCCTTGCGCTTGCACAGCAGGTGGTGAAACCACCGAGCCAAATCCCCAGCCCGTATGTCAGATTCTTTATAGAGGAAAGCAGAAAGTGCCATAAGGTCCTGTCATGTTGTAATCAGTGTTTGCTCACCTATTTGTACATAGTAAATTAAAATTTATAAAAATTAAAATAACTTTGTTTTCCATTCAGATATATATTTCTGTTTTATTTAGTTCTTTTATATATACATCATTCCATGAAATCTGATTATATTCATTAACTCCTTACACTTACAGAGTGCTTCTGTTCACTGTTTTCTTAATCATGTGCCAATGCGAAGATTATTCCCTTTGTATTTCTACCTGCTGATGGTTTATAAGACTTCTATTGGAATGTATGTTAATGAAGTATGCAACCATGCTTGTCAACTGCTGAAATTAAATTCTAATATTTATTTCAGCTTACTCTTTTGGACTGTATTTGTGTGAAAAAGGGGGGGGGGAGATTATAGCATTTGAGAATATATAATAATGACACCTTTGTTTTTCCTTTCCTTTCTTATTTGATTGGTTAGGAGACAGCATCCAAAATAATACTAAAGGACATTGGGGACATCTTTAATGGGAATATGTGAAAATGACAATTTCATCCAGACCTGGTGGCACAGATATGTAATCACAGCACTATGAGAGGCTGAGGCAGATCACAAGTTTGAGTCCACCCTGGGCAATTTAGCAACTTAGCCAGCCCAAGGCTCAAAACAAAAAATAAAAAATGGGTTGAGGAGATAGCCCAGTGCAAAGATCTTGGGATTGGTCCCCAGTATCAAAAATGACTATTTCACATAGTCCAAAATTAAGTATTTCATTAAATATGACTAAGGTAAATAATCCACTTAAAAGAAAATTAAACCCAGGTTGACTGGATTTTTTTTACAAACACCAGATCCAATCATATGGCATTTATAGAAGAGATACTTCTGCCACAAGGATTTGCTGATTGCTAATATTGATCTTTTCTATTTGTAAAAATATAATAACTTTATCGCTATGCAATGTGTGCATGTATTAAAACATCACATTGTAATTCATAAATATGTACAATTATTATGTGTCAAAACAAAAAGAAACTCTAAAGGTAGCAATTTAAAATACAATTTACCTTAATGCAAAGGTTAAAAATAAAGAAGAAAGAAAGATATGAAATTATTACACAAAGGGAAACTGTTCCAGTTATACTTCGGTCAAATAAAATAAACATTAAGCCAAAATCATTATTTGATATCAAATAGATATTTTAGAATGAAAAATTGTCTACTTTACTAAGAAGAAAAACTGTTTGAAAATTGTATTTATATAATATATATTAAAATATATAAACATATATAGAAATAAAGAAAATAGATTACAACAATGTAGGAGAATGGTAATATATCCACATATCAGTAAAAACAGACCAAATATGAGTGGGCCATAGAAAATTTAAGCATGATGATTAATGAAATGTGCCTTATGACCACATATAGAACATATGTGGAACACATGTTCTTTGCAAAGTCATGCAGAATATTTACAATGTTCTATTGTCTTAATATTATACTCTAATACTGACATTTATCGCAATGAATTTCAAAGGAATAAACTAATACAAAATATGTCCCAACAACAAAATTCATTTCAAAGCCAACCAGAAAAAAAATAAATATAAAATTAGTTACTATCTGGCTGGAAATTAACCCACTGACCAAAGAAATCATATTTTTTTAAAAATTTGAAGTAAACTATATAATAAAACCTGAAATCATTCATAATTGCTTACATTGGAAAAGTGCCGGAAAAGGTATTAATTATTCACTTCATGAAGTTAGACAAAAAAAGGTATATTTTTAAGAAGTAGAAAACACGAATAATGAAAAAATATAATAGCAGAAATTAAGTGAATACAAAACAAACATATAAAAATATTAACAAAGTCAGAAATCAGTTCCTTGTGATGCAAACAAAAACTGGTTGCATCTTTGGTAAGATTCCAACAAGGCTAAAAACGCAAGCCACACAACCAATATTAAGAACGGAGCATGGGAACACCAGAGACACTGCAGGAATTACAATAGCAAGGAGATGTCATGAAAATTTATAAAAATGGGGATGAACAGTCTCCAGTAAAAAATGAATCTTACCAACATAACCCCCAAACAAATAGAGAGCTTGTGGCAATAAAAGTATACTAGTATTATGGGTTTGCTGTTTTTGTTATTTATGTTTTTTATGTCCCAAGCACAGTCATGCAAATGAAAGACAGCAACTACGATAGCAAGGGTGAGGGTGGGGAAACTGCAGTCCATGGCAACATTCCCTATGGGACCAGTTGAAGGCATTCCTAAGGCCCACAGCAGGCGGGATGTCATGGTTTAGATGTAGATGCCCACAAGGCCTCATGTGCTCTAGGTGGGGCTTTAGGGAGGTCACTGGACCATGACAGTGTGGTAGATGGAGCTTCGGGGAAGTCACTGGCTTAGTACACTTTGGGGGTTCATAGCTAGGTGTGATATTGAAAAGGGAGGCCTGATAGGAGGAGGTGGGTAACTGTGGGCACAGCTTGAAAAGATAAATCCCTCCTCTTCCCTTGATCCCTCTTTGCATCCTGCCTGACTTGCCATGGACTGTTTCTCCTCTGCCATGCTCCTCTGCCTTGGAACCAGCCAGCTATGGACTGAAGAAACTGTAACAAACTGTGAGCCAAAATGAACCTCTCCTCCTTTAGCTTGAGGGTATCGGATATTTTGTCCCAGCCATGAGAAAGTTACTAACACAGACAGAGCATGGCCGAATGCATCAGAGAGGGGACCATGGAGTGCTCAACAGCAACAAAGAAAGTTCAAATATGCAGTAGCCCCAAGATCATGGGTCACAAAACCATGTGCTCACCTGTCCATACCACCCCCAAGAACACCCCAAGCTGAGCTAAGTGCACGGGTCTGAGGAAAACTAGTGTCACTCAGAAAAAGCCTATGGGCTTCAAGTTACAATGAAGTCTGATTTATGTGGTAACATTAACAGGAGGACAGTACTGAAACATGTTAGGATTCCAAAAAAGAGAGCACAAAGATTTCCTTTCCAAAAGATGAAGATCCACTCTAATGAAGATGAATGGCAACAAAGCATAAGTTGAGCATCGTGGGATCATAGGAAAAAGAAGGTTCAGAAATTGACCATTTTGGACCTTCTGCTACTCTTACATGGACCAGACTCTCCTCAGAAGACAGAAAAGGGTCAAAATCAAAGGAAATCTTGGAAAAATGTTTACATGAACAGAATAGTATCCTAAAACAATAATAAAACCTATCAGAAAACTATGTGACGAAAAGAAACCTAAAGGTGAAAACTGCAGTGGATGGTGGGAGTGCCCCTGCCCTGTTCCATGTTGGTCTGGCTAAGAGCTTCCAGGTGGCTTTGCCTGAGGGGACATCCTGGCTGCCAGAGTCCCACTCCTGAGCCCTTTGGGCAGGTGGAGGTGCATTAGAATTAATCCTCCTTGGAGCAACTCTCAACCAGTGATCACAGTTCATAAATACTTAACTCAGGTGTGCTTTGAGTAGATCATTCTGGAGTATCTTCACCTTGGCTCCCTGAGTTTCCCAGAGGGTTAAGCTTCAGTTACACAAAAAAATACTGTCTTGATGATGCACTCTTAAGTGGCTGTCTTTTCTTCTTTCATTTCCACAATGCCTACTTAAATTTCCTTCACTTTCAAAAAAGTCTCATATGTGCCTCAACCTATACTGGAACTCTTCCAATAAATGTACCATAAGTTTAAAATATCGTAAAGCAAAAATGTATGGAGTATACCTAACCTACAAAGCACAACAGTTTAGCAACAGCACAGTGCAGAGTGTTGGCCATTTCCCCTCTGGAATGTGTGGCTGACTTTGATTGGTGGCATCATGAAAGGGTATCATACAGAATATCACCAGGCTGGGAAAAGACCAAAGTTCAAATTAAAAGCAAAAAGATGGTCAGAGCACACTGACAGTCATTGGGCATGTGGGCTGTGTGGGCACGCTCTCTTCACATAGGGGGTGATATCTCATAAATCATCTCATTGCCTTCCCACCTTTTCCTATGAGGTGATGATGTTTAGAAATGAAAGGTCAAAAAGCCTAAATCTCAAGTCTAGTATCATCCAACTACGGAGGTAACTGTCAGGGCTTGGACCCAAATCTACCTGATCTCCAAACCTGTACTACTTTCTCTCTCAATTGCTAACTATGTTTCTGATAGAACAGCCTGAAGAATCTGATGCTAGAGTCTTATTATAGTCACTTTACAGCAATCTCATACGTTGAGTATGTATTAGAAGGCTTCTTTACTTGTGTTAGGAGGAATCATTATGTTTCCTTATAGCTTTGGCTCTTTTATGTTAATTTTTTCTAAGCACCTAAGAAGAACCTTAATTTATGCTGGTGTTTTAATTTGCATGGCATTATTTCAACAGATGACAGTAATTCAGAATTTGAAGGTTGGAAAGCATCCAATCAAAACAGAACAAAAAGCTAACAAAGGTAAAATTGCAATGGATAGTGACTCTCCTTTGAGAAAGGCAAAGTATTCTGTAGATATACTCCAAACTATAGATATCTCCATTGCATTGACAAAGTGGGAATTTTAACCACATTTAGCAAGTGGAGCTTTACAGCCTATGAATGTAAAATATTTAACTAAAAAAGGAACAAATTTAGCATGAAACTACATTCCCTTGGCGCTTATACTTCTTTTGTAGTGCTTACCCCATTCTGACTTGATTTAGAGTTATGTGGTATATTTTTAAAATCCTTCTTGCAACGTATTGTGAATTCCAGTGAATATGTATTAGCTCTTTCTTTATCAATGAAAAACTTTTATTGATTTTTTAAAAAGTATCGCAAAGGTCTTAGATACCATCCAGCATCTGTTTCTATAACTGAACAATTCCTATTCATCATCTTGCTTCCTCACAGAAATAGATATCATTACAATTTTTCTGGTACTTTTTTTTGGAAACTGTCATGGCTCACTCAGTCAGTGGAGCTGTACTTGTTACAAGTTTTACATGATTTCATTTAAGAATTAACTGTTTCTGGGCTTGAAATATCAAAAAAGCAACACCTGACCCTGTCAAGCTCTGCAGATGTATGTTTCACCTAAGAAATGGTGAATATCAACAAGATACTGATTCTCCTAAATAATAAACTCTCTGGGAAGCTAGTGCAGCCAGACTTCATCTTGCTATGGAGGCCCCAGGAACATTTTGCTTGTGTTGTGTCCATGACAAAAGAGAGTGCAAAAATAAGCCAGTTTTCTCCTCCCCAATACTATTTGTCAGTCCAAAGCTGCTGGGTTTTCCTTCCAAGAAAGCTGTGTTTCACATGAATGTGATTAAATTTCCTCTGCAGGATTTCTCTGAGGTGCTTCACAAAATCTAAGTGTCCCTTCAGAGTGATGTCAACATCTTGTAAGATGTCCATTGCCAGGTTAAACAGAATGGTCATCGGGAACCTAGTGCTGCAGACCGCATCCTCGCAGTTCCATGCAGGTCTCCACTCCACTTCTGCTCAGAGGCCTGTCTGTGCCACATGTGCAGGCATGTCTGTTTTGCACTGAACTGCTGTCTCTGTCCTTCCCAGTGCGGTTATCCACTGCTATTGTCTGGATGTCATTTGCTCCCCAAAGGCTCATGGAGCTTTGCCCCCAGTGTGGTGGTCTTGACATCATGGATCCTCTAAAACTCTGGACCTGGTGAAGGTGGAGTGTAAAAGGTCCCTGGGACCCCATCCTAAGAAGAAATTAAGGTACTTCTTGGGAGACTTTCGACTAGTTCTCTTGATAATGAGTCATTATAAAAAGAGAAAACGAGGCCTTTGAATCCCTCTGCAGATTCCTGTTTTACCACACTACTCTGATCCCCCTCTCACATGGGCTTCTACCACGATGCCATCTGCCATATGAGGAGGCTGCCAAGTGGAGCTCACCAGAGAACACAAATAGTATCACCCAATTTCGAAATACATGTCTTCAAAACTGAGATAAATAAACCTCCTTCTTTTTTTCTTTTTAAAATTAATTTTACTCCTACACTTTTCAAACACATAATGATCACATTCATCATAGGGAATTAGTACCTATAAATAATATATCTTGATTCTTCATTTTTTCCCATTCCCCTCCCCTCCCCTCAAGCTTTCTTCCCCTCCTTATTTACAAAAGCTTGGTTTCCATCTTTTCCCCTTTTCCCTTCCTTCCTGTCCCCCCATGCCCTCCCTTGTTCCCCTTCCCATCTGAACATTTTCTGCCTAATTCTCAGTATCTATCATACATTTTGGTCCTTATTTACCCTTTTGGTTTCTCACACAAGAGAAACAATGTGATATTTAAACACATATTTCTGATCTATTTCACTTGGAAATATGGTCTCAAACTGCATCCATTTACCTAAAAATGTCTCAAGTTTGTCTTTCTTAATGCAGACTAGTACTCCATTACATATAAAAACCATATTTTTGTTATTTATTCATCCATTAATGGGGATCTGTGCTGTTTCCGAGATTTAGCTAATATAAATTGCGCTGTTATAAACATGCATCTGTATATATCGCTGTGCTATGATGCTTTTAACTCTTAGGAAGATACCAAGAAGGGGAATAACTGGGTCAAATGGAACCTCTAGTTTTAGGTTTTTTTGATGACTCTCCACACTGATTTCCACATTTGTTGTACAAATTTACACTCCCACCAACAATTTAGAAGGGTTCCTTTTCTTCCATATCCTTGTCAGCATTTGTTATTGGTTGATATTTTTATGATAGGTATTCTTTCTGGAGTTAAATGGAATCTTGATGTTGTTTTAATTTTAATTTCTTGAATGACCAGTGATGTTGAACATTATTTCGTACATTTATTCACCTTTTGTACTTCTTCATCCAAGAAGTTTCTATTCAATTTAGATGCCCTTTAAATTTGGGGGATCTGATTTTTTTTAGTTCTTTATGTATTCCAGATATTAGAGGATTACCTGGTAAAATATTTTTTCTTTTTTTAAAATTTTATTTTATTGATACATTTTAGGTATACAATGTAATGACATTCATCATTGGAAATTTGCACCTTTACATAGTCTCTCTTGGTTCTTATTTTTTCCCCCTTTTCCTCCCTTCAACCGCTCCACCCCTCCCTATTTACAAAGACTTTGTTGCCATTTTCTCATATTAATTCCATTCCCTTCTTTCCTTTCCCCTACCTCTCCCCACCTTCCCCTTTGCCCCTTTTCTTCCTATTTCACATTATCTATTATACCTTTTCCTCCTTATTTACACTTTCAGTTTCTCACACTAGAGAAACTATTCGGTATTTACACGTGTGTGTCCTATTTATTTCACTTAAGAGGATTGCCTCAATGTGCATCCATTTAGCTATAAATGTCTCTAATTTCTCATTTTTTATGGGTGAGTAGTACTCCATTTTATAAAAAAACAACCACACATTTTCTTTATCCAGTCTCCAGTTGATGGGCATTTGGGCTGTTTCCAAGTTTTAGCTATCACAAATTGTGCTGCTATGAACATGGGTGCACATATATCACTATGGTATGATTCTTTTAATTCTTTAGGGAATATCCCCAGCAGGGGAATAGCTGGGTCAAATGGGACTTCCAGTCCTAGTTCTTTGAGGTATCTCCATACGGATTTCCACAGTGGTTGCACCAGTTGACACTCCCACCAGGTGTGAAGCAGGGTTCCTCTTTCCCCACAGAGCCGCCAGCATTTGTTATTGGTTGATTTCTTGATAGCAGCCATTCTTTGTGTGGTGAGGTGGAATCTCAGCATTGTTTTCATTCGCATCTCTTGAATGACCAGTGATGTTGAACATTTTTTCATATGTTTATTTGCCATTTCTACTTCTTTGTGTGAGAAATGTCTGTTCATTTCAGATGCCCATTTTTTGATTGGGTCTTTAAATTTGGGAGGGCTGATGTTTTTAAGTTCTTTATAGATTCTAGATAGTAGACCTTTGTCTGAGGGACAGCTGGTGAAAGTTTTTTCCCACATTGTGGGTTGTCTCTTCACGGTGTTGGTGGTTTCTCTTGCTGTGTAGAAGCTCTTTAATAAGAAGAGATCCCACTTTTTGATTGTGCTAGTTCATGGGCAACTGAAGTTTTGTTCATACAATCTTTTCCTACACCAATGTCTTCAAGAGTTCTTCCTAAACTCTCTTCCAGCTGGTTTAGTGTTTCTGTTTTAATATTTAGATCTTTAATCCATTTAGATTTTACTTTAGTACATGTTGAGAGATATAGGTCTAGTTTTAGCCTTTGGCAAGTTGAAACCCAATTTCTCCAACACCATTTATGAAAGAGGCTATCTTTCCTCCAATGAGGGTGTTTGGCTACTTTGTCAAAAATGAGGTGGCTGAGTGTGTCTGAAGCTGTTTCTGCATCTTTTAATCTGTTCCACTAGTCCTCAGGTCTGTTTCTTTGCCAGTACCATGATGTTTTTATTACAGTAGCTTTGTAGTATAGTTTCAACCTGGGGGTTGTAATACCCCCTGCCATATCCCTGTTACCTAGAATTGCTTTTGCTATTCTGGGTCTCTTCTTGTTCCAAATGAATTTTGGATTGTTTTCTCAAGGTCCATGAAGTATGCTGCTGGGATTTCAATTGGGATTGCATTGAATCTATGTAGCAGTTTTCGAAGTATGGCCATTTTCACTATGTTGATCCTTCCTACCCAGGAGTAGGGGATGTCTTTCCATTTTCTGATATCATCTTCAATCTCTCTTTTCAGAGTGCTATAATTTTCAGAGAAGAGGTCTTTGATTCCTTTTGTTAGGTTGATTCCTAGGTATTTCAGGTTTTTGGATGCTATTGTAAAAGGAATTGTTTGCCCCATTTCTCTGTGAGTCTGTGGTTCGTGCAGAGGAAAGCTATTGATTTTTGTCTGTTGACCTTGTATCCAGCTACTTTGTGGAATTTGGTTATTAAGTCTAGAAGACTTTTGGTGGAGTTCTTGGGGTCTTTTATATACAGTATCATGTCATCTGCAAATAATGACAGTTTGACTTCTTCATTTCCTATCTTTATTCCTTTTATTTCTTTCTCTTTTCTAATTGCCAAGGCTAATATTTCCAAAACTAAATTGAATAAGAGTGGTGATAGTGGACATCCTTGTCTTGTTCCTGATTTTAGTGTGAAGCATTTCAGTTTTTGACCATTTAGTATGATATTGGCAATTGGTTTTTCTTAGATGGCTTTTATCAGACTTAGGTAGAGACCATCTACTCCAAATTTTTGTAGAGATTTTATCATAAATGCATGTTGAATTTTGCTGAATGCTTTTTTTCTGCATCTATTGAAATTATCATATGGTTTTTGTCCTTGGCTCTATTGATATAGTGTGTTACATTCATTGACATGCATATGTTGAATCATCCCTGCATCTCTGGGATGAATCCCACTTGGTCAAGTTGTATGATCTTCTTGATGATCTTCTGCATTCTATTTGCCAGTATCTTATTCAGGATTTTTGCATCTATGTTCATTAGTGAGATTGGCCTATAGTTCTCTTTTTCAGCTGGGTCTTTCTCTGCTTTGGGGATCAAGGTGATGCTTGCTTCCAGGAATGAATTTGGGACTATTGGTTCCCTTTCAATTTCATTGAAGAGTATAAACAGTAGTGGCAGTAGTTCCTCTCTAAATGTCTTGTAGAATTCAGGAGTGATGCCATCAGGACCTGGGCTTTTCTGAGTTGGTAAGTTTTTAATTAAGTTTTCAATTTTATTGATTGATATTAGGTCGTTTAGAAGTTTTAGGTGTTCTTCGTTCAACTTTGGTAATTCATACATATCTAGGAATCTGTCCATTTCTTCTGTCTTTTCCATCTTGTTGGCATATAGGTTCTCAAAGTAGGTATTGATGATCCTCTGGAGTTCTACTGGGTCTGTTGTAATTTCACCCTTTTCATTCCTAATTCCATGGATTTGGGCCTTTTCTTTCCTTTTTCTGATAAGGTTGGCTAAGGGTTTGTCAATTTGGTTTATTCTTTCAAAGAACCAACTCTTGGCTTCATTGATTTTTGTATCATTCTCTTATTCTCCGTTGCATTGATTTCTGCTCTAATCTTTATAATTTCCTCCCTTGTATGAGCTTTGGGTTTGTCCTGCTCTTCTTTTTCTAGAAGCCTGAAGTTCAGCATCAGGTTATTTAATTGGGCTCGCTCTGTTTTCCTAATATGAGTATTCACTGCTATGAATTTCCCTCATAAGACTGCTTTCATTTTGTCCCATAGATTCTGATATTTTGGACTGTCACTGTCATTTTATTGTAGAAACTGTCTGATTTCTTCTTTAATTTCCTCTGTGACCCATTGGTTATTCAGAAGTGTGTTGTTCAATTTCCATGTGTTTATGAAATTTATGTGGTTTCTTTTGCTATTGATCTCCAATTTCATTGCACTATGGTGTGCTAATATACAGGGCATAACTTCAATTCCTTTGCACTTACCTAGATATGTTCTATGAGTGAGTCTGTGGTCTATTTTGGAGAACAAGAATGTGTATTCTGATTTTGTGGGGTGGAACACTCTGTAAACACCTGTTAAATTCATTTGTTCCAGAGTTTGATTGAGTTCTAGTATTTCGTGGCTTGCTTTTTGTCTAGTTGATCTATTTGTGACAGTGGAGTATTGAGGTCCCCCATTACTATTGTATTAGTGCTTATATGATTTTTCATGTCCATCAGTATTTGTCTTATACAGTTCGGCACACTAGTGTTGGTTGCATAGATATTTACGATTGTCATCTCTTCCTCTTGGATTGTTCTCTTTATAAGGATATAGTGTCCTTCTTTGTCTCTCTTAATCAGTGTGGGTTTGAAATGCACTTGATCTGCAAAGAGGATAGCTAGTCCTGCTTTTTTTCGGGTTCCTGTCACATGGAGTATCGTCTTCCACCCTTTAACTTTCAGTCTATGAGTTTCTTTTTGAATTAAGAATGTTTCTCATATACAGAATTTTGTTGGATCTTGCTTCTTGACCAATTCTGCCAGTCTATTTCTTTTGATTGGTGAGTTGAGACCATTAACATTGTTGGTTATAATGATATGTATTGAGTTATCATTGTCATGACTTTTCTTTTTGTTGGATTCTCCCCCTTAGCTTTTAATTTCTTGTCATGCCCAGTGGATTCATTCTGCTGGGCTTCCTGGGGTTGTGATCCTTGTTGTCTTTTCCTAGGATATTGTCTAAAATTTTTTGAAGTACTGGTTTGGTATTCATGAAGTTCCTAAGGTGCTTTTTGTCATGAAAGTATCTTATTTCTTCATCAATTTTGAAAGATAGCTTTGCAGGGTACATCAATCTGGGTTGGAGGCTGTTTTTCTTTAAGGCTTGAAGTACTTCACTCCAAGCTCTTCTTGCCTTGAGGGTTTCCGTTGAGAAGTCTGCTGTGATTCTGATGGGCTTTCCTTTGTATGTGATTTATTTCTGTTCTCTAACTGCTTGTAGAACTTTGTTCTTCAGTTGGGTTTTCAGATTCTTAAGATTTATATGCCTATGTGTAGATTTTTTTTGATCGAGGCTATTTGGAGTCCTATATGCCTCAATTATCTGTATGTCAAATTCTTTTCCCCTGCTTGGGAAGTTTTCTGCCATTACTTTTGTGAACAGTTTTTTTTATGTCACCTGCACTCTCTCCTCTTTCTTCTTGGCTCCAATCAGTCTTATGTTATTCTTCTTTCCATCATCTAGCACCTGCTGGATTGATTTCTCATGGTCCCTTACAATTTTAAAGCAATGTTTCTTTTCCTAGCCACTAATTGCAATTTTATCTTCTATATCTGAAATTATATCCTCACATTAGCTCATTCTGCTGCATAAGCTTTCAATGGAGTTTTTAATCTCCTGGAAATATGTTTGCATCTGTTTTATGGATTCCATTTGTTTCCCATATTGGGATTCCATCATGTTCCTCAGCTCCTCTATTTTTTTTTATCTGTGTCCTCTCTAGGTTTATTAATCATGTCTTGCACTATGGGCCCAATCTCTGCTGTTATGTGAGAAATTATTTCTGATTTCATTTTTTCCAGATCCTCTTTTGTTGCCAGTTCAGGGAGTCCAGGTGGTTGAGTATCAGAGTGTTCCATCTCATTTCCTTTTGGGGTTGCTGTAGGTGTTCTGGAAGTCCAGTTCTGAGGCTTGTTTATGTGTCTTCCCATTTTGATGGGAGTGCTGGTGCCCATCTCATTTCCTTTTGGGGTTGCTGTAGGTGTTCTGCAAGTCTAGTTCTGAGGCTTGTTTACATGTCTTCTCATTTTGGGGGGAGTGCTGGTGCCCATGTGGCTCACCTCCTCTGTGCTGGGAGTGGTGCCAAATTAACCTGGAAGCTTTTTCTTCTGTGCTGGGAGTGGTGGTAGTTTGGCCTGGAAGCCTCTTCCTCTGCCACATTTTATGGGAAATGTCTCTTTTTCATGTCCCTTTACTCTGTTGGTGGTTTCTTTTGATGTGCAGAAGCTTTTTAATATGATGAGATCCCAGTTTTTGATTCTTTGTGATACTGCTTGTGCAATCGGGGTTTTGTTCATAAAGTCTTTGCCTACACCTGTGTCTTTAAGAGTTTTACTAATTTTATCTTTCAGCAGATTAAGTTTTTATGCTTTAATATTTAGATTTTTGATCCATTTCAATTTTAGCTTTGTACAAGGTTAGATATATGGGTCTAGGTTTAATCTTCAGCATGTGGAAAGTCAGTTTTCCCACCACTATTTATTAAAAAGGCTATCCTTCTTTGTGAAGGTGGCCCCTTTGTCAAAGACAAGGTGGCTGAGTGTGCTTGCACTTGTTTCTGCATATTCAATTCTGTAGTATTGTCAGGGTTTTTTTGCCACTACCATGTTGTTTTGTTGTTTTTTGGTTTTTTTAATCACAGTCTCTTTGTAGTATAATTTCAAGTAAGAGATTGTGGTGGCCTTTGTCTTACATTTGTTAATTGGAATTGCTTTTGCTATTCTAGGTCTCTTATGGTTCCAAATGACTTTTAGGATTCTTTTCTCTAGTCCTTTGAGGTATGCTATTGGTATTTTGATCAAGATTGCATTAAACCTGTATAACAATCTTGGAAGTATGGCCATTTTCACTATATTGGTTTTGCTTATCCAAGGACAAAGAATATCTTTCAATTTTCTGATATCCTCTTCAATCTCCTTTTTCAGAGTACTACAGTTTTCAATGTAAGCATGTTTTATTTCTTTTGTTAGATTAATTCCTAAGTATTGAATTTTTTAGATGCTATTGTGGAGTGTTATTTCCTTAATTTCTCATTCAGTGAGTTTGATATCTGTGTAAAGAAGTGCTATTGATTTTTAAGTTTTGACTTTGTATCCCAGTACACTACTGAATTTGGTAATTAAATCTAGGAGCCTTTTTGGTGAAGTTTTTGGGGTCATCTATGTAGAGTATCCTGTCATCCACAAACAATGATAATTTAACTTTTTTCTTTCTTATGTTTATTCCTTTTTTTTCTTTTAAATTCTTTTATTTGTACATTTTATGTATACAATATGTTTACATTTATCATTGGATGCTTGTACCTCTACATGATGTATTTTGGTTCTTATTTTTTCCCCATTATCTGTGCGGCCTTCACACCCTCCACCCTTCCCTATTTACATAGACTTCATTTCCATTTTTTTTCTTTTCTCATAATTTTTCCTTTCCCTTCTTTCCTTTCCCCTTCCCCTCCCACCACTCCTACCCCTTTGGACCTTTTATTTCTATTTCAAATTATCAATTATTCATTTTAATCATTTTAACCCTTATTTACGCTTTCAGTTTCTCACACTAGAGAAACTATTCAGTATTTACACGTGTGTCCTATTTATTTCACTTAAGTGTATGGCCTCAATATGCATCCATTTAGCTATAATGGCTCTAGTTTCTCATTCTTTATGGCTAAGGAGTACTCCATTTTATAAAAAAAAACCTCATCTTTATCCAGTTTCCAGTTGATGGGCACTAGGGCTGTTTCCAAGCTTTAGCTATTACAAACTGTGCTGCTATACACATGGGTGCATATATATTGCTGTGGTATGATTCTTTTAATTCTTTTGGGAATATACCCAGCAGGGGAATACCTGGGTTAAAGGGGACCTCTAGCCTTAGTTCTTTGAGGTAGCTCCATACTGATTTCCACAGTGGTTGCACCAGTCTGCATTCCCATCAACAATGGAGAAGGGTTCTTTTCTCCCCACAGCCCTGGCAGCATTTGTTATTGGTTGATTTCATCATGGTAGCCGTTCTTTGTGGATTGAGGTGGAATCTCAGTGTTGTTTTCATATGCATCTCTCGAATGACCAGTGATGTTGAACATTTTTTCATATATTTATTTGCTGCTTTTACTTCTTTGGCTGAGAAATGTCTGTTCCTTTCAGGTGCCCATTGTTGAACTGGGTCTTTGAATTTGGGGGGTCTGATTTTTTTCTGTTCTTTATATATTCTAGATAGTAGACCTTTGTCTGAGGTACATCTGCTAAAATATTTTTACCACATTGTAGACTGTCTCTTAGCTCTGGTGGTGATTTCTCTTGCATTGCAGATGCTTTTTAATATGATGAGATCCCAGTTATTGATTCTTTGTGCTAGTTTGCATGCTACTGAGGTTTTGTTCATAAAGTCTTTTCCTATGCCAATGTCTTCAAGAGTTCTATCTAACTTATCTTCCAGCAAGTTTAGTGTTTCTGTCTTAATATTTAGAACTTTAATCCACTTCAATCTTAGTTTAGTGCATGGTGATAGGTATGGGTCTAGTTTTAATCTTTGGCAGGTTGAAATCCAGTTTTTCCAACACCATTTATTAAATAGGCTATCATTCCTCCAATGAGGGTAGTTGGCTCCTTTGTCAAAGATGAGGTGGCTGAGTATGTCTGGAGTTGTTTCTGCATGTTCTGATCTATTCCACTGACCTTCGGGTCTGTTTCTTTGCCAGTACCATGCTGTTTTTATCATAGTAGCTTTGTAGTATAGTTTCAAGTTATGGATTGTGATACCCCCAGGCATGTCTATATTACCTAGATTTGCTTTTGCTATTCTAGGTCTCTTCTGGTTCCAGATGAATTTTTGGATTGTTTTCTCTAGTTCTGTGAAGTATATTGTTGGAATTTCCATCAGCATTGCATTAAATCTGTATAGTAGTTTTGGAAGTATGGCCATTTTCACTATATTGGTTCTTCCTACCCAGGAACAAGGGATGTCTTTCCATTTTCTTATATTCTCCTTGATCTCCTTTTTAAGAGTGCTGTAAGTTTTCAGTGTAGAGGTCTTTTGCTTCCTTTGTTAGATTGATTCCTAGGTATTTCTTCTTTTTGGATGCTATTGTAAAAGGAATTGTTTCCCTAATTTCTCTCTCAGTGAGTCTGTTATTTGTGTATAAGAAGGCTATTGTTTTTTGAGTGTTGACCTTGTATCCAGCTACTCTACTCAATCTGTCAATTAAGTCTAGAAGTCCCTTGGCCGAGTTTTTTGGGTCTTCTATGTAAAGCATCATATCATCAGCAAATAATGACAGTTTAACTTCTTCCTTTCCTATCTTTATTCTTTTTTATTTCTTTCTCTTGTCTAAATGCTTCAGCTAATATTTCCAGAACCATATTGACTAGGAGTGGTGATAGTTGATATCCTTGTCTTATTTCTGATTTTACAGTGAAAGCTTTCAGCTTTTGACCATTTAGCATGATGTTGGCTGTTAGTCATCTATGGCTTTTATCAGATTGAAATAAATGCCTTCTGTTTCAATTATCTGTAGGGTTTTTTTTTTTTTATCTTGAATGAATGTTGGACTTTGTTAAATGCTCTTTCTACATCTATTGAGATGATCCTGTGATTTTTGTCTTTGGTTCTGTTAATGTGGCATATTACATTAATTGATTTGAGTGTGTTGAACCATCCCTGCATTCCTGGGATGAATCCCTCTTGGTCATGATATATAATCTTCTTGATGATTTGCTGCATACTGTTTGCCAGGATCTTATTAGGGATTTTTGCATCTATTTTCATTAAAGACATTGGCCTGTAGTTCTCTTTTTTGGTTGAATCTTTCTCTAGTTTTAATATCAGCATAATGCTTACTTCCAGGAATGACTTTTGGAGTATTGCTACCCTTTCAATTTCCTTATAGAATTTGAGGAGTAGTGGCATTAGATCTTTTCTGAATGTCTTTTAGAATTCAGCAAAGAATCAATCAGGACCTTGGCTTGTATTCATTGATAGTTTTAAAAATTATTCAATTTCATTGACTGATATTGGATTATTTAGAGTTTTTATATCTTCTTGTTTCAGGTTTTGTAATTCATATGTATCTAGGAATCTGTGCATTTCTTCTCTATTTTCCATTTTATTAGAGTACAGGTTCTTGAAGTAGATATCAATAGTCTTCTGGATTTCTGCAAGATCCATTGTGATTTCACCATTTTCATTCCTAATTGCAAGGATTCGTATCTTTTCTTCTTTTTTGATAACATTACATAAAATTTGGCTATTTAATATTTCAAAGAACCAGCTTTTTGATATATTAATTCTTTGTATTATTTTCTTAGTCTCAATTGCATTAATTCTCTGATCCTTAGAATTTCCTCCTTTGTAGGCACTTTGGGTTTAACTTGGTCTTCTTTTTCTGAAAGGTTGAAGTTCAAAATTAGGTTATTTATTTCAGCTTACTCTGTTTTTCTAATGTGGGAATTCACTGCTTTAAATTTCCCTCATGGGACTGCTTTCATTGCATCCCATATGGTCCAGTATGTTGTAGTTCCAGTATTGTTTAATTGCAGAAACTGTCTAATTTCTTCTTTAATTTCATCTGTGACCCATTGGTTGTTCAGAAGGGTATTATTTAATTTGTACATGTTTATGCAGTTTTTGTGATTTCTTTTCCCTTAAATGTCTAATTTCATTGCACTATGATCTAATAATACATGTGGGATAATTTCAGTTCCTTTGCATCTACTTATGCGTGTTCTATAAACTAGTATGTGGTCTATTTTGGAGAAAGTCCCATGTGCACCTCAGAAAAATGTATATTTTGTTGTTGTGGAGTGAAACACTGTAGATATCTACTAGGTCCATTTGTTCAAAGATTTGGTTCAGCTCTGATATTTCTTTGTTGATTTTTTTGTCTAGTTGATCTGTCTATTTGTGACTATGGGGTATTGAGTTCCCCCAATACAATTGTCTTAGTGCTTATTTGATTTTTCATATCTATTAATATTTGTTTTATATAGTTGAGTGTGCTGGTATTTTCTGCATATGTAGTTATGATTGTTATCTCTTCCTCTTGGATTGTTCCCTTAACAAATATGTAGTGAACTTCTTTGTCTCCCTTGACCAGTCTTGGCTTAAAATCCACTTTGACTGAAAATAGAATAGCTACCCCTGCTTTTTTCTGGATTCCTGTCATATGAAGTACTGTTTTCCATCCTTTGACTGTCAGACTATGAATTTCTTTTTTAATTAACTGTGTTTTTTCTATGCAGTACATTGTTGGATTTGTTTCTCAATCCATTCTGCCAATCTATTTTTTGATTGGTGAATTAAGACCATTTACATTGATGGTTATAACTGATATATCATACTGTTTTCCTGTTGGTTCCCTTTCATTCCCCTCTGTTTAATTACTTTCCATGCCTGGTAGATTCATTCTATTGGGATTTATGGAATTGTTGTCTTCATTGTCTCTTTCTAGAATATCCTTCAGAACTTTTTGAAGTTCTGATTTTATGCTCATGAATTTCTTCAGGTGTTTTTTATCATGAAAGTTTTTTATTTCTCCATCAATTTTGAAAGACAATTTTGTGGGGTACACCAATCTGGGTTGGTTGTTGTTTCCTTTTAGGGCTTGAAATACTTCAATCCAAGCTCTTTTTGACTAGAGGGTTTGTATTGAGAAGTCTCTTGTGATTCTGATGGGCTTGCCTTTGTACATGATTTATTTCTTTTCTCTAACAGCTTTTAATATTCTGTTCTTGTGTTGAATTTCTGGAATCTTGACTATTATATTCCTTGGTGTAATTTTTTTTCTGATCATGGCTAATTGGATTTCTGTATGCCTCATTTATCTGCATGTCAGATTCTTTTTCCATGCCTGGGAATTTTTCTGCCTTTGCTTTTGTGAATAAGATTTTTATGTCCTTTATGCTATCTTCTGATTTTTCTTTTTTTTCTGACAAATCTGTTATTCTTCTTTGGATCATCTAGCAGCTGTTGAATTGATTTTTTCTGGTGCCTAGCTATTTTGAAGAAGTCTTTTATTTGATGTTCTCTAACCACAACCTATCTTCTGAATCTAATATTCTGTCCTCACATTTGTTGATTCTGCTGTGTATTCTTTCAGTAGAATTTTTAACCTTTTGAATATCTGTTTGAATCTATTTCATGGAATCCAGTTCTTTCCTATGTTGAACATTCATAGTTTTCATCACTTTTCTAAGCTACTCTATTTTTATTGGGATCTACTCGAGATTCACTAACCTTTTCCTTTGTTGTGCTCATCAGCTCTTTATTTAATCTGTGATATTAGTTCTGATTTGTTTTTTTCCAGACACTCATTCACCTCCTTTGTTACTTCCACTGCTACCATTGCAGAAAGTTCAGCTGGGTGGCTTTTGATTTCTTCCACCTCAATCCACCCTTGATTTGCCTTGGGTGAGATGGAAGTCTGGGCTTACATCTTTCTTCTCTGTCTTCTAATTTTCTAATTTTCACTTTTTTTTCCTACCTCAATGCTCATAAATTGCTTATGGTAGTTACCTTTACTATTAGTATTGAGACCTCCTTAGAAAATGACTACTTTTTGGAAATGTCTTTTTGGCTTTTGAGTCTGTCCCAAGATCCTGCCTCTTCAATTTATTAAGGATGAGAAATGTCTGCCTATTTCACCTAGCATTCAGTTCTTATGAACCGGACTATGGTATTGTTTATGATGCCCAGACAATCTTGTTATTGGTACACAAGAAAAAGCAACTGATCACAACAACCATATCACCTTGGATAAAGTAGTACTATCAGTAATACAATAGGATCAAGTGCAGTTTAGAACCTGACAGTGATAACTGTTAATCTGCCACCTCTAACCATAGGTACAAGATTTATAGTTACATACATCTAAAACAAATCATAATCTTATATACAGTAAATATCCTCTAAACAGTGTGATTTTACCCTTAGGGAAAAATTTAAAATTGATAGAGGAAAAAACAGAGAAATAAAAGAAGAGAAAGAGATTAGAAGTGAAGCTTAAGGACAAAAGAAGAGTATCCAAGCTTTGGGAAACTGGTGAAGAAGACAGGAGGGAAAGAAAGAAGGAAAAAACAAAAACGAGCAAAACAAAACAAAAACAATATTCACACTCATGAGAAAACAATCATGGAAAAAGAAAAAGAAAAGGGATAGAAAAAGAGATTTCTTTATGATGTCAAGCCTGTGGTTATCTTCTAGGGTCTACAGCTTTGTGGTAGTTTTCAATTCAGGGTGTGTCTCTCCTGTCACCGGTAAACAAAGGAGCTAGACAGAGTTCAGATCCATGCTAGATGATCTCAGCAAGTCTGAGGCCCGAGTTGCTCATCCTTTGACTCTCTGGGTGTCTCCTGCCACCCTGACCTCAGCTCCCTGATCCTGTGTGTCTCCTGTGCTTGTGTCTCACCCAGTCACTAGGAGCCTTGAGAGGAAGCCAACCTATGGCTGTTGGACACAGGTATGTTTTATGTATATTTCCAGAGATGTAAATTTCTGGGAAAGACAGTAGTGAAAACATGTAGAAAACCAAGGTGATGCTTCAGATTTGTTCAGAACCCTCTTCTACTTTTAATATTTCTTAAGTATTTATAAGATGTGTGGGAATTTGGAAATTTTTCTAACCACCATTGGACAAGTTTTGCAATTTTTAAATATTTTTCAGTGGAACAGAAAGTTTAAATTTTACAGAGTAGTCATTAAATAAAATATGTATTTTCATTCATAAGGTAAATATTTTATAGCCCATTTATTCATTTTTGTGGCAATTATATTGAAGGAGTTATGTTAGAATTGTAGTTACATTATACACAGACAGTGACCTCTAATCCAATCCAAGATATATTTGAAGTCAAGTTTTTCTTATTTGAAACCCTGGAGACAAGAAGCGCATTGGGTTTTGAATTTTTTTTATACTTTGGAATATCTGCATATGCATAAGGAGCTATCTTGGGGATGGGATTCAAGTTTATGCAAAATTCATTTATATTTAATATACATCTAACATATGCGTATCCTGAAGGTAATTTTTGAAAAAAATTTTAACAATTCTGCACATGAAATTAAGTTCCGTCATGGAGAATTTTCTACTTGTTTTGTCTCGGTACTCAGACAGTTTTGGATTTTGGATTTCAGATTTCGGATTTTCAGGTAAGAGATATTCAACATAATGACATTGGTATGATTCTTTAACAGAACTGACATTCTACAACAAGGAATAACTCCAAATAAAATGTTGGTTTCTGTGCAAAATAAAAACTTAGAAGCCGTTGGGATTTTTCAATCTCTTTTTTTCTGATTTAAGTTAATATATGTTTTAGGATAACAAGAAGCAAGTTGAATCTGTGTGCTATCTGTGAACTGTTGGATCAAAGTAAAGTGGAAAGGTTGCAATGTGTTCGGGCACAGGACAGATTGGAGACAGTGGAGCAGGTCTGTAGGTCACAGCTGCAGAACACAGGAGACGTCTCGGGGCGGGGTCCACTCTTGTGTTGTTGAGTGTTCTTGTGATTTGGAGTGATCAGACAACACTCAAAACTACACAAAACAGTGTTATCAGAGTACATTCTTGTTAGCCAATGTCTAGATCCACAAAGGTTGTATTATTTTCCATACTAAAACAAGTCCTTAGTTATGAAAATTTCTACATAATCCAAGATAAAATGGTCATTGAATGTGAAGAGGTTAACTAAGTTTTGTAAGAATGTATTCATATTTATCTATTACTTTGTATCTGTCAAAAACCTTTCTTATATAAAACTACATTTTATCCTCTAGCAAACTCTGATGAAAAGATATGCCTTCCATTTTCACAGAGCAGGTAGGAAAACTACAGAGATACCAAGTTTCTGAGGTTAATTATGGGGTGGGAAGGGAGTTGCACTTAAAATCTAGGTTTCTATTGGCAAACTGAATGTTCTCTTCAGTGCCTCATTTTAGTTGACTTTCTTGGACTACATAATAGAAATGTATATAATTTTTTTTTAGACTGAATCTTGCTGTGTTACCCAAGCCAACCTCAGCCTCCCGAAGAGTTGGGATTACAGGCATGTGCCACCATAACTGGCTTAATGCTACATAAATTAACATATTCCCCAGCCTCCTAATTCACAAAATATATACTATATTTTAAGGTGCTTCAAATAAGCTAATAAAAATAAATATTGAACATTTTATATAAAATATGTGAGTATTGTCAAAGCTCCTTAAGCTTGTCTGAATGAGAAGAGAGACAAATTCAATACAGTACAAAGAAAATCTTTGTAAATTATTTTCTACCTGATAAGTTGAAACTCATTCCCATTCCACAGTTCTGTAGATAGAATTTTGTTTTTTTTAACTTCGTAGTTTATTGTTTCAATGGGCCTGTTACTTTGACTTTGTTATAAATCAATAAGATTTAGTGCCACCAGATGTATTTTCTTTAATGCAAAAGTAAAGAAAGTGTTCATCTTTATTTTTCTATAGCATACTCTTCATAAATGTGACTCCTACCTTTGGAATTGTTTTCCTGAGCTATGCAGAGCAGCTTACCCTATCTTCTTATGGCAATTCAGATAAACGGCATCTTTTACACATTTCCAGGCATGAGGCAGGAGTAGACAGGACAGAGTTCTGGGCGGAGGACCACAGGCCAGAGAGATAAAAAGAAGCTGGCTTTCCACAGACCGCAGAGAGTGCCTGGCTCTGGACCATAGCCAGCAAAGACAAGAGAGTGTATTGCTGTAGGCTTTTGGGAGGCTGCAGGTAAGCGCTCTGGACACTGCAGAAAGCACCCACCTCTCAAGATCAAGACATGCCTGGGCCCGCAGCATCACAGAATACCCTGGAGAAGCAAAAGTGGCCCCAACACAGCTCCTAATCCCCATTGTGGTTTTGAGCCCTTTGGGCTTTGGACACCATGACAGCTCCCCAAAAGCCCCCATAGGAACAAAACTCCCCCTCCAACAGAAATGACACTTGTCTGAACTGGAATGAGCCACCACTCTAATGCAGAGAGCTGCTCCCTCCCTGTAGGAACTACAATAGGCTCTGACACCTGGGCGAGCTCTTTTTACTGGCCTCTCCCATGGAGACAAGTGTACTGACCTATGATCTTTGCTAAGAAATCTATTCTTTCACTTTTGCTCTCAATTCTGTCCTGCTTAATTCTTTTTTCTAGATACCAAGAGCCTAAGACAGTTACAACAAGCAGAAATCTCAAATATGTGTTGTGTTCCAACACAAGCTGTCCAATTTCACACTTGAAATTTAAATTGCAAGCATTAAAAGAAAAAGCTAGAATTTAACTGGTGTTTATCTCAGGCACAAATATATTTAACCCTTACAAGCACCATAAGCTGAACTACAAGGAATCAACAAACAGAGTGAATGAAAAGAGAGGCTCAAACCACTTGCAGTCAGCCAGTTCCCAGTCTCTGGCAGCTTCTGAGCTTTCTCTCCTTTTCTGCTCTCTAGTCCGTGCATCTACAAGAAGGACTCTCTAGTGCCCGTGGCAAATCCAGACTCTGAAACCCAAGTGTGCTGAGTTTAGATGGCAAATTGGAGGCTTTGAGAAAGTTATGGAGATGAGGTAGGGATAACAATAGATCCAATGAAGTAAATATTGGTTACAAATTAGGTCCACACACACCAAAGAACAGGGATCTGTCCACATATCATTTTGAGCTCAAAGTTTTAGCAAGTCTATTCTGCATTACTTTTCCTTTTTATACTTTCATAATTATCTGATATTTTAAAAATGTAACAGAGAAATCACTGGAGAATGAAGAAGCAAAAGTGACTGCTAGTACTAACCTCAGTAATATAACAGGCATGAGCTAGAGAGAAGTCAGCTACAGTTGACATTTGCAGACATAAAAAAAACCCTTCAGAAACACAGATGTGGTTGTGAAATAATCATAAATGCTCATATAGGCATCAAACTACCAATCAGCAAAGTGCACAAATCCTAAGTGTATACAGGAGTGCTGTGTAACTAGCAGAGACCATTGCATGCCCACAGAGGTCCTTATGTGCTCCTCCCAATCATTAATCCTGTCACCCCCCAAAAAACCACCACCACGGTGATTTCTAAAATTGTGTGTTCTCGTGCCTTTTTTTTTTTTCTTTTTTGTTACCAGGGATCAAACTCGAGTCCTTGCACTTGCGTAGCAGGTGGCGAAAACACTGAGCTAAATCCAAGGTCCTTGTGCCTGTTTTTAACCTTATATAAATGTAATAAATATTCTTTTGTGACTCATATTTGTTTAGGAGATGTTTGCATGTTGCTATCTGGCTCAGCCATTCATTGATTTTCAAATGCTTTATAGTATTTTATTGCATGAAGATATAATTTAGTAATTCATCTGATTATGAGTGTCTACTTGAACTGTTTTCAGATTTTGGCTATTTTGAATACTCCTGTTAAGAATACAGTTCATGGGGCCAGGGATTTAGCTCAGTGGTTCTGGTGCCTGCCTTGTAAGCGCAAGGTCCTGAGTTTGATCCCCAGTACAAAAAACAAAAAAAAGAATATGGTTCATGTACTCAGTTTTCCCTATGATTCTGTTCACAATCTGAAGTGAATCAGAATCAAATCAAATTTCCCCATAAGGTCAACATTGAATCTATCTGTTGAATTTGACTCTGTTCTTGTCTAAGTCAGTTTGTAATCAGAATCATGGAAAGTATCAAGTGCATATTTTTAGACTTGTCCTTTGGGGCACATGAGTGTGCATTTATACTACACATCTGGTATTGATAATCCAGCTTCACAGAGTATGTGCTTGTGCAATCTTAGCAGATAATGTTAAGCAACTCTCCAAAGTGGTTACACCAATTTATATTCTCATGAACAAAAAAGAATACCAATTGTTCTGCATTTTTGCCAGCGCTTGAGATGGGCAGTCCTTTCCATCACTCTCATGGATATAGGATGACCTCTCATTGTAATTTAATGTTTCCCTGGACACTAATGCCACAGAGCTGAGTGCTAGTTCCTATTTATTTATTTACTTATTTATTATTTATATCCCTGTTCATGAGGCAGACTTCCAGTGCTTTGCCTTCTTCTAATGTGCACTTAGGCATTGTATCACAATGTGGCCTCATAAAAATATTGGGAAACAATCTTTTTTTCAATACTAGGATTTGGATCCAGGGACTTCACATTGAAATACATTTTCAGCCCTCACAATTTTTTATTTTATTTTGAGATAGGGTATGACTAAGTCACTAAATTGCCCAGGCTAGGCTTGAACTAGTAGTGATCCTCGTGCCTCAGCCTTCCAGGTGCTGGTATTACAGGTATATGCCACCATGCCTGGCAGGGAAGCAATGCTGTTTCTCTGGAAGAGCCTAAAATGCCTACTTTATGTCTTTCTAAAATATTTGGTAGAATTTACGCCTAGAGTTTTCTTTATCAGTTTTAATTATGGATTCAGTTGTGTTATTAGTAATGTATTCAATATTTATCTTTTTTAATGAATCAGTTATGGAAAATATGATTTTTAAGAAATTTGTCACATAATAAATCTTGGCATATCATTTTTCACTTAACTGTCAAATTCTGCCATATAATTTCTATAATATTCTTTCATGATATTTTAATGATTACCCTTTCTCTCTCATAATACCAATTCTTTGAGCCTTTCCTCCTCTTCATCATCAGTCTTGTCAAAGTTGTATAAGTTTTATTTTTCTTCTCACAACTTTTACCTTTATTGACTTTTTCTATTGGATGTTTTAAAATCATTTCTCCTCTTTTTAATATGTATTTTTAAACTTTCTTTGTGTTTAATTTGCCTTCCTTTTTATAAAGTCTCGATTTCCAGGAATTTTTTCTGTATTTACATAATTTTAAGTTCTCAAAGGATAGTTTTGGCTGCCTGCTGAAGTATGGATGTGGCATATTTTTGTTCAATCATTCAAAATACCCTTTTATAGGTTCTTCTTTGGCTTATGAATTATTTAGCAGTGTTTTGTTGCTGTTTGGCTTTGTTTTTCAGAGTTCGTTTTGTTTTGCTTTTGTTACTGGGTACTGAACCAAGTCCTACACACTGAGATGCACAGCAAGCCGTTTTCACCTTTTATTTTCAGACAAAGTTTCACTGAGCCGCTAAGTTGTCCAGCATGGCTGTAACCTGCCACCCTCCTGCCTCAGCCTATTCAAGGGCTGGAACTTGGTGTGGCCACCATGCCTGTGCTACAAAAATATTTGTAAACTTCCACATACTCTTTTTAGATGAGATGATGATTGGAGATTTTTGTTTCTCTTTCTAGTTCTGATAATTTTGACAAATTGTGTATACTTGAGTTTAAGTTTTTAAAGATAGTACAAATTTAGAATAATTGCATCTTCATAATAAATTATACAATGCCTCTTTTTATCTCCAGAAATACTCTGCCAAAAAGCCCACTTAATCTGATATGAACGTGGCTACGTGGTCTTCTTTTGGTTAGTGTTATATGGGCCCTCTTTATACATCCTTTCAAAATTTCTAGATCCTTGTTTTTGATGAGTATTTCTTTGGCAGTGTATGTGCAAGTTATCTTTAGTGTCTCTGCATATCAAATTTAAGATAAGTGATTATTTTTACTACTTTCCAGACAAATGTTGGTAAACTTAAACTTGAATCTCCTTCTTTCCCCTCAGAATAGCTATGTGATCTCCATCCATGATGTGATCTCCATCCATGATGTTATAAGCAATAAGATTTGCATTTGGAGAATAATTATGGCTCTGCTTCTACCAAGCTTTCTTCTGAGTTATGTGAGTTTCACGTATTTCTTCTTCATAGCTAAACCATGATTGTTCATAAGCTTTACATAGGAGCAGCATAGTTGGAACGTAGTTGGAACTCGTAAAACCCAGCTGATACGGTACAAACTCCTGATTCACCATTAAAATATGGACACATGTACTAAAGACCAGGTTTTGCCTTTGTTAATTTTATAATAGCATAAAGAGAAAACTTAAACAAGTTCATAGTACAATCACCATTAGAAGAGGTATAAACTTAGAACAGACATTTCTGTTTCGGAAGTATAACTGGATTTTCTAAATGACTACTTGGATAACGAAAGTAAATCAAGGATCAAGCATGACAAACCTATTCCAGGTAGGTAAGAAAGTAAGTAGGTATGTAGAAAGTAAGTGAAATTCCAAAATATCACAAGAGCCAGTCAAATGAAAGAGCTGAATAGTTACCTCAGAACAAAAGAAGACTGTGCAGTGGACCCAAGGCAGGTGGGAGCTCAACATGGTATTCCCACATGGACTCATAGAAGTCCACAACTTAGTGCAGGAGAGGGCTGCTAAGGACCTGCTATCCTGCAGAGGAAAGATTTTTGAAAATTGTTTTTGCTGTGGCTTCTGGAGAAAAATAATAATAAGTGTGCTGAAAGGAGGAGAAAGAAGAGAAGGAGGAGGAGGAAAAGAAGGAGGTAAAGGAGAAAAGGAAGAAGGAGGAGGGGGAGGAGGGGAGGAGGAGGAGGAGGAGCAGCAGTAGCTATAAGAAGCAGTTTGTTGTGGAAATGGGCCATATGACTGCCCTGAAGTTTAGATCAACTTTACACTATTTCTTGTTGAGAAAAAAATATCCAAAAGAATAAAAAATTGGGATAATGTACACAAGCCTGGTAAATCCAGCACACCTAGGGGGAACAAAGGCAATCCTCACTTGTAAATGGCATCCTCAATTACAGCCTGCAAGAGTTAAATGGATAAATATGCAATTACTCAACTGGAGTAAATAAGACAGCATGAGAGAGACTCATTGAGAAAGTGGTAGACTCATCAGAAACTCAGATATTAGACTATTCAGACAACTATATAGAATAACCATGTAGGGGGCCGGGGATTTAGCTCAGTGGTTTTGCTGCCTGCTGCATAAGCCCAAGGACCCGAGTTCGATCGCCGGTACCAAAAAAAAAAAGAAAAAGAAAAAGAATAACCATGTAGGCATTACTATACATTCTAACATTCTAAATGCAAAAATCATGTAGGAAGATATGTATTCAAATGATAAAATGAAAAGTCAAAAAGAAATAGGAGACTATCAAAATGACAAAGCAGATTTAAAAAGTAAACCAAATACAACCTTTAGAAAATGAATGTCTTCATTCAGACTAAATTCTTATACGTGGCATAAAAAACAAAAAAGCAGAAGGGAAAATTATCAAACTGACAAATAAAAGTAAATGCAGCACAGGAAAGCAACTAGTAGAAATTATACAGGTTTAAGAAATATGGATGACAGAATGAGAAGTCACAATGATAGCTCATTAATATTAGGAAATGAGAAAATAAGTAGAACAAGGGAGAGTCACAGATCTTGCTAAACTTATTATAAAACACAAAAGCTTTAGGTAAAAAAATCATATAACACATTCTACATAGAAAATCTATATATTCTTACGAGACAATGAGTTATTAAGAAAATCATTGAAATAGGTGAAAGAGTAGAGGATCGTAAAAGAAAACAAAGAGAAAGTTAACACCTAAAACATAGAAAGGATGGAAAATGTCTCAAAATAGCAACAGTGCAAGTCAGAAGACAATGACTGCCAAAGTAGAATCATACTTTGAATGACTGGGATCTAAAATGTCCCCCAAAAGTATCATTATATTGAAGGCTTGGTTCCAATAAAGCAAAGTTCAAAGGTGGGGTTCCTGGAATGTTACTGGGTCATGGAGGCTTGAATCTCATCAGCGCATTAATCTTCCAGTGGATTTATAATTTGATATAGATGATAGAGATAGCAAAAACGTAGGAGGTGGACCCAGCTGAAGAGGCAAGGGGCACAAATGTGTAGCCTTGGTTACAGAATTCTATCTCATCCTCGGTCCCTTCCTCTCTGGCTCTTGTGAGCAGCTTTGGTCCACCAGGCTCCTCTCTCACAATGTTTCTGCTTCAACACAGGCCTAAGAGAAGGGAGCCAACCATGGACTGAAGTCTCTGAAACTATGAGCCTAAATAAGTCGTACCTGCAGTAAGTTGATTTTCTCTGTCTTATTGTCACAGCAATGAAAAGTTAACACATACCTTGACTAAAACTAATTTTCAACAACAAGTGATCAGCCAAGATCACTTTTCAGGTTAAAAAAAAATTCTCAAAACAAAAATAAAGGCCTTTCACTCTAGCCACACATGCACAGACTAAGGAAGTCAAACCAGTCAGTTTTATAGGAGAAAAGGAAGATAAAAAGAAAACAATTTGTCAAACCAAAATAGTGAGAAAATTTTTTAAAGAATCTGTATAAAAATTACAATAACATTAAAGTCCAAATCATAGTCTTATTAAAATGAAAGATTTAAAAATAATGAATAGAAATGGCATGTACGTCTGACAGTGATACGTACTTATATTTCAAAAAGCACTTAATCTGAGAAAGGGTTGGATTTTGAATAATTTTAAACTCCTTTAAAATTTAAATGGAAAAGCACATAAAGAATAGAAAGAAATTCTTCAAATCATTAGAGAAAAATAAATGAAATAAAAAGGGATGAAGGGAAGAAGAAAAATAGATAAAAGCAGAACAACTCTACACACCAAAATGAAAGAATAAAAATAAATTCAAATACATAATTAATCATTATCACTGCAAATGGAATAATATTCAGATGTCAGAGAAATATTTCTGTAAAAAATCAGAGAGCAAAATCTTAGATGTTATAGGACAATTTCTGCCCCATTCACCCAACTTTGCCACACAGCAAGAATCCATCCATAGGCAATATAAATTAATGGCTATCTTCCAACAAAACTTTGTTTATAAAATAAGAACTAGTCTAGATTTGGACAATGGGCCATGCCTGACTTACTCCTGGTCTAAATTTAGCGATTGAAAGCTACCATGGTTGAGATTGGGAACAAGGCAAGCGTATTTTCTTACTCCACATATATTTAATATGCTATTGAAAATCCAAGCTAGTGAACCGAGACAAAAATAGAAAGAAAGGAAGAAAGACAGAAAGAAAGTGAAAGGTATACAGGTTGTGAAGAAAGAAAACCATCTTTATTAAAATGTGACATGATTCACTCCTTTCCTATTGTCAGTGATAAGCATCCCTAATACAAAAACCCGAATTCCAAACTCTAAAACATTTTGAGCACACAACTTGACAGCACAAGTGGAAAATTCCACACCATGAGACATTTTTTATGTAGAAAATTATTATCTAAAATGCATAAGTATGAATTCTATATGAAATATAAATGAATTTTTTGTTTATCTTGAACACATCACCAAGACATCTGTATCTTAAAAAATACAGATCTTAAAAACTGCTGGCCACTGCATTTTGGATAAGATACTTAACTTGTGTTCTATGGTATGATGATACTAATTGGTTTGGCATTTACCTGTTGAAGTAAATTAAAGTCGTTTCCAGTTTCAGTTATCCCAAATTTTTCATGAAAATTTTTGATCATATGTACATGGGTATATTTCTGTATTGTCTATGTGTATATTATGCCTTTTTGTCCGCCAAAACTACATTGTCCTGATTACTATAGTCTTAAAATCATGGTACAAACCTTCCTATTTTTTCTTTTAAAACTTGTTTTAGCTATTTAAATGTTTCTGTTCTTCCATGTATATTTTTTCCCAAAAAGTAGAAATGTTTTAATTAATTAATTTTATGGTACATTTTAGATATACATGATCACATTCATCACAGGGAATTTGTACCTGTACATGACAGATCTTGATTCTTCTTTCTTTTTCCCTTTCCCTCCTTTTCCTTCAATTCCTCTTCCATCCTTATTAACAAAAGCTTTGTTTCCAGTTTTTTTCCTTTTTTCTCTTTTTTCTTTCCTCTTCCTTCCTTTCCCCCTCCATGTGCATTTTAGAATAATTTTATCTATTTCTACAAAATATTTGCTGGTATTTTAAAACAACATATCTAGTGCATGAACACATATCTCCCTCTTATTTATTTTATAAGTGGTTTGTACTTTTCATCATGAAATTCCTGTATATGTTTGTTAGAGTTTTACATATGCATTTCAGTTTTTAGTAGTTTTAAACTGTATTATGTATATTTTTAGTTTGGTTTTCTATATATACATTGTTAGTACATAAAAATATCTTCTGAATACACTTCCTACTATTAGAGGTATATCCTTCATGCTTTCTTAGAGTTTTCCACGTTGGTAATCATGTCATCCGCACATATGTGGAGAATTTTATTCTTTCTTTTTCAATTTGTACATTTTTCTTCTCTTTTCTAGCCTTATTACTCTTACTACAACGACAACTGTTAAGTTTTTGTTGAATAGAACGGTGAGATATCCTTCCCTTTCTACTGCTCTTAAGAGGTAGGTATCCTGTCTTTCAAAATTAATCATGATATTATATGTAGGGTTTTTGTTGTTGTTGTTGTTAGTCTTTATGAAATTGTAGCAATTTGCCTCTATTCTTACTTTGCTGAGAATTCCTGAATGGATAATGAATTGATCAATAGATATAACAGGACATGAAAAGGTTACTGATATATAATGAGATTTCACATTGTAACTGGTATATAAGAAATTATTAGTTATATGCTGGATGAATGTGTAATGAGAGCATTTAAGATACAAAAGGTGATTAGCTTGGTGTGGTAATCATTTCACAATGTATATTTATGTAAACTTCACATTGTATACTTCAAATATATTAATTTTTGCTTGTTAATTATACTTCAATAAAGTTAGCGAAAAAAAGAAAAACTACCAGCTGTGGTATTTTGGTATAGCATCCAAGAATATTGACATTTAGCTTATTGAAATCTTTCTTCTCTTCCAACTGTGTATTTGTGTACAGCTGGATTATTTTAAATACTTCAACCAAAAGAAGACTTTGCAGTATGTTGACTGTAGTAGATATGAAAGTTCAGCTGTCTTCTATTAGATCTTCAATTATGAAAGAGTTTCAAACATGTAAAACAGTATCACTTGTCTAAAATTTTGCAGTTATTTTTAATTAAAATATAAGTTATGTTACTCATAATTGGTATTTTAAAACAAATATTTTTAAACTTCAATTTTAATTTCTAATATGTTTAAGTGAGGCTAGATGCTTTACAAAGAAAGAAGGCCTATTTCCTTCACAGTTCTGTAAATTGAAAAGCATGCTGCTGTGCTTCTTTCAGTCAGCTCTGGTGAGAATCTTCTGGCTACATCACAACATGGTGGCTGGCTATGTTACCAGAGATCACTGGGAAGACAGGAAGTTGGAGACATTCGGGAGCCAGGCATGATCTTTTGGTAAGAGCCTGGTCCTGTGGGAATTAGAGTCCCACAAAACCCACATTAATTCTGCACACCGTTGCAATGACCTATTCACCTTCCATTCAGCCCCACTTTTTAAAGGCCCTGCCATCTCTCCAGGACACCACAGTGTGGATCAAGCTTCCCATACATGTGCTCTTGGGAATCGCACCGAAACTGTATCTAAATCATAAAGACTCATTAACTTCATTTTTATTATTTTGTTTCAATCTTATATTTATCTTACTTATTTTGCAAGTTTTCATATTATATTCCACTAAATAAAAATACACAATAAGCATTGAAGAAATAAATACAGGTAGGTATGAAAAAAATCATGTTAAAAGGTAGAAAATACTTCTGAGTCATACAACTGACTAGAGAGAAGAGGACTTGTCTGAGAGAATACAAAGGAGAGCCGGTCCATTCATAACTGATGATCCTTTGTAAACAAAAAAGAGTAGATCTGAAATCATTTTCTGTTAAATAAAGAAATCTTTTCTGAAGTAGAAGGGAGGATATTATTAGACAAGAGGAAGGGATTAAGGAGGAGGGGTATAGTGGGTGGAAGGGAGGGTGATCAGGTAGATGAGTATGATAAAAATATGTAATATCCATGTATGAAAATGTCACAATGAAATCCAGTATTTAATAAAATTAATATGCACTTATACAAATATATAACAAGAAATGTTCTTGAAATAATCTCTTGTGATTCAGTTCGCTGAAAATAATGATTAATAATAGTCAAACTTAAGACAAATCTTGGAGACTTTCCTGATTATCAAATGTAAATAAAATAGTGGACAGTTATTATGGCAGGGGAAATAATGCTTTATAGAGTCCTCCGTTGTAAAAGGTCCAATAGGGAAGACTAGTAAAACATACTTGTAAAATTAAAAATATTGGGTCATCATGGGTGGACTCAACAATCCATTTATAAATACCTAAAAACCCGTGCAAATAGTTTGGAGAAACATGGTCCCTGAGAGAAGAAAAACCTAGAAAGTGAGCCCAGTATTCATCCCTCATTTCTGCAGAGAAGTGGGACTCAGCTGATTCCCTGAAATGAAGAGACAAATATCAGGGTCAGGAAGCATAAGGTAGATGCAATATTTGGGGTAAAATACCAGACAGAAGGGACAGTGTGACATAAAATTGCAGAACTCTTCACAGACATCCCCAAGACTGTTGATGAATAGAAAGTTAATGCAGGCTGAGTAAAGAGCAAGAATGGCGCTGTAAAGTGAATAGTTCCCAAAGTTCATGCTGTGCAGGGACACAAATGTTGAATCCTTGTTGAACACCACCTAGGCACCAAAGGGAACTTATCTCTGTAGTGGGTTAACCTAGTCCTAGAGTAAAGGTAAGCTAAACCTGCCATAAACAAGCTTTAAAACAAGACTCAAAAACATCTTAATCTTGGGCAATTTAAATTCCTAAAGCATTAGAATATAATATTCTTTAAAGAAAGACAACCAAATGAAGACATTCAACTGCAGGAAATGTATTGAGATGTAACATGCAAAACAAAAGACTAGCAGACATGACAAGAAGCAGAGAACTGTGAGCCACAGTTGGAAGAAAACCCAGCAGAACAACATAAGCAAAAACAGAAGGTGATGGAATTAGCAAAGAAAGAGTTCAAAACAGGTATTATTAATATGGTCTTAGATTTAAATTAAATACAAAAATAAAAAGACTTAGAAGATAAAAAGAGGAATTTCTAGAGATAACAATGCAATGTCTGAAGTTAAAGATACACTGGATAAGATCAACAGCCCCTTTACAATGCTGATGTCCCACAAACATGAAGACAGAAACCGAGAGTATCCAAAATGAAGTCCAGGGAAAAAAGTTAACCAAATTTCGGTAACCCACAGGACTACAGGAAGCAGAAGAGGGGGAGGTAGAAAATAAGATTTGAGAAAATTATGAATAAAAATGTCATGAAAACTATAAGCCAACATACCCAAGGATCAAAGAATTCTAATATGAATAGAAGAAAAATATCAATGTACATATAATTGAAATGCTGAAAACTGGTGATAAAGAGAAAATCTTAAAGTCAGACACAGGAAAAAAAGACAGAGAGAAATGAAAAGGAGACAGCAGTCGTTTTGTTATTAGAAACAAGTCAGAAGGTAGTGGTATGGCGCTCTAAAGTATATATAAAAATAGTCTAGAATTATACATTGAGGAAACAATATATCTTTAAAACAAGAAGATAAGAACTTTTTAGAGAAACAAAAGGTTATAGAATCTATTACAAATGACCTGTGATATAAGAATGATAAAGCAGTTTCTACAAGCAGAATGAAAATGATACTCAGTGGAAAGCTTTTCTTATTTTGAAAATCCATTTAAGAAATGATTGATCATTATAGTAAAAGGTAATTGATGAATGTAGAAGGTGATATGTGTGACAACAGCAAATAGGACCAGAAAGAAAAATGAAAGTGAATCACTGTAAGAGTCATACCCTATACTTCATAATAGAATTTACATACCACAGCATACCCTATGCTATTCTTACACATATTTAACCCTAAGGGCATATTATAATAGCTACTTTAAAGTTCTTGTCTGTTAATCCCAGGATGCCATACATAAAATGATGTAATGTTAATTAAAGGTAGACTATCAGGCTATTTTAAACTCAAGTCACCTTCATATCAAATAAAAAAGAAACTGATCAGTTGATAATGGAGATAAAGTGGAATCCAAAAATGCTGTACATCTTTTAAAGGTCTCAGTGGCCTGTATTTTCTGAGTTATACAAATGAGGCCAAGGATAGAAAAGTACAGGCTATTTTGCCTGCGGAGTGTAGGCCCAGTGTAATCGGGTGGGGGTCAGGCAAGCGGTGGGGATGTGTACCCCACACTGCTGAATCTGCGTGTGTGTGTGTGTGTGTGCATGCCTGCATTTTAAAGAAAATCCAGAAATCTAGATAGAGTCACTAATCCATACATTTATGTAAGCTTCTTCTTAAATGCTGCCTCTGTTTTAAAATAATGTCAGCTAGTTACAACATGTTTGTCCTCTGGACCTGGTGACACATGCCTGTAATCCTAGCATTCCGGAGGGTGAGGCTGGGGGTGTAATAGGGACCTCTAGGTTTCCTTTCCTGGTACTAAAAGAATTCTGTCATGTATATGCAGGCTTCTCAAATTTATGACTAATTTGAGAGCTTTAATTTAAATAATAGGAAAAAGAAAAGAAACAAATTGTGACATAAAAACATCTGTAGTGTACTTTTTTTTTTTTTGGTACCAGGGATCGAACTCAGGACCTTACACTTGAGAGGCAGGCGGCAGAACCACTGAGCTAAATCCCCAGCCCCGTAGTGTACTTTTTATAAACAAACAGAGCTTACTTACCTTGCACCTTCCTGCCTTTGTTCCAACTCTTTTTGTTGCCTTTTCTATTATTTTCTGTCCAACTCATTTTTTTTAGGGTCTAAATCAACTGACATCTTTTCATGGAATTTTCTCAATTCTTCCAGTCAGATTTGGCCTTTCTTTTTAAGAAAGGTCTTTTTTCCATTTGGACAAAACGCAAGTGCTTTGAGTACATGTGAATTGATATTACCTATTTACCAATTTATCATTGCATTAATGAAATAGCTCGTTTACTAAATTCCTACACTAGGCTGGCTGTGTGTTGTGCTCACGACATCTAGGTTGGCTTTTAGCTTAGATTTCCTCTGCTCAACGTTTTCACTCAGCCTGGATGCTGGGAGGTTCTTTTCCAGCCTCATGTTCTTCTCAAGACACCAAAACTGTTTGTTCAGTGGCTCCCTAAATGTCACAGGAGGAAATCAATGTCTTGGTTCTATGTTTCCTGTCTTTTCCTGCCTGGTCCCAGATACCTAGCTCATCTCATCTCTTGCTGTGTTTACCCTGTGCTTGATTTCTTCATAAAGACATGAACGTGTTTCATTCTACACATATGGACTCTCAGCTGAGAACATCCTTCATTCAGCTTCCCACCTTAGCCAGGCTCTCCTTCCTCAGGAGGATACTGCTCTCCCTTTTTCTCCATTGAGGTATACCTGGCAAGTCAGATGCTCACCCTGATAAATGTATCTGTGTGTAATACAGTCTCACGATCACCACAGCCAAGCTCATGGCTGCACAGAGTCACTATCTTTTCTGTGTGTGTAATGAGATCTCAAAATCCAACACAGCATTGTTAACTGCAGTCTCAGTGCAGTACAGTGCTTTCCAGAACTTACACACCCTGCACAGTTGAAATTTTGTATGCTTTGACCGACATCTCCCCTTTCCTCGTGACCCCAACCTCCAGCCAGCAACTACCATATGATCTCATATTGGAAGAATACCTACATTCAGATAGACAGACAGATAGATAGATAGATAGACAGATAGATAGATAAGATACCACGTTTGCATGCTACCACTGAGCTACTAAGCTGCATCCCCTGTCCCCAGTTCTGGGTATAGATTTAAAGGAAATAAAATCCCTATCTGGAAGAGACACTAGCATTCCCGTGTTCCCTTTAGCATATTTCACAATATCCAAGCTATGGAAGCAACCTAAACTTCCACTGATAGATAAATGGCACATGCAATGGAATGTTCTTGAGCCTTAACAGGAAGGAAGTCCTGCCATCTGCAATGACAGGCACAGGCTGGAGGACTCTGTGCTAAGAGAAATTAGCCAAGCACCAGAAGACAGATGCTGCACAGTCTCATGACACTTGACATTGTTGTCATGTTTCGGGGCCTCTGCTGTCCCCCACCCCCCTCCGACACAGCCACCCTGCCAGCCTCTTGTAGATGCAGCAGCTGCTCTGTGTCTAGTGGGTACAGAGGCAGCGCTTTCCATCCATTGCCCAGCCTCCTCAAGCTCCGCTGTTTTAGACTTTCAAGCTGGAAATTCGTGTAGCATTGGGGTTTTGTGGAACTGCAGTGCCCTCTACTGTTTCCTAGAATTATAATTATGTTGCTTAATTTCATTCAGTAAAAGGGAAAATGCTAATGGGACGAATGGGAATTCCATTGCTAGATCATGATTTCTCAACACAAACAGGGAATTCCACATCACAGCAAGAATGATTGAAGTGGTAATGGCATTGTTTTAGCAACGTGACTTCTCCAAGATTCTGGATTGCCTTGTTTCTCTGCCCCCTCAGACAGTCCATCTAGCGCAGGCTGTGTTAGGCGTTATATAATCATTATGAGGAGGTCCTGAGGTACCATTGCATCACAGGAGAGAAGAGTGTTTAAGCAACATGTTTAAATACAGTTTCAAAGAATGGAACATATGCAGAGGGGAAGGAGGAAGACATAAAAAGAATTAAACTGTGGTATGTACATATGCCAACTCATGAGGAGTGTAGCCATTACATACTGCAAACGTGTACAAATAAAAGTAAAATAAGAAGTTAACTTTCATTTGTTAACATGAAGCTGATAGAAATTCAAAAAAGAAAATTGTAAATGTAATCCATCAAAAGATATATTTACTTATCAGTTAACATTTCGCCCATGAAAATTAATATCCATAACTCTCATGAATACAAAAGTAAATCCTTGTTCCTTTTTTTTGCAAAAATGTGTGGAATGACTTTGCGTAGCGATCTATAAAGCTTTAAATTCACTAATTGTTTGAATCTTTTAATTTGCATTATGTTGTTTAATCTAAAAAGGTCAGCTGTATTTGGTATTTCTACATCTGGAATTCCAACACCCAGTAGGTGAAAAGAATATTAAGTCAATTACAAAATCATACCATTCTCTCTAATTTAATGGCTTTGACTATTGTGTTAGTTGTGCATCACTGTGACACAATACCTGAAATAAACATCTTGTAAGGAGGGCAGTTTCAGAGGTGACTGAGTCCTGTTGCCACTGGGCCAATGGGAAGCATGTTACACCGCGTGGTCTACTCACCCCGTAACTGCCCAGAAGCAAAAAGAAAGCGAAGGGGCTGGGGTCCAAGCATTCCCTTCTAGTGCACAGGCCAATGACCACCAGCCCCCAGGCTCCCCCACCTGCAAAATCCCCAAACTACAGCAACTGTGAAAGGACTCTGTCTTTTGAGAACTCAGATAAAGAAATATGTCAGTATATCATTTTAGAATTACAAAAGCCTTTTGAACTGGTATCTTATTTACAGTTCACAAAGAACCACTAGAATCTGAGTTAATACTAAGTCTAAATGTGTTAGCAGAGTAAGTTTCTGTATATTCATGCTTTGTATCTGGAATATATTACAATTTCTTATTTGGGGAAAATTTCTGGAATGTGCCAAAATACGAGAAGATAGTTTAGATGGGAATACCCTGTGTCAGGCATAACTGGAAAAGGAGGGGCTTTGTAGCCTGGAAGAGCTTTTCTAGAGGAGAGTCAGAAACTTGGCTTCCTCCACAATCACTGTTAAAAGACAGGATAAAGACACTGTTAAAAGGCAGTCTTCTCCCAAAAGGTGTGGGGCAACAGCACAAATACCGAGTTCTCCAGGACATTTTCCCTGGGCGTCCTCATCGGCAAGAGGCACCCACCTCGCGTGAGCCACAACACAACACTGAAACTCAGGGTGTTCTGCTTCAGGGTCCGTTTGCTAGCGTTGTCTGAAGGGGATCCTGCTTCTCCCCAGTTGTCCTCAGGGCTCCCTCACCTCTGGGAAGGACAGACACCATTGCTAGAGGAGACAGACACGGTGACAACGTAAAACCCTGTGTACGTTCGGGTGATTGGATGTACTGAGGAGCTCCCACCCTGGGAGCGACTTCCAGATCTGCAAACCCCGGTGGCACCGGGCCCCAACGACACCGCGCCGAATCCTCAAAAACTGGAATTTCGGAAATCCCGATTGCAGCTGCAGTTAGGGAAGGGCTGCATTCTAATCTCCAGCTCTAGTCTTGCTTTCCCTTCCAAAGCAATGGGACTAAGCAGAAAGGCTTTTCCCATGTCTGCCTCTTTCGGAAAGGCCTAAGAGACAGGACGCACCGGAGGGCGGCGAGGAGGGGGCTGAGGCAGGCGTGCAGGCGCGGCTGCACCGAGAGGAGGCTCCTGGCCAGGCCCGCGTCGCTGTCACGGCTGCCGCTTGCGGACGCGACCTTTCCCTGTGTGGCCAGAGGGGATCGTGCCGACCCCGGAGCTCACCGACATGCGTCCAGGGCCCTGGGGAAACTTCAGCAGAAATGCAGAGCCCCCGAGGCAGGCCGAGCCGCGGGCCTGCGCCCGCCCCCTGCGCCGAGCGGGCCGCGCGCGCTGAGTGGCGGCCTCTGCCGGCCGGAGCCTCTGCAGAGGGCGTCCCCGCGCCGACTTGTGGCGCCCGGCCGGGTGAGAGCCGCGCGGTGGCGGCGCGGTCCGCAGCGGCGAGGCGCGGAGCGCGGGGCGCGGCCCGATCCCCCATCCGGCGCTGCAAGTTGGCGCCCAGGGCGTGGGGCGGTGACGCGAGCGGGCGCCGGGAGGAGGAGGAGGCGCCTCGCCGACGGCTCGGCCGGGCAGGAGCGGAGAGCTCGCCGGCTCCACGCTGCTCGGGCGCTGAGCCCGGGGCGCACCACCCGGACGGAGGTGGCAAGCAGGAAGGGTGCCGCGGGCGGCCGCAGCGCAAACTTTCCCGGGCGACTGCGGGAGCCACCGCCACGGAGGGCCCAGCGCCCGGAGTGCAGCGTGGCCGGACCGGGCGCCGCGCGGACGCTCGCGGTCCCGGTAGGAGTCGGGTGGGGACTTCTGCCGCCGCCGCCGCTGCGCGGGAGCCGGCGGTGCGGCCCCGAGGCTCCGTGCCCGCGCGGGGTCCTGGCGGCGCTCGCGGGTGGGCGCGGGCTCGCCGGGGTGTCGCGCGCGTGTCGCGCGGGCTGCTCGAGGCCAGGGACTCGGAGGCGCCACTGCACCGCGCGCTTGCAGCTGCGGAGGAGGAGCCACCGGTGGGCTCGGGCTCCGGCCGACTCGGCGCGGAGAACGGTGTGGAACGGGCGGCGGGAGGGCGGCGGCCGGGGTCCGCGCCGTGGGCTGGGCAGGTGCGGGGCTGCGCTGCGGCTCCGCAGTGCCGCCCGCGCCCCACCTGCCTGGCACTGGCCCTGGACTCCGAGCCGCGGCGCAGTCCGGGTCCGAGGGCGCGCGGCCGCCCTGTGGTTCAGGGCTCGGCTGGGGGCGGCGGGGCTCCAGGTTCCCGCATGCAGCGCCGCGTGCTCGCCACCCGGTCCGGCGACTAGCCCGGGAAGCGGCCGGCGATCACCGCATGGCAGGCACCCTGCCCTCCTCGGGAGTTGCGGGGCCTTGGCTTGGGAGGGGCAAGTACCTGTTGTGTGCTTCCCCATTCTGGAGTTTTGGGGGTTTTCCCCGGAAAAACGTTCCTTTGCGAACTGCCGGTTGTTCGCTTATCAGGAGCACCTATTTGCGTGATGCGCATGTTGAGAAATATGTGCCTTCTCTAAGGGTAGAGTCCAGGGACAGTCTGCCTGAATTTCAGATGCTTTAATTAGCGTCCAGGCTGGAACTGAGAGACTTCCCCAAATGCGGCGATTAGGTCCTTTAGTCCTGCGGGCAGGATGTGGAGAAAGCGCCAGGGTGGTCTCATAGGCAGCTCTTCTGTTATCCTGATTTGTGTAAGACTTGTTTCTTAAACGTCCCTTTTCTCCCTCTTTCTGCATGCTTTCTCTCAGCATCTTGCAGCACAAGGAATCGCGTGTTGGCTGTGAATGAGTGGCCAATATTTCACAAAGGTAAATTTATTCCACTTGTGGATTTGACAGATACAGAATACAGTTGCTCAGATAATGTCAGGCATTTATTTTAATAATTGGACTAATGGACCATTTAATAATGTGCTAAAAAATAAAACAGTGTTTGAGACCTGGAAAACAATCAGAATGATTCTACACTCCGAGTAAATGCAAAATTAAGCCGTGCTGTAACTTTTTACATCCCACCTTACTGCCCAGGGAAGGGAATGGAAAACACCTGGCGTGTGTGTGCTGGGCAATGACAGCAGGTTCCTTTTCTTTGTTAAGTGCGTGCAGTACCAGTATGACTTCATTCCAGTGTAGTGACACAAAAACGTTCAGGTTCATATGCTTTCCCCCTTTGTGTGCTTTCAGCTTCAAGATTAAGTTGGAAAGAAGAACAGCGATTCTTCCAAATTGATCTGCTTCGACCATCATTCTTACTGGGAATGGACAATGGAATGTTCTCTAGCTTTATCATGATCAAAAACCTCCTTCTCTTTTGTATTTCCATGAACTTATCCAGTCACTTTGGGTAAGTTAGCCTCTGTGCTTTCTTTACAATTTAGGGGCACCGGTGCCGTTATGAAGTCTTTCAGAGCAAACTGTCAGCTCAGCAAGCCCTTGCTTGCATCCTTTGCAGACCTACACCCTCCTGCTTGTTGTAAATAAGTGAAGTTGTCTTGCTTGTGGTCCATACTTCCTGAGCAAGGTTGCTTCTGGTTAGGGTCTTTGCCGTGAGTTGGAAGAAAGAGGCAGATCCAGAAGACAGTTCAGAGGAAGCTGTGTTTCCTCCTACTTAGGCTCAACAAACTTCAGAAGTTCTTTTGCACAAAGGGCATCCACTGCTTGGCAGACAAGGTGGGGTGTCGCATTCTGATTGCTCTCCTCGGTTCTGTTGGGTATGGATTTGCCTTTAAAGTCAGGCCCATGCCAGGCAGATGGCACTGAAAAGGGCTAAACCACCAAGAGCGTGGGACTGTCTAGCCACGCCCAAGTGCAGAGATTGAATCCACACACCGGAGGGTCTGAGAGATAGCCCTGGGGTGCTGGCATTATCATTTCCATTAACTTCTTCCTTGTGGCGTTTTCGTATCCATGTGCTGGTCTAACCTTTTTTTCCCCCCTGCCAAACTGGCGCTAAGCAGCATTCCAGATGAATGCTCCTATGAGGCTCATGTTCCTCCTCTCCCCCTTTCCCCTGCTGCCCCACACTTGTTCTGGCTAATCAAAAGGTTGGAAATTGAAGCTAATGGAAGATAATTAAATTTCAGGACCTAAGTTGCCAAAGCATTGGTCCAGGCATGGTAAAGCGCACCCTGCTTGGGTATAAGTCAGAAAGGGTTGGAGGATGTGCAGTTGCTCTGCTGCAGCCCGGTGAGAGAGAGCCTTCTATATGGCAAACAGAAAGACCCTTCCCTGGGGCTCTGGCATTTTTGGATTTGTCAGGTGCACATTCTCTGCTTTTCTGACCTTCCAGATCTGAGCAAGGGAAGACAGACGATGAGGGTGACTTAAGACTTGCTAGGGTGACGAGCCCAGGTGTATCTGAGCACAAGCTGAGCCCTTAAGGGAGACTCTGTCCAGCAGAGCTAGAGGACCTCACCACCACGAGCCAATGGCCTGTGCACTCCAGCCACACCAATGGAAACCGGCATGGTGTGCGCTAGCCCTGGAAGCTCTGAGTGTCCCTGGGATCCAGGGGACTCCTACCCTCCCATGCCCTTAGTTTCTTTAGTAAATGAGGGTCTTCCTTTCCAGGTTCTGTCCAGCTGTTACATCCTATGGATTATGATGTTCACAGTGTTCTTCTGAATGGAAGCTATGCATACAAGTGAAAGCCTACAGGATAGTCAGTGTTGCAAATTAATATATTGCATAGTCCATTTGCTTATTGATATACTAGATATACTAGCGATACTTTAGAAGTGAAGAATGTGCGAGGAATGCAAACATATAGCTTCTTTATAATGTTTTGGCCAACATAGATTATTGTGAATTTACATTGAATAGGTAGGAAATTATTACACTCTGTGGTAGATACAAGTCTGAAACCAGAATTAATGGGTAAGAGGAATGTAACCATAAGAGACAATTAGGCTTTCTTTCTTATTTAATTCTCTGGCTTTCTGCAGTCATATTCAGCATACAGAGGAAATTGTTAGTCTCTCGAAGAAAACATCAAAGAAGGGGTGGGAGACCCCTCATTCTTTCCAGAAAATTAATGATGGAGGTTTAAACATTTTAGATATAGTTTAGTTTTTATAGTCCAACATAGAACAGTGCCTACTAACTGCAGAAAATATGTGATATTCAGTAAAATACAGAAAAAAAGGATAATGTCTTCGATTCTATCAAAGGTACTCATCCTTTACACTTTGTTGTTTGCTTTTCCTTACTTTGTGCATATTTTTCTACAGTTGGGATCTTACTGTGCATTCAGTTTCTTTATAATTGAACCTTTGTCATCACAAACTTTTTAAACTGTGTGATTCCACAATGGACAGATATTTATTACAGTGCATGAATGGATTTTTATTAGCTGTTTCCCTAATTTGGGAGTTTGATGGGTTTTTTTGGTTTGTTTATGATGCTTTGATTGTACCATTACAAGTTTTCCTGTAGTGAACATATGTGGCCTGCAACTTTTTAGAGTATGTGGGATTATTTCTGCACGAAGATACTCCTGTAAGTGGCACTTCCTATCAGGCTCTCTGAGTGCTTTCGTACTCTTGACCCAGCATGTCCAACTGGTTTTGATAAAATGAGGCTTTAGTAAAGTTAGACACTAACTTGCACACACTGTCCAGCAGAAAATACCTCTCAGGAGCCACAAAAAATCATAAAGATATTAAGTCCCCATTTATTTCTCTCCCTATATGCGAGTCCTCTCATTCCACATTACCTAAATGTACATAAGAATTTTGTCTAGCCTAAAGAGTCATAATATTCTTTGACTTCAAACTTTGATGAAATAATAGCTACCACAATGGAGAGTATCTAATTTTATATTTATGTGTTCTAAGTGAATCCTAAGAGCAGCCCTATGAGCTGAGCACCATTAGCCCCAGTCTCCAGCCAGGGAAGGTGGGAAGGATGGATAGCTAACTTGGGAAGCTCACAAATCAAATACCTGCTGGAGTTCCTTACTCAGCAGACTTAAAATGTCATTCTGCCTGGTCATTGCTTATCCTCCCTTACTTGAGTACTATTGGTTTTCAATATATCAAACCAAGATGGGGGGGAGGTTGAAAAGTGTTTTTTGCTTCAGAGTAGAGAGAATTTTTGTACTCTGACATTAGAGGGGATGAAAGGTTTGAGTAAGCTCTAAGTTTTTCTCTTAAAAGGGAAGTGACAGAGGCCCCAGTCTGAACATGACTGTGAGACTGGAGTAACACGGGTGGTGCAAGAGGCCAGAGAGCTGCAGGGAAAGAGAGTTATGCAAATCCAGCAGGGGAAAGAAGAAAAGAGGCAGTGGGGTAAATCCTGTACACGTACTAAGTTTACACGCAGAGTTGGTGAAAGACGTAAGTTTGGCAGCCAGAAAATGCATTTGTGAGAAGGGAAATATATTTGGCAATTCTATAAGATAATCAATGTATTGCAAAAGTATTATTTCTTTTCTTTCTCCCAGGCCTATTCTAAGTTTGATCAGTCACTAGCAGCAGCTTATTTTCAATACCTTTAAAATTTTGCTATTAGTCTTGAATTATAAAACAGAGCATGACTTAAGCATACAACTGAACACAGGCTTAATTTGACAGCCAACTTTCTGCTATGGCCCATTTGGAGATGTAAGATGACTTAAGCCATTATAATTATTTTAATAACACTAGTGACCCAAAGTACATGGAGAGAAAAACCGGCACTTAAATAAGTTTAGAATCAATGTAATGTCCAAATATGTAATATTAAGTTTAAATGGAATTAATTTGTCATCATGTAAAAAGTCATACTTTATCAGACTTGATATATCAGTAATCATTTCAGGATATATCAATTCTAGTGTAAGGTAAAGTGATTCCCTTCACTTCATTGTACTAAACGAATTTTAGAGATTTATCTGTTAAGAAAAAATATGTCAGACTTTTATTACATGGGAGCCACAATTAGACTGTGGAAAACAATATGCTGCCATTGGCAGTTAGAAGTAGGTTCTCATGGAAGTCACTTACGAATATGAAGAGAGCTTATTCTTTGTGTTTACATGGGTGGCCAGCAGGACTTCTCATGTCCAGGGAGGCCCTCTTCATACTCAAACTCAAGGGCAGTTGCTTTCTCTTAACTGGAGCACAAAGTACATTCTGTCTGAATCATGCAGGCACTCACAGTGTCTTAAATGGGACAGTCTCTCTTGTGCATCCCCACATGACATATCTTTCTGCCCTTAACTGCAGGTTCACGAGGCCCAGAACATACAGTCATTCTAGCAATTACAAAAACAGCGCCACAGAAGCAGTTACCAAGGACAAGCGTGATGGCTCATCTAGATCTAGGCTTTAGGGATAGTCACGGATCATATAGCAACATGTAGGTAACCACATCTTTTGAAAAGGGCTGCACAGTGAAGTACTTGCATTATGTGCTTTGTGAAGAAAACTTTCAGTATGTCCATCATGCCAGTGGGCAGTGAGAAGGGCTAAGAGGGCGGCAGCTGAGCATAGCTCTCTGGACATCAGCTGGCACCAGCCCCAGATGAGCCACTGCCTCACTTCAAGGGGAAGAAGGAGTGTGGGCTTCCAGATTTCTGCAAAGATTCAGCGGCATAAGAGGTGTATTTTAATTGGTGTGGAGTTTGAGGAAAGGATTAGATCTAACAGCAAAAAGATATCTCATCACCATAAATCTCTTATAGCAACACAAATTATCAGCGGGTGTATGGGTGAATCCCCATAATCTTCAGAATGCATTTTAAAAAATGTAACTTTCAATTTTCACAAAATTCTTTCACTTTCTCGGTTAAAAACTTCTAGTTAGAACTTAGAGAAGCATGTCCAATTTCTGCCATTAGAAAACAGTGGAATCAGGGTCTGTCTCGGGGATGCCAACCAGGGCTGATATTCCCACTGCAAAGCCTTCTCCAGAATGTCTTAATATTTATGAACCTCTGAAAATGGAAGCATGGGGGAAATCTATGTATTGGAAACAAAAGAATATACTAATCTAGAGCTCAAATAACACTACTATGTAAACAGTTTGAATAAAACCAAGATAAGCTTATGAAATATTAACCACAGAGAAGGGTTTATAGGTGAGGACAAGTAAGACACATTATGAAGCAGGCTTTAGAAGTTCAATGAAAACTCCATTTTATGTGCATTTATTTATTTCAAAATCAAAAGATGGAATCTAAAAAGTTCATGAAACACAGGACTAGTCAGTTTTCAGTTTGAACAAAAACAATTGAGCCATCACTCCACAATCAATTGGTATCTATTTCAACACTGCTGGGGCATATTTGAGTGGTGTGAAGTATTTTGACAGAGGATAGCCTAGCTCTAATCTCTGCTGCTGCATGGTCTGTGTGTGATGTCAGAAATTACTTAACATGCCTGCTCCTCCATTTCTGGATCTCAAGTTGGGGTGATAGTGGGTCCTACCTCATAGGCCTGATGTGAAGGATCCTAAATACTTAAATAGGTTCAGGAGTATATATAAGGGGTGGTGATGGCATGTGTGTACTGAGTACATATTTGTCATCTTTCTGGGTGTTTTGACCAAGAGAGCTGTGATGTGTACTATTCCCAGAGGCTGGCTGGGTCCATAATCTGAACCACATCTGCAGAGCGTCTCTTGGGTGGACATTGTGGGGACGTTGCCCTACTGCCACCTCAGTGTATATGGAGTCTTTCCACGTGCCAGGCATTGTTTAGAGTGCTGAGGCTGCACAGGGGCAGAGCAGAACTTGGCTTTGAGAAGGTACATTCTGGTGTGCAAGAGACAGGAAACAAACATAAGTACTAAGTTACACTGATTGCTGTGAAGTGCAATTCAGGGTAAGAGATAATGAATGTGCTGGCAAGAGATGCTGCTGCAGGGCCCTGAGGGAAGGGAGGATGTGAGCAGCAGCATTTGCAGATAGGACCGACCAGGCAGAAGTGGTGAGGAGTGTGCAGTGCCAGGAGAGGGGCTTGCTGGAGAGGCTCTTCCAGGGGCTGGGTGGGGAGGAGTGAGAGCAGAGGGCAGATCCATGTGGGTGTGAACAGAGAGGAAAGTGTGGAGGGGCTCAGATCATGAAGGACCTTGTAGCCATTCTTGGCAGTGTCGCTTTTACCTTGAAAGCTGTCGAGAGCCATTGAGTGATGCTTTGTTGTTTTTGACATTGGTCTTGCGATTTTGCCCAGGCTGTTCTTGAACTTCTGAACTCAAACAATCCTTTCGCCTCAGCTTCCTGAGTTGCTGAGACTACTCAGGATTCATTACTTAGCAAGGCCAAGCTCATCAAGTGGTTTTGAGTACGGTAGGAGAGAAATGGGACTCAATTTTGATGTGCAGTGATTTAACTGAAAATTTAAAGCTCATGTTGCATGCTGAATGAATAGAATTGAATGGAATCTGGGCCGGGTGGGAAGGGAGAAAGGGAAGCAGCCATGCGGGCAGTTAAGCAGTCTCTGAAATGATGTAGGGAAGGTGCTCTTTTGGCCAGCAGAATTGGGTAGATGTGGACATGAAAGAAAAAGAGGAATCAAGAATGACTCCCAGACTCCACTAAGTATTTTACCTTAAAACCTGAGGGGTTCGGTTACCTATCATGAAGCTAGAGAAAACAGTAAGAAAGGAGATTTGGGAAGAGAAAATCATGAATGTGATTATGGTCATGTTAAGTCCTTTGAGATGTGAGGTATGCAAAGGAAGAGAGCAGACAGGTGTGTGTCCAGAGAGGATGCAGAGGTCTGGAGGTCAAGAAGAGGTTGGGCTGGATGTCTGCACTCCAGATTCTTCCACTGTGGGTGGTAGATATTGGAAGCCACTGGGTTGGATGAGATCTAGTAGGGTCTGAGTGTAGTCAGAAAGGAAAAGAGGTCCCTGAATTGTGCCCTGGGACATTACAGTGTGGAAATGTCAGGAAGACAAGATTGGGAGGGCAGCAAGTCTGAGGAAGAGAAAGTGAAGAGAACAGAAACAGTGCCCAAGGCTGCAGGAAGAAAGACATGGTCAGCTCTGCCTCATGTTGCTCACAGATCCACTCAGATGAGGATGGAGAACAGATCTTTGGATCTGGCAATGTAGAGTTCATTCCTGTCTCCAAGAAAGAACTTTTCTTCAGATGGAGGGCATAGGGGTTGAACGAAGCAGAAACAAGAGAATGGAGGAGAGGCAGCAGGGATTTCTAATGTAGACAACTCTTCCAGTGGGTTTTGTCAAGAAGAGGAGCAAAGAATACAGCAATAATTGGAAGGGAATATTAGGAAAATTCGAGAATTTTCAAGACTGAAGCTGTTACAGCACTTGTGTTTCCTAATGGCCATGATGAAGGAATAAGGGACATCAGTGCATGTGCTGCCCCATCACATATGGGGTGGGCCACCCAGTGTGGTTGGGGAGAGGGAAAGGGCTGAGTCTGTGAACCTAGGCAGGCAAGATGGGTAATGTGACCACAGGACCATAGGACTTGAGTTCTATCCTAGAGTCTATAGGGCTCCCGATCAGTCAGCAGTGTCTGGGACATGGGGACCCTGCAGGAAGCCTGTGATCAGGAACAGACTTAAGCTTGATTTGGCCAGCTGAAAGGCAGGACATGGATGACTGCAAGAGAATGGGAGGAGTCTAAGAGTTCTGGCCTAATGCTTTCTGGTCCAGGATTTTAGCTACATAAAACATGTTTCAGATTCATGTTTCCATCTGGGCAGGAACACTCATTTGGAAACTTGGGATTGATATTCATTGTCTAGATAGTGCCCACCATGCAAACAGTGCCATTTAGAGGGGCCTAAATAATGACCTTAAAGTGACAAAAAAAAATAAAGTCAAGATACATTTCTCAGAAGTAATCAAGTACCCAGGAAAGAATGTAGTTTCAGAAGAGAGATAGCTGAAGCATAAAACAAATCCTGTTGACCCTCAAAGTAAGTTCACATTGAAATTGTCTGCAGCTGCCATTCTTGATCTCATTTTAGGTAAACCAGGAGTGGCTGTTGATGTCAGCAGAGATTATATCACAAATAAATGCATCACACACTTTCTTCACTAGTGCCAAATGTGGGGAAACAATACCCAGAAGATTTCTTCATCAGAAATGAGATAACTTGTACCCTTAAAATACCATAATAAGGTAATATCATGATACCACTTGGTAGAGTAAAACAGATTTAAGGATGGAATCTACAAAGTATTACTACACTTATTAGAGATTAAAATCCTAGTGGATAAACAGATGATTGGTGTAGATATCTACACCAATAGATAGTTGGTGTAGGTAGGTTCCAAAAAGTTCTTCAAAATGATATTTTTAGGTCTTACTAAAAATACAGCTCCTTGCTTTCTTCTATTTCAGAGCACACTTGGGCCTCCGCAACCAAGGGGCCTTGGTTCTAGGATCCCCTCCACACCAAACCATGATGTTGTATAAAACAGCATGGTGTTTGTTTCTGAGCCGTTCATATCCTCCTGTGTACTTTATACCATCTCTAGACTACTTAAACAGTGTAAAGTCTGTGTCAATCCTTATACTACATTGCTTGAAGAAAGGGAAAATTCGGTGTCTTTTTAGTAGAGATGCCACTGTTTTGCTGAATATTTTCTGTCGGTGGTTGGTTGACTCTTTAGATGTGGAACCCACAGATATGGAAGGCCAATTGTAATGAATTAATTCTACAACAGAGTTCATCCTGTGTTGGTAACTGGCTGATTTTAGAGTTAGTTTTCTCTGAGTTTCCTGTTGTCATATATTTAAGCCCCTTCTTCCTCTTCATCTCCCCAGCGTGGTGGCATACACCTATAGTTCCTGCCATTTGGGAGACAGAGCTGGGAGGATCACTTAAAGCCAAGGGTTCAAGGCCCAACTGGACAACATACTGATACCACATGTTAGGGAGAGCAGGAGGGAGGGACAGAGGGGTGCAGGGAGATCCAGCCAATGACCTCCACCCATCCCTCCTCTTATCCCTTCAGTTGTAACCTGAGTCCTGGTCCCTGTTACTCCAGTCTGGCATCTCCAAGCCTGTCATTCACAAGTGGTCTAAGTGTCTCAGGAAGGAGCTTATGGGCCCCCATCATCTCCAGGAATAGCCCAGCATACCACAACCTGCAGAGTCCTTTATGGTTTGACCTGTGCCTCTCTCCACTAGCACATGTCGCACCCCTGCCCCCTGTGCTGTTGAGCTCAAACTCAGAGCCTCTCACATGTGAGGCACATGCTGCACATCCCCAGCCCTATGTCCTTTTCACATGTGGTCTGCAAACAACACAGTTTCCTGTGTCAGGCCACTGTTCATAATCTACTTTTGCACCCCTTTCTTTGGCTCAATACCCAATCTTCATTCTGGAAAACTCTGGTTGGTTTTTCTTTCCTCTGGACCCAGGCAAAGCTTGAGTTCTCTCTTTTATGATCATACAATGTTTTGCACAGTGACACGGGATTCTTGACCCTACCATGTTGTATAGAAATTCTCTGGAAACACCACTGATACCTGCAGAAGGCAGTCATGTCTTAGAGGTTGAGGCTGTCTTTGCTATCTTATGCACCTACTTTTCACCTTAGTACCTGGCACCTGAGCTCTTGGAATAAGCAGCAAGGGCAACCCTAGGGCCACTTTACAGATGGACTGGAGGAGAGAGGCTCTGGGCGATTGGAGACACTCTGGAAGGTGACTCACAGGGCACTTTCCTTTTCCAGTTCAGCCCCAGAGCCCTCATTACCCAGCGTGGCTGCACAGGAAGGATATTAGAGAGTATGGGTGAGCCTTAAAACTGCTCTTCCTCCCCCCACTCCCCACACCCCATCAGTGAAGACCAAGCCTCTGGAGCCCAGAAGTTGGGAAGAAATTAATGCAAAAGTCTTGGAATCAAAGGCCTTGAAAAGGTCAGGTGTAAAACAACAAGGAGAGGTGAGAAGTTTACAGAATTACAAGTTTACCCTTCCTGAACACATTCACAATTTTTTTCTTGAACACTCTACTGGTGAAGTAAGCCTGTTAGTGGATCAGACTCCACAGATGCCAGCTCTCTATACCACATCTATTGGAGAAAATTTCAGGGTAGCCAAACATTCAGGCATGGGTACTACTGGCTTTTATTTTTAGCCATATCTACTATAAGAATCAGGACCAAAAAGCAGAGCTTTTGAAATTTGAAAAATTTTGGTGGTGGCTAGAAAGAAAGCGCCTCTAAAGTTGGGGTTGAGGAAAGTTTGGTTACTGAAAAGACTAGCATTAAAAAGAAGCCAAGTACTCTGCATCAGAACAATAGAAAGATTTTTTGCTGGTATTCCAGAAATCACCAAGTCTCCACCCTTCCCAGGCTCAAATGTGCCAAAGTGAAAGACTCTGCTTTGGAATAAAGCCCAGGGATGCCAGCTCATTCATGGACAACTAGAAAAGTGTTTCTCAAATTTCAGCCATCCAGGCGGTCAAAGGGTGATATAGCCATGACCCAAGGGGGCCTAGTTACTCCTCCAGCTGGCAACAACACTGGCAGTCGTCCATGTGGTGCTAGTTTCTCAGGCATACAGAGTACATGAGTATGGGACTGTAGAAGCTTCCACCCAGATATCAGAGGAAGGCCTGGGAGGCCATATAGTATGGCCCTGAGAAGGCAATGTATAAAGCTGGGAGAGGGAAACAAAAGGCCCCAGGAAGTCAGGTAAGTAAGAAACATGGAACATCTGCTGAAGAAAGCTATAGGCAGTGGGCAAAGCCATCAAAGAGAGAGGCCGTGAGGGCTGCAATCAGCAATGCCATAGAGACAGAGCACCCACATCCTTTGGAGCTCACCTCTTGCTACAGCTTACCCCAGTGCTGGACATGGAACTACAGGATTTAATGTTTGCCCTGGCGGATTTCAATCTTGCTTTGGTCCCATTCCTTTCTATCCTTCTGTTCTCCCTTTTGGAATAGAAATGTTTACCCTGTTCCGTTGTCAGTCAGCAGTATTTAACTTTCTAAATTTCTCAGGGACACACATCTAAGTGTTTGCTATGTGTCTCAGAGGAGACTTTGGACTTGGATCTTTCAGTAATGGTAGAACTGCTGAGACTTTGGCAACTCTTAGAGGTGGATTAAATGCAATTTGTTTTCTCTTTGTTATTTTTTGTTTGTTTGTTTGTTTTGAGACAGGATCTTGCTATGCAGTTCAGGCTGGTCTCTACTATGTAGCCCAGCTCAAACTCTTGGTGGTCCTCCTACCTCAGCCTCCTGAGTGCTGAGATTACAGGCATGCACCACCACGCCCAGCCTGCTAAATACATTTTGCATAGAGAGATAAGACATAAGTCTTTTGAGGGCCAGGAGGGGAAAGTTCAATTTAGATCTAGAATGTCTCACAAAAGGTTTCTGTGTTTAGAGGTGGGGCTTTTGAAAGGTGATTGTGTCATCAGGATCTAGGAATTCATAGTTGATATACTCCTAGGAGGTAGAGCCTGGTTGGAAGAGATCTGGCCCCTCCCTTCACTTCCTGCTTCCCAGCTGCCATGACTTGAGCAGCTTTCCTCACTATGCCCTTCTGTCATGTTGTTCAGCAGGATGTGGACTGAAACCTGTAAACACCACAAGCTCAAATAACCCTCTCCTCCTTTGAGTTGTGGGTGATGGGTATTTTGTTCCAGCTTTGAGAAAGTGATGAACACAAGGGCTATTGTCAGCAATAACACGTTTAGTCTCAGGTCACAAAACTCCACTCCAGAGAGCAGAGCCTTGAGCTTGTCCTTGAAGCAGCCATTCACCCACAGGGGAGCCCAAGGTGAGCAGAGCTTCGTGCTGAACTCTGTACGGTTAAGAGGAGCTGAATGTTAATGTCAGCAGCCAGCTGCCATCTGAGCCCCATAGAGTGAGCGTTCATGGAGAAGAGGGCCTCTTGTAGTTCTACCGAGAGGTCTCATCCATCACACTACATATTTCCTCTCAGTGAGGATCCAGTGTGTCTGTGTCACATGTTTTACAAGTGCTTGTGATGAGATGGGCAGAACAAAGCAGCCTGAAGGTACTGGACCTCAGACACAATCCTGAAAGGTGATGCCCTGTGATAGAAGCACTTCCAGGTCCCCTGATATCTGTGGTGTCCTCCTGAAGGGAGGCTCTGCCAGGGGCTAAGAAAACACAGCACTGTGTTCTGTGATGAAGCAAGAGGCTTCCTCTTAGTGGCTGTAAAAGGGGTGTACTTCATAACCACATGGATGTGGAGAGCTTCATAGAAAAAAACAAAAGCCCCTGCCTGTCCTGAGAAATGTTTAAGACATGTTTTAGAATCTGTTCCTTCCTTATTAGTACCTACCTATAGTTAGCACAGTGAAGAAAACACTGTAGGACCCCAACGATGGCTGCTATCATACGGGGGCTCACAGAGAAATAAAGTAAGAGTGGCTATGGCAGAATAGTCGATATTGAAATTCCTCCAAGAAGAGCACAGTTATGTGCAGATGTTTGTAGATATATTTAAACTCTTTAAAAGAGTCAGGGCACTAAGTAGAAGCTGAGCTTTGGGATTCATAAGCATTGTATGCTATCCTGTTGCCAGCAGAAAGGATGCAGTGTTTGTGAAGTGGGATTCAGAACCAAGTGGGATCATGATCCCTTGGAGCTGGTGGATCAGTGAGCCTCTGTACTCTCAGAGGCACTCACAGAGACACCATCTAATTATGGTCCATCATGTCACCAAGTCTTTGTCTTCTAATAGCCAAGGATGTTCAGATTGAGTGTAATTTAAGAACATTTTCACGACAGATAATGGAATAGCGTAGAAAACTTTCCTTGAAACATTAAGATATAGTAGTTCTCTCTTAACAATGAGGGACATATTGTAGGACTCCCAGCAGATTCTTAAAATGAGAAATAATATCAAATCACTTGTATACAGTGTCTTTCCAGATACACAATGCCTATGATAAAGTTTAATTTATAAATTAGATACACTAAGACAGCAGTCCCCAACTATTTTGGCACTAGGGACAAGTTTTCTGGATGCACTAGGCAGGGGCTAGGAGATAGTTTCAGAATGATTCAAGTGCATTTCATTTATTGTGTACTTTATTACTGTTACTATTATATTTGAATATGTAATGAAATACAGTTCACTATAATGCAGAATCAGTAGGAGCCCTGAGCTGGTTTTTCTGCAACCCAATGGCCCCATCTAAGGGTGATGAGAGATATGCCAGAGGAGTGTTGCTTATGTCCAGTCTACTGCATAATCTTGTTTTCAGTTGTTGGCATGCACAAAGCCTTGCTTTACAAGACAAGTTGAAAATGGAAGCAGGCTTTTCAGTGCTTATGTGGCAATCTCAGGATATTCCACCTTGGCTTTAATCTAGAATGTATGGATATTTGAAGCTAGCTCAAACATACTTTCAAGACCATTGTAATTTGCAAACTCAAGCAGTTGATTCTCTTGTACAGACAAAGTTGATTTCACTTAGTTTGTAAAAATGGGTTAGTCACAGATCCATTCCTTCCCAGTTCAGGGGTCTTTTGTGTCTGGGAAGTAATGCTAAAATTCTTTGAGAAGCTGATACATGTGATCATGCACCAGGTGGGAGAAAGCAGTCTCTTTTAAAATTTGCTAATATTTGAAATATGTCAAAAATCCTAATCCCCATAATTCCAGTTTGGCACTGAATGCATCCACTTTATCTGCCAATTTGAACACAGTTGTTGTTCTTCCCTGAGATGACAGATGGATTTCACTGAGCATGTTGAATATGTCACACAAGCAAGGTTCATGACCCATTCTGTGTCACTGGAATGTGCTGGCAGTAGTGAGTTGTTTTTTCTTTTTTAAGATATCTATGGAGAGTCTCTTATAACTCAAATATTCTAGCCATGATCTACCTTTAGAAGGCATCTCACTTCTGTCTATAAGAGAAGATGTGTATTGCTCTGCACCCATCTCCTCACAGAGCTGCACAGACAGGCATGAGTTAAGGGCAAATACTTTAATAGACTGATACTTTAAATTATATCCTGCAAGACGTTGTTAAGTTCAGGTAACATTTTTTTGGCTAGGCAGCATTTCTCTGTGGATGACAATGCATAGACTCACATTCAGAAGTGACCTCTTTGACCTGAGTAGTGAATCCAAATATGTATTTACAACATTCACTCTTTCCAGGCATATACCCACACAAAATGACCAGTTCCATTTTCCTGATACACAATCATTCAAAGATTTGAATAGTTCTGTAGCTGTGGTGTTTGTTGACAACAAAAGTGCACATAACATATCCTCATGCGTATCCTTCTGAAAAATATATCACACAAAAATAAGCATTGTTGGCCTGTTGGCAACATTGGATCGAATATCACAGTTACTCATTAATCCTCTCTAACAATTATACGTCAATATCTTCTGCTATTTTAGCAGTTTGTCTACTATGGTGCTAGCCAAAAGAGGAATATGTGCCATCTTTTGAACTGCAGCCTCTCCTAAAAGTTTGTGACAAATATTCTTAGCACCAGGCAAGACCAACTCTGAACCAATAACAAAGGGTTTCTTAGCTTTAACAATCCAATTAGCCACTAAGAATGATGCTGTCATTGCAGACACATGTGATGAAATCATGGTGACCTTTAGTAATTACTTCTGTTCTTCATGTTCACTTGTTTTTCTTACGAAAAACTCCAAAAGCTTATTTTTAATTCAGAGTGTTTGGTTTTTATGTGGCAAAGTGGTTTGAAGGTTTTGTGGCTTCACTGGATAGTTGGTATACAAGATAACTTAGAGACTGTGAATCACCTGTTGCAGTGAACCCATAATTTACATAAGACTCTTGGTATGTTCTTTTAAATCCAGCTCTCTTTTTGTTGGCAGTCTTAGAATCCTCTGCTGTTTCATGACTCGGTCTTTTCCCCTTTTCAAAGCTCTCCATTGACATTTTGTTTTTACTCATTTTGGCAAGGGTTAGCTGGTAGGCTACCAAAACTGTGACTGAGACAAGGGTGCATTGTGGGAAAGAGGCACAGACTGAAGTGGGAAATAAAAGGGATGGGTAAGCCATGTGCAGACTAAAATAAGTGTTGGATGCTGACTGATAGCTTGTCACCAGATGTAGCCACACCACTGAAGTACATCAATTCACTCGCCACTGTAAAGCCTGCCACCAGATGCAGCTGGATTGTCACTTACCACTCATTGGTAGGATTCTGATCTGAGTCTGCAAGCCTTTGATTTATCATGGTCTCTGCAGTCAAGCCTGTCTGCTAATGTTCATCTGCATTTGCCAGTGCTAGCATCACTGCCTCAGCTCCACCTCAGATCAGCAGGCATTAGATTCTCATAAGGAGCTGCACAACCCAGATCTTTCACATGTGCAGTTCACAGTAAGCTTTGTGCACCTATGATAATCCAGTGCCCTTGCTGATCTGACAGGAGGTGGAGCTCAGGTAGTGATGCAGTGTACAGGAACAGCTGTAAATACAAACTTCTCTTGCTCTCTCACCTGTCACCTACACTTCCAGGACTTAGGAACCCCTGGACCAAGAGACTAACAACCACAGTAATAAAACAGAAGAATTATAACCATCTATTATAATACAACTTCAACCTCACTAGTCTTGCACTTTGGAGCCACTATTTAGTAAAATAAAGTTACCTGAATACAGCACTATGATCCATGCCCACCCATCTGGTAACTGAGAAAGCTATGAAGTGACTCATGGGTAGGTAGTGTGTATACAGTACTGATATGCTGGACAAAGGACTGGCTCATATCCTGGACAGGTCTGAGATTTCATCACACTACTCAGAATAGCACAAACCTTATGAATCATTTATTTCTAGAATTTTCCATTTAATATTTTTGAAAACAGTTGATCTCGTGTAACTGAAACAGTAAAAAATTAAACCATGGATAAAGGACTACTCTGCTTTTTCTACTAGTGCATATTCTCACATTTCCATTTGTAAGTTAAAGGGGCAGTAAGGCCCTTCCAAAAATTAGGCATGTGGACATCACCTAAATTGAATAATGAAACTGACAGCAGTTACGACCACCATGAGAAGAGGACCATGAGGCCAGACTTGGTTTATCCAATCATTACAAGGGCAAAGTTTAATGTACTTCTTACATGGCCCTAGATAATTTCAAGGCTATGTGAGGTTTAGCTCTTTGTCTTTCTGAAGGGTTAAACAAAAAGGGGGAATTTAATACTTTGAATGTTAAGTCACAGAGTAAAATAATATGTCTATGGGCTCTGAATTTCAGTACCGAATTTCAGCTTGTTAGTTTCCACTATATGCATTTTAATGGCAATGTGAAAATTAGATCAAGAGAACTTTATACCCTCTCAGTCAAAAGGCAATAAATAGCTTTAGGCCAGTAAAGAATTGATGTGTTTAGATGCAATCAATGAAAATGAGCAATTTTCAAGAACTAGGTGGAGCAGGTACACATTGATTCTGACCTCAGCATCTCTCAATGGGTGAATTGACAGCAGCTCTCAGCTCTAATTTCAGCCACTGAATGGAAGAGAAGGCGCTTAAGCAGATCTGGACCTCAGAGCCAGGCAGTTCAATAAGGTAGCAAGAATCACATGTTCTTGTCAAGTGCCAAAAGAGCTGACTTTCTTGGAAGCCACAGTTGCCTTTCAGCTCAGTACATTTCCCTTGAGCCCTTGAAGCCAAGCCCAACTTATAGGTCAAGAGATGTTTGCAAATGAAAGAGTATCTGTAAGAACCAGAGGTAGGATTTGTGCTCTTCAGATGTGTTACTGCCTTCTGGGCTTGTAGATATCCCATAAATAGCTTTCTGTTTGTCCTCATTGCTCAATGTAGATGTTGAGGTGAGAAACAATGTGTGCCTGCTCCACCAAGTTCTTGAAAACTGGTCATTTTCATTGAGTGCATCTAAACCGATCAAATCTGCTTTCTAGCTGCTACATCTACAATAAGCTCCTGCATAACTTCACTGTATTGATCAAGCCCAGACTATCCATCTGGTTTCTTCCCTAAAGTTCAGTGTGCCCGTCCAGGGGCTTTTACCATGACTGTGCTGTGTTGGGTCACACAGCATGTGGCCATCAGCTGTCAGGGAAAGGTGTGGGAGCTCAGAGACATGTCACAGACCCAGTAATTTCTAACCCTCCCTCCCTGGTATATTGCTCAGGGCACAAATGCTTCCAGTCCTCTTAAGGGTGCAGTAAGATTTGGGCACGTGGGCTTGCTTCCAACTTAGGTAAAGTTTCTCACTATTTCCCTTCACACCCCAGCCCCACTGCAGGTGGCTCCTTAATGACATGCAGATTTGGTTTTCCTGAAATCTCCTGAGAGTGGATTAGACCCTGCTAGTCCACATGCTGTGGCATGTTTCAAAACTTGTTTCAAAAATACTAAAACCTTGATAATAAACAGCTTCTCAGAATCAGGGAGTGGTAGATTTTGCGGTGGACAGATTTTGAGTGGGAGATTTTGAGGTCTGTTGGTGGACATTTAGCCTGAAGCAGAGCTAAGGCTATTCAAGGACTGAGGCTGATGGGGGCAAATGGTAACCTGGCAGTTTGGGGGATCCCTTACCAGATGCCCTCCCTCCAAGATGAATCGCTATGTACTCCGTTTCCTGTCCTAGGAAGAATTTGTAAGAAGCAGTACAAGTTGTAACTCTTACTTTTTTGTTTTCCCTTCAAAAAGCTTGTCACAAATGCCAACCAGTTCTGTAAAAGATGAGACCAATGACAACATTACCATATTCACCAGGATCCTGGATGGGCTCCTGGATGGCTATGACAACAGACTGCGGCCAGGGCTGGGAGGTGAGTGTGAATCCCTGGCTGAGAAAGCAAGCACCCAGGAGTGCTGTGCCTCAGTCTAAAGCCTGCAGTTGCTTCAATTCAAACATCCTTTAAAGAGCTACGCTGCCAGGGTTTGTAGCTGCTGGCTGCTCCATCCTTGCCACAGGCCTTGCATCTTTTGTTGTCATTTTCCCATTGCAAAAAGCCGGGGGGAAATGCTCTCGCTAAAATGTCCCTACCAACTCCCTCTTCCCAGATAATCTTAGCATCCATTCTGGTTCTTTTACAAGGAACCACTTCTTAGGCAGATTAAAGCTGAGAGTGTTAGGAAATAATAAGAAATTAACCTGATATGGTTGTGTTTGTGCAAATCCTCCTTTAGAAGACCACTGTTTAAGGCAATTGTTCTTTGCACTTACATCAATTGTCTAGATTTTGCTGTGGCCACAGTTGTACTATTTACAGTAGTTGACCTTGATCTGTAGGGTTGTGGATGAAGCCTGTGTGGTACTGATGCTGTCTTTGTTATTTTATCTTATACATACACAACTATGATAAACCCTAATTTATAAATCAGGCACATTAAGAGATTAACAATAATTAACAATCAAATAGAAAATTTATAACACTACAGTAAGTCCCCGACTTACAAATGAGTTCCATTCTGGGAAAACATTCTTAAATGGATTCATTCATAAGTCCAACAAAGTGAGTCTTACACATCTTTGACACAAATATACAAAGCAAAAAAATAAAAAACAAAAAACAGAAGAAAGCCCAAACACACACAATTATTGTAAATAAGCAGCTTTTACTTTTAAGCACTATAAGCACACAGAAGCACAACTGTGATAGTGTCTAGCAGACACGTGAGCTACTTCTGTGATTTGTTTGCATCTATGAATGTTCTGAATGTGAGGTCTGTCCCTATCCGTGAAATACCGAAGCATGAATGTTTGTAAATCGGGGACTTACTATACTATAAGTTTGAACTATTTATTCCAAGGATTTTCTATGTAATATTTGTGCTGAGCCGAGATGGGAGATGGGACCAGTGTGTGGCTTGGGGTCATTCTGTGTAAGCTGTCCTGCATCTGAACATGGTCTCTATGCAGGAATGCAGGGAGGTCAGGGCCTCAGTGATGCCTAGGAACATGAAAATTCCCTCACCCACAATACTACTGGCTACTTTAATCTTTTCTATATTTTCAGTAATTTGAATTGAAATAGTCTCCTGATGGGAATTTCTGACAGTTTAAAATGTCTCCAAGGAGGAGTGGGTCTTTCCTCGCCAGCATTCTGAGAACAGACCACATTGAGAACATGTCTTCATGGGTCCTTTCCCAGAGGATCAAGTGTCACCAGGCTTTTGTTTTGGTTTTGGGAGTGTTGGGGATTGGACTTGGGGCCTTATGCATGCCAGGCAAACGCTGGATCCCCAGCCCCAGTCCTCCAGTTTTATTGAAGACCCTCCCACATGGGCCTTCCTCATCCTGAATTGTTCAGCTCTTTTCCAGGCCACTGTTCGTGGGGAGGGCAAGGCTCGGCATGATAGGCTGGCTTATTGTTCCGGATTTACAGAGAAGCAGACTGAAGCTCAGGTGCTCTTCCCCAGGCCAGGACTGACAGGCCAGGCCTCCGCAGTGGACCCGCGGGGGCCTAGTCTCTTTCCTTAACTGAGGTATTTTAGGTAGGCTACACTTAGAGCAGCTTGGTTCCACTGGGTATGGAATCAGGGCCTCCAAACTTATCAAGCCCATCCCAATGCCCTGGCTGGCGGGTGCCCTAATCCCCGAGACACTGTGTGATGCAGCGTGTGTGTGACCAGCATGTGAGCAACTGGTGTCTGTGTTTCAGAGCGGATCACTCAGGTGCGGACGGACATCTACGTCACCAGCTTTGGCCCCGTGTCAGACACAGAGATGGTAGGTGCAGGGCGGCCCTCGGGACCACTCCGAAGGAACCCGCAGAATGGCCGCAGACACCTCCTACTCAGACGTTGCCTCCCTTTGCATTAGGAATACACCATCGACGTGTTCTTCCGCCAGAGCTGGAAGGACGAGCGGCTGCGGTTCAAGGGGCCCATGCAGCGCCTCCCCCTCAACAACCTGCTGGCCAGCAAGATCTGGACCCCGGACACCTTCTTCCACAACGGGAAGAAGTCCATCGCGCACAACATGACCACGCCCAACAAGCTGCTGCGGCTGGAGGATGATGGGACCCTGCTCTACACCATGCGGTGAGTGGTGGGCGGTGGGCGGGCCGGGCCAGCGCCAGGCCCGGGACCCATGGTCTCAGGGTGGGCTTGGCAACTGGGCTCTGCGCATGTGCGCCGTGGGCTCGCCTGTGCAGCCTGTGACCCTACCTCTGCTGGCTGATGCTCATGTAGACTTTCCCCTCTGGCTGCTATAGAAGTGAAGGCCTTCATTACCTGCACTTTTTCCTATTCAGGTTCAGGAGCAGTTTTGGAATTAGTGACCCAGATCATGTGAGATAGGGAAAACTTACTGTATAAAAATTTTAGTAAGAAAACCAGAAAGAACCCTCTTTGTTGCAGTTGCACAATTTTTTCAGGTTTTAAAAGCCCATTTTCATACAATTTGAGAACATTTCCATGCTGAGGTCAAATTTTAATATTTCTAATTTAAAATATTTATTAGTCAGGTTTTCTCTTAATTTTTCACTGTCCTTTAATAAATCGATAAATTGACCAAGGAAAAGGCTCCTTTATAGCTTTTCAAAGTTTTCATGGTGGGCTTAAATAGTCTTCAGAAAATATTTTCAAAATTATTTAAAAACCCGCTAACTTCAAGTCAAAAAAAAGCACATGCACTTATGTAGGTATTCATGGAATTTCTCTTACTACAGTTTTTCACAGTAAATTTCATATTTCAAAGAAGAAATCATAATGGAGGTAATATCAATGCTTTCATGTTTGGAGGCTGTGTTTTCTAACATGTGTCCAGACTTGACTTTTCTCATAACCACCCAGGAGGAGCCAGGATGAGTGCATCCCACATGCAGCATTGCACTGTGCGCCTCATGCCCTGCTTCTCCTTGCATTGAACCTCAGTGTGTTTTCCCCATGGACCGATGTGGGCATCAGTGTCCTTGGGCTGAGCCCTCTCCAGGCAGAGAAATCTGTTGGAAAGCTGGAGATAGTGCTAGAGTTGAGAATACCATCTCGGTCATTGTCTTGGAAGGAGGATTAGAGAGAAGCCATGTTTGATCTCAGCCCTGTGAGCAGGTGTGAGACAGAGGTTGAGGTCCTGAAGCCTCCTACAGGGCCACATGGGGTTGGGATCAGCGACTGGATGCAGTTACTGTGAGACTGAACATGCTTTGTTAATGGAATAAAAATACTCCCAGTCCCCAGTGGATTATAGTTCTAATTGTTGCCACCAAGAGACCATAATTAGGCCCAAAGCCCAAAAGATAGAACATGAAGCATGCAGTTTTATTTCTAGGAGACAAAGGCTCACTAGCATCTAGTGCATCACTGCTGCTGGACCACTGTTTAGACTGCGGGAGAGCTGCAGGCTGTGGGTGGAGCTCAGTGATAGAGTGCTTGTCTAACATGCTTGATGCTCTGGGTTCAATCGCCAGGACTGAGAAACATAAAACAAAAACTAAAAGGGACGAGGGGAGAGGCCTCTACCAAATACCATTTACCAGGCACAGGCATGAACTTCTTTAGGCCTCCCCAAGCCCTGCCAGACAGGAGACATCGTGACCATGAACATCTGGAGAGTGAAGCTCAGAGGCATTTCGTAGTTAGCCAGGATCCCACAGCTAGCAAAGGGGCAGCAAGAATTTGAGCTCACGTCTGAGAAATATCCTTGCTGAATCCATCACACCTGGAAATTGGAAGGACTGTGCAGTATAGACATAGGGTAGCCTTCTTAGAGCCCTCTCTCTGAGTGCCATGCCCAGAAGGAAGCCGGTGAGAGGTGAGAATGAGAGGAATTTCTTGGCAGTAATGGGTGATTGTTTGTGTAGAAGAACATGCTAATGAGCTGCAAAGTTGATAATGAGTTTTCTTCTTCAGTCATATACAATATTTGGAAAGTGAAAATGGTTGATTTTCAAAATGTTATGAATTTTAATGTGATGGGGCTATAGCTATAAGGCAGTAGCATTTTATTGATTTAGCAGAGATGTTGAAATGGCAACACAAACCACCGGAGAAACAACAATCACATGGTGAATGGTGTTCAGATCCATAACCCATCATGGGGTATTTTGGTGGCACTGCTTTTCTGTACCCCTGGGCCACTCTGGTCCCCAAAGAGTCATGTGATGAGGGTATGTTCCCCACAGTGGTACCCCTGCGACCCAGTGGGATGTCTCTAGTGCACTGGTGGTGTGCCCTTACGGAGAGGATTGTGGGCCCCAGTTTGTCCCTTTTTATCTCTCTTGCCCCGGGCTATGTGGTAAGCTGTTTGACTGCTTACCTTGTCACACACTGTAGCCATGATGTTTTGACTCCTCACAGCCAGAACAGTGAGGCCAGCTGCCCACTGACTTGAAACCTCTAAAAGTGTGTCCTTGAGAATCCTTTTCTCTGTAAGTTTTATCTCAGGTATTTGTTACAGGAACAGAAAACTAAAACCTTATAAGCCAGTGTGTACCTTGATCCAGTAATTCTTAGGTGCTGTCTATCTTAAGGAAATCTCTACGAAAAATGAATTATCTTCAGGCACAAAGGTGTCTATCATGACATACTTATGAGGACAAACATAGAAAGAAATATAAAAAAATTGGTAAAGTTTTCAAGTAAACTTGTATTTTTTTTAACTTTGTACCTAATTCAAAAGATGAAGGTACAAGGTTTAGAACTAGGGTTTTACCTGGACGAACATCTGGAGATGCTTGAACATACTATAGTCATTGTTTCTAAAAAATAACTTCAAGAACAACCTTAAAAGGTAAAAACAAAAAATAACTCTAATGAAGTGATTGTACTGGATAGAAATTTTTTTTTTGGTACCAGGGATCGAATTCAGGTCCTTGCACTTGCACAGCAGGCAGCGAAAACACTGAGCAAAATCCCCGGCCCCTGGATAGAATTTTTAATGTGAAATTCCCACCAAGCCCCAGAAGTCCTTTAGATTATACTGAAAGACACACATATTGGGCTGATGGACTCTTCTTCCCATACATGACTCAAAGATATCGAGAGCCTTAGACAGTTGATGCCATTTGCCCCTAAAATGCCTGCCAAACAGCCCCTGACACTTCCTGGACCTAATCAATGCTGGTTTTCAAGAACTTCTTGCTACCAGTGGGTCATTTTTAATAAGATCTGAAGATAAAATTTATGACTGCTCAGGGTGAGCTTAAAGCTGACTTCAAACATTTCCCACTGGGTCCTCAGAGAGATGACACTTGGGACTGAGGTGTGGTTCAGTGGAAGAGCACAGGACCTTCAGGTATTCCTAAACTGTCAGGAAGGCTGCAAACTCTACACCCTTTGAGAGTTGAAAATGCCATTTCATGCCCCTGACCACCTGAATGCGCACCCTGACTCAGCAGCACAGGGACTGTGGTGTCCGTTATTTCCCAGGCAGTCGTGTGGCTGCCTGGGAACTGGGGCTGCTGCTGCTTAGCCTTGCACAAGAGGATCATACTGCATTTTGCTGCCCTGGGAAAGGGTTAAATCCAATATTTCAAGTGCAGTTTCTAATGAATGCCTATCACTCTCACATCAAGGTAAAGTCAAAACATTGTAAATCAAGCCATCAGAAGTCGGAGCATCTGACTGAACACATTCTTGTAGCAGTCTGAGGAAGCAGAGTGGTTATTTTACACAGACTCTCCCAGGCTTGTGCTTCAAATGTTGTGTCGCTCCTACAGGTGCCTCAACTCAGTAACCTCTCCCAGGCAGCCCTCCTTTCTAGGGGTGGGAAGGTAGAGATGCTGACGCCACAGGTGGGCTTTGGTCATCAATTTCTCCATTGTAGAATATGCAGGATGAAGTAAAGTAACAGCAGGTCCTGGATGGATGCCTGTCACTATGGCCAGCACTCATAATTACTTTGTTCTGAGTGTAACTATTGGTAATCTGTGCACACCAGTTGATCTCCAGTTCCCCATCCCAAAAGCTCCTGCAGGGCATTGTTACCATCTCTCACGGAGCAAGCCAAATCTTATGAGATATTGGTATTTATGAGCAAGGGACCTGCAGAACAGTAGCTGTCTTTCATCTCCCTGTCTCCCACACTCCTGTGAGCATCGCCGTACCATAGGGGATATTTCCCAACATTGGGCCCCTGGCAGGAGAGCAAGTCCCTTCGTAGTTTGAAGGTATGTTGGCTTTTCTATCAATGGGACACAATTCCTGACATGCACAACTTAAAGGAGGCTCAGTTTGGCTCTCATTTCAGAGGATTCAGTCAGCAGCCTGCTGGCTCCAAGGTAGGAGCATCGTGGTAGAAGGGCATGATGGAGCAAGGCTGCTCTCACTTCACGGCAGCAGAGAAACCGAGCAGGAAAACAGTGCCAGAGAAGGGGCCAGAGCCAGATACAGACCTGTAGGTGATTCCTCTGTGACCCACCCAGACACCTGGAAATAAGCTTTACTAACCCCCTAGAGGGCTCCCAAGCCAGTGCAGTTGACAGTTAAGTTTACCTGTCACAGAGAGCAGAAAACCGTAACCAGCAAGCAAGGACTTAACAGAAGGCAGGCTCTGCGGGAACCACACATTTCTCCTGTCTCAGGAAAACTGGTGGCTCCTCTACATTCCATCCCTTTGTCCAGGCATGTGTGACAGAAAGGGCTGGGTGCACCTCTTAGAGTGTCATCACTGTATCAGTCAGTGCTCACTAGAGAAACATTTAATATAAGATATATGAATACATAAGGATCGACATGGTAGGCTTACAATAGCCACCTGCAGGGTCAGGTGTAGAAGAATGCAAAAGGCCTGTCTGAGCTTGAGAGCCAAAGGATCCAGTCCAAAGTCAAAAGCCTGGAGCTCACTGTACAGTCCTCTTTGTGGCCTTATCAGGAGGCCCAAGGGTCTGCAGCGTAGGACTGAATGAAGTCTGTGCTGGAAGCCAGGAGAGAGATGTCTAAGGCAAAGGCAACGATTTGAGCTCCTCTGAAGAAATAGAAACAAGCATTCCTTCTATGTGCCCCTTTTTATTACATCTAGACTACAAACCAATCAGTTGGTGCCACTCACACCCAGGGTGGTCTTCTGTCTTCAGTAAATCCATTCAGCCAAGTCCTATGCTAATCCAATCAATTGGACATTTCTTACTCAAGTTGACACAACAGTTAACTATCACAGTCCCCAATCTCCCACGGTGTTGAAACACGCAGCACAGAGTAAAGTCACAGCAGGCAGCGTGGAGCATGGCCTGCCACTCTGCCTCTCCTCCCTTGTGCAGTGCACTGTGCCCTGTGCTGACTCACTCTGAGGAAGGCAGATGCACCATTTAGAGACTCAGCATGAAGTGCAAAAAGACTGCTTTGAATGGAGGAAATATGTAGGGAAAACATGGACGGACTCTGGGGTTAGGCTGCCTTAAGTTCAAGTCCTCAGTGTAGGTTAGTAGTCAGGAGTCCTTGGTCAGTTTACACTCATCTCTTAGTTCCTGTTGCTTTGTTTTTTTCTTTTCTTTCAATGCAGTACTGCTGTGATTTCTAAGGCTCATTTTGAGAACTGCCACTAAAAACACATATTCCTAGAATGGCCCCTGGAGGGCAGAACGGTCATATTTTTGTTTGGTGACTGGCTCCACTCCTTATTACTTGAAGGAAATTTTATGGATCATTGGATTTGAAGGAAATGATATACGTATATACATAGCAGTTTTAACTAGATACTGAGTGGGCGTATACAGATACTAGCATATCTGTGCATACTAATACGTACCAGTGTCTAATTAAAAACTACTTTTATAAGCCAGCAGATCTCTTTCAATTTTTAAGTTAATACCTATTCTCTAATGAAATAAAATGTACCTAAAAACTGAAAACTTGGAAAATCATAAAGAATGATATCAAGAAAGACTCAATATTAATCTCTTGGTGTGTATCATGTATGTGTCTGTGTGTGCACACAAATAAACATACTTCCGCACACACACACGTGATCTCCTATATTTTTAAGTAGTCTCATTCGCTGAAAACTTGAAGATAGCTTCAGAGTTTAAAATATACAGAAAACATTTTCTGTGTCTTCAGGGTTGTTCTGAAACTTCCTATGTGTCCATCATGTGGAGAGTCTTGTCTTCACATTCTCTATAACAAAAATTCAATTATTTTCATTTTTCCTGTGTGATAAATAACAACACTCTGATGCAATCACTTAAATATTTGCTTTGGACAAATTCCAAGAATCGGACAAAAGACAGATATTTTGATATAAATTTTCAATTAGTTCTCTGGCAAAATTGTACCAGTTCAGTCCCAGTCCCAACAACGCGGGTGTAGCGACTCTCTGCTGCTTCTCCCTGATACTTTGTATACGAACATGAACTAGCAGCCAGTTTTCTTCAGTGAGGTGCACTTAGCTACCAGTCTGTGGGAACAGCGTGCACAACACCAACTCACCTCACATATCTAGAGCTTCTGCTGGTGCTTCCCACCGGGACGCAAGGTTCCCAAGGTCCCTTGTTACTGATTCATTGGGAGCAAGAGGCTTGGGGGTGCCTTGCACACCACTGCCCTCAGCTCGGTGCCATGCACCACTCTCCCGCATGACTACTCCCAGAGTGTCCCTGGAGTCTGTCTGCCCCCAGCCTGCTGTCCCCTGGCTTGGCTCTCCATCCCCTGGGCTTCTCAGCACCGTGACTCAGTCTTGACCAGAGCGTTTTGCAGACTGCATCTGATTTTCCAGTGTCCCCTGCTCAGTGTCCCTGGAGAGGCGCTATGTCTTGATCCTGTGTTCCGTGTCAGCCCACATCAGTCAGCTCTCCACATTCGTTTGTTCAACCTCCTTTGATTCAGGCAAAGTCACATCACAATTATTTTAAAATTCCATCTGTACTGGACATGCACAGACATTTTCTTCTCATTGTTCCCTCAACAATGCAGTGCAACAATTATGCACACAGTATTTACACTGTGTTAGGAATTAGAAGTTACCTAGGGTTGACTTAGAGTATGTGGGAGGATGTGGAGAGGTTACACGCAAACTCCATGCCATCTTATACAAGGGACCTGAGCACCTGCAGACTGTGGTGTCCACAGGGCATCCTGGAACCAGTCTCCTGCAGACACTGGCAGAGGACGGTGCTCCACGCGATTCCAGAGCCCGTCACTCAAGTGAACGTAAGGCAAGTCTGGGAAGGAGTGGGGATAATGGACAGGAAGAAAACACCTTTCCTTAGCCAGGCCATCTCTCTACTCCTCAGACCTAAGTTTGAGGGATTTAGAAGGGAGACCCTGGACTTTCTCTGTCATGGACGTGCTCAGTGCCTAGGTTTCTGCCAGTTTTATACAGATTTACCTCAAGAAACTGTAAGTGCAGGATACGAATGAGGAATGAGGCATTTTAAATGCATAGTTCTTGCACATTTGGTTGGAACACATGACCATAATTATTCTAGGTCTATTAGGAAGGCTCTTCCTTCAGAGTCCTTGCTGCCACTTCAACCTAGTCCATCCATACTTTTGAACTCTTGTGCACACATCTCACACGGGACTACCTCATCCTCAGTCAGTGGACTCTTGGAGCTCATTTTTGTTTACTTAGGACCTGATACATTAAATACTGTGAACGCCCTTCATCTTGGTGGAAAAGAGTTTGGGTTCCTTCAGGAAAGGTAGCCCTTTCCCAGCTGGCATCTTGAGCTCTCGTGCCCAGGAAGAGATACCTTCCTTAGAGTGGGCCACCTGTATGCAAAGGGCCACAGCGTTCTTCACGATTCTTGGGAATCTCAGATGGGAGGGAGCAGCACCAGTGGAAGCCCAGGCTGTTGGAGTTTTGGCAGCAGCTGTCCAGTCTCAGCCCCAGGCTCCAGGCTTCCGGCCTTGAACTGCACATACAACAAAAACTCTAGGCAGTCAGCTATGTCTGAACTGAAAGAATCACGTTAGTGACCTGTCAAGTAGATTGCAAAAACATACTTGGCCCTTGTTATATATGTTACTTTAAAAATAGAAATTCATTGACTCTGCAAAGCAACTGCTGCCTTTATTATCCCAATCCATAGGTGAAGCCAGTGAAATATGGACACTGAAAATGCAAGAAATCTTCCATCAGGGCCAGGGATTTAGCTCAGTGGTTCCGCCGCCTGCCTTGCAGGCACAAGGACCCGAGTTCAATCCCCCGTACCAAAAAAAAGGGAATCATTCATCAATAAAAGCCAAAATTTAATATAACATCCAATGAACCCACAACACGAAGCTGGGCAGTCTCTTCAGCCAGCAGGGCTGGAATAACCGCTGCTAGGTGGCAGCAGGACCACTCACGTGGAGGGAAACAGACCTTGGCGGTCAGGAGCACCCTGCTGAAGCCCCCTGGCAGGGAAAATAAGGGGCTGTGTTTCTGGAGCGCTCCGGGAGACCACAGGAAGCCTGTCCTTAGTCCAAGCCCTCCTTGGCATGCAGCCAGCTGGCATCTACCACCCAGGCACTGGGCCCAGTGCTGTGATTCACTTTCACAGGCTGTGGAGAAAGTCCTCCCCCCTTTCCTGTGGAGGGAAGTGAAGAAGCAGCGCTCAGACATCTGCTGAGAATGTGAGCCTCTGACAGTGGAGGCGGATCACCTCATCTCATGCACATGCTCCGTCCATGGGGTCCTGGAATCAGAGATGACCCTAACCATCAGCCAAGTGCACAGGGAGTAGGGAATTCAGAGAAGAGCATGGCTAATGCAGTGGACCTGTCTAGATTCAAGCATTCCCTTGTTGGTGATGGAGAGGGAAGGTATGCGGAGTCCTCCAGGCCTGAAATGCTTCCTGAGCAGCCTGGGCTCTTGAGATTTTTGTCGCTATTTTCCTGTTATCTTGCTGTCTGATAAACAGGCACTAGGCATCTATGGCATTTTAAAGGTGAAGTTAAATTTTATAGCTCAGTTCTCCAAGCTATTAACTATATTTAGGCAGCCAAAGCCAGGTGTATACAGTGGCTTCCACATGGGACAGCATACATTGATGTCACTACACAGTTTGTTTGAAAATCCATCCATATTTCAGAGTTAGCAATACTGCTTCAACGTCCTATTTTTCCTGTACAGACCCCTTATAGTTAACCCCCCCCCGACACACACACACAGACCAGCCGTCACCAGCTACAGCTAGCAGTGTTACACAGGAAGACACCAAGAGTTGATGGTCAGAAGGCTAAGGGAATCTTTCAACTTGACTTAAGTTTTACAATATTTTGAGAAAAGTTACTTCACTGGTGCCATAATCTTTTAATGATGATGATGAAAGTATTTTAGAAGTGTGATTAAATATAAATATTAAGAACTAAATACTATACATTACTGCTGAACTTTGCTTTTTACAATGGAAGCTAGTTTCCCCCAATGCTTTCCTCAGAATTAATAAAATCAATGAATATATACTTTTAAGTAGAAACAAAATTGTTATCACCTGTTAGCATTAAGACATGGAGAAGACAGAAAACAAGGACAGACTAAAGGAGGTGCTCTTGAACTATGAGAGCTCAGGAAGTGCTTCTCTGAAAAAATTGCTTTGTCTCCATGGTGGGAAGGATGCAGCCAGTGGCACTGGCCATGCAAGAGTGGGGTTGCTTGAGTGTCTTTCAGGAGGTGAGGGAAGGTGATATGGGTCCATGAAGTGCATCCTTGTGCACTGAGTTTGGAGTTTAGGGATCTGTTGCCTTGTGGGAAAAAGAAACAGTGGCCTAGATGGATCTAGATTGCAAGAGGAATATCAGGAGCTCAGAGGTAAAGACATACTTGAGCAAAAATGGGCCCGATGCCAAGGGAATGGAAGACATGAATAAGTTGTAACCATGTTATAGTTTTTGAGAGAGGCAAGTTTGTTATGTGAAAGACTTGTGAAAGATCTGGTAAACAGTTGTTTTAAAACTGAAACTAAACAGTTTTTATCAGCAGCTGATTGTCCCGGAGCAGAAGTTTGACTGGCTCTTAGGCTTGGTTGTTTGGGCTGTAAAATAGAGTGTATAAGGCTTTATGTTGTGAAGGTTTTAGTTAAAGTTTTAAGTGAGATAACTTTTTTCTGCTGTTGAGTTGTTTGGGTGTTATTTTTGACATGCTAAGTTTTATATTTAAAGTTTTTGTTTGCAAAAAATGACGATTATATTTAAATATTTTTTGTAGCATTTATTTTTGCTCTGTAGGCCAGCTTGGGCCAAAAGTGAGTTTGTGTATTTAATTATTTTTTGTACTATTTATTTTTACATTGTAGGCCAGCTTGGGCCAAAAGTAATTATCTCATGTTTTAGTTTTAGCTGATTATTTTTATTATCTTTTTCATATCTATAGCACTTATTTTTATTTTGGGGGATTTTGTGTTTTATGTTTAGACTTTTTTTGTTTTTTTTGTTTTTTGTTTTTGGTACCGGGGATCAAACTCGGGTCCTTGTGCTTGAGCAGCAGGTGATGAAACCACTGAGCTAAATCCCCGGCCCTGTTTAGACTTTTTAATCTTGATGTGAGGTGTATTGTGTTGTGGTTTTTTTTTTTTTTTTGAGTAGCCTCACTGAGCAGGTGATTGCTCCTGGTTTAAGCCCCACATTGGGTGCCAGTTGTCAGAGACTCTTGTAGTAAGTCTCTAGTTTTTATTTGTCTAGTGTGTGATGCAGGCTTAAGGAAAAAGAAACAGACTAAGAGACAACTCAGACAGAGAAAGTGGAATGTCAGGACAACTGGTGTCAGTGTAGCTGACAAAGGTGCTGGCCAGTCCCAGGCACTGACTTTTATTGGCAATTATTTGGGGTAAAGGAGATATGTGGTTTCTATGGAAATAAATGTAAATAAGACCAATAAAGGACAAGACAAAGCATTCTCAAATTAGGAACAGAATAGACAAAATGCATGGTTGTAATTAGAACATTGCCTTTTTAGTCTGAAGGTTTAGTTTTGGGGATGGATTTTGGATGTGAGTTATTTTGACCTCGGCACGTAAGCTTCAGCCAGACTCACCTCTATAAACGATTGTGGGGTTAACTCTTTATAACTTGTTGTGGACATAATTAATATCATAGTCTTCTACACCATGTCTGCAACATTTTGGAGGGGAACTGATGGGACTTGTTGAAGTATTTGGAACAGATCTGGCACAAGGGACATGTGGGAAGCGTCCTAACAGTGCTAGCATCCGTCTTGCAAAGGGCAGCACTCCCTGAGATAATGCCTCCAAGGAACACTGAGCAGTGGGAACTTTGGGAAGGCATCAGGGCTTTCCTGACAGCATCGAAGAGCTAAACTCTGTTTTAAACATGCTACACCAGTGTGATCTCTGGAACAGCTAAGTGAAGATATCGAGCACAGACAAAACTACGATCCAGCTAGACATTTAGGTCCCACTCTCAGCCACTGCACGTGCTGCTCAGCCTCCTCCTGGATGCGGAGCCAAGCAATGGTGTTTAAAGGTGATTTGTTGCCCACAAGGCAGCATGGCAGACACCAACCTCTCCTGGCACTGCCAGGGCGAGTGCATGCTCTGTCAGCCCCAGTTCATGGTATGTTCTCCCATCTTGCGACCCAACATGTTCCCTCACCTTGACCTGTATTTTCTTAGTGTGTGACTGAAATTGAGAAAATGCCATCATTGAGGACATTGGTAGTAGAGTAGGTGCTATATGAGTGAGTGTGTGTGTGTGTGTGTGTGTAGCTGTGTATTAGGGTGTGTGTGAGGATATGGTATATGGGTAGGGGATGCACTGTGTGTATGGGTGTGTGTGTAGTTATGTGACTGCATGTATGAATGGGTTTCCAGTCTAGTGTGGGTGAGGGGGCAGATGTGGATATTAGTGTGAAAGAGTATGTGGCTTGTATAACTGCTGGTGGAAATCAGAGGTTCATCTTATTCAAGCTCCTTCCTGCATGATGAGCTAGAATACTTCTGTCTTGCTGCTTTCAAGCTTCTCTTCATCACTGGCTTCTGACCGTTTGATTATAATGAACATGAGTGTGAATCTTTGATATCAGATTTATATCATTTATGAAATTTGGGACATTGTCAAGCCATTGATATTGTCCAGGTTTCCTGTTGGTCAGTAAAAATACCTGAGGCCTAAAACTTATAGGAGGAGAGGTTCACTTTGGCTCACAGATTCAGAGGTTTCATTTCACAGTCAGCTGGCTTCACAGCAAGAAAAATCACAGTGGAAGGGAATGGTAGCACACGGCTGACTGGACAGTGAGGATGAGGCAGAGTGACCAGATAAAGACCCTGCAAGCACACATCTTAGGGACCCAAGTCCTGCAGCTGGGCCCCAACTCCCAACAGCACATTCCATGATTAATCTACCTGTAAGTGCAGCACTTCCATCATCTGATCACCTCTGGAGGAGTCTTCATCCAGCTAAGGTGAGCAGATTAAGAGTCAGCCCATTATTTCCTCAAAAATTCCTTTGCCTCTTTTTCCTTTTTCTATTGTTCTGGGACTCTTCTTACACTTAATTTAGTACTACTGTTGGTGTCCTTGAGGTTTCTTATGTTCTCTGCATCTTTCTTCAATCTGCTTTCTATGCCTCAGGCTGGATCATTTTATTTGAATTATCTTCACATTTGATGATTTTTTTTCAATCTTTTATTGAAACCTTTAGAAAAATTTTGGCTACGGTTGATTCCTTCACCTCCAGAATGTCTCTCTTGTTCTTTCTCTAACTTCTATCACTTTATTGATTTTCTGGGTTTGTTGAGACATTTTCCCCCTAGATTTCTATATCAACTTAATGCATTTTCCAGGATGTCCAATGTCTGTGTGTTTTCAGGGACAGATTTGGGTAATTTTTTTCATTTTGAATATGCTTTTCTTAATTTTTTAATTTAAAGCAGACATCTTGATTAGTATAATGTAAACTTCTAGAAATTCTATCTTCCCACCTCCATAATGCTTGTTGTGGGTGTCAAATATTTAGTGGGTTTTTAAAGCTAAATCTTGAAAATTCAGAGTTGTCTATCACGTTAGCCACCATTTCTTTAGCTTAGTGGTCAGCTAGTTATCTGACAGATTTTTAAATGCTTTAAGCCAAAACCCAAACCATGCCCCCCCCCCAAAAAAACCCTACCAAAACAAGTGTCTTTGACTTTGCAGGCAGTCAGTGCCCACGTTGAACACCCCATCAGGGCTCAGCTAGGCAGTGGACAGGTTTGTCCTGCATTTCACTTCCTGTTTATGTGGAGTCTGGGACAGTCCAGAGATTGAGAACTTTGGCTTTCCTTGTGGCTTAATGTGTGTCTGGTCTTTCAGAGTTCCCTGGAATCCACAGGAGCTTTATAGCCATAATCCTCCCATAGAGCTCTTCTAGTCTCTTTCCTAGCTTTTTGGCCTGTCTATGGCTTGCCCTAGCTCTGGCTGGCTGTGTCAATATATCTGCCTGGATGATTCTAATCAAATGCAGCCCGAGAAGCCACCTTAGCCTGGGAATTTCTGATGCAGGTAAAAGGGAAGCAAGCCCTTGAGCTAACCCTTCAGGCTCCAGATAGATCATATTAAGTAGTGAGCATGCCCTGAGAATAAAGCCCACATCGGTCCTATTACCAGCCACTTGCACCAGAAAAGGGGCTGCCGTTATCAGGGATTGTGCCGGAGATGGTGTCAGGGTAAGTTGAACTGCCACAGGCCATTCTTACTGGAGTTCAGAAGGTTTTTCCTTTATGAAGCATCCCAGTAGTTTGGTATGGTTTTAGTAGATCCTGGAATGCCAGAAGCCATTGCTGAGGACCATTTTTTCCAGTTTGTCTATTATTTTCACGGATGGGCAGATTTTTAGAGTTGTCTAATCTACCAATTTGTGGATATCCTCTTTATTTCTTCCCTAGAAATTTTAAAGCATCTATTGTGTCATATTTTTTACTGCATGTTATACTGCTGTTTCAATACTTAAAACAGCACTGTAAGAGTTTACAATCTGTTGTATAAGAAAATCTGGGCAGAATTTTAAGTAACAGAAGCTAAGCTGTCCATCTTCCTTCCTCTGCATTATGCTATTGGTCACCTTTACTTTATGCTTAAAGAAATGCTTGTTTCTTAAACTTTGAATTTCATTTTAAAAAAGAAACTCCTTTGCATCTGTGTACTGTTCTCTTTGCAGCAATATTTTATTGCTCAGGCTTGCATTTATTTTATCACATTTGATCTCTTTATGTTTATTTATTGCTGAGTGTTTGAATATACATAAAAACAAAACAAAATTTCTGCTACCCCATCCATCATTACAGTGTTTTATTGAAAAATGTGTTTTAAAAAATATATAGACCTATTAATCAAAATAGATCAGTAAGTTTATACTCTTTTGAATAACAAATATGGTAGTTTTAAAAAATTATTAAACTTACATGGTTTCCCCAAGATAAATAATAACTGTTGACATCTTTCCAACAGCTGAAGGAGAATGAAAATACTAATAGTTCTAAGTTTAGTGAAAACTTTTAGCCCAGTATAATTCTGGTGGTTATTGTCATGTTTATCCTCATTTCACTCAAGTATACAAATGAATCAATTAGCCTTCAAACAACTCATGAAATCTAGAACTGTAAGTTTTAGAACTTGGAATGATTTCTAAAAAGAGGACAGTTATGTTATCTCAATAAAAGATTTTTAAACATGGCATTCTATAATTTTGTAAACTAAAATTTAAATCATTTTAATGTAATCATATTGGAAAGACTTAAAAATTTTAATTATACCCTGTGTTGTTAATTTTACAGGATTGCCCTTCACTGAACTTAAGTTCTATTATGTTTAAAATAGGTCAATGTGCATTTTATTCTTCTAACTCTCTATTGCTTACTCCCTGAAGCCCCACTGCAGAGCTCCTGCTGGACTCAGTGTCTCATCTTTTCTTTATCACAGACAAAACCCCTGCTGTGGATTTGGTTAGGGCCAGGGTTAGTTCAAAGGTAAAGAACTAGGCCTGCAGTTCCAATCTGGATCAAATAGTTGCGGTGGATTCAGAGCAGTCGCAGAATGCAGCCTGTACACACCATAGTCAGCAAGAGACAGGAGCCTGATCAGACTGGCAGATGCACTGGGCCCCAGAACACTCTGTTCCTGACTTATCAATGTACATTTTCAACAAAGCTAGGTTTCTATGTAGTTGATTGAGCTTTAGAATAATTTTTTGCTCAATATTGCAAACTGTAGTTAGTTTCCTGGGAAAATTAGAAGTGCCTTAGAGGTATACAAGTAATGCACATGGCACTTCATGTTAGTGATTGCTTATAAGGAAATACATGCACTTGGGCATTATACTATTTAATGAATAAGCTTGGCTGTTTTGTTTTTGTTTTCCCTGAATGAAGGGCTACAGAGGAGAGAATTCCAATAATTCAAATTTTGGTATCAGGAAGGACTCAGGAAGAGCTTTCCAGAGGAGGAACAGAGCTAACTATATTCCTAGCATTAGTTACTTACGTTTTATGTACAACACAACATGCAGGTGCGTGCACACACATTTTATCATAAGAAGCAGGAAGAAAATGAGCCGTAACTTCAGTGCTGTGCTTGGAAATCACCTCTTGTATGTCTCAAATTTTATCATTGCATTAGTTTCCTATTATCACTCTAACAAATTATTGCCAAAAGTCTGCTGGTATGAAACAACACAAAGTCATTCCCTTAAAATTCAGGAGGCCAGAAACCCCAAATCAGTTTTACTGGGGCAAAATAAAGATGCTGACAGCATCACACTGCCTCAGGAGGATCTAGCGAAGAATTCATTGTGTCTGGAACTGCCAGTCTAGGTTCCTTGGCCCAGGGCTCCTACCTACATCTTCAAGCTAGCAGGAGAGCAGCCCACCTCACTCTGTCTTCATCACTTCACTTTCTCTTTTCTGTATTTAATCTCATTTCCCCTTTTTCTTTTTTCTTTTTTTTTAGTACTGGGGATCGAACTTGGGTCCTTGTGCTACCCTTTTTCTTATAAGGACCTTTGTGATTGCATTTGGGGGAAATTTAAGTGGCCTCCTCTTCTCAAGACCCTTATTCACAACTACAAAGACCTTTCTTCCATGTAGAGTAACACGTACAAACCACCAGGGTTAGGGCCTTGTATTTTTGAGGGCCATTACTTAGCCTCTGCAATAGTTTGTAGGTTTTTTATTCTGCATAATTGTAGACAATGCAGCTGGGCCCATATGATAAAGATCTTCTCTTTTACAGTTTCCAGGGATGTGCTGTGCATTTCCTTGTTTCACCAGCAGGAACTTTGATGTCCATATTGCCACTGTAGTGTGTTTCTGGCCATTTCGCTGTGCTCTAAGACAATCTAGGTTTTTTCTCCCTACTCTTCACTTCCTTGGAAGCCCTCACTCCAGAGTCATTAATATCCATATTTCTGTTAATGGTGTGCTCAGGGTGACCTATCCTTTTTACAATGTATGTCTCAGAACTGTTCCAGTCACTGTTCATGGCCAGATTCAAAGCAATTTCCACATTTACAGGAATTTGTTACAATAGCGCCTCTTTTCAAGGGACCAAAATTTATTTTCATTTCCTGTTGCTACCATAACAGATTATCACAGACTTGACAGTCTTTGAATCTTATAGTTCTGGAGGTCGGGAACACTAAGCAGCATGAGGGTTAGATCAGGACTCTGGCAGCCTTGCCTTCCTCATGTAAGAAACTGTGCCCTCTGGCCAGTCTCTAGAGGACCCTGCACTCCTGGCTTGTGTCTCCTTCCCGCCTGGCCTCCATCCTCATCTCTGTATCTTACACTCTTGTGTTCTTTTTACAAGGACCCTTGTGTAAACCTCAGGCCCACATGGATAATCCAAGATTACCTCCCCATTGTGGAAATCTTAATTTAAATTACATCTGCAGAAGCCCTTTAGCCATGTAAGGTGACATAACCACAGGTCTGCAGGTTCTGTGTCTTAGCAACTGTACATATTGACTGTTTCTGTTTCTATCTTAAAATGTCCCCAAAGCCTTCTGTATGCACATGTGGGACTTTGGGAGGTGCCGGGGCCATGGTGTGCGACACTCACCACTAGATCAGTCCGCTGATGGGCTTTTAGCTGGGAGTGAGGTTGGAAGGTGAAGCTGGTGGGAAGAGGTGGCTCTGCTCACTGCATGTGAGGCCCGGAAGGGTGCACTTTGTATTTATTCTTCCTCTTCCCTTGATCCTGCTCTGCCTCCTGCCTGCTCTGCCAAGAGTTCTTTCTCTTCCGCGATGTCCCTCTGCCTTGGAGTCAGCTGACTATGGACTGGAACCTGTCCAAACTGGAGCCAAAATAAACCTTTGCTCCTTAGAGTTGTGGGTGTCAGGTATTGTGTCTTAGCAAGAAGACAAGTAACTAGGACATTTATGAAACTGTTATTTTGTCTGTCACCATCACACTTTCTACAGCATTGATGCAGTATTTGCATATTAATAAGGAAGTCTCAGATTTGAGGAGAATGTTGGCTGGACACATGCAGAGTTTCATTAATTAACTTACTGTCATTAAACTGGTTTTGACTAAAGATATTTAACTTTTTTCATACATATAACACTTTTAGACTGTACAGACAACTGTGATCATCTTTCTGTTTCAAATGAGAATACTGGGCCAGACAGTTTGTTGCAGTGTTACAAAGATCACACAATAAATGGCAAACCTATTGTATAATTTGGTTGTTTTAACCATGTCAGAGTCCTCTGTACCTGTGAGTTGTTGCCCTTGGTCAAGCAGAGAGTCCTCTAGTGAGTTTAGAGTTCTGAAACAATTAGGATGATTCAAATCCATTTTGGAGCACTGATCTTACTATGTACTTTTTAAAAATTCTAAAATTAAGAAATTGTTCAGAAATGGGACATTATGTCTCAATAAGTTAATGCTTGAATTGTCTTAACAGAGACTGAAAGTAAAACATAAATTGGAACTTCAGAAAAATATCCTGGTATCTACAGTAATTCACTGAACTGTTGCCAGAGGCAAGTTCCCTAACCTTTTTGGCTCCATTTTCTTTATCTAAAAAGTGAAGGTTTTCAGTGGATGACCTAGCTGGTTCTTTGAGCTATGACAGTCCACCATTCCCGGAGGGCTTTGATCTCAATTCTGTGTGAAGGAAGTTGGTTACACATCAGTGCACTCTACATTTCAAAGACCTGTGAATAGGAAGGTCCCTCTTATCTAGAGATATAAGCATAGGCCATTGTTGGGATGTTTAATGGCATCAGTAGTTTAAATTTATTACTGAGGCTGAAACATTTGCTATCGTGGAATTTATCTGAATAATTCTTTAATTTCCTAGAGAAGAAACACTATCACAGATGAAATATACCTGTCTGACATTTGGAATTCTAATTCTAAAGAACTCTACAGGAATGAGTTATAGTGAGGTTCTAGTGGTAACATTTATTGTAATTGTAGAAATCACTGTTTTCTTCTGTTTTTCTAGAATTCTTTTTAGTGAATTTTACAGATCCAGCTAATGTCTGTCTACCTGTTTTTGCACATTCTCCATGTCCCTCTCCTCCCTCCCGCACCCCCCCCACACAGACACAGACACACACGCATGCCCACACATTCCCATGATACACCAAAAGCAGACTCTTTAATGTATACTTCTGTTCAGAATGCTACCTTTACATGTTGTTAGTGCAAGGATTTTCCAAAGATGGACAGCTGCCTCATCTGAACAGCAGAATGAAACCCACCATAGCAGTCAGGGGCTCTGATCCCCTTAAAAACACATGGTCTCGCCTAAGAAAGGAACAAAAAGCCAAGAGTGAACAGAGTACCCAAGGGAGAGGACCAGGTTTCCCTGGTGAAGGGCATCATTCTGATAAGTAGAGACAAACAAGGGAAGTTCTGAGTCATGGTCCCACGGTGGACATGTGGAGTGATGCTGAAGACCAGGACTGAGAAAGAAGAGAGGAGCTCTCTATGCTTCTCAAGTGTCAGGAACTCCATGAATACCATTAGGAAAAATTAAATACTTTGGAATTAATCTAACCACAGAATTGAAAGACTTCTACAACTAAAACCACAGTACTCTGAAAAAGAAAATCAAAGAGAATATCAGAAAATGGAAAAGTATCCTCTGTTCATAGGTAGGCAGAACCAACATTGTCAAAGTGGCCATACTCCTCAAACTGGTATATAGATCTAATGCAATCCCAAGCAAAATAGCAACAGCATTCCTCACAGAACTACAGAAAACAATGCGAAAATTCATATGGAACCAGAAGAGACCCAGAAAAAGCAAGCCTGAGTCACAAGAGCAATTCAGGAAGCATCACAAACCTGGACTTCAAGTTTATTACACAGCTATATTGATAAGAGCAGCATGGTATTGGCACAAAACAGGCCTGTGCACCAATGGGACAGAATAGAGAACACAGAAAGAACACCAGACACATTCAGCCATCAGATAAAGTTTAACAAAAGGGCCAAAAATTTACACTGGAAAAAAGATAGCCTCTTTAGTAAGTAGTGTTAAGCAAACTGCCTGTCCACATGCAGGAGATTGAAGCTAGATCCAAATATCTCATTGTGTACTAAACAAATCAAAACCCTTCAAAGATCTAAATATTAAAATGAAATTTAACCTTATGAAAGATAAAATAGGCAAAGCTCTTGAAGATATATGTGTAGACAAGGACTTTCTGAACAGAATCCCAATTGCATATGAAATAACATCCAAAATCGACAAATGGAATTTAATATCAAATTAAAAACCTTCTGCGCAGTAAAGGAAATGACCAACAAAGTGAAGAGGCAGCCTACAGAATGGAAAAACAATTTTTGCCAGCTTAGACCTCAGAATAATATCTCGAATATATAATGAAATAAAATTTAGAGCCCCCAAATAAAAGACAATCAAAAAATGGGCCACTAAAATGAATAGGGATGTCTCGGAAGATGTACGGCCAATAAATACATGAAGAAATGTTCAACATCTTTTCCCATTAGAGAAATGCAAATTAAAGCAACACCAAGAGTCCATCTTACTTCATAAAAATAGCTATCATCAAGAAATCAAATAACAAATGCCAGCAAGGCTGAGGGAAAAAACCCTTCTACATTCTTGGTAGGAGTGTAAACTGGTACAGCCACTATGGAAATCAGTATGGAGATTCCTCAAAAAACTAAAATAGAAATTCCATTTGAGTCAGCTATCCCCCTTCTAGGTGTCTTCCTGAAAGAGTTAAAGACATCTGTGATACACATATACAAATGTTTATAGCAGCACAATTCATAATATCTAAATCTTGGAAACAGTCTGTATATCCATCAGATGATTAATGGATAAAGAAAATGTGGTATTTACACACAATGGAGTACTATTCTTCTTCCATGAATAAAGATAAATTTGAGTCATTTGTAGGAAAATGTACGGACTGTAGGACCATAAGGTTAAGTGAAATAAATCAGACACACAAGGCTAAATATGGCATGGTTTCTCTTATATGAGAAACCCAATGTATAAATAAAGAGCAAAATAAAAGACAGCTAATAAGAAGTAGGAAAATAGATCTTTTCAAATGGGAAGGGATCCAGGAGATTGAGGGGGGCTGAAGGGTATAAAAAAAGAATTGAAATGTGTCATGGACATGTACCAACTCCCCACAATTCATTATGTACTGCAAACATGCATTAACAAATACAAATAAACAAAATCAAGAACTCAGGATAGACAGGAATTCCAAGGACCCTGCAGAACCAGCAGAAACAGTGTTTTCTGGGATCAGTCACAGTTCAGGACACCAAAGACCTGGCAGCTGGACTACCTGCCCCCCCCCCGACACTCACCCTGTTCTGTATTGGCCCACTGGTGTTCCCGCTGCACCTATATCCATGTTGTTAGCATAAGGGCCACAAACCCACACGCAGACCTACAACATGGGGTTTTCATGTGCTCATTTTCACGTTTATTACTTTATACTTATTACATCTTTGTATATATTTCCTACTCCACTATTAAAATTTTACTTCTAAGAGAAATTCTAGATATTGGGCTTGATTGCAGTTTTATTCTCTTGAACATATTTGAGTCACTTAAATTCTCATTCATTATTGCTTAATAAATTGCTTAAGTTTACTAAAATCATATAAAACAATATTATTTCCTTCGTGTTAGCTGAATACCATTTTAGCAAGCTATGCTTCTAAAGTCTCACTTTTCCTAATTACAATCAATAAATTTCTATGTACCTTGATCACTTCTATCACTTATAATATGCCCCTTTCATAATTTATGATTCAATAGGTCCAATGTACATTATTAGTCCTATAAAAATCTAAGATTCTAATAACAGCTTATAGATTATTACACATATAGACAAATACACAAACATGCTAGAATTAAAAATGTAGTCTCTAAATGTTATGATTATGTAGAGATTTTAGTGATGGGAAAATAATTCTGCTCTAATAATAAAAAAGAATGTGTATGTTATATATGTAGAATAAAAATATATGTGCATATAGAAACACTGGACTGAATGTACCAGGTGAAATCATAAGTGAAATGGTGGCTGTTTATAATTTTATTCTTTAGCCCTTTTTCTCTTTTTCCTATATTCTATGAACACACATGGAATGCCTGTCTTACTTTTCTCTTGTTGCAGAAACAAAATACCCAACACTCAAAGTTAAAGGAGGAAAGGTTTTTTTAACTCATGGTTTGTATAGGTTTCAGTTCATAATTGGCTGGCTCCATGGCAGAGTGGCACTGCAAGAGAGAAACAGTCCACTTCAAGCAGGTAGGTGAGAGCACATTAGCCCTCTTTCTGTCCCTTATATTTTATGCAGACCACCCACCCTAGACTCACACCCTTAATCCTAGCCAGAACTGACCTGCCAAACCAATCAATGGACTGATGGAGGAATTGCACACCCTTGATCCCAGCGCCACACACTCTAGATCCAGCCACCTCTGAAAAGCCCCTCTATGACTGCACAAGGCTTTGGGGGGACATCTAGATACAAGCCATAGCAATACCATTGTTAAAATCATCCCCGAGTGAACCTGAAACACTTGCAGTGAGTTCTGCATGCACAGCCCTCTGTGGCTCATCTGCCCTTGGCGACTGTCCCCCGGAGTAGTGCCAACAGAGAATTTCCTCTCCTTGGTTTGCGCACACCTTCTTTACACTGGTGTGTATTTTAGCTTCATCTGGAGAGCAAGTACACTGATGACTCCGAGTGCATCGAGTGTCAATTACATGCCCAATGTAATAGGCAAGGGGTTTATCTATTTTAACACGAGGAAATAGTCAAGGCCAAAGTCAATGTTTCTGCATTTTGGTTCTCATCCTGGGTTCTCAGGCCACATGTACACTTAACATAAGGAGGAACTGACACTGGCACCAATGTAACACTGCATGGCTTGCTGTAAAAGAATTATAGAATGCACTTGAAGTTAAACATTTTATCTTTTTACCTTATTTTATGTAATTTCATTTTCTTTGAAATAATGGAAAGAGAAAAAAGAAACAAAGGATAAGTGCACATTGTGGTTTGTATCTGAGTGTCTCCAGAGCCTCACATGCCCATGGGGGGGGGTTGGAAGGTGACTGAATCATGGCAGTGCTACAGCTGAGTTACTGGTAAGAGCTGGGGTCTGGCCTGAAGAGATGTGTCACTGGCAGAGTGGCCAGGAGGGGTGTATGACCCTCCCCACCTCTTCCTTTGGTCTCTGCTTCCTGGCTGCCATGCCCTGAGCAGCTTTCCTCTGCCCAGACCCTTCTTCTGTACCCCTTCTGTGTGTAAGCCTGCTGAACAGGGACAGAAACTTCTGAACTGAGCGCCAAAATATACCTCTGCAAGTGTCAAGTATTTTGTCCCGGCGACCAGGAGTGACTAGGAAGGCCCATGGGTAAAATTAGAATTTTACCTAATTAATGAAATGGCGTAGAGAAATGAAAGCACTTGTCTCAGTCCATTTTCTATTGCTGTAACAAAATCCCAGGCAGCCTCATCTGTTCAGTCTCAGTGAGGTCTCATGGCTGTGGCATGAGCACATGGTAGTGGCTTGAGCACTTGTGAGAAGATCACATGGTGAGATGGGAAACCAGACAGAATCAGGGCCTGGCTTGCTTTTTTATAACTAACCTCTCTCCTCTCTTGGAACTAAGTGTCTAAGTGGAACTTAGTGGAACTAAGTGAACTAAATCTGTGGTAGGATTCTTGAAGAGAGAGGCAGGACATTGAGGCTTTTTCCGAGGAGTGGCATTTATTTGTGCTGGTATGGGGCTCAGTGGGTTAATACTCAAAACACTAAGCCCCAAACATGGCAGGGTTTTGCCTTTTATACAATTTTCTGTCTTGGTCTCCCATAAATGGTAACACACTAGCCTCCTACAGCTGATTAGGTACAATCTATGTTACAGAGCAGTGCTAGAACTACACATGGATATCTAGGAACTGAGCCATGTTGTCTTTTGTTGTACTTGTTCCCATAACAAAGGTTCCCATTTTACCCACTTTGCAGCTTCATAAAGGGGTTTTGCAAGACCAAGAAGTTAGGTACTCAAATTCTACAAGAACCTATGAACTCTCAGACCTGGCACTAGGTCATTGGTACAGGGATTGAGCAAACTACCTGCTTCCTCTTGGATCCAGATGGGTAGGGACATCTCTCATGAGAGGCTTAGATAACATTTACCTTCTGTCCAGAAGAAACCAATTTTTTTTTCTCTGAGCATCAGGTTATGCTCCTGTTGTAACTGCAATTTTTTCTTTTCTATCTCTTGGGTTTAGATTGTTACAATTCTAAATTTGACTGGCTGCCAACAGAGTTTCAAGTAACCTTGACCAAGTACTCTTATCATCAGTAGAAAGCAGAGACAAGAGCAAGTTAACCCTGTAATTGTAGTTTAAGAACTTACAATCCATAAGAAATGTTTTAAGTATATCAATAAAACAAAAATACCAACTTAAATTGGAAGACAAAGGTAACTTTATCAATTAGCTAAGATTTGTAACCCAGTTTTTCCTCACCCAGGGGAACTTCCCTCAAGGGAAAGAGGGATCGAGCCCCATCTTTAGTCTCTGGGGAAACAGAAGATTCTGAACATCTTTTTGGCACCTTTTTTTTGAACCAAGGATAAAGTTGGTCTTTTTCCCCCTTGTGCCACTGCACACCAGAGACTGGGACCTGGTCCAGGTCAGCTTGACTATGACTTCACTGAGGTCATGGATGAGGTACTCTCCAGCTGACTGGACTTGAGGGACCAGAACCTCAAGGTCCCTAAGCTGATGCTGAGTATATTTCACTGATGGCATGGATGCATTGACTGCTATCACCATCAGTATTATATTTGATAATGACAGTGAGAGGGAGGGTTGATTGGTGCTATTATTATTTGAATTAAAAAATAAGTGTGAACCAACAGGCTGGCTATTGTAAAACAAGCTCACTCAACTCTCCAGTTTCAAATCAGCCATTAAACAATGTGTAGCCAGATTCTGGTAAAAATTTGCTCGTTTATCCTAAATTTACATTTTTTGAGCTTGTAAACTATGTTAGGACATGCATATCTTTTTAGCCATGTCAAGAAAGCTTTTTAAATGGTGGGTAAAAGAGGAAACAGAATAAATAACTTTAATGGCATCTTAGCTTTACAGTGGATCATGAGTGGATCCAACTTCAGCCTTATATCTCAATGGTACTCATCTACAACACAAGCTTAATGGAATTTAGTGAAAGTGTTTTAGGACATTTTGTAAAAGATAATTAATTGAATTAAGTAGTTATATGGCTTTCTGGGATAAGATGGTTGCTCAACAGGTAGCCAGTCAGTGAATCATTTAAAGATCTCTTGTTTTTCAGCTTGACAATCTCCGCTGAGTGCCCCATGCAACTTGAAGACTTCCCAATGGATGCCCACGCTTGCCCCCTGAAATTTGGCAGCTGTAAGTTATTTTCCCAAGTAAGACCCATGGATATTCTTTGGGGATCAATTCTGCATTCCTTGAGAAGAATTTGGTTCTGTATATAAATAGCATGATGTGAGGCAATCTCTTTGAGAAGACTGTGGAATAGTCCTTACCTCAATGGTGTCTTTGTGTCTAAAATGATATGCATGCCTGCTCGGCATACAATCAGTATAAACAGGTAACATGAGGGGAGCCCCAGAACAATCTAGAATGTGCTCCTCATAAGGAGTTTCTCCTCAGATCTTCACCTGAAAGTCCTTTTTCCACATATCAGATTACAGGTCAACTCCTCTCTGTAGGCTCCCAGTTTTCAATCGAGAGCCCTTAACTTCCTTTATTGCATTGTAATCATCATGTTGACTCATTTCCTCTAGAATGTTCCAACAGACCAATGAACTTGTCTGTCATGTTCATACTCACTGCTTGCCCAGAACATTCATCATATGAGAAACTTGTGTTCTTTGAGCAGATTATTCATATCAAAACACATTAAGTGTACACTCACCCAGTCCTAGTTGACCTTCCTGGATTTCAACCATCCCAGATGGAGGTGGTAACAGTGCCCCAAATGAATGTCTACAGCAATATCCCCCTTTTGGGATACATGGAGAGAATTGAGATTAGTCTATTCTTTTCTTCTTTCTTTCCAATTTATTTGTACTCATGCTGTATTATTCACTCTTCTCCTCTCTTCTGCTTGTGGGACCTCAGCGTCCTATAAAAGTGCTCGATCACTGATGTATACTCCCAATTCTTTTTATTTTTTATTTTGAAGCAGATCTCACGAAGTTGCCCAGCCTGGATTTACACTTGTGACTCTCCTTCCTTGTCCTCTTGAGCAGCTGAGATTACAGGCATTTGCTAGTACACTTGGTCTGAAATTTTCATTTTGAAAAGTAAAATGTGCTCTTTGAATTAAGCATGAGATCTATGTAGGTTTGAATCCTGGATATCCTGTTCCTTCACTGAGCAAGTCTGGGCAAGTTAGCCTCTCTAAGCTCTTTCAAAACTTTGGAAATATCCTCCCACTTCCTGCTGGCCTGCAGGGTATCTGATGAGAAAATCCACTTGTAGTCTTATAGACACAAGTGTAGCATAACAAGTCACTTTTCTCTTGCTGCTTTCAAGTTTCTCTCTGTCTTTGACATTTGAAAATTTGTTTATAATGTGTCTGGTGTGAATTTCTTGGAATTTTGCTTCTTTGGGATCCTTTCTGGATCTGATTGTGCATTTCTTTCCCCACATCTAGAAATTTTCAGGAATTAATTCTTTGAATATCCTTTCCTATCCCTTCTCTCTTCTTCTGAAATTTTACCATGCATATTGTCACTGAATACTGCCTCATAAATCTTCTAAGCTTTCTTCACTCTTATTCTGTTTCATTTTCTCTGATAAAATAATTTCCAGTGACCACTGATCATGTTCATTGATTTTTGTCCTTCCACGTAATCTGATCTGCTGTTGGACTTATTCAGTACAATTTTCAGTTCAGTTATCACTGTCTTAACACAATCATATCTGTTTGGTACTTTTTAAGTTTTCCACATCTTTGTTGAAGTTTCACTTTTTTCACATATTATTCCCCTGACCTCTGAGCACCTTTACAATGGTTAATCTTGAATAAGAAGTCAGTGAATCACATAACCCTACAGTTGTACCTCGGTTTGCAAAGTTAATTCTTTTCATGTTTGCCAGCAGAATTTGGAGATTTATTCCTTTTTTCAGAACATATTTGCTGCTTTCTTGTTTTCAGTAAAGAAAAACACATTACAACACAATTTTTCATTAAATTATCTCTACCTGATAGTCACAACCAACTGCAGTTAAATCATTTCTCAAATTCAAAGCCAAGATTCTCACCCGATTGGATTTCCTCACTTTCTACACTCAGAGATGTGAAATAAGATCAATACCATATAAAATTGGCAGGAACATTTCTGGAATGCAGTAGAAATTTTGAATTGTCATGTCAGATTTCTTTTTGTCTGCCTGATATTTTGATAATGTATTGTTCAATTCAGATGTTGATTGCTGTTAATTCCAATATTTCCTCTTAATACTATTACTATGTTATTCAAAATCACTAGATTGTATTTGTATATCATGTTCATGTACAGTTGTCCGAGAACTAGAAAACTGTACAGATGTCACCTTTTTTTTTCAATTTCTATGGATTCCTGTCAGGATATATTAATTTAAAGAAAAGAAATGCTATTCAACTACATGCTTTTCTTCTTTTAATTTTTAGATTTACTAAACATAGATACTTGGCCAACTTGTTCACTTATACATTGGCATCTGAACACATAGAGGTCAAATGTGAAAGTATAATGAGTTCAAAATTACCCAGTTCAACAGTTCCCTGCTATTAGGAGACAAAGGGATGCAAATATGTGTCATTCTCAAAATCCACATGCTCTGGTTTCATTAATGCAGAAGTGGATTAACAGACATTTCTATTATTGCTGCCTCTCCTCTCAAGAATCCAAATGAATTTTGGAATTACCCCTAGCTTATAGAGGGATGTTTCCTAGTCTAAGAGGAAATTCCTTAAAAGTAACGATGTGGCTTCTATTTGGAAGCAAGTGATTAAAGACATCAAAACTCTTTGAAAAAAAATAAGGGTTCCTTTGTTCATTTACTTGTGAAGTGATATTCAATATTAGATGAAGTCATGAGATAACATCTACATTCATGAAAATATTCAAGCTGGAAGCTTCCTGGTAGGCATCCAGTGGGGGAGAATTTCAGGAACCAGAGGTCAGTTTCCCTGCAGTGACCGTTCAGTCTTGTGAAGCTGTGACTCTGCTATTGCACTGTTTGTCCCCAGTATTCTTAGTGACTAAACACAAGCACAGGTGATGTATAATCCAGGTTTCTGAAAGCCTGATGTGAATGTGTCACCTTCTGTGAGATCTTAGAAACAATGAAATTTTATCTGTGTTGTGTCTGAGTTGAGACTGTTTTAATATTCATGTTGGTGGCTTAGTTAACCTTGATTATTGATGTAGCCTGCCTGTTTTGCACCTCTCCCCATGTTCATGTGTTAAAACCTAACCCCAAGATTATTATATTAGGAGTTAGGGCTTTTTGGTGATTGGGTCATGAGGGTAGAGTCCTCAGGAGTGGCATTAATGTCCTTATAAGAGGCCTCAGAAGAGCCTTCCTGTTCCTTTTGCCATGTGAAGACAGGAGAAGAACCCGAATGGACTAAGATAGTGATTATTTAAAAGACACTTTGAGTGTTGTCTTAGTCTGTTTGGCCTGGTAAAACAGAATAGCATAAATTAGGTTACTGAGAAACAACATAGTTTTTCCTCACAGTTCTGGGATCTGTAAAATCCAAGTTCAAGTTACCAGCAGATTTCATGTCTGTTGGAGACCTTCTTCCTCCTCATGTACGACTGGCTTTTCACTGTAATCTCAAATACCATTTGAGGGGCAAGAGCCCTCTCTGGAAACTTTTACAAGGGCACTAATTCCACATGTCCTAATTACCTCCTGAAGGCCCACTTCTCAATACCCTCACGTGTAGGATCACTTTTCCATGCATGAGTGTTCCAGGAACACCAATATTCAGTCCTTAGGAATGGCAAGCACTCAGAGCTATGCCACAGCATAAGCCATGGTCTTCTCCCATGGAGCTGAGGATGGATACATCTAGATAACCAAGCTATATATCTTTGTGTAGTTAAAAATCCACTTGGAATTACAGACAAGAAAGCTCCTCATGGGGATTATGTTTTGGACCTAAAACAGGTAAGATATGAGTAGAAAGAGTTATAAATAGAAATAATGGTAAAATATGAATAAGTACTGACATGTTAGTCAAGGTGTCGAACAAAATGAGAAGGCTTCACTGAAATAAGCCAGTCTCAGGAAAAGGAATGCTGTATGGTCTCACTTACATATGGATTCTCATGTAAACAAGGAGAAGGGTTGTTTCCAGAGCCTGGGCATGGAGAGGGAAAAACAGGCAAAGGGAAGATGGTCAAAGAGTACAAAGTTTCAGTAACACTGCAGGAAGACTGAGTGGTATACCACACAGTGTGGCATTCACAGTTAGTCGGCATGTTTAGTATATTTCATAATTGCCAAAATTGGTTTTTACCATTCTCATCAGAAAAAATTTATGTTGGTAAGGTGATAGATATGTTAATTATCTTGATTCTTTCTATAAAGTACATGAGTTGAAGCATCACATTGCACTCCTTACATATACACAATTATTATTTGTCTGTTACAAATACATTTTAAAAAGAGGAAGGCTCATTTAGGGAATGTCAGGATGGCATTAAAAGTACCAGGAAGAGCAGGTGATGCTTATGGAACAAAGGATAGATGTGGTGAAATGCCTGCTTGTGAAGGTGAAACCATGAACATGAAATCCCTATGGACCAGGCAGAAGTGATGACAGCTGGAAACAGGAGGTGGCCAGGTACGTAGGATGAAAGAGACAGAGCATTGAAAGGTATCAATGACACTAATCCTAGGTGACTTGAAAAATACTGTTTCCATGAGGGCATTGAAAGTAACTGGAAGGAACTGCTAGTTTGAAGGTAAAACGGTGACTTGAATTACAAGGGGGTAGGAAATTATGGAAGGAATTTCCCTCTATGCACCGCCTTGCTTCTACTGTTGTCAGGCAGAGCATCTTTCTGGTGGAAGTATGACAGTCCCTTCCTTCTTTTCTGATCATGTCCTTTTAAAGCTGGAAACAGGAAGAGTATCACTTCTTTGAGTCTGTTCCTTAGATTCCACCTGATTTCCCAAGGACTCCACTGTGGGCTGGTGATGGGCCTCATGACTAGCAAATGTTAATCCTCTGTTTTACCCTAATTGTTAAGAAGACGGATGTGTTATCTGTTCATCCCACCTCTGATGGCTCACTTATACCTCAGTGCATTCTGGACAGAGCAAAGGGTGTGCAAAAACCTCTCAATCTGTTTCACCTGTTGAATTTAAAGCAGGAATACCGAGTACCCAGTAGGCCACTGGAGATGCCATATCTGTAGAAATGTGTCAGACAGAACTTTCTTATTTGTATTGTGCAGTTGTTATTTCAAGTACTGACTTGTATTCCCACCCACGGTTCCATACATGATGTGTGACAGGTCTACTGTGCTGGTTCCTGCCCTGATTTGACAAGAGAAACAAAGGCTATCTACAAGGATTTCAGAGAGATTAAATCTTCTACATTTTCCAGTCACAAAGATTTCTGTTACATTCTAATCTGCATTTCTTCAGTACAGTATACAGCCAACACCTCATAACACAGGCCTGACAACTGACAGTTGCTGTGTCCACACAGGCTATCAGATGAAACTGACCACCATCTGCACAAGTTGGACCTACTTTAGGCCACAATTAAAACATAGATCCAAGCTGCAGATGAAGACCAGAGGTAGAGTACATACTCAGCACCTCCCAGGCCCTATGTTCCATCCCCAGAATCATAAGGAAAAAGAAAAAAAGTAAATTCCAGTAGGAAAGCCTTTCATGAGACTAGATTTGACACCAAACATCCTTCTCAGCATATGCTTCCTCCTATTTTAGCTAGTAAACGCCTAGTCTGTGTCAGGTGAACATTGAATACTTAGTGTTTGTGTAAACACATTCTTCTCACCGAGACCCTTGCGATGTGTGTGCTGTTTTCCAGAACTATAGATGGCAAAATAGAGGTTTAGAAAGCTAAGAGGTGGTAGTGAATGTCAGAATCATGTCAAACTCCTGGCTTCTGAATGGCCCTGTAACTAAGGGCTTGCTTCTGCTGTCCCTAACCTCCTCCTGAGGATTTGCAAGGTTAGAAGGGGTCAGTGTCAGTTCAGGAGAGGTGGTCTCAAGGGAAATGGTGATGAATCCCAAATCAGTGTGAGTGACACGTGTCCAGCCTTCTCCCTGGTTCTGCTGATGATTGGTCGGAGGAGGGCAGGCGTTATGTTTTCTGGAGCTCTAAATCAGTGCAAATGCCAGCACAGTAAACCTGATTTCCTCTGTACTGTGGCCTCAGCTAAATAACTAAATGCACCATCACTGACTGAAAAAGAAGAATTTAGCACTGGTCAGTAAATGCCCGGGTGGAAACGGGCAAGAGAGGTGATTTCTTCCTACCTTTAATCTGACTAATCTGACAAGGAGAGCAGAACTCAGTGTTGAGAACCTGATCAGATGTGCTGGAGGCCACTCTGCCTCTTGCTTTGTTGTCATTAATGCTATTAATATCATCTATGTCAGTGCGTATTTATTCTCTTAACAATTCAGAAAGCAAGAACATATGAATTAAAGAGTGCAATATCATTCAGTGACTTAAAAAACTTCTCTACTTAAAATTACTATTCTTTTGGGTCCTTTCTGGAAGGTAAATATTGTCATCCAGCCCCCTGCCCTTCAGTAAGTAGTACAGAAAGGGTCTTAGAGACAAGGCACAGTGACAAAGAAAGCCTGTGTCCCAGCCAGCGATAGCTGTGACCCTCCCTGATGGTGTAACAGGCACACACCCCTGGCTGTAGAGATGAAAAACACCCCAGCACTCAGGAGCACAGACAGGCACGGGCATCAGTGGCCCTGTAAGCTGGGGCTGTCCCAGTGGTCACAATTACCCTGTGGCCCCAAGACCCCAGACTCTTGTCTGCACCCTCATGTCCTCAGGAGGTACCTACACCCCAGACTCCGGTGCACCCCACAGCACCCCTGTGTCCTGGGGTCCCCCTCTCCTGAGTGTCACCTGCTCTGGGGCCCTTTCGATTTCTTGCTTAGCAGACTTCTGACTGAGTGGTAAGCTCGCGAGGGAAGCACTGCTTCCAGTGTTCTGCTTTCTCTTTAGAGGACTGTGGACTCTCAGGCCTTTCCACCCCCCAGAGCTGTTCCATCACGATGACCTTGTGCCCAACCCTGAGCTTTTCTGAGTCTCCAGATTCACGTTCCCCACCTGCTCACATATGCAAGGGCTGTGCGGCCCATTTTATTTCTCCTGGCTGAAGCTGGCTTCCAGTCCCGCAGGGAGAGGGAAATCCAAAGGGAGTTGTTCATGACTCCTGTGCCCCCACTGGGAGGCAGCTGCCTAGAGTGGGAGATTTCCCTGATGTGGGGCAGTGAGCTGAGAAGACGCAGAACAGGTGCACAGTTACCAGAGGCAGAACAGGCCTGGGCCAGACAGCAGGAAGTGGGGGCTCCCCCCACCCAGAAGATGAGGCCTTGTTACTGTCCTGCCACATCCACTCTTGCAGCCTGGCCAGGGTCTGCTGTGGCTGCTTTGCACAGACCTCTGTCTGAGTTACCACAGCCCTGCATGAGTCAGAGTTCTGAAACATCTACATTACGGGAAGAAATCTGTCACTTGTGTGAAACTCAGGTAGCCATGAGAGTACCAGAATGTGCCCCGTGGTACCTGTGACTACACAGTTGAAAGCCACTTGCCCAGGGGAGAGCCATATTACTCCATGCACACCTTCATCGCCTGGAGGTACAAATCTCCCCAAGGGAAGGAGATCACCACTGAATGCACTGCATTGTGGAAATGGATTTCTATGTCACCTAACACTTGAAAACAGAAGGTCAGGCTAATTAAAGGAAAGGGCAGAATATCACTCCATGTCTACTTGTAAGAGGAGCAAAGCATGGGTTCCGTGGTCCCCAGCAGCTGCTGTAAGAGGAGCTACTGCTAACATCTTGCTCATGGGCAGATCAATGTTAGGGTCTTATTGGTAATTTTCATGCTTCTGACTCCATCTGGACTGAGTCTTGTAAGTTGATATTCCCTGTGGCCATTGTTTCAGGACAAGATACACTATTTTTGAAAGAGTATCATGTATCTAGGTGGAGAGTATCTATCAAAAGTCCATTACAATGGTTTGGATCTTGAGTATTCCCCAAAGGCCCATGTGTTAAGGCTTGGTTCCAAGCTTTGTGCTATTGAGAGGTGGTGCAACCTTTGGGAGGTAGGACCCAGTGGAAGGAGGGGATGTCACTGGGCAAAGTCCTTGAAGGGATATTGGAGCAGTCTGTTTTCTCTGTTTCTGCTTCCTGGATACCATGAGGTAAAATTATTTTTTTGTCACTTGCTCCCACTGTGAGGCACTGGGCTTCCACAGGCCCAATACAACCCACATAAGCAACCGTGAATGGACACCTCTGAAACCATGAGCAAAAACAAATCTTTGCTCTTGGTTCATTGATTAACTTATGGATTTGGTCACAGTGCCTGAAAGCTGACTAACACTTGTTCAAGATGCTTATGTAGGACATGATGCCTCCTTACTGGAAGACATTTCAATACAGAAGACAAACACATGAGGAGACACATCATGTCCATTGTGAAAAACACTGAGTGTCGGATTTCATGTCTCCCCAGTCTACAACCTATGTTTATAGATTCACTGGTTTCCAACAAAAATCTCATGAGCGTTAAAAAAGAAGAATCCTAAGAAGTGGAGTCTAACAAGTATCTTGATGAACAGCAGGCCAAGAATATCCAGGAGCCCCTGAAGCAGAAAAGGTGACCCTCACGTGTCCAGTTGTGGATGTTCTGACACCTGCATACGGAGAGTCTTTACACTGGAACAGAGAAGGAGAGGGAGGGGAGCAGGGAGGCTATGATGCAGCCTTTCCTGGCAGAGCAAGCCCTGCCTGGAAGTGGGGTGGGGCACACTGATGTTATTGTGGTCGCACCAGATGTCACATGAGAAATTGACACAGGATGCATAAATACAGAGACATATCAGAAATGCACATCAGATGACTGAGGTCACAGCTGTGAAAGACAGCACATTAAAACGTGTGCAATTCATGTGTCTTGATGTAGGGAGAATTGGGAGGGCTTTTGGAATTTTAACTCATTTGATAGTAAAGTTAATGTTTATCTCCGCCCCAAATAATACCACGAACAAACATTTCAAGCAGGTAATTGTAACACATATGGCAAAAACCTCTATCTAAGTCTGTAATTGAAACATACCAATCCAAATGGGCGTGAAAACACAGAAGCAGATTTTGCAGAAAGAAAATAGGCAAAGATAAGCAACATAGTTTAGTGAATCCTGACCAGAAAATGAAACTAGAAAGCAATAAACTTAGAGTATTACTTTGGAAGGGAAGGATGATGAGCTTTTGGTGAGTTATGCACTGTGAGGGGAGGTTTCCTATATATGTGCTTATTTTATTATTTTTCAGCTGTTATGGGTACTTGTTTGTCATAGAACAAGAATTAGAGTAGCAATTGGTTGGTCCTGGGGTCATTTCTCTGGCTTCTCCCTGCTGAGAGCTTTTTCCCTGAGACCTGGGACTGGCTACACTGGGCACTGTCCCCAGAGTGGGCTGGCCCAGCTACCAGGCAGTCCCAAAGCAGATGTCTTCCTGAGGGACCCTGCACTGGAGCCCATCTCTGCTGCCCATCCCCTGTCCTGAGTGTGGGTCTCTCTCAATGTAGTGCATGGCCTTTGATGATCTGGAGACAGGTTTGTCTGTACCACAGCCTGAATGGCATGGCAGGTGAGGCTGTCAGGGAAGACTGTGGTGTGTGCCTGTCTCCCTGCAGGACCTGAAAGGACAGCTGGACAACAAGACCCCAGGAAACTACACTTGTGCAGGTGGCCTGGCTGGACCCTCTGGCCACCCCTTGGCCACTCTCTGCAGCCTGTGATCCAGGCCTCCAGGAGAGCACATCTGTGCCCTCCCACTGTGTAGGCTTCTCTCTGCCATTCCTGCCTCATCTCTTTTCCCACCCCCATTAAGTTTATTGGTACATTTTAGGTATACAATACAGTTACATTCATCATTGGGTGCTTATACCTTTACATGAGTATCTTGATTCTTATTTTTTCCCCTTCATCTGCCCTCCCTTCACCTCCTCCACTCTTCCCTATTTGCAAAGACTTCGTTTCCATTTTTTTCCTTTTCTCATATTTTTTCTTTTCCCTTTCCTTTCCCCTACCCCTCCCACTTCCCTTGCTCCTTTAGACCTTTTCTTCCTATTGCACAATATCAATTATATGTTTTTAAAATTACAATATCAAGACCTAGGAGATATTAACACAGATTTTACAGAATTTAAAAGGATATGGAAAGCATATTTCAAAACTCTGTTTTGAAATAAATTTGACAACTTCTAAGAAGTACCTTGGAAGACAAATTAATGAAACTAACTCTGGAGGAAATATAAAATTTGAATAGCACCTATTAAAGAAAGTATATTCCTAGCTTGAAAACCTACCTATATGACAACAGCAGGCTCATACACATTTTAACTGATAAATTATATCAAATAATTAAAGCAGAAAAAAGAAGGAACACTTCTCCCCTCATTTTAGAAAATCAACATTGTGCTAATCCTAAAACTAGATAAAGACAATAGAAGAAAAAAGTATGAACATAGATAGAAATTTGTTTAACAAAACAAATGATTAGAAGTCAGATCTGGCAGTCTGTGGAAGGTGGCTTTGTTATAGGGATCCGCCTCCTCTCTAAGCTCTGGATGACCCTGCCACACCCTGGGAAGGAGCACTCCTCTGCTTCTTTTCTCTGCTCTCCACAGGAGACATCACAGCCTGTGTCCCAGGCAGCCCAGGCATGCAGGGGCCTTCCTGTGACCTGGGGCTGGTGTGGCCACTGCCTACCCACATTCTTGGCCACCCTCTCCCTCTGAGGCAGGACTGCTGCTGTCTCACCAGAGCCGAGCCATGGGATCCTGCCACCCTTCTCAGTGTAAGCACTGCATTCTTCCTTGTTGGATGAGCTTAAAACAAAAATATGTCCTTGATTTCTCTTCTCCACTCCCCCCCCCCACTCATCTAGTTATTTTCATGTCACCCTCCCATTTCTGGCCCCTTTCCAAGTATAGCATGGTCTCCTGTTTCACTCAGCCAGAATGGTCCTTTGATTGCCTATCTTAGGGCACTCTTTGCTTAAACCTTGCTATTGATCTTTGAGTCTCAGAGGAAAGTCAAATGCCTCAAATGTCCTTAGGCCTTATTTTCTCTGACCTTTACTCTGCCATCTCCACTGCATGTGCATCTTCTCCCAGCCATCCCCAGAATGCTCCTGCCTCAGGACCTTTGTGCCCGTAGTTCCCTCTGGGTGAGGCCAGCTTCCTTCTGATGGAAGTGCCTGCACATCCCTTAACAGAGCCACAATGACTTGGATCTCCTGAATTAGGTCTTCTTGGATCATCCCATTGGAAAAGCATCTCTTGCCTCCTCTTGGCTAGTGTTTCTTCATTATGCTACCTGCCATCATGTATATTTTATGTTTCTATGCGTCTCTCCTCCAGAATGCAGATTTCTTTAGACTCCTGTTTGTTCTCCACCTTATCTGTTCTAGTTTTCTACTCCTGCAGTTACAAATTTTCACAAATGTAGCAGTTAAAAATAGCACATTTGGGCCAGGGATTTAGCTCAGTGGTTCCACTGCCTGCCTCAAAAGCGCAAGGACCCGAGTTCGATATCCGGTACCAAAAAAAAAAAAAACCGAAACAAAAAATAGCACATCTGTCATCTCTTGATTCTATCAACCAAGAGTCTAGTGGGCTTGGCTGCTTTCTCAAGTCTGGGTCTGAAGAGGACAAATCATGGGTGGCCCAGGTCTTCTCTATGGGCTCTGGGGTGAATCTCCTCCCGGCACGTCAGGTTTGGGATAGGTTTCAGGTCTGTGCATCCCGGGGTGGGGAAGTGCTTGTGTCCTTGTGACTGTCCCTGGGGGAGTCTTGTCTTTGGGAGGCTATCCATTCCAGGCTTCATGTCCAGCAGTGGCCAGGCAAGTTCTTTTTCTGTGCTTTAAAGCACTGCAACCACTCCAGCTGGAGAAAGTTAGCTGTCATGATTAGATTGGGCCCACTGGGATAATCCAGGATAATTTTACAGTCTTAAGGTCAGACATCTAGAGCCCATCTGCACAAGGCCTTTGCCATGTAAGGTGACACTTGCACAGGTGTGACACCAGGGGGCGCAGCCCCTGCCCACCCTGCCCTGCTCCCTCCCAGGACAGCAGCGCCTGTTGCAGAGGTAGCTTTAGACTCCAAACTTGCCACACATGGCCTTTGCCAGCTAGTAATATGGCCCCCAAGATTATAAATGTTTAACGCTTTTATGTGCTTTTTAGCAATATTTTTAACGAACTGACTGTGCATTGCTTGAGCGTGGACTGGGTAGGCAGTGACGGAACCAGTTGCTGATGCATTAGTTTCACGAAACAAGGTCAAATACCCCACTAGCTTTATGTTTATGTTTCCTTCTTTTTAATGTCATATCAAGTATTCTTTAAAGACAGTTTTGTTACTAATGTGCTATAGTATATATTTTATATGGGCCCAAGACAAGTCCCTATTACTCAGCATGGGAGATAGTCATGAACATGGTGAGGACCACGGTCAGGGCTCCACACAGATGTGCCACTGTAAAGGACACTGAGTCACAGCAGAGCCCTGGAAGAAGTTTCTGGTGTTACCACATTCTGCAACTGAAAAAACAGGGCACAGAGAATAAGTGACTTGCCGGGGTCGCAGAGCTGAAGGGAACAGGCCCTGGGCTCAGGGCTGGGCTCTCGCTGGCTGCACTGGAGGAGAAAACACCAAGGAGCACTGGGCCCTGGCTTCTGCTCCCAGACCATTTCCAATGGGAAGGTCCTGAATCAAGGTGACATCTATCCTGGCCCATCTCAGCATTCTTGACTTTCCAAACTGCCCTTCATCTCTTGTGCTGCTTTTGTCAATATCTTTGTGTTTTCATGGCCCGCAGTGACTCCTTGCCTGTGCCCTTTCTGCCCATCCCCTACAGATGCATACCCTAACTCTGAAGTCATCTATGTCTGGACCAATGGCTCCACCAAGTCTGTGGTAGTGGCAGAAGATGGCTCCAGGCTGAACCAGTACCACCTCATGGGGCAGACGGTGGGTACTGAGAACATCAGCACCAGCACAGGTAAGTGTCTGCATGGGCCACTGTACCGGGGACCTGCAAGGATCTCCAGCTCTATATCCCATGCTGGAGGGGACACACTGGCCACAAACAGGACCCCTTGGCCAGCTGCACTCCCTTAGCAGCACAGCTGCCATGCTTCAGGGCCCTCCATGCAGCTGTTCACAGAGCTACCAGCTGCAGCTGCCAGGGGGTTGAAGGGGGATGCGAAGGATCATCTGCAGTGCATCTGCCACCTTGGGAACAGACCCTGCCCCAGGCATGTGACATGCTTACATAACACTGCTGCCCACAGAGACACCAGGCTGTCTCTGAAGGAAAGGCAGGTGCTTTCTGCACATTCTCCCAGCTGCCTGCTCCCCTGCATTCTGCTCTGCATATTTAGAGACCTCCCTGGGCCTGAATCTGGGAAGCACCACCCAGCGGCATGGAAAGAGTAGCTGAGTTGGTACAGAGGAAGCAGAAGCTCTGCTCTCAATCCCAAAGGTGGGGCAGCCTGAGCCCACAGGGTAACCCAAGCCTGGCTTCCCTGATACAATAGTTGGAGTCCAAAGGACTCCAAGCATGCACTTGCCCTTTGGGGCCTTCAGGCTATGTTGTCAGACACCTCCTGGCATTGGCAGGCCCAGCCCCAGAGGTCATCAGGTGGTAGGAGTGGGGGCTTAGGGCTGCACAAAGTTTTCTGTCATTGCGGAGGAGAAAAGCCTAAAGGGTTGGAGGTTGCCCTGAATGCAGAATGAGGTCTAAGCCTCAGAGGGCATCCTCAGGGGAGGCCCTGGTCACATCTCTGCTGGTTCATCTTGGCAGCTGGCAGGATGCACACGAACATTTGGGGAATAGCCTGCTCTGCATATACAGGCACCCACATGGGACAGGCACCCACATGGGGCAGGCCCTGCCCAGCTGTGTGCATGGGGCACCCTGAGGGGCGTCAGAGAGCCTGAGGGATAGGGTCACCATTTGGTCACCGTTTTGCTGCATGGAAAGGATGCAGAAACAGGCCTGATTTTATGGAAATGAGTGAAAGCACTTTATGGCAGAAGTTTGGAGTGAAGAATTGTGGTAGCAAAAAGATGTCACTGTTTGGAGTTATTTTTATACAGCTCTTTAAAAAACTTACAACTGAGGTTTTGACTCCTGTTTACACTCTAAGAAAACACTTTTAAAACATTATCTAATTTTCCTACTTCCAATTCAGAATGAACACAAGAAGAATGAAGAGAACTATTTCAAGCTCTACTGTAAAGGAGAATGGGAGGGATTTCACACCTTCCAGTGTTAAAGAGAGGCAATGTTGGATCATTGTTAAAGATCTCATTGTTGGTACCCAACCCACTCATGCCTTCTTCCTGCCCCACTGCAGCCTTCAGGGCATCATTCCCCTGCTCTATCCTACCCTGGGGTATGTGAAACGATCCCCACTCCACAGCGCCTCTCAGGGGCTGCTGAGAATATGGGCTTCCTTCTGTAAGGACAGATTTCTACCACCCATGATCTTGACAGTTCCATCATCTCTGATGTACGATATGTGAGCAAAGCACACGGGGCATCCACAGCTAGCCTTGCAGTAGCACAGGGTCTGTCATCAGCCTCCAGTGCCCCAACTCTGCTCTTACAGCTGGAAGACCACTCCCCTCACAGAGGAGACCCCACCTAGGGTCCAAGCAGTGAGTCTCCAGGCTTCTTCCTCCCATGTTTATATACAACCCAGGTCCCAAGCCACACTGTCCACTCCCTGCCATGCAGCTGAGGAGTTTGGTCCTCATATCAGCTCAGCTTAACCTCCGCTCAAAAGCATCCTTGCCATCTCCCCAGGGAAGATGCACATTCAAGTAGCAGGGAGATGTCCAACAGCCCCACTCCCACTTGCATCAGCAGCCTGGCCACCCCAGCTCCTTACTAGTTAACCATCAGGACAGCATTGTTCTCAGCAAAGAACGGGAGGTCTCCACTTGCCTTCCACACAGCCAGGCAAATGCAGAGAAGGAACTGGGACATTGCCAAGGAAATGTGCCCGAGTCTAAAGCTTGGAGGGTGCTCGTCTCTCTGGTGGGTGGCAAGAGGGATGAGCTGCCAGGATCTGTGGGTCCTGAGTTGCTGTTCCTCACCCTCCAATGGACTGGGCAAGCATAGACCTTGGGGTACAGTGGTTGTCCCACCTCCCTGGAGCATCCCCAGCTGGGAAATGGGAAGGATCTGTGAGAGCTGTGAGATGTCCTGAGTTATATAGGCAAGGCTAAATCCTGAAATGCTGATCGCAGTAGCAGGCAAGGGGGCAGATGGGAGCAGAGATTGTGACCAGGGATTAGTAAACACACAAATCTGATTTTCCCTGGGAAGAACAGCCATCAGCTAAGGCTCTTCAGAGACTGGCTGTCAAGAGACTTATGAAAGGATGGATAAGAGAGTCATACATCTTCCTCCATCCTCTCTCTAACTAATATAATTCAAATAAAGACCTGACTTGAAGGACAGGTGAAAGTAAGCCCCCATGAACCATGAACTCTTCTGTCTAGAGCAGGACTGTAGATACCTAAGGGCCCTAATATGCATTATTTGCATGTCTGCAGGTGAATACACAATTATGACGGCGCATTTCCACCTGAAAAGGAAGATTGGCTACTTTGTCATCCAGACCTACCTTCCCTGCATAATGACAGTAATCTTGTCCCAGGTGTCCTTTTGGCTAAACAGAGAATCTGTCCCAGCCAGGACAGTTTTTGGTGAGTGACCCCCAGCCAGGCCTGGACAGCAGTGTTTTGTAACTGATCCTAACCACCCCAGAGCAACAAAAACCACTGCCACTGCAGTAGTTCAGACCTTCAGTGTCTTCGAGAGGCTCTTGTATTATAGGCTTGGTCTGAAGCTCTGGGGATTTTCAAAGGTGGGAGAACCTTTAGGAGGTGTAGCCCAGCAGGAAGAAGTTAGGTCCCTGGGCTTTGCCATTGAAAGGGACACTGGGATCTGGGCCCTTCCTCTTTCTGTCTTTGCCCCCAGCCACCATGAAGTGGGCAGCTGTTCTAGCTGCCCTCCTGCCAGGAGGTGCTGCTTCATGGCTCAGAAGCAACAGGGCCAGTCTACCCTGGTCTGAGATTTCCAGAACAGTGAGACAAAATACATCTGTACTGTTTTCAAGTTGTCTGCCTCAAGTAATTTATTACAGTAACAAAATCCTAACTAACACAATCTACTAAACTTCTAGTGCTGCCTATAAATTTTTTGTCCTGGGAACCAAATTAACCAATTAGTTAAACATGTAACTTTTGGAATAGAAGGTAGGATTTCACCCTGAATGAGAATTTTGGGAATAATATGTGGTTTACTTAATAATTATTTCCATTTTGAAAAACTTTTTAAAAATAACTTTTCTTGTAAGATCTAAAACTGCCACCACATACTTGTCTTATGAGAGATTTTGCTATGGTATTTTTATAGTGCTTGTAAAGTACCACTTTGTAAGTTATCCAACAGTTTCCTTGGAAATGCATGTATCACTTGAAAATTAACCATGTGTTAATTTTGAATTAAACACACACACAGTCATCTCTGTGTAGCCATAAGTTCTGCATCCTGAGATTCAACCAAACCACATTGGTTAAAAAGAACTGAATTTGTAAAGAACATGTACAGACCATTTCTCTTGTCATTAGTGCCTAAAAATACAGTGTAAGAAGTATTTCCATAGCATTTGCATTATATTAGATTTATAAGCCATCTAGATGATTTATAGTGAACAAGAGAATGCATATAAATTATATGCAAATAACCCTTGCTATTTTCTATAAGGCACTTGATCACCAAGTCCTTTGGATTCCAAGGGGTTCCTGGGACCAAATCTCCACAGATACTTAAGGGCAACTGCATGTAATAAGAATCTAGAACATCATTATTTTACATCCCTCAGATATAATTACAGAAAACTCTAACTTCAGAGATATTTTGGTACAGGGAAGTGGATGTGGATGTGGTTGGCCATCATTGATTCTCTTATGCATGTTGCTTTAGTCAGCTTTCCCTTACTGTAACAGAATACTTGAGATAATCAATTAGCAAGACAAAAGGTTTACCTCACAGTTTTGAAGCTTTCAGCTTAAGGTCAATTGGTCTCATTGCCTTGGGACCTATGGTGAGGCAGCATATCATGGTGGGAATGTGTAGGAAAACTACCCCATGGGCAAGATGGGGGTGGGGTTAGAGTCAGAGACAGAGAGAGACAGAGAGAGAGACCAGGGTTCTATGATTCCTACAGGAGCAGGTTCCCAGTGACCTAACTTCCTCCCTTGTGCTTCACGTCCTGAAGGTTCCACCACCTCCTAACAGCACCATGGACAGGGCCAAGCCTTCAACACTTAGCCAAACTGCAGTGCTCATTCTCATTCAGTTCAGGAGGGGACACAAAAGGCAATTCCTCAGTTCAGTTGGGATGTGCACACCTTCCTGTACTGTAAAGTGCATTTCCACGTTAGCTTTTTCTGTTGCAGTTTTCTCTCCAAAGAAGGAAGACATGCACATCCATTTCATTTTAAGAATTTCCACAGCGTGCAGGAAGCCCAAAAGCCTGCAGACTTTATTGGTGAAGGCACAGGAGCATCCCTGCCTGCCCACCACTCCACTCCCAACAGCACACCCACCCTGCTTTCCTCCATGCCTTAACTCCAGGATATTTTAGGAAGATGTGGACATTGGCCCAGGGCAGAGCAGTGCTCCCCAAGTTAATGGACCTCATATAGTCTTTAGGGGAATTTTATGGGCGAGTGGTAGAAAATATTATCTGTTAGTTTATTTCCTACTGCAGTTCTTGGTGCATATTAGGATGTTAAAGACCCAAGAAGATGGAAGAGGCCTATTTAAGGTCATGTATGACACTCACGTGCACAGTGATTTGCTGGATTTCTAAACAACAACAAAAAAACAAAACCAAATCATAGTGTGAACCGATGTCTCATTAAGTCTTCATCCCATGCAGAGTTCCATGTTCAGTGAGTATATATGAGTACATTTGAAGGATGGCACGGGGTGAAAACTAGGAGCTGCTGTGACCTCAGTGGTAATCTGTCCTTTGATGCCATACTGTGGCTCCCATAACCTGGGTTGCTCAAACAGCTTAAACAGAAGTGAAAGCCTCATAGTTCCGAAGGCTGGGAGTCCACGATCAGAATGTGGGCAAGGGCGGTTCCTTCTGAGGGCTCTGAGGAGAATGTGTTCCTGGCCTCTGTCCTCGGTTTCTGGTACCTCTCTGGCCCACGGCAGCACAACTCTAGTTCTCACATGTGTTGGCCCTGAGTGCATGCTTTTCTCCGTATTTCCCCCTTTTTAAAGGACAGTAGTAATTTTAAGGATCCCCTAGTGGCTTCATTTTAACTCAATTGCTTCTTTAGTCTTTATTTCCAAATAAGTCCAGATGTGAGATGGTAGAGGCTAAGAATTCAATATATGAATGTTAAGGTAAAATCTGACCCAGAGCTGGTGCATGACAGCTACATGCCCAACAGTGGTGCACACTCAGCAGACAGAATGCTGTAGAAGGGAGGCAGGGTACACAACCGTGAGCTGCTCGGACTAAGAGTTCAAGGACCTGACTCCAAAGATGCTTTGTCTCATCCACCACAGGATGAATGTGGGTGCATTGACAAGCATCTTTAAATCTTCAGGCTCCTTTCTGAAAAATGGGGACAAGGAAACTGCAGCTTAGGTCACAGTCTGACAGTTCGTAGGTGCCCCAGAAGTGGTCTGTAAATGCCAGTCCTAAAGCAACATCTCTCACCAAGAAATGTGGCCTTTCTTTGTGGCCATTGCAACATTTCTACAGAGGCCACAGATGTCTGGCAGGCTGGATTAAAGTGAGCAGTCTCTTCTGTGTCTTTATCTATTCCATTTAGCAGTGCTGTGCTGGGGACCCCTGGGCTCTACTGACCCATTTCCACACTCCATTCTTCCCCTTCTTCCCCTGCAGGGGTGACCACAGTGCTGACCATGACAACACTCAGCATCAGTGCCCGCAACTCCCTGCCCAAAGTGGCCTATGCCACCGCCATGGACTGGTTCATTGCCGTGTGCTACGCATTTGTCTTCTCTGCGCTGATTGAGTTTGCCACAGTCAACTATTTTACAAAGAGAGGCTGGGCTTGGGATGGCAAAAAAGCCTTGGAAGCAGCCAAGATCAAGGTACTGGCTTTATTTTCCTCCTCTTTTCTTCTCTTTCAGGTCAACTTGACTGAGAAAATGTGCTTGATTCTGTGTCTACATGAGACAAAGATTTCTCCCCTCTTTCTCCCCAGCCCCAAAATGACCCCTTCCCTTATACTCAAGATCATTATAAATTCTTACTTGAAATAGGTCACTCATATGATTTATTTTCAGTTACCAATTTTATTCAAGCAAAAGGCCTAATGTGTGAATGGCTTGGGCTCAGTTATATTCAAGGCTATTATTCTTGCAAAGAAAACCCCTATTTATCCAGGGATGACTTGTCAGGGTTTTAATTGTACAGTTCCCTTTACTGCACTTTCATTTGGCACTTCACAGAGCAGTGCAAGGTGGCACTCATGAAGAGAACACAGAGCTTACTGGACATAGTCCATCAGCCAGACCCACCTAGTCCGCTACGTGACTTGGCTCACTGAAGCTGTGTGCATGAATTGTCTTGGAAAGTATTGCTCTGTTTGAAAGAATTATTTGTCAAGTATTTAACATGTGAGTTGTGCCCAAATCTAAGGAATGTTTGAGGCAGTAAAAGTTGCACAAGATTCCAACCTGAAGTATTTCTTTAGGGAAATTCTCACTACACCCTCACTCTCCGAGTTGAGTCTCAGAGTCTGACATGCCTGCCTCAGTGTCTGATGCTTGTAGCGCACAGAGCCTGTTTTGGGGATATTTTGGAAAGTTGGGGAAGCAGGACTGATCTGACTGGAGTGGATGATTGGAGGGGCTGTGGAAAACATGTGCAGGGAAAAGGTGCTCTCAGACTGTCCAGATGCCTCACCAAAGTATATGGACTTGCCTCTGCAGGCAGGAAACCCAAGGAGGGTATTTGTGAGGGGAGTGAGAGTGTTGTCTGGGGAAAGGGGCTTTCCAGCACCCTGCTTAGTGTTGCTCAATGGTGAATGTTTGCAGTTGCCTTGGTCTTTTATGGCCTCATGATGATAGACATGACCAAGTCTGAAGCAGAGGAGCTATTTAGACGTCACTGGATTAACTGAAGTTGTCAGGCCCATGGCTTCAAGTCTGAGAGGAAAGGGAAGCCCAGGTAAATGGAGACAATGAAAATGTTGTTGGATTTTGTTTTTGGATATTGTTGTTGACAGTGCTGCCATCACTGTTGTTACTAATCTGACTGCTCTAGATCTGAAGGGAGATCTGGAGGGAAGCAGGAAGAATGGGATAATGTGGATTGTCTGGTCTAATGCAGCACTGGTTCAGAATCAGCAGTGTGCCTCAATCAGCATTTTAGAATCCAAAACACTGTGCTGTTCCCTTTCCTGGAAGGCTGTGGGGCATGCAGATCTGAGCCTCTGTGCAGTGACAAGGTCTGAGGCAGTCATATCATTCTGCCAGACGTGGGCAGTGAGTGTGAATGGGTGAACCTCCTCTTAGTCTGCTTGTGTACTCACAAAATGACTGTAAATTAGAAGCAGGAGGAACTTGCAATCTAGACTGTGTTCTCCAATTTTTCATGTTGGGATTTTCAAAAGAAACTGGTGTCTCTGAGTTTGAGGTAAAAGTTGCTTTTAGGAGTGAGGACTTGGGAAGGGAAACAAGATGTAAGATTTGACAAAGGAAGGTGTTGCACTATGATGCTGGCCATGCAAAGCTAGGATAATGCATCCAGGAGAGCTGAGCAAGCCTTCCAGGGATGTGGCCAAGCTGTGCTGCTCCCACCTCACTGGCTATCACTGGTCCAGCTTTCCAGGAAGATGTGACTAGGAGCAGGCAGCACTCTACAGTGAGGCTGTCCCTGCAGGAGGTGACAGCTGGCTTCACTGCTGTATGTGAGTGGCATGCCCTTCCTGGAAGGGGTCCAGGGACACAGACTCATGTCCACCACAGGCCTGGGCTTCCCTGAGCCGTGTGGCTAGCTTCTGTTGCTCCTCCCTCCCAATTAAAAACAATTATTGTCAGGGCCAAGTTATGCAGTTGGCCCCTGTATCCATGGGTTCCCTATCCTTGGATTCAACCATCCCCCGAACAAAACTATTTGAGGATCAAAAACTTCTGTCCACACTGAACACATATAGCCTTTGTGTTGTCATTGTTTCCTAACCAATTCAGTATAAAAACTGTTTACATAATACTAGGCATTCTATATCATCTAGAGATGATCAAACACAGGAAGACGTGTACAGGTTGTAGGCAAATGACCCATCATTTTACAGAAGGGATTTGGTTCTTTGAGGTCCTCAGAACCACTGTTTCAAGGACACTGATGGACCACAGTATCTTCTAAGTGCCTCTCCCTGGTTACATCCAGAATTGAAAACCTTTCACAGAAGCAAGTCATGTTTAATGCTTTCTTCTGGCCGACTAGCACAGTGTTCATGTGATGGTGGGCATTGCTAACAGGCATCTCCTTCTGAAGGTGGTCTTTCCTCCCTCACAAGACCCCACAGAGTCCCCATGTTCCCTGCACCTGGATCAGCATTTCCTCTGCCTCCCTTTCCACCTGATTCCCATTGCACGGTTGCTTATCCTTTCTGCTGTCTTTTCCAAAGTTTGAAAGGTTGATATATTTTCTTTCCCTTACTATCACATGTTTTTCAAATTTTATTGGTGAGGTTATATTTCTTTGTTAATGAAACAGAGTTTTACCCAACATTTTGTTATGACTGTTTCCAAAACATACAACAACGTTTATATTTTTTTTACAATGAACACTATTAACATTTTACTGTGGTTATATTGTCCACATCTGTCACCTCTTTAGTCATCCATCCATCTTATCCCATCCATCAATCCATCTTATTTTTTGATGCATTTCAAAATAAATTCCAGATGGAAGTATTCCCATGAAGTAGGTCAGCATGTATATCATTAACTAGAGTTCAATATTAGTTTACTGTTTTATTCTCTTTAAGTAAAATTTACAGAACATGACATTCACAAGTATTGTGGCTACTGTTGCTGCATTTTGGCAAAAAACACATACTTGTGGGCCCGAGATCTTTATCAAATTAGAGAACATCATGAATTTCTAGAAAGTTTATTAAGCTTCCTTCAGGCAACTCCTGCCCTTGCATCTCCAAATGTAACTACTACTATAATTTTCCTCATTACAAATTGCCTTTCCTGTTCTAGCATTTCATACATATGAAAAATAAAAACATATGCTCTCAAAAAACAAAAATGTTCATAGCTGCTGAACCCATAAGAGTGAGGTATGGAAACACTCCAGTTATTCTTCAAGAGGAGACAAATGGTGATATATAGATACAAAAAATACTGCTCACCAACAAAAAGAATGAATGACTGGTACCATCAAGAACATGGATGATTCTCAAAACCATTAGGCTGAGGAAAAATACTCTACTCCAAACAGTACACAGTGTATGATTTCTTTTTTTTTTCTTTTTTTTTTTTGTGGTGCTGGGGATTAAACCCAGGGGCTTCACAGTGAGCTAAACCCCAAGTCCATTCTTTTATTTTTTGAGACAGGGTTTAGATACTTTGAGCAAGCTAGACTTGACCTTGCTATCCTCAGGCTCTGAGAATGCTGGAATCACAGGTGTGCACCTAGTTCATACTGTATGATTTAAAATCATTATCTTCCCCCTTTTTCTATAAGGAATTCCCTAGGGTTGCTCTCAAGATGGCCTTATGGCCATCTGTCACTGATGCACTTAAAAGTAAAGAAATGATTATTTTGTAGGGCAAAGGTAATCTTAATTAAGTTTATCTTATGTCCTTGGAAAATGCAAAATATTTCTGTAGGGCATGCCATATGCTTCCTGTCTGTTGGCTGTGTAGGCTTCTAGAAAAGGAAGTCAGTGGAGAGAATAAGCTGCCCTCGCCCAGGGCTGTGCTGATGTTTATCTCTTATGAGAGATACATCTTTAGACATCCAAAGTGATCTGGCCCTTGCCTGCACATCACACATCCTGACGTTTTTATTATATTTTGCAGAAAAAGGAACGTGAGCTCAAACTAAATAAGTCAACAAATGCTTACACTACTGGAAAGATGACCCACCCTCCAAACATCCCAAAGGAACAAATCCCAGCAGGGACCTCAAATGTATCTACGGTCTCTGTCAAGTCTTCCGAAGAGAAGATGGCTGAGAGCAAAAAGACTTACAACAGCATCAGCAAGATTGACAAGATGTCCCGAATCATATTTCCAGTCTTGTTCGGCACTTTCAACTTAGTTTACTGGGCAACATATTTGAATAGGGAGCCAGTGATTAAAGGAGCTGCCTCTCCCAAATAAGCAACTGTGCTCCACACTCCAAGGAAGCCATACTTCCAGCGAAGTGCAGAAGGACTCTCCGTATTTGGGCACTGTCTTTCAGGAAACTTTTGCATGTTTAATAATACATACAAATAATATTGCCTTGATGTTTGTATATGTAACTTCAGGTGTTTCAAATATGTCCCACTGACAAAGTAAACAACTTTATAGAAAACCAGGAGGCAATGACTAACATTCAGATGCTCAGAATCTTAACACTGATAGTTTACAAACAAGATAAGTATATTTTTAACTGTTCCAAGTGTTACCTAATGATGTTTTTTATACTTTGAATGTCATTTCATACAGAATTTCCCAGCAGATAAATATTTTAAGAAATGCTCCATTATTATTACTTGACCAACTACCACAGGAAACAAAGATCACAGAGAGCACATTTTTCATTAAAAGGAAACTGTGGACATTTATGTCCAAACTTAATTGCCTTTGATAATTCTTACTACTCTGAAATTAGAAAAGTACTGCATGATTTGACATAAAGAAGTAGAATAGGCTGCATTTATGGAGACAAATTTAATAGCAGAAACATATAGTATGTTAGAGTAGCAGATCAAGTATTTTCCCCAAGGAAAAACTTAATTGCTTAAAAATTCTTTTCTTTTGGGGGAGGGGGATTTATTTCCCATCCCACTCTAACCTCTCCACTAAATGAACAATGACCAAGGAAGAAAAAAAGTTGTTAAAACCGATTTTATGACCTTCTCAGCCATTGGGCCATGGCCCTCTGTCTCTGGAACCTTGACCACCTCCTGCTGCCGCCAGCCTGTAGAGTTTCAGTGGTGAGAAACTGTAACTGAGTTATTTTCCACCTGATTTCCTTGTATGTATTTCATCATTGACTTATTGCTGTTAGCTTTTGTATATGAATCTTGAATGTTCATTAAAAAATCTAAAAATGGACTGATCTTTGGAGTATGCATTATGTTTTTAAATTCAGATTTTAGTGGATTCACTTCCTAAAATGCTGTAAAGGAAACCTGTTATGAAATTGTTTGGAGAAGAAGAAATCAAACTTCTTCAGGATGTCCTGTATTCCAACATCATTCCATAGAGGAGCACTGGAGAGAAACGCTGTTTAGACATGGCCAGGGTGCAGAGGCCCATTCAGACAGGCTCCATGATGTGCCACATGGGGTGGTGCCTTTGGCCCTCCTTGGAGGACTCTTCCCTGTGTATGCTCACAGGAGAGTGCTGGTAGTGGGCATGGTGACTGGCTGGCTGGAGCCCTGTTGCCTTCCTGTAGCTCTGTGAACAGTAATGCAAAGTACTGAAATTGGGCCACCTACTTCTTGTTTGAAAAAACATCAACAGGTATAAAAGGAACAGGTCCTGCACAGGCATGACTCACTTGGAATTCTAGATTTGCAACAGGAGCTGTGACTGTTCACCAACAGTCCCGAAATGCCCATGCTCTTCACATATGCAAGATTTCCATTGCCCCCTCTGTAACTGGCTTCAGGACCTCACAGAAAATGCATTGAGCAGGAAGAGTGCTCTTAAGTGATTACACAAGAAGCATTTCCCTCTTAGAATGAAGATAATTTCTAAAATATAATGTATGTGCTCCACTGCACCTCAACATGAAAGTCTCCAAAACAACAAGCAAACAAGGCTCAATAGGAAGCTCCTGCTTTCTTGCTATTTACTCACATGTCTCTTGTATAACCTTGATAATTTACCTTTGCTAAGTAGTAGGAAGATAAAGATATTATAAGCCAGGTCCCAATGGCAACATGTATAAACATGCATTGTGAACATCCCAGTGGTAATGGAAAATGATGCCTTCCTCAGCAGCTTGTATGACTTGATATTTTCTAGCTTTTGATACAGAAGGTCTTTGCTGAGCTCCAGATTGGAGATAATGCCCAGTGGATTGCCATGCTATGGAAAGTTTTGTCTGGTGGACATAGAGCAAGAAAGATCTCATTTGTTTTCTGTTCTATGATTTTGTTTTTCAGATATTTTGATGTTTGCTATTTTTGATGAGAACACAATAATCACCTCAGAGAAAATGATAACAAGGAAAGAAAAAAGTGTCCAAAAAAATTGTAATTATAAGTCGGGAGCATCTGACTGAACACGTTCTTGTAGCAGAGTCTGAGAAAGCAGAGCGATCATTTTACACAGATTCTCTCAGGCTTGTGCTTCAAATGTCGGGTCACTCCTACAGGTGCCTCAACTCGGTAACCTCCCCCAGCCAGCCCACCTTTCTAGGGGTGGGAAGGTAGAGATGCTGACCCCACAGGTGGGCTTTTTCTCTGAGTACAACTGCTGGTGATAACTTGTATAGTGGGTGGTCCCGACTCCTCACCAGACAAGCCATGTGTCTCAGGGAGCAGGCCAAAGCTCATGAGACACTGGCCTGTATGAGCAGTGAGCTGGGAGACACTGGCTACCGTTCATCTCCCTGTCTCTCACAGTGAGATCACAGGGTGAACACTGCCTTGGGGGAGATTCCCTTGGACTTGGGACCTGGCAGGAGAGCAAGTCCCCTCGGTCTGTAGGGTAGAAATCATAACAGGTGAATGAGGATTTCCTAGAAGGCAGGCTCTGTGGGAACCATCCAATTCCCCGGCCTCAGGAAACTCAGGGGCTCTTCCACCCTCACCCCCTTCCCATGGTATATGATGGAAAAAGATAGGAACACATCTTAGAGTCTCCCCAATCTCCCACGGTGTTGAAACACGCAGCACGGAGTAAAGTCACTGCAGGCAGCATGGAGCACGGCCCACCACTCTCCCTCTCCTCCCTTGTGCAGTGTGCTGGGCCCTGTGCTCACTCTGAGGAAGGCAGATCTCCTTAAGGTGGATGAACCATTTAGAGACAAAGCATGAAGTGCAAAAAGACTTTGAATGGAGGAAATATGTAGGGAAAACATGGACGGACTCTGGGGTAGGCTGCCTTAAGTTCAAGTCCTCAGTGTAGGTTAGTAGTCAGGAGTCCTTGGTCAGTTTACACTCATCTCTTAGTTCCTTTGCTTTGTTTTTTTCTTTTCTTTCAATGCAGTACTGCTGTGATTTCTAAGGCTCATTTTGAGAACTGCCACTAAAAACACATATTCCTAGAATGGCCCCTGGAGGGCAGAACGGTCATATTTTTGTTTGGTGACTGGCTCCACTCCTTATTACTTGAAGGAAATTTTATGGATCATTGGATTTGAAGGAAATGATATACGTATATACATAGCAGTTTTAACTACTGAGTGGGTGTATACAGATACTAGCATATCTGTGCATACTAATACGTACCAGTGTCTAATTAAAAACTACTTTTATAAGCCAGCAGATCTCTTTCAATTTTTAAGTTAATACCTATTCTCTAATGAAATAAAATGTACCTAAAAACTGAAAACTTGGAAAATCATAAAGAATGATATCAAGAAAGACTCAATATTAATCTCTTGGTGTGTATCATGTATGTGTCTGTGTGTGCACACAAATAAACATATTTCCGCGCACACACACGTGATCTCCTATATTTTTAAGTAGTCTCATTCGCTGAAAACTTGAAGATAGCTTCAGAGTTTAAAATATACAGAAAACATTTTCTGTGTCTTCAGGGTTGTTCTGAAACTTCCTATGTGTCCATCATGTGGAGAGTCTTGTCTTCACATTCTCTATAACAAAAATTCAATTATTTTCATTTTTCCTGTGTGATAAATAACAACACTCTGATGCAAGCACTTAAATATTTGCTTTGGACAAATTCCAAGAATCGGACAAGAGACAGATATTTTGATATAAATTTTCAACTAGTTCTCTGGCAAAATTGTACCAGTTCAGTCCCAGTCCCAACAACGCGGGTGTAGCGACTCTCTGCTGCTTCTCCCTGATACTTTGTATACGAACATGAACTAGCAGCCGGTTTTCTTCAGTGAGGTGCACTTAGCTACCAGTCTGTGGGAACAGCGTGCACAACACCAACTCACCTCACATATCTAGAGCTTCTGCTGGTGCTTCCCACCGGGACGCAAGGTTCCCAAGGTCCCTTGTTACTGATTCATTGGGAGCAAGAGGCTTGGGGGTGCCTTGCACACCACTGCCCTCAGCTCGGTGCCATGCACCACTCTCCCGCATGACTACTCCCAGAGTGTCCCTGGAGTCTGCCCCCAGCCTGCTGTCCCCTGGCTTGGCTCTCCATCCCCTGGGCTTCTCAGCACCGTGACTCAGTCTTGACCAGAGCGTTTTGCAGACTGCATCTGATTTTCCAGTGTCCCCTGCTCAGTGTCCCTGGAGAGGCGCTATGTCTTGATCCTGTGTTCCGTGTCAGCCCACATCAGTCAGCTCTCCACATTCGTTTGTTCAACCTCCTTTGATTCAGGCAAAGTCACATCACAATTATTTTAAAATTCCATCTGTACTGGACATGCACAGACATTTTCTTCTCATTGTTCCCTCAACAATGCAGTGCAACAATTATGCACACAGTATTTACACTGTGTTAGGAATTAGAAGTTACCTAGGGTTGACTTAGAGTATGTGGGAGGATGTGGAGAGGTTACACGCAAACTCCATGCCATCTTATACAAGGGACCTGAGCACCTGCAGACTGTGGTGTCCACAGGGCATCCTGGAACCAGTCTCCTGCAGACACTGGCAGAGGACGGTGCTCCACGCGATTCCAGAGCCCGTCACTCAAGTGAACGTAAGGCAAGTCTGGGAAGGAGTGGGGATAATGGACAGGAAGAAAACACCTTTCCTTAGCCAGGCCATCTCTCTACTCCTCAGACCTAAGTTTGAGGGATTTAGAAGGGAGACCCTGGACTTTCTCTGTCATGGACGTGCTCAGTGCCTAGGTTTCTGCCAGTTTTATACAGATTTACCTCAACAAACTGTAAGTGCAGGATACGAATGAGGAATGAGGCATTTTAAATGCATAGTTCTTGCACATTTGGTTGGAACACATGACCATAATTATTCTAGGTCTATTAGGAAGGCTCTTCCTTCAGAGTCCTTGCTGCCACTTCAACCTAGTCCATCCATACTTTTGAACTCTTGTGCACACATCTCACACGGGACTACCTCATCCTCAGTCAGTGGACTCTTGGAGCTCATTTTTGTTTACTTAGGACCTGATACATTAAATACTGTGAACGCCCTTCATCTTGGTGGAGAAGAGTTTGGGTTCCTTCAGGAAAGGTAGCCCTTTCCCAGCTGGCATCTTGAGCTCTCGTGCCCAGGAAGAGATACCTTCCTTAGAGTGGGCCACCTGTATGCAAAGGGCCACAGCGTTCTTCAAGATTCTTGGGAATCTCAGATGGGAGGGAGCAGCACCAGTGGAAGCCCAGGCTGTTGGAGTTTTGGCAGCAGCTGTCCAGTCTCAGCCCCAGGCTCCAGGCTTCCGGCCTTGAACTGCACATACAACAAAAACTCTAGGCAGTCAGCTATGTCTGAACTGAAAGAATCACGTTAGTGACCTGTCAAGTAGATTGCAAAAACATACTTGGCCCTTGTTATATATGTTACTTTAAAAATAGAAATTCATTGACTCTGCAAAGCAACTGCTGCCTTTATTATCCCAATCCATAGGTGAAGCCAGTGAAATATGGACACTGAAAATGCAAGAAATCTTCCATCAGGGCCAGGGATTTAGCTCAGTGGTTCCGCCGCCTGCCTTGCAGGCACAAGGACCCGAGTTCAATCCCCCGTACCAAAAAAAAGGGAATCATTCATCAATAAAAGCCAAAATTTAATATAACATCCAATGAACCCACAACACGAAGCTGGGCAGTCTCTTCAGCCAGCAGGGCTGGAATAACCGCTGCTAGGTGGCAGCAGGACCACTCACGTGGAGGGAAACAGACCTTGGCGGTCAGGAGCACCCTGCTGAAGCCCCCTGGCAGGGAAAATAAGGGGCTGTGTTTCTGGAGCGCTCCGGGAGACCACAGGAAGCCTGTCCTTAGTCCAAGCCCTCCTTGGCATGCAGCCAGCTGGCATCTACCACCCAGGCACTGGGCCCAGTGCTGTGATTCACTTTCACAGGCTGTGGAGAAAGTCCTCCCCCCTTTCCTGTGGAGGGAAGTGAAGAAGCAGCGCTCAGACATCTGCTGAGAATGTGAGCCTCTGACAGTGGAGGCGGATCACCTCATCTCATGCACATGCTCCGTCCATGGGGTCCTGGAATCAGAGATGACCCTAACCATCAGCCAAGTGCACAGGGAGTAGGGAATTCAGAGAAGAGCATGGCTAATGCAGTGGACCTGTCTAGATTCAAGCATTCCCTTGTTGGTGATGGAGAGGGAAGGTATGCGGAGTCCTCCAGGCCTGAAATGCTTCCTGAGCAGCCTGGGCTCTTGAGATTTTTGTCGCTATTTTCCTGTTATCTTGCTGTCTGATAAACAGCCACTAGACATCTATGGCATTTTAAAGGTGAAGTTAAACAAATTTTATAGCTCAGTTCTCCAAGCTATTAACTATATTTAGGCAGTCAAAGCCAGGTGTGTACAGTGGCTTCCACATGGGACAGCACATTTACAAGACATTTAAGTCACCATATAAAGTTCCTTTGGAAATCCAGCCTGATCTCAGATTCAGCAACACTGTCCAGGGCCCTATTTACAATATTTTGAGGAAAGTCAAACTATGATGCTATAATCCTTTAATGACTTATTTGCCTAAAGCATTTTAGAAAAATGAGTGAATCAAACTACAAATATTTTCAGACACATGTAAATGAAATAATACCCACTGCTGTTATAATTTTTATTAGTGAACTTTGGTTTGTTTCCACTTGAACTTAGTTTTTACCCACAGTACTTCCCACAGTGTTAATATGGTCAGTGAGTGCACACTTTCAAATATAAACTCAGAATTCTTACTGCCTGATTGCATTAAATACAGAGAAAAGATCAGACATGGGATGTAATTGCAGGAGTGGCCCTTGGACTGAAAGAGGTCAGGAAGGGCTTCCCTGAGGATGTTGCTTTGTCCCTGTGGTGGGAAGGACATGATGGCATTCAGTATGTCAGAGGAGGTGTGTGAGCGTGTAGAGTTCGATGTGTTTAAGGAGAGCGAAGCCAATGTGGGTGAGTGAAGTGCAACCTCCATGGAACAAAAATTAAAAATGGCTTGGAGGGATTCAGGTGGCAAAAGCCATCAGGAGGTCAGGGATGATTATGTGTCCAGGTAAGAGATAAAAGAAGGTACCAGGGAAATGGAAGACATCACCAAGTCCAGGACATTTCAGAGAACTATCAGAACCTCTTCGTGGACTTGCAGGTGATATATGGAAGGTGTCAAACTCCCTCCCGGGTCTATCTTGCAAACAGCACCATTCCGTGAGATAACAACTCCAAGGACCAATGAGTGAGTAAAAACATTTGGAAGGCACCAGGCCTTTCTTGGAGCTGGAGAGAAATGTTGAGTTCTGCTTTAGCTATTTACACCTGTGTGAACTCTGTGACAGTTAGATGAAGATATTGAGCTCAGAGAAAAACACAATCCCAGTACATATTTCTGTACTACTCTCAGTTAAATGGTGCACTGCTCAGCCTCTTCCTGATGCTGAGCCTGACAGGAGCCCAGGGCAGCAGTGTCTGCAGGCCCTGCAGTGCCCAGGCATGAGGCATGCAGATTCCAGCCTTTCCTGAGAGTGCTAGGGAGAGTATTTAATTTGGGGTGCCCCTACATCCACTGTTGTCTCTTCACACTGCTGGTGGTTTCTCTTGCTGTGCAGAAGCCTTTTAATAAGAAGAGATCCCACTTGTTGTCTGTGCTAGTTCACAGGCAACTGAGGTTTTGTTCATAAAATCTTTCCCTACACCGATGTCTTCAAGAGTTCTACCTAACTTCTCTTCCAGCTGGTTTAGCGTTTCTGTTTTTATATTTAGATCTTTAATCCATTTTGATTTTAGATTAGTGCATGGTGAGAGATATAGGTCTAATTTGTCTTTGGCAAGTTGAAACCCAATTTTCCCAGCACCATTTATTAAAGAGGCTATCTTTCCTCCAATGAAGGTGTTTGTCTCCTTTGTTGAAGATGAGGTGGCTGAGTGTGTCTGGAGTTGTTTCTGCATCAAGAAGGCTTGAAATTTTATACTGTCATACAAATTTGTTCCCCTTTAATATTATGATAACTATTCAGGGTCTTTTGGCTCTCTAGATAATTTTAAAATCAGTTTGTTAATATTCATAAAATAACTTGTTTAGATTTGGGTTGGAATTGCATTGGATTTGAAGATCAAGTTGGAAGGAACTGGCAATATTTAATCTTCCTATACATGCATGTGGAATTTCTTTCCATTTATTTAGTTCATTGATTTCTTCAGAGTTCCCTTATCTCATGTATATGATGTCCATCTTTTGTTAGATTTATACCTATGTATTTCAAACTTTGATGCTAATACAGATGGTATTTTTAATTTAAAATTTTATTTTTTCATTATTGACATAAAAAGTGAGTGATTTTTATATATTAATCTTGTATCTACCAAACTTTATTTGCTTGGTAGTTTCAGGGGTTTTAAAAACTGTTCTTTCTCATTTTCCACTTAATCATGTTGTCTGTACTTAAGAACAATTTTATTTATTTCTTCCCAATCTATATCCCTTTTAATTCCTTGTCCAGTCCTTTGAATTATCCAGGATTTCCAGAATGATTTGAAAAGGTATTAAAGGTGACATCCTTGCCTTGTTCCAGATCAGAGTAAGCAAGTTTTGAATTTGTCATAATTAAGTATAATGTTAGCTTATAGAATTTTTATAGATGTTTTTCTGTCAAGTGGAGAAAATTCCTCTATGGTCTTACATTACTGTTTTTTAAAACCATGAACAGCTTTTGGGTGCTGCCATATTCCTTTCTCACCTATTGATATGATCATGTGGTATTTCTTCTTTAGCCTGAAATATATGTACTGTTACATTTACTTTTGAATGCTCCCTCAATGACTGTTTATTTGGAATATCTTAATTTCTCCTTGATTTTGAAGGAGAGTTTTATTAAAAATAGAATTATTGATTGACAGGTTTTTTGCTAATATGTTTACAATTTAATCCTACTGCCTCTGGCACCAATAATTTTTGCTGGAAATCAGCTGTTAATCTTATTCAGGATCATTCTTGCACAGTTACTTTTCTGTTGCTTCTGTCAGGATTCTATCTTCATCTTTGGCTTTTAACCTTTTGATAGTCTATATCTATAGTCTGCATCTCTTTTGATTTTATCCTAGTAGGAATTAATTCAGCATATTAGGTTTTATAATTTTCTCTTCCTCTTAGTCCAGGTAAGGTGACAATTAAAATTAACAGACACAGACTTATTTTTTCAAATAATTCTTCTGCTTTTTTCTCCCTTTTCCATTTTCTCGAGCTGTCATTATGCTTAACTTGTTACTATTGGTGGTGTTCTGGAGATCTTTTAAACTGTTATTTTTTTCATTCTTTTCTTCTGCTCCTCAGACTGGTTAATTTCATTTGACTTATCATCAAGGTTGATGATTTTTTTCCAATCTGATATTGATAACATCTAGTAAATTTTTAACTTCATTCTTTTTCATCTCTAGAATTTCTATTTGATTCTTTTTGTAACTTCTGTCCTTTATTGGTATTCTGTGTTGAGACACTGTTGTGTAGATTTCCTCTTTAGTTAGCTCTTTGGTGTTGGGAGATAGTTGATATAATTCATTTTAGAGGAAGGCTAATATGTCTGTGGACCTTGGACAGTCTGTTAATTTTTCTCTTTTATCTTAAATATGCTATTCTTTGACACTGTATGCATCTTATTTTTAAATTAAACTGGAAATATTGATTATTATGTGATAACTCTGGAAATTATATTCTCTTATTGCCATATTGTTTGTTGTTATGCTCTTGGAGTAAATACTGATATATGCATGGTGAGATTTTAAAGGTAATTCTGCAAATTCCATATTGTTTGTCATGTGGGCCATTATTTCTTTACCTTAACAGTTAACTGACACAGTTTGAAATGCTTTGAATAGAAACTAAACTGACCCCACCTCCACAAAAATTAAAAACCCAAACCAAAAGCCTGTCTCTGTCTTTTCAGGTAGTCTGTGTGCACATTGAGCACTCCTTCAATGCTTACCCAAGCAGTTTACAGCTTTGTCATAAACTTCACTTCTTGCCTGAGTAGAGTCTGAAGACTATAAATGGGTGAGATCTTTGGTCTTCTTAGGTCTTTTCTTAGCAGGCATCTAGTGTTCCTAAACTCCCTGGAATACATGAGAACTTGATAGCCCTCACCCTTTCATGGATCTTTTTCTGTACTCTCCTTTCCTTGCTCTTTGATCAGTTTATTGCTTGTTTCAACTGTTATTACACACTGCAGGGGACTGTGGCAAATGCATTTGCCTTTCACTGTTTCAAATATATGCCTCCTAGGAAACCACCCTGGGAAGTCTTTGACAGGAGAAAAACATAGGTACATCCTTGAGCTGATCATTCAGGGGCCCTAGACAGATAAGAATAATTGATGAACATTCTTTGAGGACAAGGTCCACATTCATTGTGTTACCAGCCACTGGCACCAGCAGCATGTCATTCTCAAAGTTTATGGTACAGCTAGAGAGGAGGGAATGGAAATGGGGCAAGTTGAACTGCTACAGGACATTTGTACTGAAATTCAGGTATTCAGTTATTAAGCATCCACTATTATTTGTAACATTTTTAAATGATTCCAAAATTCCCAAAAGAAATTCATTTGATAATTTTTGCCAGATCATTCATTGTTTCATGGATGGACAGACTTTTGAAATTCCCTAATCTACCAGTTTTCCTGATGTCACCTTTACTATTTTGCTAGAATTTTAAAAGCCTCTATTAAGTGTCATCCTTTTTTTTTTTCATTACAAATCTTATATTGGTATGTCAATACCTAGCACAACGTTGAAAGATAAGTTTTATAATCTCCTGTACAGGGAAACTATAACTTTTATAGAGTAGTGAATAATGAAGCTGGGTCTGTTTGATTCTACTGACTTGTCCATCTCCTTTCCTATGTGTTATGCTAGCAACCGCCTTATACTTTCTGTTTAAGAAATAGTTGAGAGCACAAAGGAAGTGAGCCACTCCCAGTGCACTAGAGGCTTCTGGGCCACTGTACCGCCCCCACAAGCAGAGAGGAGGTGAGCCCTGCGGGCGCCAGAAGCAAACCCCCACACCCCCAGTTGAAATGAGAAGACACATAAACAAGTCTCAAAACCAGACTTCCAGATCACCTATAGCAACCCCAAAGGGAAATAAGATGGAACACTCTGATACTCAACCACCTGGACTCCTTGAACTGGCAACAAAAGAGGATCTGGAAAAAATGAAATCAGAAATAATTTCTCAGAAAACAACAGAGATTGTGCTCCTAGTGGAAGACATGATTAATAAATCTAGAGAGGAGCTGAGGAATATGATGGAATTCCAACATAGGAAACAAATGGAATCCATAAAACAGATGCAAACAGATTTCCAGGAGATTAAAAACTCCACTGAAAGTCTATGCAGCAGAAAGAGCTAAGGTGAGGAGAGAATTTCACATATAGAAGATAAGATTGCAATTAGTGACCAGGAAAAGAAAAATTGCTTTAAAATTGTAAAGGACCATGAGAAAGCAATCCAGCAGGGGCTAGACGATGCAAAGAATAGCGTAAGACTGACTGAAGTCAATGAAGAAACTGGTGAGAGTGCAGATAACATGAACTTCACAGAAGTGATAGCAGGAAACTTCCCAAGCAGGGTAAAAGAGCTTGACATACAGAGAAGTGAGGCATATAGGACTCTAACTTAGCCTTGATCAAAAAAATCTGCAAATAGGCATATAATTGTTAAGATTCCAGAAACCCAACAGAAGAACAAAGTTCTACAAGCAGTGAGAGAAAAGAAACAAATCACATACAGAGGAAAGTCCATCAGAATCACAGCAGACTTCTCAGTGCAAACCCTCAAGGCAAGATGACCTTGGAGTGATGTATTTCAAACCCTAAAAGAAAACAGCCTCCAACCCAGATTGATGTACCCTGCAAAATTATCTTTCAAAATTGATGGAGAAATAAGACTTTCATGACAAAGAGCACCTTAGGAACTTCATGAATATCAAACCAGCACTCCAAAAAATTTCAGACAATATCCTAGGAAAAGACAATGAGGATCACAACCCCAGGAAGCTGAGCAGAATGAATCCATCAGGAGCGACAAGAAATTAAACACAAAGGGGTAGAATCCAACAAACAAAAAGTCATGACAATGATAAGTCAATATGTATGAGTTAGAACCATCAATGTTAATGGTCTCAATTCACCAATCAAAAGAAATAGACTGGCAGAATGGGTCAAGAAGCAAGATCCAACAATATGCTGCATACAAGAAACACACTTAATTCAAAAAGAAACTCACAGACTGAAAGTTGAAGGGTAGAAAACAATGCTCCATGTGACAGGAACACACAAAAAACAGCAGGAGTATCTATACTCTTTGTAGGTCAAGTGGATTTCAAATGAAAATCTGAAACACTCTGGTCCCAAGAATTTCAGATAAGGGATACTCAACTTGTATGTACAAATCTACTCTGAACATGTGTTTTCATTCCTCTCAAATAAAAACTTAAGAACAGGACTGTTGGTTCTTAACAATACAGGAAATTTCTATATTGTTTTCCAAAATGGTTTTATCATTTTACATTCACATTAGCAGTATTAGACAGTTCTAACTTGTTCACACCTAAGCTGACATTTGTTCTTTTAAAACCTTTAACTTCATCTCCCTAGTGAGTGTATAATTTAATCTTGTTATTGTACTGATTAGTATTTTTCTGATTCTAGTGTTGCACACCTTTCCTTGTGCTGTACTGGCTATTTATCATCTCCTTGTGTCTACTTTTGAATTGGGTTGTCTATTAATAAGCTATAAGAGTTCTTTATATTCTGGTCATAGGTTATATGCATTATAAATATGGTCTGTTTAAGGACTCCCTTTCATTTTCTTAATGTCATTTAAAGTTCTAAATTTTGATGGAATCTCATTTATCAATTTTTTTCTTTTATACATATTTTTTATATCCTAGGAAATTCTTGCCTACCTTAAATTCATAAACATTTTCCCTTATAATTTCTTCTTAAAGTTTTATAGTTTTAGTCTTCCATATTTAGGTTCATCGATCCTTTCAAGTTATCTTTATGTATGGAAATAAAGGGTTGAGGTTAATTTTTTACATACAGATACCAGGTGTTCTATTGCCATTTGTTGAAAACACTACCTTTTCCTCTGCTCTTGAATTGAGTTTATGTTCTATGAAATGTTAATGTTAAATAATCTTGCAAAACTCAGTGGACCATATATGTGTGATTCTATTTCTAGATTCTCTGTTTTATTTCAGTGATCTATATGTCTTTCCTTACACCAACACTGCCTTGATTACTGTAGCTTTAGAGGAAGTCTTAAAATTAGGCACTAAATATCTTCCAGCACTGTTTTTCTTTTTACTTTTCTAGGTCCTTTGTACTCCCACATAACTTTTAAATTTCAATATCCAATTCTTCATTTATAGCAAGTATACATAGACCTGAATTTTTATATATACCTTGTGTTTTCTAATCTTGGTAAATTTAAATACAAGTTCTAGGAGCTCCTAGAGATTTCTTAGTACTTTTTCTGTAGATGATCATTTCATCTACATAGAAAGATTTTTCTTCTACCTTACCAATCCCATCCTAATTGTGTCATTTTATTGCCAGACTATTTTGGTTTAGGCCTATGTTTCAAAGTTTAATGGACAGATGAAGAGTAGGCATATCTGCCCTTGTTCCTCACATTAGGGAGAAAGCATTGTATCATCTCCATTCATATAAGACGTTTTTCCTGGAAGTATGGAGTACATGTCTTTGATCTGTTGAGAAGGTTCTGTTCTACTTCTAGTCTCCTGGTAGCTTTTACCATGAACTGCTGTAGAATTTAGTCCAATACTTTTTCTCCAATTACTGACAGGATCATATGGCTTTTTCCTTTCCTCTGTTAAAATGATGACTTTTGGGGGGGTGAATCTTCCAATGCTGAACCAACACTGTCATCCCTATAATAAAACCACTTTCTACACACTGCCAGATCTGACTTCTAATAGCTTATTTTGTTAAACAAATTTCTATCTATGTTCTTACTTTTTTCCTCTATTATCTTTATCCAGTTTTAGTATTAGCACAATGTTGATTTCCTAAAATGAGGGGAGAAATGTTCCTTCTTTTCTGCACTTTAAATGTTTGATATAATTTATCAGTTAAAATGTATATGAGCCTGCTGTTGTCATATAGGCAGATTTTCAAGCTAGGAATATACTTTCTTTAATAGGTGCTATTCAAATTTTATATTTTCTCCAGAGTTAGTTTCATTAATTTGTCTTCCAAGGTACATCTTACAAGTTGTCAAATTTATTTCAAAAAAGATTTTTGTACTATGCTTTCTATACCCTTTTAAATTCTGTAAAATCTGTGGTAATGTCTTCTAGATTTTGATATTGTAATTTAAAAAATGTATAACCGATATTGTGCAATAGGAAGAAAAGGTCTAAAGGAGTAGGGGAAGTGGGAGGGGTAAGGGAAAGTAAAGAAGGGAAAAGAAAAAATATGAGAAAAGAAAAAAATGGAAAGAAAGTCTTTGCAAATAGGGAAGGGTGGAGGGGGTGAAGGGAGGGCAGGTGAAGGGGAAAAAAATAAGAACCAAGATACTCATGTAAAGGTACAAGATCCCAATGATGAATGTAACTGTATTGTATACCTAAAATGTACCGATAAACTTAATGGGGGAAAAAAAAGCAATAGTTGAATTTTGTTTTGAATTTCTTTTTAAAGAAGAGTTTTTTTGCATATGTGTGTTGTTTTTCTTTTGTAAAAATTCTGTATTTTTCTGATGTGTGCTTGTGTTCCCATATTTGATCTATTAAGGTTTAATTATTGCTTGGTACATGAATACACATTAATAATTTAACAAAATATTTTCACAAAATTTGTCTGTCTTGAATATACACTGCTTATGGCTTATCAATGTTTATATTCAATGAAGATTTTATGTACTTAATTGAGCTTTAGAACATATTTTTCTTCATAATTATGTTTTCTTGACAAATGTGTTACAAAAAGAAACTCATTCATCAAAATAGATCAATAAAGTTTATGTTGTGATTAAGAAATATGCTAGTTTTTCCAAATTTTCAAACTTATGCTAGTTTTTCCAACTTAAATAAAAATTATTAACATCTTTCCAACAGCTGACGTGGACGAAAAATACTAATCAATAGTGCCAAGCTCAATAAAAAACTTTAGCCCAGTATAATTTTTGTGATTGATCTCATGTATATGCTCATTACATTCCAGCATAAAAATCCACCAATTAGCCTTTAAACAAGTCATGAAACCTGTAACTCAAGCTTGACGTTGTAATACTTGCATTCAATTCTAAAGGGAAGACAGTTATGTTATCTCAATAAGAGATTTTTAACAGCACTGAATTCTACAATTGTATAAACTAAACCATAAATCATTTTAATATAACTATATTGGAAAGACTTTAAAATTTTAGATTATATTCTGTGCTCTGTTACTTTTACAAGATTGCTCTTCATTGAATTTAAGTTCTATTATGTTTAAAATAGGTCAATGTGCATTTTATTCTTCTAGCTCTGTATTGCTTTCTCCCTGAAGCCCCACTGCAGAGCCCCTGGTGGACTTAGTGTCTCATCTTTTCTCTATCACAGACAAAACCCCTGCTATGGATTTGGTTGGGGCCAGGTTTAATTCAAAAGTAAAGATCCCCTAGCTAAACAGGACAGCACAATGGCCACGGAAGAACTAGGCCTATAACTCTGATCTGGATCAAACACAATTGCAGTGGATCCACAGCAAAGGCAGAATGCAACCCGTGCACACCACAGTCAGCAAAGAGACAGGAACATGATCAGCCTGACTGAGCCACTGGGCTCCAGTATGCACTGTTCCTGACTTGTCAACATTTACACTCAACAAAGGGCAGGTTTTAAGTAGTTAATTGAGTTTTAGAAGGCATTTTTTTCACAATATTTTTGTAAATTATAGTTAAGTTTCCAGGAAAATTGGCCATGCCTAACAGGTACATAAAGTACATGGTATCGCATATTAGTGATTACTTATAAGAAAATAAATGCACTTATGACTTCTTTTTAATGAACAACTTTAGGTGTTTTGTCTTTGTTTCTGTTTCCAAGTGTGGAGGACCAGAGGTGAAAGTACTAACAGGTTAGAATTTTGCCATCAGGCAGGATGAGGGGAGAAGTTTCTGGAAAAAAAGCAGCGCCATGGCTTTGCAGGTACCAAAATCATTGGGCACTCAACTCTTTTATATAAAATGGCATAGTATTTCCATATAACATACACACAATCCTTTCCTGTACTTCAAATCACATCTAGATTATTTCTAAAATGAAATAAAATGTAAATGTTCTGGTAATATCAGGGTCAAAATTACAGGTTTAATAGAAAATAGATTTGGAGGAAGAATTATCTAGATGCCAGCCCTCATTCCTTAGCTTCCTTGCTAAATACTTTCATTTTAAGAAATTTTATAATTAAAGAAGTTAAAGAATAAATTAATATAATAATATATAATTAAATAATATATAATAATCATTAAAGAAATTAAAGAATAATTAAAGAAATTTTATAATGTGGGTTTTAATCTGAATGAGCACCTTTAAATTAATTAGACATGTGGGGGAAACGTTTATGATTCTCACACTGTAATCCAGGCAGTTAGTTCTGGGAAGATGAAGACCATAGGTGTGCAGGGGATGGTGGTCACCACTGCCAGCTTAATGGGAAGAGAGGTGGTTAGAACAGAGGTTAGAGATGCCAGTGACAGTCGACTGTCCCTTCACAATTGACTTGCTTCTTTAATTCTGCTCAACTGTCATATATAAACATAAATATAGACACATATATTCATAAAATATTCAAAGCCATTTCCACATTTTCAGGAATTTGCTACAATAGTACTTCTCTCTTCAAGGGACCGAATTTTCATCTTAAAGTGCTTTCTACCTGTGAGCCCCTGGTCAAGCCAAGAGCGCTCCAGTGAGTTTAGAATCTAAACCTTAATTAGGATGATACAAAACCACGTTGGAGCATTGATCTTAATTTACAACATGTCCTATTCCTTACCCCCAAATTAAGATGTTGTTCAGAATTAGACATTATGCTCTAAAACTAGAAATAAAACATAAACTAGAACTTTGGGTAAAATATCCCTTTGCCAGTAATTCAGCGAACTGTTGCCAGAGGCAAGTTCCCTAACCTTTTGGGCTCCATTTTCTTTATCTAAAAAATGAAGTTTTCAGTGGATGATCTGGCTGGCTCTTTGAGCTATGACAGTCCACCATTCCTGGAGGGCTTTGATCTCAATTCTGTGTGAAGGAAGTTGGTTACACATCAGTGCAACTCTACATTTCAAAGACCTGTGAATAGAAAGGTCTCTCTTATCTAGAGACATAAGCATAGGCCATTGTTGGGATGTTTAAAGGCATCAAAAGTTTAAATTTATTACTGAGGCTGAAACATTTGCTATTGTGAGGTTTATCTGAATTATTCTTTCATTTCCTAGAGAAAAGACACTATCATAGAGGAAATGTGCTTTTCTGAAGTTTGAAGTTTTATTCTAAAGAGCTCTACAGAAATGAGCAATAATCAGTGAGGCTCTTTATTGAGATGGTAACTGTAGAAATCACTGTCTTTTTAATGTTTTTACAAGAATTGTTTTTAGTCTTTTTTTATAGATTCAGCTAAGTGCTGTCAACCACTTTTCTTTTTTGTATATTTTCCCTACCTCACTACTCACCCCTCGTGATACACACACACACACACACACACACACACACACACACACACTCTTCCAGAGTATGCCAAAAGCAGACTCCTTGTTCTACACTTCTATAAGAATGCCCAGTTTACATATTGTTAGCGCAGGATTTTGCAAAGATGTGCAACTCCCAGGTCTGAATTGAACCTACCATAGCAGATGGGTGTTCTGATCCGCTTACAAACATGTGGAAGAAGCCAAGAGTGGACAGAGTGCCATGGGACCAGGTGTTCCTGGTGGAAATAATCACTCTGATGAGTAAGGACAAACAGTAGAGGTTCCTGGTTATGGTCTCATGGTGGTCTTGTGGACTGAAGCAGACCAGGCCACAAGAATGGGGAGAAGAGTTCCCCATGATTCACCAGTTCCTGAAGCTCTACACAAAAGTGGGTTTCAGGCAGCCTGCAAAGCCAGCAGGAAACAAGAGTTTACTGAGGGCAGAAGCTACAGTTCAGGAAGCTGGCAGACACAGGTGGCTGGAGAGAAGACTCTATGCTGGAGGCACCATCCCCACATCTACCCAGGCAATGGGAAGGGAAATTGTTAGCATCATTAGGGCCACGGAGGGGTGGGGCTGGGTCATTGACTGAGGACATCATACTGCAGCTGGCCTCAGTAGGATGACCAAACTGTCCTCTCCCGCACACTCCCCATCTGCTCTGGTGATCAGCTCTGGGGGTTCTTGCTGTGCCTTTGTCCATCATTTGTCAGAACTGAGACAGAAACCCATACAAGGGACTCCCATTGTGCTTATTCTCATTGTTTGCTTCTGCTATTAAGGCTGTGCATGCACTTCCTATCGCTCTATTAAAATTTTGTTTCTTATACACATTCTAGGTATTCTGAGCTCAAATGTGGTTTTGTTCTCTAGAACATTACTGATTATTCAAATTCTGTTCATCATCTCTTTCTTAACAAATTGGTTAAGTGTACTAAAATCATATAAATTCAGATTCCTTTGTGTTGACTAAATACTATTCTCATAGACTGTGCTTTATTCCCTTCTCTCTTTCTTTCATTTTCTTTCTTTTGAGCACCTGGGAATTAAAACCACAGGGACTCTACTACTGACCTATGTTCCCAGCCCCATTAATTAATTAATTTATTTATTTATTTTGGTACCGGGGATTCAACCCAGGTCCTTCTGCTCATGAGGGAGGTGGTGGAACCACTGAGCTAAATCCCTGGCTCCCCATTTATTAACTTATGAATTAACAGGGCCAAGGTATGTTCCCAAGGTGAGAACTGAACTTACAATCCTTTCGCCTCAGGCTCCCAAAGTGCTGCTAGTACAGATGTGTTGCACTGTACCTGGCTGGGTGTGCTTTTTGAGTCCTAATTTTCCTAATCATAATCTGTAAATCTCTATGTAACTTACTTGTTTTGAAATGGCAAATTTCCATTCAGTTGATATAGCTCCTTGCTGCTAGTCCAGGAGGATGAAAAGCATTCCAGGAGCCATGGAGACAAAATGAAAGTAAAGCTTTATTTAACCACAGCAGACCAGCCTGCATTCACATCCGGGAGACTGGCCCTGTTCAGCGCTGGACCAAGGAGGATATACTCTCTGGGAGGGGCGGGGTTAAAGCAAGGCGCATCTAGTATACATTCACCATCTAGTATACATTCACTGGTTACAGAGTTCGAATATGCATTAGCAGGTGGGCTCAACTGTGGTATTGGTCCATACATAATATTAGCAGCAAGCTTATTGGGTAATTCAAACATGAAGTTAATATTTCATTCCGGTAAAATGACAAAACTACTTCACAGACAAAGACATTCTTGAGATGTGGAAGTTGGCTCAGACATGTTTAACAAAGAAAAATTTCAAGTAGGGAATTTCCCCATAGTAAGTCCAGCTTGAACCAGGGAAGTAAAATTCCCCTTTCAGTTTCGTATCTCTTAAAATACATTTTTTCATAGTTTCTCTCATGATTCAAGAGGTCCATTGCAGATTAATCCTATAAAAATGTAAAATTCTAATAATGGCTTATTGCTTGCTACACATACAAATACACACAAACATACCAGAGTTTAAATTAAATTTAACTTTAGCCTCTCAAAGTCGTAAGTAGGTAGAGATTTTAGTGATGGGGAAAATGCTTCTGCTCTAATATTAGATATAAAAAGAATACATATTATATATGTAAAATAGAAATATATGTATATATAAAAACACTGGACTAAATGTAGCAAGTAAAATCATAAGTGGAATAGTGGCTATTTGTAATTTCTTCTTTAGTTTTCCTCTCTATTTCAAGTATTCTAGAATACATGTGGAATACCATTGTTAAAATCAGCCCCGAGTGAACCTGAAACACTTGCAGTGAGTTCTGCATGCACAGCCCTCTGTGGCTCATCTGCCCTTGGCGACTGTCCACCAGAGTAGTGCCAACAGAGAATTTCCTCTCCTTGGTTTGTGCACACCTTCTTTACACTGGTGTGTATTTTAGCTTCATCTGGAGAGCAAGTACACTGATGACTCCGAGTGCATCGAGTGTCAATTACATGCCCAATGTAATAGGCAAGGGGTTTATCTATTTTAACAGGAGAAAATAGTCAAGGCCAAAGTCAATGTTTCTGCATTTTGGTTCTCATCCTGGGTTCTCAGGCCACATGTACACTTAACGTAAGGAGGAACTGACACTGGCACCAATGTAACACTGCATGGCTTGCTGTAAAAGAATTATAGAATGCACTTGAAGTTAAACATTTTATCTTTTTACCTTATTTTATGTAATTTCATTTTCTTTGAAATAATGGAAAGAGAAAAAAGAAACAAAGGATAAGTGCACATTGTGGTTTGTATCTGAGTGTCTCCAGAGCCTCACATGCCCATGGGGGGGGTTGGAAGGTGACTGAATCATGGCAGTGCTACAGCTGAGTTACTGGTAAGAGCTGGGGTCTGGCCTGAAGAGATGTGTCACTGGCAGAGTGGCCAGGAGGGGTGTATGACCCTCCCCACCTCTTCCTTTGGTCTCTGCTTCCTGGCTGCCATGCTCTGAGCAGCTTTCCTCTGCCCAGACCCTTCTTCTGTACCCCTTCTGTGTGTAAGCCTGCTGAACAGGGACAGAAACTTCTGAACTGAGCGCCAAAATATACCTCTGCAAGTGTCAAGTATTTTGTCCCGGCGACCAGGAGTGGCTAGGAAGGCCCATGGGTAAAATTAGAATTTTACCTAATTAGTGAAATGGCGTAGAGAAATGAAAGCACTTGTCTCAGTCCATTTTCTATTGCTGTAACAAAATCCCAGGCAGCCCCATCTGTTCAGTCTCGGTGAGGTCTCATGGCTGTGGTGTCATAATGGCTGAGCACACGTGCAAAGATCATATGGTGAGAAGGAAGACCAGAGACAATCAGGGCCATGTGTGCTTTTTTTAATAACTACCTTCTCCCATGAGAATTAAGAAGCATTCATAACTGTTCATCCTTTCCAAAGGTGGTGCTCCCAGGTGCCTAAGCATCTTCCACTAGGCCCCACATCTTAATGGTTCTATCAATTCTATACTCCACATGGAAGACCATGCTTCCAGCACATGAACCTTTGAGTCCAACACCCAAGGCCCTGTACCCTGTAGCAGCATCACAGTGTGGCCACTGTGCAAGTGCACTTCTTCCAGTGCACAGCCTGTGGCCATGGCAAGCAGCAGGTTCTTTAGGACCCTCTACAGCCACAGGCCTGGGAGCCTGGGCTCCATTCATGGCTCCACTGCATTGTGGACCTGATTCCTTACTCTCTGAGCCTGACTTTTCTGCTTCACATCCTGGGATGGTTACAGCATCCCAGGTCATAAACTCATTGTGCTACTATGAGTATATGAGTTAATATGGGTAAAGCACTTAGTATAGTCCCTGGCATAGATGCATGGACTGCTATCACCATCAGTACTGTACTTGATAAAGGCAACAGAGGTAATTGGTGCTGTTATTATTTAGAAAACTAGACGAGTTAAAAAATAATAATAAGGAACTCTCCTAGATTTTTGGTGGGAATGTAAACTAGTACAACCATTATGAAATCAGTATAGAGATTTCTCAGAAAACTAAAATTAGAAATTTCATATGACCTAGTTACTCCCCTTCTGGGTATCTTGCCAAAAGTGCTTAAGACATCATACTACAGCAATATATGCATACCAATGTTTATAGCACCACAATTCATAATAGTTAAATCCTGGTTACTTTGTATAAACGTCAACAGATGACTGGATAAAGAAAAGGTAGTATATATACCTAACGGAATACTCCTCGGCTATAAAGAAGGACAGATTGGAAACTTTAGTAGGACAATGGATGTACCTGAGAAAATACAATGTTGATGAAATAAAGCATACATGCTCAAATACCATCTAGTATCTCTCATTTGGGTAAGGCAAGGTACATAGTTTGGAATAAAGGATGGATAGATGGAGACAAAGGAATGCATCTCTTGCAAATGGGAAGGGGTCCAAGAGACTAAGGGTGAGGGGTAAGGAGAAGAGGAAGGGGTAATAAGCAGAATGAAGATATGCCATGTACAGGAACATAATAACCTCAGTGAATGTAAACATTACATGGCATAAACACGAGCTAAGATTAATAATGTCAACAAAAATGAAAATGAGTAAAGGAGAATTACAGGAGGAGGAAGGAAGAAGGAGGGAAGGCAAAGGGGATTAAAAAGCAATCAAGATATATTATGTACATGTACCCACTCCCCAAGATGTTTGTAAACTGCATGTACTGCAAACATGTAACAATGTGGTTGCTATGTAGCTAGTCAGTGAGTCACTCAGAATTTTCATCTCCTGTTTTTCAGCTTGACAATCTCTGCTGAGTGCCCGCATGCAACCTGAAGACTTCCCCATGGATGCCCATGCTTGTCCTCTGAAATTTGGCAGCTGTAAGTTATTTTCCCAAGTAAGAACCATGGATATTATTTGGGGATCAATGCCACATTCATTGAGAAGACTGTGGGCTCTGTATATAAATAAGCATAATTGTTCCCCTTGCTTATTGTGAGCATCCTCAGAATGGGTAATTTGAATACACTGTCAGATAAATCATGTAACTGCATTTCATTAGGGTCAGTTTGTAGAGATTTATCTTGTTCCTTGTTTTCAACATATTTTCTTGTGTCCTTATTTTCCACTCTTTTATTGGTGTTCCTATATAATAAAATATCTGCCTCTCTGTTAATCAGCCTTCTGTTACCATAAAAAACCCTGAGATAATAAACCTATAAATAGAAATGGTTTACTCTGGCTCACACTTCTGGAAGTTCCAGTTCATGAGTGGTTAACTTTGTGGCTCTTGTACTGTGGCAAGACACATATGGTGGCAGGAGTGTGTGGCAAAGCAAAACCCGTAATATCATAATCCGGAGGGTAAAAAGAAAAAGGAAGTGACTGATCCCACTATCCCTTTGAGGGGCAGCCCAGTGACCTGGGGACCCAGCCTTCAGAAGAAGGTCTGTGGGAAGTGTTCACGATCTAAGATGCAGCCGTCTCCCAGCCTTCACGAGCCAGCCATGTTCAGAAGACTTGCACTGGTCCTCCTGGCCAGATACTCCCGAGGCCATTCTAACCTTGGTGCTAGTCAAGTCCAACAGACTTTATTTTATGCGGCTCCAAAGTGTCTTGAGTATGCTGGGCCTCATTAGCATTCAGAGACAAGCAAGACGGAAACCTTCTCCTTGGTGCCCCTAAGAAAGTTTGGGTCCTTGGATGCCCATCCAACTCTTGTCCCTCATGAGAAACCGAGATCTAGTTGTACATGTTCTCCAATTTTCTGTGCTGAGTTGGGGAGAAGGCTTTGAAGGCCAGTTGTAAAGTAAGTTCAGCTGCTACCTCTGTTTTCACTGGGCCACAAGTGACTAGATTATGCTGGGTCCCAACAGTTCTCTGAAGCTGGAGCTGACAGCCCCTAAAGAAGTCAGGATGCTGGACACATGGCCTCCCTCTTTCCGCCATAGTCTACCTTTTCTCATCCTCAGGGAACTCTGGATATATATATATATTCTTTTTTTTTTTTAACATTCTTCCTTTCCTTCTCCTGATCCCCTTCTCCTTTAAAATAGTCTGCCTTTACTTCACTCTGTTTATATTTTGAGTCTATCATTTAAGAGACACTGTGATATTTATCTTAATTATCTCACGTTTTATTAACATTATCATCTCAAGATCTATCCATTTTCCTGAAAAAGGCATGCTCATCATTTTTAGCCATGAGGAAGATGCAAAGCAAATGAACTTTGTGATTCCATCTTACTCCAATTCGAATGGCTACCATAAAGAACACAAGAAACAAATGCTGGCTAAGGATGTTGGAAAAAGGAATCCTTCTACATTGCTGACAGGGATGTAAACTATTATAACCATTATGAAAATCAGTATTGAGACCCCTCAAAAGAACACTAGAAATTCTACCTCTCCTGAGTGTTGTACCCAGTGAGAACCAACCAGAGACTGATATTAAATCCACACAGGAGTTTATTACCAGCCGGGACCCGAGCCAAACATCGGACTTGAGCCCCAACTGGGGGATGACAAACATGTTTTATACACCTTTGAGGCCAACAGTTTCTAGGCCCCACTATGGGATAGAACTAGCAAAGCAAGTGAAAGGTACAGAAGCGGAACTTCCTGCCATTAGAACATTTGTAAAACAATAGTTGATTAATTGTTGTTTCTAAAGAGACTTGCTAAGGGGAGGAGGTTTCTAAGCTTCCTCCTTCTGAGTTCATCCAAAGGGCAGGCAGGTGGGTCAAGCAGCAATATGGAGTCTGTCTTGCTAACTAGGGTCCTTCACTGGGTATATTCAAGAAAGAGTTAAAGACATCGTATTACAGTGATACATGCATACACATTTTTACAGCAGCACAATTCAAAATAACAGCTCTGGAAACAGCCCAGATGCCCATCAGCAGAATGGATAAAGAAAGTGTGGTACATATACACAATGATTCAGCCATAAAGAAGACTGAATTTGTGTCATTTGCAGGACCTAGGGTTTTTCAACCATTGTCACTGAGCTGAGAAGGGCTTACAGGGCTAAAATAGTCTTGGCTGACAGCCCAGGCCAAATGTCTTTTCTCTCTGGCCCTTGACATACTTTTTTTATTCTTAGCTACCCCCATGTTTCCTAAATCTGCCAGTTCCCAGAGCATATCATGTGAGGTGAGAAAAAACCTTTCCCTAGGGAAATACAGTGAAGTTTCTGGATGATGGATGCAGGCTCTATATAGCTATATTGCAAGACTGTTAAATCTACAGTATTACTTTTCATTTTATTTTTAGAGCCAATTAACTTGGCTGAATACAAACTCCTTAGGTGGGCTGGTAGAATCATGCTATGTACATGCAAGTACATATGCAGGAGTGAGCTAGAGATTGGGATACAGATTATGTACATCTGTTCACAGCAAATCTGTAGCTCCCTCTCTGTGGCTTTCTTCTTTCTAGGATTTTCCTTCTCAGTTTCCAGCCCTGGGACTCTGATATCTCCAGACACTGTTTTGGTTCTTTGGGCCAGCAGCACCGAGGGATCATCTCTGACCTTAGGCCCCACACAGCTCTGATTCACAGCTTTTTAAGAGAAAGCCATTCCTTTTTCCATCTGTCAGTTCCTTTCCAGTTTCTGCCTGTAGTTGGTCCCTTTCTGGTGCCCTCAGAGAGTCATTTTTTTAAGGTGTAGAGAAGTTATTGCTTCATAGCAGCCACACTGCCATTCCTAGAAGTGGAATGTCTTTTGGTTCCAAGAATTTTATTTTATATTATCTCTTTAATTCCAAAGGGAATTTTAGAATTAAGGGGAGTGAGTATATGTGATGAGCCAAAAATTGGGCTGATGGAAACAGTGTATTTTTTACACTATGATCTTCAAATGCTATAGACAGATTAGAAGGTACATTTACTAGGGAGAAATGGTATAATGGAAAGGGGCACTTGTCCCTGCAGGGTACTGTTCCTATGGGCATTATCCTCAGGACAGAGGATCAGCTACAGAAACCTAAGGATTTTTATTTGGGAATTATTGGTTCCCATTCTTGAAGGAAGACTTGTTGTTCATGTCCCAGAGGAAAATTAATTGTTCAATTTAAAATTATGCCTTTTTAAAAGAAATTATGCTTTGATATGATAAAATACAAAGCACTGAAAGTCAGAGATTATTATTTTCAATACTATGGGGCTGCTGTGGTCACTAGTTAAATAAGTTTCAGTCAATATGATACCTAGATTTAATAGCAATTTTTTAGGGCAAGCAGCTCAAAAGTGATTTTCCATAAAGAAAAATATGTGACAGCCTAAATTTTCTTCATTAAATTATTTCCACTTGACAGCCACAACCAACTGAAGTTAAATCATTTTACACATTCAAATCTAAAATACTCAGTTGACAGAATCTCTTCACTGTCTACATTCAACAGCACTACAGAAATCAATATAATATGTATGATAAAACTACTGGGAACATTTGTTGAACTCAGTACAAATTTTGAACTGTCATATCAGATTTCTTTTTACACATCAGCCTGATCATTTGAAGATGGATTTAATTTGGTTCAGAAGTTGATCACTTATGAATATTTGCTGTTAATTTCATTACTATAATATTCAAAACTAATAGAAAGATGTTATTCATATGTTATATTTGTATACAACTGACCAAGAGTTATAAAACTGCATAGAAGTCACCTTTTTTTTTCTGTTTCTTTCGATTCAAGTCAAGACATACTAAGTTTAAGAGAAGAAATGCTATTCAACTACATACTTTTCTTTTGTGTCTTTCAATTTTTGGATTTGCTAAAAATAGATACTTGGCCAACTCGTTCACTTATACTTTGGCATCTGAGCATGCAGAGGCCAAATGTGATAGTATAATGAGTTTCAAATTACCCAATTTAACAGTTCTGTGCTATTGGGAGACAAAGAAATGCAAATATGTGTCCTTATTCTAGTGAGCCACATGCTCTGGTTTCTCTAATGTAGAACTAAATTAACAGACATTTATATTATTGCTGCCTCTACTCTCAAGAATTCAAACAAACATCAAAATTAATTTTAGCTTATTGAGAGATATTTTCTAGGCTATGAGAAAATTCCTTAAAGATAAGGTGTGGCTTTTATTTGGAATCTAGTGCATGAAAACATCAAAATTACATGAAAAAAAGTCCTAGTACTTATATTTACTTTTGTGGCATAATGCATTAAATATTAAATTAAGCGAAGAGCTAACATCTGAACCTATGAAAATATATCATAAATTAGAACTACAGTCAAGAGACCTCTCAGGAGCCTTCATAAGGGTACTGATCCCCTTTGTGTGGGTTCTATCCACAAGTCTGAATCAACTCCTAAAGGGTCACTTCTTAGTACTCTGATGTGTAGGATCAGGTTTTCATGTGTATTAGAGGGACATCAATATTCAGTCCATAGCAGGTGTGGTAAGCACTCAGCCATGTGCCACAGAAAGAGATCTCCCACAGAGATGATGATGGGCACATCTATATAACTGGGTTAAATATCTTTGTGCACCTGAAATCCACTTGGGACTTACAAACAACTCATAACTGGCCATTAGAGAAATGCAAATTAAAACAACACTGAGATGCCATCCTACTCCAGAAAGAATAGCCATCATCAAGAAATCAACTAATAACAAATGCTGGTGAGGCTGAGGGGGGGAAAGGAACCTTTGTACATTGTTGGTGGGAATGTAAACTGGTACAGCCACTATGGAAATCAGTATGGAGATCCTTCAGAAAACTAAAAATAGAAATTCCTTCTGACACAGCTGTTCCCCTTCTAGGTATCTTCCTGAAAGAGTTAAAGACATCACATTACAGTGATACATGCTCAACCATGTTTATAGGGCACAATTCATCACAGTTAAATCTTGAAATAAGTCCATCAACCTATGAGTAAAGACAATGTGATATTTAAACACAAAGGAGTATTTCTCTGCCACAAAGAAGAATAAACTTGAGGCATCTGTAGGCAAATGAATGGTCCTTGAAATAAATTAGATGCACAAGCTTATATATCACATGGTTTCTTTTATATGAGAAATCCAAATTATAAATAAAAGTAAAATCAAAAGGTAGATAATAGCAAGTAAGGAGATCTTTTTCAAATGGGAAGGAGAATATGAGATATAAGGAAGGGAAAGAAAAGTGTTGGAGAGAAACATAACTGAAGAAAAAATGGAAATAGAGCTTCTGCAAATTAGAAGGAAACCAAGAGTTGGAAGAAGTAGGGAGGGGTGGTGGGACAGGGGACAAAAATAAGATGTTATGCACATGTACGAACTTCCCATGATGAATGTAATGACGATGCACTACAAATGTGTAATAAATAAATGGAAAGAAAGCTCACCATGAGACTCTTGTTTTAAACTGAATATGATAGACTCCAAACAGAAAGAGATATAGCAGAAATAAGGGCAAAACATAAGCAAGTACTGATATGTTAGTCAAGGTGTTGAACAAAACGAGAAGCCTCCTCTGAAATAAGCCAGTCTCAGAACAACTAATGCTCCATGATCTCGCTGACATGTGTATTCTATGGAGACAAGGAGGAGAAGGGTTTCATCCAGAGGCTGGAGGTGAAGAGGTAAGAACAGGTGAAGGGAAGATGTTGGTTAAAGGGTACAAAGTTTCCATCACACCGCAGGAATAAAGTTTAGTGGACTGTTGCACAGCATGGTCTTCACAGTTGGTCATAATGTATATTTCACATTTGCCAAAATTGATTTCTACCATTTTGATCACAAGAGATATAAACTGGGACAGTGATGGATATGTTAATTTACTTTAGGGTGTCTTTCTATAATGTGTACATAAATTAAAACATCATGTTATACTTCATAAACAAACAGTATAATTTGTCAATTAAGAATGCACTGTGAGACAAGACAAAGTGTGTAACAAAGCCCTATTGTTATGAATTTACCAGCTAAATTTAAAGCAGGGATATTGGATTGGGGCATGGTGATACACTCCTGCAATCCCAGCACTCTAGGAGACCAAGGCAGGAGGATTTCAGATTTGAGCTCAGCTTAGGGAACTTGATGACTTAGCAAGACCCTGTCTCAAAATAAAATATATTTTAATAAGTGTTGAGGACATAGCTCACTATGGGGGATGGTATTCAATCCTCAGTACTGAAAATAAATGAATAAATAAAAAATAAGTAAGTAAAAACACAACAGGGATATTGGGTACCTAACAGGCCATTAGAGATGCCATATGTACATAAATGTGTTTTGCACAGGTTTATTATCTGTAGTATGTGATTAATGTATCAGGTGCTGACTTGTTTTTCAGCACAGGAGACTGTAGATGGTCACTGGGGTGATGTGTTACAGGTCTCCTGAGATGGTACTGTGCCGGTTCCCATTCTGGTTTTAGAAAAGAGAAGGCTACGGATAAGGGCTGCAAAGTTCTCAAATGCTGTGCATTTTCAAATCACAAAGACTGTAGTTGCCTTTTCCATTCAAATCTGCATTTCTTAGATGTCACATGCAATGAGGAGAGATCTCAGACCTTGTCCTGACTACTCGCAGTTTCTTGCTCTTGCACAGCTCACCAGATAGGGCGGGCCGCCATTTTCAGAAATTGGTTCTGCTTTAGACTAAAAATGAAAACTTAGATTTTAGGCTGGAGATGCAGCTCACACATAGAGCATGTGATTAGCATGTACCAGGCCCTGGATTCCATCCCCAGAATCATGTAAAAAAAAAAAAAAAGAAACAGTAAATCCAACTTAAGTGGTCTTTTCATAAGACTGAATGTAATACCCCAAACTCTTCTTAGCCCACAGTCACAATTCTTACCACTGCTATTTGTTAGGCACCTAGCAGGTGGCAGATATAATGAATTCTTAATATCTGTGTTAATTCTTTGTCCTCAACAAAACCATTTGGATATGGGTGTTACTATCCCCAAGTTACACAGGCCAAAGTAAAGGCTCAGAGATCTAAGATTACCCTGGTAGTAAACGTCAGAATCATTTTTCATTTCAATTATAGTTAATGAAAAATTCCTGGCTTCTGAGCACTCTTGTAACCAAGGGCTTGCTTGTGGTATCATCCTTCCTCCTGAGGATTTGCAAGGCTAGAGGAGGTCAGACAGCCTCAGGTCAGGGAGGTGGTCTCCAGGGAGGTGGTGATGAATCTCAAATTGGTGTGAGTGACAGGTGTCCAGCCTTCTCCCTGGTTCTGTGGGTAGATGGCCAGGGGAGGGCAGGTGCTGTGTCTTCCAGAGCACTAAATCATGGCAGACAAACCTGATTTCCTCTGCACTGTTGTCCCATCTAGAACACTGAATGTGCCATCACTGACTGAAAAGGAAGAATTTAGTGTTGGTCAGTATGTGTCAGGGCAGAAACAGGAATGAGAGGCGACTTCTTCCCATCTTTAATCTGATGAGGAGATGGGAACTCAGTGATGTGAACTTGCTACTCCAGACATGCCACAAGCCACCTTGGCTCTTGCTTTGGTGTCATTAATGCTCTAATATCATGCATTTTGGTAGGTATTTAAATATCCACAATTCAGAAAGCAAGAACATATGAATTAAAATGTGCAATAAAGAGATAACACTCACTAGGTGACTTTCTGGAAGGTAAATATTGTCATCCAGCCCCCTGCCCTTCAGTAAGTAGTACAGAAAGGGTCTTAGAGACAAGGCACAGTGACAAAGAAAGCCTGTGTCCCAGCCAGCGATAGCTGTGACCCTCCCTGATGGTGTAACAGGCACACACCCCCGGCTGTGGAGATGACAAACACCCCAGCACTCAGGAGCACAGACAGGCACGGGCATCAGTGGCCCTGTAAGCTGGGGCTGTCCCAGTGGTCACACTTACCCTGTGGCCCCAAGACCCCAGACTCTTGTCTGCACCCTCATGTCCTCAGGAGGTACCTACACCCCAGACTCCGGTGCACCCCACAGCACCCCTGTGTCCTGGGGTCCCCCTCTCCTGAGTGTCACCTGCTCTGGGGCCCTTTCGATTTCTTGCTTAGCAGACTTCTGACTGAGTGGTAAGCTCGCGAGGGAAGCACTGCTTCCAGTGTTCTGCTTTCTCTTTAGAGGACTGTGGACTCTCAGGCCTTTCCACCCCCCAGAGCTGTTCCATCACGATGACCTTGTGCCCAACCCTGAGCTTTTCTGAGTCTCCAGATTCACGTTCCCCACCTGCTCACATATGCAAGGGCTGTGCGGCCCATTTTATTTCTCCTGGCTGAAGCTGGCTTCCAGTCCCGCAGGGAGAGGGAAATCCAAAGGGAGTTGTTCATGACTCCTGTGCCCCCACTGGGAGGCAGCTGCCTAGAGTGGGAGATTTCCCTGATGTGGGGCAGTGAGCTGAGAAGACGCAGAACAGGTGCACAGTTACCAGAGGCAGAACAGGCCTGGGCCAGACAGCAGGAAGTGGGGGCTCCCCCCACCCAGAGGATGAGGCCTTGTTACTGTCCTGCCACATCCACTCTTGCAGCCTGGCCAGGGTCTGCTGTGGCTGCTTTGCACAGACCTCTGTCTGAGTTACCACAGCCCTGCATGAGTCAGAGTTCTGAAACATCTACATTACGGGAAGAAATCTGTCACTTGTGTGAAACTCAGGTAGCCATGAGAGTACCAGAATGTGCCCCGTGGTACCTGTGACTACACAGTTGAAAGCCACTTGCCCAGGGGAGAGCCATATTACTCCATGCACACCTTCATCGCCTGGAGGTACAAATCTCCCCAAGGGAAGGAGATCACCACTGAATGCACTGCATTGTGGAAATGGATTTCTATGTCACCTAACACTTGAAAACAGAAGGTCAGGCTAATTAAAGGAAAGGGCAGAATATCACTCCATGTCTACTTGTAAGAGGAGCAAAGCATGGGTTCCGTGGTCCCCAGCAGCTGCTGTAAGAGGAGCTACCCCACTTGCTTCTGCTAGCATCTTGCTCATCAATGTTAGGGTCTTTCAGATCAATGTTAGGGTCTTTCAGTTAATTCTCAAAAGTTTTGACAGCACCTTGGCCCAGGGTCTTGTAAGATGGCTTTTCATCATGTTGGGACAAGATACACTGTTTTGTGAAACAGGATGGGGCATCACTACTTAGGTGGAGAATGTCTAGCAAAGATATTTACTAGAGTTTTCCTGTTTGTTTGTACTTTTGTTTTTCTACAGTAGTTGGATATGAACCCAGCACCATCACACTCAGCTTGAATTGGACCTTGAATGTTCCCCAACTGCTTGTGTTTTAAGGCGTGGTTTCCAGTCTTGTCTATTGGAAGGTGATGGTCACTTTAGGAGATGGAGCCTGATGGGAGGAAGTGAAGTTATTAGGGGTGTATCCTTGGACGTGCCCTTGGGACTCTGATTCTGTGTTCTGGCCTATATAAGGTGAAATTCTTGTGTCACCTGCTCCCACTGTGATGCACTGTGCTGCCACAGCCCCAAACAACGGACCCAAGAAACCATGGACTGATACCTCTGAAACAATGAACAAAAGTAAAACTTTTTTCTTGGTAAACTATCTCAGGCATGTAGTCACAGTGACTGAAAGCTGACTAACTCAATGTTCAAGATGCTTATGTAGATCATGATGCCACCTTACTGGAAGATATTTCAATACAGAAGACTTAAACACATGAGGAAATACTTCACGGTGAATGATGAAAAAACTCAAAGTCAGATGTCATGTCTCCCCAATCTACAACCTTTGTCTATCAATCCACTGGTTTCCAACAAAAATCTCATGAGCGTTAAAGAAGAAGAATCCAGGGCCAGGGATTAGCTCAGTGGTTTCGCCGCCTGCTGCACAAGCGCAAGGACCCGAGTTTGATCCCCAGTCCTGAAAAAAAAAAAAGAAGAAGAAGAATCCTAAGAAGTGGAGTCTAACACGCATCTGGATGAACAACAGGCCAAGAGTAGCCAGAACCCTCTGAAGCAGAAAGTGTGTGACCCTCTCACTTCCATCTGTGGGTGTTCTGATATCTGCACAATTATACTCTTTACATTGAAACAGGAAGAGGAGAAGGGAGAGGAGCAGAGAAGCTAGAGGAGGAGAAAGTGTTCATGACGCAGCCTTTCCTGGCAGAGCAGGCCCTGCCTGGGAGTGGGGTGGGGCACACTGATGCTATTGTGGTCGCACCAGATGTCACATGAGAAATTGACATAGGATGCATAAATACAGAGACATATCAGAAATGCACATCAGATGACTGAGGTCACAGCTGTGAAAGACAGCACATTAAAACATGTGCAATTCATGTGTCATGATATAGGGAGAATTGGGAGGGCTTCTGAAAGTTTAATACATTTGATGATATTAAAGTTCTCTTTTACCCCCCCCAAAACACCATGAGCAAAGTGCAGTAGGTATACATTTGAAGCCAATATTTGTAATTCATATAGCAGAACAGTATGTACATCAAAATCCATAATGTAAGTATAAGAACCTAATGGTTATAAAAGACATAAACAGTTTGAAGAAAAAAAAATAGGCAACAACATATTGTTTTGTGACCATTGGTTAGATAAAAACAGCAAAGACCTGTAATATTACCATGGATTGGGAGGACAATAAGCTTTTGGTGAGGGATATTCCTTATAAACTTGCTTATTTTATTACTTTTCAACTGTTACGAGTACTTGTTTCTCATCAAACAAGAATCAGGGCAACAATGTGATTTAACAAACAAACATCTACAGTTTGTCCTAATGAGCTTCCTCATTCCTGTGATCCTTTCTCTGGGTTTTCCCTGCTGTGACCTCTGGTACACAGAAGCCGTAGTCTTCCCTCGGAGACCTGAGACTTGCTGCACTAGGCACTGTCCCAAGTGGGCTGGCCCAGCCTCCGCGGTGCCCACATTACTTGTCCTCTGAGGGACCCTGTCCCTGAGCTCATCCCTCTCCTGCTCATGCCCTCTCCCGAGGACTGGCTTCTTGCAGGAGTGATGAATGGCCCTTGTTAATATGTATTAGGTCGCTCTTTTGAGCTGCTGGGATTGAAGCACAGAGCTATTCTGGAGGTGTTCCAGGGTGCCACATGGCAGGTGCAGGCTCAGGGCAGTCTGTGGGGATGTGCCTGTCTCCCAACAGGACCTGAAGGGACAGCTGGAACATACATGTCCCTATGGAACTGCTCTTGCCTAAGTGGCCTGCCTGGATTCTCTGGCTACCCCATGGCTGAGAGAGCCCTCCCTAAATCTGCTCACAGAGGTACCAGCTGCAGCTGCCAGGGGGTTCAAGGTGGAAGCGAAACATCATCTGCAGTGCATCTGCCACCTTGGGAACAGGCTCTGCCCCAGGCATGTGACCTGCTTACATAACACCACTGCCCACAGAGACACCAGGCTGTTTCTGAAGGAAAGGCAAATGCTTTCTGCACATTCTCCCAGCTGCCTGCTCCCCTGCATTCTGCTCTTCATATTTAGAGATCTCCCTGGGCCTGAATCTGGGAAAGCACCAGCCAGCGGCGTGGAAGGAGTAGCTGAGTTGGTACAGAGAAAGAAGCAGGAGCTCTGCTCTGAATCCCAAAGGTGGGATGGCCTGAGCCTGGCTTCCCTGATACAATGCACAAGGTCCAAAGGAACAGGATGCATTTGACCTCTGAGAACTTCAGGCTATGTGGTCAAAAATCTCCTGGTGGTGGCAGGCCCATCCCAGGTGGGCACCAGGTGGTGGGAATTGGGACTTAGAGCTACAAAAGTTTTCCATGTAGCAAAGGAGAAAAATCTAAAGGGCTGGAAGGAGCCTTGGTTGCAGAATGAGAACTAAATCTGAGAGGACACCCTCAATGAAAGCCCTGGTCACATCACTGTTGGTTGGAAACACCCACCCTGGCAGCTGGGAGGAAGTACACACGTATTTAGGGCACAGCCTGCTCTGTGTGCACAGAAACCCACATGGAGTGGGCCCTGCACATTCATCTGGCACTTCACAGAGCAGTGCAAGGTGGCACTCATGTCATGTAGAGAACACAGAGCTTACTGGGCACAGTCCATCAGCCAAACCCACCCAGTCCACTACGTGACTTGGCTCACTGAAGCTGTGTGCATGAATTGTCCTGGAAAATATTGCTCTGTTTTTTGGTTTTTTTGTTTTTGGTATCGGGGATTGAACTCAGGTCCTTCAGCTGGCGTAGCACAGGGTGAAACCACCGAGCTAAATCCCCGGCCCAGTATTGCTCTGTTTCAAAGAATTCTTCATCAAATGTTTAACAGGTGATTTGTGCCCAAATCTAAGGAACATTTGAGACAAAAAGTTGCAGAAGTTTAAAAGCTGAATATTTATTTTCCTTAGGGAAATGAGAATAATGTATGTAGACGAAAAGTAAAACAGCACATTATAGAACCACTGATTATAGAACAAATAAGCAAATTATGAGCTGAACTCATAATAGTGAAGACTGAAAACAGTCCAGCTACTCATGAATAGGAGATGAACAGTGATATATTATCACAAATACTACTTAGCAATAAAAGAAATGAGTTACTGATGCAACTGACAACATGGATAATTATTAAAGCATTATACTGAGTGAAAGACACTTCAAAGAGTACATTCTGTATGACTTTTAATCAAGTTCCTTTCTCCCTTTCTTTTGGTACTGGGGATCGAACTTGGGACCTTACAGTGCAAGGCAGGCGCTGGAACCACTGAGCTAAACCCCTGGTCCATTTCTCCCTTTCTTACAGGGCATTCCCTAGGGCTGCTCTCAAGATGCTCTATGGCCCCATACTTCATCCACTCTCACTAGTACACTTAACGGTAAATAAATGATTGCTCTCTGGTGTAAGGGAAATCTTAATTCAGGTTATCCTAAGTTACTGAGAAATGTCAAACATTACTTGCAATGATGACTCTTGGTCAGATCATATGTTCCCTATCTGCTAGTTCTGTGGGCTTCTAGACTTAGAAATCTGCCAAGAGAGTAAGCTACCCTCTTCCAAGGCTGAACTGATGTTTCTTCTACTCTTTTGAGAGATATACTTCCAGACTTCCAAAGTGACTGAACCACTGCCTACACATGGGATGTCTTAACATTCTTATTATATTTTTCAGTAAAAGGAACAAGTGCTTATACTAAATAAGTCAACAAGTACTTTTTGTACTGGAAAAATGACTCACCCTCCAATCATCTTAAAGGAACAAACCCTAGCAAGGACCTCAAATGAATCTTCTGTCTCTGTAATTCCTTCCAAAGAGAAGATTTCTGAGTGAAGAAAGACTTAAAACAACATCACCAAAACAGACAAAATACCCACATTTTCTTTGGCACTTTCAACTTACTTTACCAGGCAACTTACTTGACTAGAGAGCTGGTGTTTAAAGGAGCTGCCTCTTCCAAATCAGCCACTAACCTACCACACTCCAAGGAAGTTATACTTCCAGCAAAACAGTACCGAGGCGAGGCTGAGCACAGGACTCCCTGCATTTGAGCACTATCTTTCAGGAAACTTTTGCATGCTTAACAATGTGTACAAATAATACTGCCTTGATGATCCTATATGTTAAGTTCAGGTATTTCAAAGATATCCCATTGATAAAGCAAACAACTTCATAGAAAACCAGGAGGCAATGACTAACATTCAGATGCTCAGTATCTTAACACTGATAGTTTACAAGCATGATGAGTATATTTTTAACTGTTCCCTGACAATGTTTTTATACTTCAAATGTCATTTCATACAAAGTTGCCCATCAGATAAATGTTTTGGGAAATGCTCCATGAGTATTACTTGACCAAAAACTGCAAGAAACAAAGGTCACAGAGAGCACATTTATCATTAAAAAGAAACTGTAGACATTTATGTTCAAATTTAATTGTATTTGATAATTCTTACTTTTTTTGAACTTAGGAAAGTAATGATGAAGTGACATGAAGAGACAATATGCAAAACTTTATGGAGACAAATTTAATATCAGAAACGTATAGTGTGTTAATTTGCAGATCAGTATTTCCCAAAGAAAAAATTGCTTAAACATTTTTTTTTTTTGAAAAAGCAATTTATCTCTGCATACTAACTGAATAATGACCAAGGAAAGAGATGCTAAAAAGTGATCTGATTACCTTCTTGGTCCTTGACCCATGAGTTCTCTCTCAGAAACACTGACCACCTCTCCCTGCTGCCAACCTATAGACCTACAGTAATGAGAAATTTAGTTCAGTTATTGTCCTTTTTATTTTCTTATAGGTTTGTCATGACTGATTACACCTCTGATAGCTTTTGTATATGAATCTTGAATGTGTGTTAAAAATACGAAATGAACTGACTTTGTGGGCATACACCATTTTAATTCATATTGTGGTAGGCTTATTTCTCAAAATAACACAAAGGGAACCTATTATGAAATTGCAAAAAACAAGCAAGGAAACTTTTACTCTGGATTTCCTTCTGTTCCAATCCAACTCTGTAGAGTAGTTAGAGATGAAATTTGTCTAGACCAAAGTGAGGGTGCACAGGTTTAATCAGACACTCTTCCCACCATGTGCCTTACCGTGCGGTGCCTGTGGCTTCTACTTGCTGGAACCCTCCCTAAGCATCATGTTTCCAGGTGAGTGTTGACAGCGAGCATGGTAACTGCCTGGTCAGATCTCAGTTACTTTTCTTCGTCTGTTTCTGGTTACTCATGCAAAGTACTGCAGTTAGGTCATCAACTTAGTGTTTGAATAAACGTCAACAGATATGAAAGGAACAAGTTCTGTCCCTGCAAGACTCATTTGGAATTCCTCACTGGTAACAGAGGAGTTATGACTGTTCACCAACAGTATCAAAATTATGACTGTCTAAATTGGTCAGGCATCCTGGTTCTTTACATATATAAAAATTTCATTGCTTCTTCTATAACTGGGTTAAAGATCCCACAAATACAGTAAACAGGAAAGAAGCTCTTAAGTGCTCACACAAGAAGCATTTCTCTTAAGACTGGATACACTTGAAGAATATAATGTGTGTACAGCATGTAATGTGTGTGCTCTATCCTCCCATAAGTTACAGAGAGCAAACTGAAGGTTCAGTATGAAGCTCTTATGATTGTTCACTGTTTATTTGCATTTCTTTTTATAGTCTTTACAATTCAGCTTTTCACTGTAGTTTATTGAAAAAGATACTTACAAACTTTGACAAGTGACAACATGTATGAGGACCCATCTTGAATATGTCAGTTCTAACTGAAGATGATGCTTTCCTTATGAGACTGTAGTAATTTTCATGACAAGTAATGGCTTTTGTTACAGAAAATCCTTGCCAAATCCAGTGTGGAGATATGCCTACTATATTATCATACCCCTGCACCTTTAATCTGGTGAATATTTAGCGAAAAAGATCCCATTCATTTTTTCCTAATTTTGTATTGCAAATATTTTAGTGTTTGTTATTTTTAATGAGAATATAAGAAAGAATCACCTTGGTGAAAATGATAACAGGGAAAGGAATAAAAATTCTGAAAAGAATTATAATTATAGTGCCCTGCTTTAGAGCCATTGTACTTAATGCATCTTTTGACACCACAACAAATATAATATTCTCAGTATAACTTCTGTACTTTCTTAGGAATCTAAAGATCTATCTAGTGTAAGCCTTGGCTAAAGCTGGTCTAAAAATATGTGTTTGCATGCAATAATTGGTTTCAGATGCTTCTGGAATAACTCTAAAATAACACTGCAAGCATTTTCTCTTAAAGATTGGAAGGAGATTACAAATTTTTTGACCTACTGTCATGTTAATGACTTTGGAACAGTAGTTGATATTATTCACGGGACTAGTTATAGGAATTAGATACAGTAAATGGGAAATCTATTTTACAAGTAGGGATGTGGCAACTCAAAGAGCTTGATCCATTGGCGCAAAATTTTATCACAAGCTACCAAAAAACTCTAGATTCAGTTCTCTGAGTTTCTAAGTAAGGGTATGCAACACATGCAATTGCTTCCCAGTGAATGCTTACTTAGGACAAAATGTAACCTAACATGGAAAATTTTGCTTGTAAGACTTGGTTGAGTAATTATTTATTAAGAATTCCCTAGAGAAAAAATTCTTGCACTAAGAACATGACCTGTAAGTCTGTCTCTTGGGTAAAATCTGCATTTCTGTGATCATGGAAACTAGTCTTAGTGGAAAGGACCTGTGGTGGTTAGCACTCCTCACAATCAAAGAGAGAAAAGGGAGGGAACTGACTGACTGGACCTCAGTATCTTGATGTGGCTGCTCCTTTGAGAGCACGGATGTGAATGATTATGGCAGCTGAGTCAGAAGGGATATACCTCAAGAGAAACCCTAACTGACTATGACCCTGAGTCTGCAAACAACATTAACCTCTGTTGTAAGAACTAGCTTCAAAGCCAAAAGAATCTTTTCTTGAGAAAATTGGAAATGCCACCGTTTGCTCCTTGAAAACAGTATTTTAAATATTTAAAAATTAGTCTTAATGTCTTTCTTTACAGTACTAACACATTTGGTGCAATTGTTGTCATCAGCAAACATGGTGAGTATTTGAATATGAATTTCTCTGATCACTGCAATTACTTACTAGGTTTGCAAGGATGGAAGGGGATGCTTTTCAAGCGTGCGGAAGGCTCATTTCATTGCAGATTTGCATGATTATCTGTCACTGTCACTTTCAATGCCTATCTCAACCTCATCTCAAATTGTCTGCAGTCTTTTTAGAAATAAGTATGGGTTCTTTACGGAAACTTATGCTTCAAAAATCTGTACTGTTCAGAATTTCTATAATATAAAGATCTGAAGGAATGTTCAGAAAAAAATATTCTGAAGAAATTTTTCTGAGTTCAAATTGAAAAACAAATAAACCAAGATCAGATACTGTATTCTCCAATGTGAGAATTAAAAAGCAAAATCTGAAATGAGCTCTAATTGATCCAATATACCAATTTAAGGCCAATCAACTCTGCCTTCTATTCATGCTGCTGCTACTGTTTCCCTACCAGGCCAAAGTCAGGTACTCCCTGGAGGTAAATGGCTGGGGGAATGATTACTAGGATGTGGATGGGCTAGACACGGTGAAACCACTTCAGGTGTGGATTCCAAATAGTAGCTACATCCTAGTCAGAGAAAATATGTTAAGAATGTATATAATACAAATGTCAGAGATTTTAAAAATAAACTTAACCATAGTTAACCTAACAATACTGGGAACATAATCTCACCTGGTGACAACTGTCTGGGCTTGAGTAACAGCGTGACCCTTGAGGGAGGGTGACTATGTACATTTATTATCCAGCTCAGACTTCCATAATGCTAGATTGAGATCTTCACCAAATCCTCTCCCTACCAAAAGCCAAGAAAACACTGGCAAGATTGATGAAAGCAACCATTTTAGAACTTTTGGAATGTAATCAAAAGAATGAAATAAATTGTTTATTGAAAAAAATCTATCAAACTGCAATAAGAACAGTGAAGCATATGCCATTTTAACTTGGAGATATTGTACTTTTATGTATTTATTTGGCATGGTACCATGAAGTCCAGCAGCTTTGCTACAACCAGAGGGAGCTAATTTGATGTGGAAACTAGAGAGAGAGAGAGAGAGAGAGAGAGATCCTCAAGATTTTGTCACTGTACTATCTGATTGTAATTCTATGGAATGGTTTTATTCCCAGGCCATGCTGATAATAACAGCAATCAGCATCAATCACAGAAGGTCAAAACTGTACCATTCCATGGGGTGATACCAGCTGGGGAAAGAAAGAGGGAAGAGGGAAGAGGGAAGCCAGTCAAAGATGTAAAAAGGATACCTAGGGAGTCAGATCTAGTCTGTAGTGTGCTGTGAAAACCTCTGACATGCTCCTGACAATCTGGAAGCCTGTGTGCACGTGCAGAGCAGTGTAGACAGTCAGGAAAAGGTAGATAGAGTCTCTAATTTGGGGGCTGGCTAAGCAAGCCCAAAGCCTAAAGAGAAGTCATGAGAAAGAGACCTTCAGAAGCGGGTGGGATCCCCCGTCTCTGGAGGGCCTTACTTCCACTTTTAAGGCCTTCTAAATAATTGGGTCAGGCCAACAAAGATAACCTTCTCAATTTAAAGTTGACTGATGAGAGAATTTACTTCTGCAAGTTCCCTTCTTAGCAGCACTTAGGTTAGGGTTTAATTAAATTATAGGGGACTACGTCCTAGCCAAACAGCAAATCAAAAGGCTACAGTGATCCAATCCTTACCAACTTGGCACCCAGACATATATCCTTAATCTGTCTCCAAATGAAAACAATAATTAAATCTCAGTTCTGCCTAACATACAAATAACACACAATCAAAAACATACTAACACATTTCTAAGAAGAGAACACAAAATCTTTGGGTGGTGATTATTTTCTTTATTTTTTTTAGTACAGATTTGCAGAACATAATGTTTACATTCCTTGTGTGGAGTTGCTACATGTGCATGCACATCTTAACTCCTTTTTCATCCCCTTTTTCTCCCCTCCTTCCTTTGTCCCTCCATTTCTAGATGCCCTTTCCATTTGAGAAAAATCTATTTCCTACTTCCTTTTATCTATCTTTTATTTTGCTCTTTATTTATAATTTGGATTTCTTAAGTAAGAGAAACCATGTGAGGGGCCAGGGATTTAGCTCAGCATTTTTGCCGCCTGCTGCACAAGCTCAAGGACCCAAGTTCGATCCCCGGTACCAAAAAAGAGAAACCATGTGATATTTAAGCTTGTGTGTTTATTTCACTTGAAATTTTTAAATGTTTTTAAAAAAATTTTTATTTTGTGTTTGAGAGAGGATCTCAGGGGCCTAGATCTCATAACCCTTTTGCCTTAGCCTCCTGAGTTCTAGGGTTACAGGTCTGAGCCACTACACCTGGCCAGTGATGATCATTTTTATTCTCCGATATTTTGTTGGCCTCTTGGCTAAGATCAAATATATTTTTTGATATCTTGTAACTTAAATGCTGAGCTCTAAAAATCATTACTATTAACACGCTTTGTATTAGATGAAAGGATAATAGAGGAAAAACAAAAACATTTTTTCAAACTCAAACATGTCTATGCCAAAATAAGAAGGTAAGTTCTCATAATCATTTCAACCTCACTTCTGAAACTGGCAACGTGGTTGTGGCCAATACAGGGAAAGGCTTTCTTCCATTAGTCATGTGATACTCCATTAACCTCAGCAACCATTTCAACTGCTCATGGTTCTTTGCCTGAGGGGATAAACCAAAGTTCTATTCCTGAAAAGCATGGATTATGAGCAGTCTTGCCTGAATTAGGCTGTTGAAATGTTCCATTGGCTTTCATCACAGAATATGATAATACTAAGACAGCTGAATATTTTCTGTATTTCACGCATCCTCTTTCTTGTCTCCATTCTGTAGTGGTCCTGTTTTCCCTTGCTAGTCAGGATTAATCACCCCAGGCACTACACTAGCTGCTTTTTTGGCCTATTGATTTAGGTCACGAGGAGCCTAAGTGGCTGGAAGGTCAGACTTGTGAGGGTAACACAATTGCAATATTAGTGACAAGCCGATCTGGGGAAGATGTGGCTAGATGTGTCAGCAATGTACAAAAAATTTGGAGATATGTATGTTCCTTGTGAATCCTCAATAACAGATGACCTTAGCAGGGAAGCAATTCAGTAATAAAGTAGACAGGATGACCTATTCTGTGGCCACCCCTCAGTTCATTTCCCCAGGAACCACTGTTTTTGACCCATGAGCTCATATGAACAAAGTGGTTATGGCGGTGGGGACAGAGGTCATGGGTCGGCCAAGCAGCGCAGATTTCCATCACCAGTACCAGCTTGGCAATGGTCACTGCTGAGTGCCTGACCTGCCAGCAGCGGAGGCCAGCAAGGAGTGCTCTATGGCACCGCTGCTTCAGTGCATCAGCCAGTGATTGGTGTCAAGTTGGTTACACTGGACCATTCCCACTGTGGCAGGAAAAGCACTTTGCCCTTACTGGTCTCTGCCCAAAACCAACTTCTCTGGACTTACAGAATTTCTGATCTACTCATGTGGTATTCCACACAGCATTGCCTCTAATGAAGCAGCTCACTTCACAACAAATAAGTTGTGGCAGGGCCCATGGTTTAAGGAATTCTTACCATGTTCCCAATCTCCCTAGAGAAGCTAGCTTGATAAAATGGGAGAATGGCTTTTGAAACCTCAGCTGTGGCACCAGCTAGATGGGAACATCTAGCAAAATTTTGCTACCAGACTCTTTGACCTTAGCCTCTACTGGTTCCAAAAGGAGGAACACTTCTACCAGGAGATATAACAGTGGTGACTAAAACAGCCAAACCATGCTTAAAAAATTATGACATACATTTAAAGCATACCAGAAGACTATTTGTATAAACAAATATCAATATAAAGTAAAAGAATCATACCACAGCGATATATGTGCACCCATGTTTATAGCAGCAGTTTGTAAAAGCTAAAACTTGGAAACAGCCCAACTGACCATCAACTGGAGACTGGATAAAGATGATGTGTTTTTTTCTATAAAATGGAGTACTACTCAGCCATAAAAAATGAGAAATTACAGATATTTATAGCTAAGTGGATGCACACTGAGGCCATACACTTAAGTGAAATAAATAGGACACACATGTGTAAATACCGAATCGTTTCTCTGGTGTGAGAAACTGAAAGTGCAAATAAGGATTAAAATGCATAATAATGTGAAATAGGAAGAAAAGGGGCAAAGGGGAGGGGGAAGTGGGAGGGATGGGGAAAGGAAAGAAGGGAATGGAATTAATAAGGGAAAATGGAAATAGAGAGGGGTGGAGGGGTTAGGGAGTGAGCAGGGGAAGGAAGAAAATAAGAATCAGATATATTACATAAAGGTATAAATCTCCAATGATGAATGTCATTATTTTATATACCTAAAGTATACCAATAAAATTAATTTTGAAAAAGATATGTCATGTAAAGGTACAAATTCCCAATGACGAATGTCATTGTATTGCATACCTAAAATGCGCCAATAGACTTGATGAATGAAAAAAAATGTAAAACAATGTGCTCAACTCCTACTCAAAAAGATAATAATGGAAGAACAAAAGAAATGTTAAACGGGCCGGGGATTTAGCTCAGTGGTTTCGCTGCCTGCTACGCAAGTGCAAGGACCCCAGTTTGATCCCCGGTACAAAAAAAAAAAAAGAAAAAGAAATGTTAAAAAGCATAAGACAAATGATTATAAAGCAAAATCTTTTATGTACAGACTACAATAACAATGGATATAATTAAGGAATCAAAATTCTGGTGAAAAATGAAAAAGCCATGTAGGACAAAAAGAAGACAAAACAAAATAAAATTGATACTACTAATTAATAGAAAATAAACCATAAGAAAGCACTTAGCATTTAAAACATTTGGAACAAAATGAAATACATGATTTCTTTGTAAATAAATTTAATATTAAAACTGACTCTATTGGGCATAGGAGTGTTAAGAAGGTCATTTTCCTCAAAAGAAAAAGAGAAAATTATCATGAAACTTCACTTTTCACTGACACTGTAAAAGTCTCAACAAATTTCAATACCCATTTGAAAAACCCTCAAAATAGTTCAATATGGAGATCTCCTCTTCCACCTAGCATTGTGTTTCTCCTGCAGAATTTCCCACCGTGATTTAGTATGGCAAAAGACGCCCATTCTCTCCTGCACTTTTCTCATCAGACAGAAAGCATTAGCCCAAGCACTGCAATTAGATATAAGAAAACTACTGGAGGCATAAAGACTGGGAACAATGAAGTAAGTCTCTCCCTACTTGCACGTAATGTGATTGTAAAGTAGGAAAACACTAGAGAACTGATAATAAAACTAACCAAACACTAAGAGAATACAGAAAGCAAGCAGGATATAAGATAATGTAAAATAAAAGAAATAATATTTATATGCATGCATTAGAAAATCAAGATATGGTATTCTCATCATGAATAATAAGCAACTGGAAGACAGAAGAGAAACACTATTTACAATAGAAACAAAAGCACTGGGCCGGGGATTTAGCTCAGTGGTTTTGCTGCCTGCTGCGCAAGCGCAAGGACCCAAGTTCGATTCCCAGTACCACAAAAAAAGAAACAAAAGCACAGATTCTTAGAAATAATAAGAAACAGGAAAGCTCTATGTGTAGTACTCATAAACAAACAGGAAAACTATTTTTTTGTACACAGCAACTCAACATTATAAAGGCTTTGTTATTCTCTAAATTAATCTGTCCACTTAATTGAATCCAGAAAAGGTTTGGTTGGAACTTTAAAAGTTTATACTAAAGTTAATTTGGAAAATATTAATTAAAAATGAGAATGTTAAATAAGAAGACTAAGAATTAACACTACTTCAAACAGAAATTAAAACACAGTCTAATATCAATGATTAAAACGGTGATACTAACACACTGGTTATTATTCAGCCATTAAAACTGACAAGAGATTCCTAAAATAGATCCATGTACATACAGACATTTATTACACCCTGATGGTAGTGTTTCAAATCAGTGAGGCACAGTTGAACCTTTGAGTAGTGTGAGAAGATATGGATAGCTACTTGGAAACTATTAAAATTATATCCATACCTCATGGAGTATATAAGAATACAATTCAAACTGACCAGAAACATAAATGTAAAGCATGAAATCACACAGATGTCAGAAAAGATTATGGGCACATTATTTTATAACCTGGGGATTAGAAGAAAGGTTTCTAGATATGTCCTAAAATCCAGATGCAATAAATATAGATATACTTGAATAGAGAAATATTTTAAGTCACATGATGAGAAAATTAAAATATTTTTATTCAAGTTTATGGTGAGGAAATTTAAGCAACATCAAAAGAAAAAAGATAAATAGCGAGAATTATAACATACCACAGAAAATTGCCTAATGTCTATATTATACAAAAGTATAAATTCCGGGCCAGGGATTTAGCTCAGTGGTTTCACCACCTGCTGTGCAAGCACAAGGATCTGAGCTCGATCCCTGGGTACCAAACCCCCCCCCCAAAATATATAAATTCCTTAAATTTGAGGAGAAAATATAAATACATGACAGAAAAGTCTGCAAAGGACATGGAAATATAATTTGCTATAATACAAAATGACCTTAAAACATTTAAAATATTCAATATCACACATAATAAGAAATATGCAAATTAGAACTACATTGAAATATCATTTCTCACCACTTATCTTGATGAAATTTAAAATGTAGATACAGGTTATCAACAACATATCAGCATATAACTTTTAAAATTTAATGTAGAATGAATTTGAAAACAGACGATTGGCAAAGCTATGGAGAAGTATGCACCATCTTTCAATGATAGTGTTGCAGAAATCTCGGAAAGAAATACACAGAGACACAGAATTTGGATAAAATAATAAAATTTCTTCTCAAGAGCGGGCGGGAACGCCAGAAACCAGTCTGGTCAGTATCGGGGGGGGGGGGGGCTTTGTTCAGCATTTTCCTTTTTATATCCTTTTTAGCCATTATCTCATCCCTAGTGGTCTTTGATATGTAAATACAATTCCAGTTCCTATTTACAAGTCACGGACACAAGATAGGCCAAATACATTGTAAATTCACTCTGGCATGGTAACTTTGTTAGGTTAATGAAGTTACAGATTAGAGTCAGATAATCCTCACCTTAAACAAGGAGTTACAGGAAAAGCAAATCTTAAAAGAACACATTACTTATTTTGCTTTTACAACTACCTTAATATTCAATCTATTAAGTTATCTAAAACTTTTCCCTATCAATAGTGGGAATGAAAAATGGAGAACATTTCCCCTTGGGAAGAAAAGTTGGCATCTTCGGCCTTAACTACACATGTACCCTTAGACCTAAAAATCTCACATCTAGCACTTTTCCCTAAAGATACATCTCTAACAGAATGGAACTAGGCATGCCCATGGTTATATGATTCAGCATGCTATGAATTTGCAACATACTGGAAACTACTGAAATACCTCAATCAAGTCAGGTGATTTAAAAATTATACTTACACACAATAGAGCACTATGTAACCTTGCAAAAATAATGATTCAGAGCTGCAGTCATGGGTGCATTTGTGAGATATACTGTTGAAAAAAATGAAAGCAACAGTATGCAAAGTTTTGGAGCTCCAGTGGCACAATCAGCCTGTGGCACTTATACAACAGTATGCAAAGTTTAATATAGAATACAGGATTTTATATCAAGATAAAAGAGAAATGAGAAATATTTCTGTTTGTGTAAAAAGAAAAAGGCAGAAATTAGTGGAATTTATTATATAGTGCAGGTGTGTGTGTATGTGTGGTGGGAAAAAGTGAAAGAGCTTGAATGGAATGAAACTTCAAGTCTTCCTACATTTTGTTTAATTAGAATTGTGCCAAAATTGTACATATTCAAAATAAAATCATAAAGGTAAAAAGAGGAGGAAGAAAAAACAAGCTGAAACTAAACCAAATAACTTAGGGCCACAGCATTGCAGTAATCTTTTGTATTCTTAGCCTAAAGAGGAGAATTAAGAATCTGCAAACAAACCTGGAACTCAGTCTTGAGGTCTTCTTTTCATTGTGGCATGGCCACCTAAACTGACACTACATCATATACATTAGAAGTTCAGAAAATTTAAAACATTAATTTTATTGAGAACTGGGAATTCCACTGTAGAAGAAATTTACAATTAGGAAACCTGTAAGATCAAAACAATAATCCTATGGGAGACTCCATATCAATTCATTAATTCTCATATGTAATATCATAGCAGTATTATATCAATATATATTACATGCATAATCTACCTCTGTTTTCCAAAAAATCTCCAATAGGTCAATGATGCTTCAGAAAAATAAGATCTTATTCTCTAAATATTATTCTTTATGAAAATGAACCAGCAAAAAGTTTTGAATTCAAGGGCTGAGCAAAAGAATTTATTAATGAACATGGGAAATCTTGTTGCTCCAGAAACTAAGGGGAAGGTAACTATGAGGGTGAAGGATGTGCTAACTTCATTGTGATAATCATTACACAGTCTATGTATATTCATTAAATAATCACATGATCTCATGATCTACTTTAAATATATAGTTTTATTTGTCTATTCTACCTCAACTAAAACTGAAAATACTTACATTTTTAATTTTAAAAACTGAAAAATATCTCAAAAATATTGTAAAAGCACAAGAGTCTCCCACTATCTAAATCTTGGATAACATTAAGAAACCACATTAGAATAAATAATGTGGAATAATTATGCAAAGAATAATATGTGCAGAAAATAGATGTACTATTTCTTCATAGGCTGAACTAATACTGTTAAAATCACCATGTTACCAAAAGCTATATATTGTTTAATACAATCCCTACTAATATACCAAAAACATTCTTCACTGAACCAAAAAAAAGTCTAGAATTTATGTGGAACCAGAAGAGAATAGCCAAATCAATCTTTAGCAAAAAGAACAAACTGCATCACAATTCTGGATATCAAGTTATACTACAAAGCTACAGTAATAAAAACAGCATGGCACCAGAAAAAAAAACCAGACACACGGCCAATGAAATAGAAGATGCAGAAACAACTCCATGCACCTTCAGCCATTTGGTTTTTTACAAAGGGGCCAAAAATATTAGCTGGAAAGAAGACAGCCTCTTCAACAAATGGTAATAAGGAAACTGCTTATCCACATGCAGAAGAGTAAAACTAGACTATATTTTTCACCGTGCATTTAAAGCATTTCAAAATGGATTGAAGACCTAGATATAAAAATAGAAACTGAAACTGCTGGAAGATAACACAGGGGAAATATGTGAAGGCACAGGTATGGGGAAGGATGTCTTTAACAGAACTCCAGTAGCACAGAAAATAACAAGAATCATCAAATGGCTGCCTAGGTGTGAGCATTACTAAATTGATACTGGAGAAAAGCAGTATCCCACCATGAGGTGGGATAAAAGATTAAGTCTGAAACAGGAGCATAAATGAAAAGAAAACTGCCTGGACTAAAACCCAGCATCTAGGGGGTGTGTGATGGAAAACTGGAGCACTCCTGGATCACAGCACTCCATTCCCCACCCGAGACCCAGTGAATACGAAATCCCAGGAGAGAGCTGAACTGAAGGAAGGAGCCAGCCCTCTAGGGACAGCCTGGCTGATGGAAGATACACAATTACTCTATTGTCCCTACTAGGCATGGCGAGGGAGACATAGGAACATAGGACAGGACAAAATACCACACATGTACATACTACAAACAAAAGTGCTCCAGCCTTTGCAAGTGGCTGGGCTGCAGGGAAAGAGAAGGATTGGTCAACACAGAAAAAAATAAGTTTCCCATTCCCCCACATACCAGGAAAGCAGTTTGTGGGATAGTGAGTGCACCGCAGATGCAAATGGACTCCCATAGTATGTATGTGTAGGGGGCACATCCTAGCTGGGAACTGCAGAGAACAAGGAAACCCAGGTCTGTGAAGAGTACAAGGAGCAAAGAGTAGGTCGGGAGAAATCTGTGAGAGGACAGACACTGTCCTTCGGGTCAGAGGTGAGTGCGCAGAGCCAGAACAGAGCAGGTGCCCTCCTATTGCTCCCCCAAAGAGTGGGAAGGCTGGGACCACAGGAGGACCTGCCACCCACACTGGGTCTAGGGTGGAGAGTGGAGTGCTGTGACTCAGGAGTGGTCCAGTTTCCATCACACATCCCTAGATGCTGGATTTTAGTCCAGCCAGGTTTCTTTGCACGTATGCTCCTGTTTCAGACTTAATCTTTCACCTCCCACCTCAGGCTATCTGCTTTTCTCCAGAACCAACTCAGTGATTCTCACCCATGCAGCCATTTTCTCTGCTGCAATTTGATGATTCTTTTCACTCTTTGTCTTTTGTCGAGCCTGGATGTGTCCCTAGGGTCTGTGGATATGGATAAGACATCCAGACATCCGCAGGCAGAGAGACAATGCCTGAGCTGGTGGCCTTCTGGCCATATACTTCACAGCCTGGCTACTTAGTGAATTAGCAAGACCTTTTCTCAAAAGAAAAAATAAAAAGAGCTGGCCATGTGGGTCAGTATGAAGGGCTTGGGTTCATCTCTCAGTACCACAAAAAGTAGAGCACAAAAAACACTAAAGGCTATACTAAGAACACAAGGAAAAAGGAATGCTTCCACATGGCTGGAGGAAATATAAAGTAGTACAACGACTATGGAAATCAGAAGTATGGAGTTTCCTCAAAAAACAAAAAACTGAAATCCCATTTGACCAAGATATCCCTCTCCTGGGCATATGTGCTGAAAAAAACTAAAGACATTACACTGTAGTGAATGAATACCAATGTTTATAGCAGCACGATTCACAATAGCCATGCTCCAGAAACAGCCTAGATGACCATCAACAGATGAAAGGATAATGAAAAGTGAAACATAAGCACAATGGACTACAGTATTATTCAACTGTAAAGAAGAATGCAACTGTATCATTTACAGAAAAATAGGCTCTCTATGTCTTAAATAACTTGAGAATAGCAATAAATAAATGCAATAGTATAAATATGCAATAAATAAATAGATTACAATGCATTGGATAAAATAATAAACTTTGAGTCCACACTGAATATAGTAACAGAGGAAGAGAATATGTGCCTTCTCAGAATGAAGCAACTAATAAAAGTGGGGGAACATTAGAATTAGAAAATCACCATCTTACAACCAGCAGGGAAAAATTACCAATCCACTTTAAAACTAAAATAGGTAAACATTCTCAAATAATTTCCCCAAAGAATAGTTAACAACTTAAATAAAAAAATAACTGTATAATGGAGAAAGCTGGCAGACTGCAACTCAACCAAAGGATCAGTGTGACTCATAATAGGAAAAATCAACATTGTGCACATCCTAATGTGATTCACGGACAAGAGCAACATTCCTGCCAAAAATACACAACCTGGATTTGACAGTGAGAAAATGGCAGTCAAACTCCGATGGAGGCACAGTCCACAAAAACTCATGTCCACTGAAACTGCTGATGTTACCGAAGGCCAAGAAAGGCCAAGGGACAACTCCACATTAGAAACGGAATGCATGAAGGGGTGGAAGGGAAGGAAGGGGAAAGGGGAAAAATCAAGAACCAAGATATGTCATGTACAGGTACAAATTCCCAATGATGAATGTGATCACAATGTACACCTAAAATGTACCAATAAACTTAATGGAAAAAAAAAGAAACAGTGCAGGGGAACAACAGCTAATGAAATGTGTGACCCTGGGTGGGATCTTGAACCGTACGGGAAAATGTTTTGGAACAATTAGGAAATCTGCGCTTTGAGCTATGGATCATACAATATTATATGAAGTTTGTGGTCATTACAAATGTCTTTGAAAGCTTGTGAGTAGTTGAGACAAAATAGTTAAAATTCTGGGGGGGTAATTACAAGCTGATTTACATGGTGCAAACAACAGCAAAAATATGAATTAATAAATTCAGAACACTAATAACGTTAGATATTAAGAACAACAGAGGGGCTGGAGATTTAGCTCAGTGGCACCACAAGTGCAAAAGTCCTAAATTTGATCCCTGATACCAAGAAAAAAAAGAACAATTGAAACTATAGGAATTTTTAAAGTATTGTATTGATTCAGGTGTAGGCAAATAGGTAAAAAGAACAAAAGTCCAGAAAAAGATGCATTCGTATCCGGTTATATGTAAATTCAGCGGTCACAGGATACTGTTCTAAATAAATCACGCCAGATAAGTTTGATATCTTTATGAAAATAAGCATTGACTCATAATCAAATAATATACTATTACAAACTGGATTTAGTCTTAAAACTTTGGAAAACATAATAGACTATTATATGACCCTTGGATAGGCAATGGTTTGGTAAACAGGACAAAAGCAGTAGTGCTCATCAAACACACTACTGAGAGAAGACCAGGAGTCACACTTTGGATCCGGAACATCCCCCAAAGGCCCGTGTCAGAGGCTTGATGGTTAGGGCGGTGCTATCAGAAGGTGGTGGAGCCCAGGGGGATGTTTTAGGTCACTGGGAACCTGCCTTGAGGGAGCTGTGGGACCCTAGTTCCTCTCTTTCTGTGCTTCTAGACCACATTCAGTGGACCAACTTTACTCATCAGGTTCTCCCATCCTGATTTGTTGCCTCTTCACGGCCCACAGCCATGGGGCCAATGGATCATGGATGGAACTGCAGCACTGTGGGCCAAGGTCAACCTTCCTCTTTAAATTGATTTATCTCAGGTATTTGTTACAGTAATTGAAAGCCAACTAACACAGAGTGCAAACAACTGACTGAAAGAAGATTCATCAACACACATTGAAAAACTCATATGAAAATACACAAAGAGCTTCTACAAATAAAAGAAAGCACACAGACTAAATAGGCAAAGACAGAAAAAAAGCATTTGGACCTTGGGGTGTAGCTTATCGGAAGGGCTGACAAGGGCTTAAACAACCCTTCCCATGAGAAGCTACTGCAGTGGGTGGTAAGTATTTAAAAGGAGTCTGCTGAAACTAAAACAAGAATGAAATATCAGAATGGCCGTAATTTGAAAAAACGGCAAGGACACATTTTAGCAAGGCTGTTTGTGGAACTCAGACACAGTCCATGGGTGGCACGGGGATAAGGGTGCTTGGGAAATCTCCTTGGTAATAGTATCAAGAAATGTTCGCCTTCCTTGTGACTTAAGAGATTCTATTTTGGCCAGAAAACTAAGAGAAATGAGCATATATGTGTGCCAAAATACACACACACGTATGTTCATGCCAGCTTTTTCATAATATGTCAGTTTCAAACAACTCAACATCCACTGGCATAAAAAAAAATAGTGGATGGCAAACACACTCAATTGACTACAATGTGCAGCAATAAAAAAATAAGGAACACCTGCTATGTAAGCAATAGGAGTACACCTAACATGGATAATAGTGAGAAAACCCATTAAATAGAACGTACTGCGTACTTGCTTTCATGTTGTTAAGGTGCCAGCGCAGGCAAAATCAGTGTATTGTGAGAAAAGACAGAATAGCCTTCATGTGGTGCCAGGACTGACTTCAAAGGTGGCCCAGCCAGAGGGAAGGGACCCAGGGAAAGTGTTCGTATTCTAACCTGGGTGAAATGCACATACTATTCATATATTTATTATATACAACTGTAAGAACAATCATTAGGCCATATCTTAAAGATTAGTGTATGTGTCTGATCCCTCTATAATGATTTTTTGTTAAAGGTAAGGAGAAAAGATGATTTTTTTAAATATATAAAAGTATAAAACCTCATAATTCAGAAGCATAATTTTGGGAGTGGGAGAGATTTTATAAAACTCTGAAGTAAAAAAACAAATCTGCTGAGGCAGAGGTGCAGATACACTGAGCACCAGGGCTGGCTTGGTCCTCGGCACGTGTAGGAGGTGACGGAGGATGTGTGAGGCATCCTGAGAGGCGTTTCTCCAGGAACCCGCAGGAAGATCCCAGGGCCAGCATGGCCAGTCTCCTGCCTTAGGGTTGCTCTCTGTCACCTGTGGAGATGAGGCTCTGACAGGTGCTGTGTGGGGTGCTCGGTCTCACTCAGCCTTGAAGGATGACCCAGTGCACACGCAAAGCACATAGCAAGCGAGGCCTATTGCTTTTGGATGGATCTGCAACCCTTACCTCCTATAATTAAGCGCTGACCTTGTGGTCATCTGCTTTTCATTTGCATTTTATTTTCCTTTCTTTTACTGGGAGGTAGGGGAAGGGAACTTAGGTCTCATGCTTTGAATTGGAACTCTCAACTTCTCTGGTACAGTACTGAAGTTGGAGAGAGGCAGGAAGGACGATGCCTGTTGTGCATGCTCTGCAGAGCATCCCTGAAGGTCATCCTGGGTGAGGAAGAAAAAATCAAAGCCTAGTAGCTTCTCCTTTGAAGATTCTGACCTAGTATTTTGCTCTCACACTTATGCCCAGAAAGCTAGCTTTGACTCATTTAGCTTAAAAAAGAAAAATCTTTTCCCAGACTGCATCATGGGAAGGAGGGCCTTCCAAGGTAAAACTTTCAGGTCTACCAAGGTGACAACTAAGTCCATTAAGTAGAGCAAAGCATTCCAAACACAGGAAGAGGTCACACTGCACTCCTACATAATAATAGCACGTTGAACTGTGCATGAAAGAGGAAGAGACAACGCAGAGATATAGAAAAGGTATCATATTTGCTTTTCCATCGACTGGAATGTGAAACATAAATGAATAAAAAATACCAGGATACTTCACATTATACTGATATTTCACAAAACCACTCAAGTACCGGCTGTTTCTACTATAAACAACTTGTAAGAATTTACATTCACACTCAAGAAATAAATGATTGGTAAGAAGTATAAGACTTTGCCCAAGGAACCAAGCAATGAATGTCTACGACCTCACTCAGAGATTTAGAGTGGCACACTGACCGCGACTGAGGCTGACAGTTTGAGGTTTAGTCCCCAGTCCTCAGTCTGCCAGCCATGTAATCTCTGGGGAAACTTCTATCAGTAAAATGGGCACAGTGTTGACAGAGTTAAACTCTGGCAGGCTGAAGCTACAGGATCACAAGTTCAAGCCCAGCCTAGGCAGCCTAGCAAGACCCTATCTCAAAATTAGAAATATGAAAAAGGGCTGTGCATTCAGAGAAAGAGAGAGAGAGAATGAGAGAATGAATGACGTCAGTCCTTGCCCACTCTTACACTATTACTGTTTGATGATGACTTTTACCCATGTTCCATTACCATATTAAAAACAGGACCTGGGGATGTAGCTCAGTGGTGTAACACCTGCCTGGAAGGTGCGAGCTGAGACCCTGCGTTTGACGCCCAGTACAATAAAACAAAACAAAACACAGAAGCACGAAAGAATTCTATTCTTGTTGCAGCTGTCTTACAGTATACTAAAAATTATGCAGAGACTTTCCATCTAGGTTGCCCTCCATATCTGTGGGCTCTGCATCCTCAGAACCGACCAAGCCCCAGTGGGAAAGGTTCTCCTAAAATACTGCATCTCTACCGAACGCGTACAGACTTCTTATTGTCCCCTAACAATACACTGATGAACGCAGTATTTCCACGGCGCTGGTGTCGCCCGTGATCCCAAAGTGATTTAAAGTAGAAGGGAGGAAGTTCTGAGGAAGTACGAGTCCATTTCACACGAGGCCCTTCAGAGTTCGGGGTCCCCAGGTCCTGGAGCCCATCCCGAGTGGACACTCCAAGCAATGAAGCAGCATCCGAGGCTTCAAGGCCGAGCTGCGTGGTGAGCAGGGTTGGGGGGGAGGGGAGACCGCTGGACGCGCCCCTGCCCTGAAGCCTGGCACGTGGCCGACCTGGGCCCCGCAGTGCCCTGTGACAACTCACCCTGGCGTCCTCCCTCGCTGGCGGCCGCTGTGCTCCGCTGCCGGCCAGAGCAGGGCCCTCCCTTCGCCCTCCACTGCTGAGCTCCTGCTGCCATTTCGAAGCAGGGAGGCCGCGCCTGCGCGGCTCAGACCTCGGACCCGGAGGGAGCTAACAGCTAGGCTCCACCGCCAGCCTTCCAGAAGATTCCCGGGTTCCGCTCCCGCCCTTCGCTGGATGGCTCTGGGGCCGCGCACCAATCAGGGCGTGCGCTCGGACCGACCAATCCGAGGCCGGGAGCGGCTATATAAGCAGCGCTGTACACACGCTCCTCTCTCGTGTCCAGTGCAGTGTGCGGAGCTCCTCTGAGCAGCAGCGCAGATGTTGTTTGAGATGAAGACCCACTGGGTTCCTGTGAACCGGCTCCTGGTTTATTTCCCAGGTAGTGTGGGCTCCCAAACCCTGTAAACCTCTAGGCATTCTTTTCACGAGCCCTGTGGACACGGACCCGGTGGGGCTGTGAGCACTGACGCGCCACGGAGCAGGCCCCAACTGAGATGGCGGCAGAGCGGGCGCCTGGTTGTGGACACCGCAGCTGTCATCCGCTGCAGGCCGCGTTCCTGCTGGTGGATTCAGGATTCAGGGGTGGGGTCACATTCGACCTCAGCTCTCCCCCCACCCCCGCACCAAGGATCAAACCCAGGCCCTTGCGCGGCAGGCGCGGTGCCTCTGAGCTACATCCCATCCCGGCCCCCCAGAACCCCAATTTTCATTCTGCGTGTTTTATGAACAGAGAACCAGTTGTCACACTCTTCCATGATTATAGAATAGATGAAAATATAAAATTTTTTTAAGAAACATTTTTGACTGGAAAAAAATTCCTAGGGAATTCATTGCCTCTGTTGCCAGTGTGATATTTCTGTGGTGAAGGACTAGCTTTCTGGACGACGACTGAACGTGAAAACAAACGCACGGTTGAGTGAGGAGTAGGAAAAGGCACCCTACGGAGTGCACTTGAAGGCCGGCTGAACAGAAATTGTTTTATTGTGACTTAGGATCTTCCTCCTTCCTTTAAGACGGATTTTCTCTGGGCTGCTTACTGGTATTCTCCTTTCCTGAGAGGAGAATAGAAAGGGCGCGCTCTGTCGGGGTTCCCAGGGAGCCCCTTCCCGGGCATGGATCTCGGGGTGCACAGCCGCAGTCCGGCTGACTTAGCCCTCAGCGTCCACGGAGCGGCCGCGCTCAGCAAGCCCCGCGCCTCGCCTCGGTGCCCCCAAATCGCGACGCGCGGCCGGGGCGCGGGCGGAGAACGATGCTGCGTTGAGCCGGCAGGAGGCGCGCGGACTCCGGGCTCCCGAAGTTTGAGCCCGGGATCTCCCCCCGGCTCCCCGCGGGATCCCCAGCCCCCTCCCGGGCCCCGCCCCCTCCCGCCTTCCACTCTGAGTCCATTCAGACCTCGGCGCGGCCCAGCGCTCTCTGTCGCGCGTGGGATCCGAGACTCCTCCCCGCCAGGACGCCCCGCTGTTGTCGCGGATCCGCGCCTTCAGCCCCCACCTGCCGGCTCCGCTCTGCGGATCGGGAACCCCAAGCCCGCCTCCTCCGCCCCGGCCGCGCGGAGCCGCGCAGAGCGTGGGGAACCGCAGGCGCCGCCGTCGGGGGCTCCGTGGCCTCCAGCCGCTCTGCGTTGCGGCCAGCGGCGGCCGATTGAGCTGTGTGGCGCGGAGCGGGGGACGAGGCCCGCGCCCGAGGTCGCCGCGCGGGCTCCAGGACCATGGCCCCGAAGCTGCTGCTCCTGCTCTGCCTCCTCTCGGGCTTGCACGCGCGGTGAGTGGCGCAGGGCCCCCATTCCGAGGCCCGGAGCCCGGAGAGGGCGGCGGGGGCGCTATCTACCGCGCGCATCCCCGCGAGCCCGCCGTGGGCTGGGTTGGGCACTGCTGGGAGGAGGGGAAGCTTCCTGCTCCCCTGTCCCGTCTCCCTGGGACAGGGCCACCTGCCTGGCCTGAGGGCGGCTGCAACCTCCCTGCAGTCGGGAACCGGACCAGACATCAGTGGGCTCTTCTGACACTTTGGGTCCCATGGTTCTAGGAGGGGTTTGAAAATCAAGATTATAGGGTAGTGGTTGTATGAACTGTATTTCCTTATCAATCTCTTATTTGCACCCCAGAAGTTTCAGGGGCTCGCGTGCGTGTGTGTGTGTGTGCGCGCGCACACACACACACACACACACACACACATTGATATCTCTATGGAAACTACCTCTGAAAATTGCTAGGACCCAGGAATCCTGGTGTCATAGCTGCATAGTTGAGACCAGACCGGCTAGTAGCACAGGCTGGAGGCCTTGGAGGGACACACCCTCTCTCTCTCTCCCTCTCTCTCTCTGCCTCTTTTCACACAAAAACAGACACACATCTACCCCACAAAGCAGTCATGTTACCTTGTTTATTAAAGCTTCTGCCTGGAGAGCTGGGCATTGTGGTGCACATCTGTGATGTGCACATTGGGAAGCTGAGAGGAGAGGATCAGAGTTCAAATCCTCCTGGACAACTTACTAATACTGTCACAAAATAAAGAAGGGCTGGCGGTGGAGCTCAGTGGTTTGAGCAACCACCCCACCTTCTCAGCCCCCTCCCCTGCAAGATTTCTGCCTGGTAAGAAATTATGTCACCCTTTCTCCCAGAACAGCAGAGACCTACACTGGATTTAGCCTCCAGAAAGAGATGAAAAGGGCTCAGGAGGATAGAAGGGCAGTGGGACAGGAAGGGCAGGAAGGGTTAAAACCTGTTGGTCTAAACAGAGGAGGAGATTTCTGAGGTATTTAATTCTGTCTCTCAGGCTGGACCTTCAGGCTGCCTATGCTTTGCAAAGCACATTGCCTCCTGGCTCTCTGTTAGACTCCCCCATCCCGAATCTCAGCACACCCCTGTTCTCAACTTCTCAATTTCCTGTGTCTGGGAATTCGAGAATTAGACAGCATCTCCTTGGGTTCCAAGCCCTGCTGCTGTCAAAGGTCTTTGTTTGCATTGGTATTTGTGAAACACCAAGGAACTAAAAAGACAGTAATAAATGCTAGGACATGTGGCTGGGTCCCCTACTTTTACTGACACAAGTGCTTACCTTAAAAAGAAAACGCTTGGCCTCCTCTCCAAGCCACGTCTTCGTGGAGTTGATAGTGCGAAAGCAAATTCTGCTGGAGACTCACAGACAACTCTGAGGTGGAACAATTGGACCTTGCGGCCAGAGTCCTTCCTGTGTGAGGAGGGAGCTGGTAGAAAGATGGAAATGGGTGTTTTGAAGTTGATTGACCCTGGGGTTCCTGCTTAGAGGCAAGCAGCACCAGACACAACATCTGGGCCTGGAGTCACTTGACCTTTCTCATGCAACTAACTAAAGGAACCGAGCAGTTCAAGGCTAGGTAATCAGCTGTGTAGATCTGTATTATTAACATTCTAGAAGGATGCTCAGTGGGAAGATATCTCAGTCTCACTAGAAGTGGTCAGGTTTGTGGGAATTCCCAAGGGCACATAAAATTGTTTCCTCAGCAAAGCCAGATGTGCTGGTTTTAATGTGTTCTCTATCTGGGGTCTCAGCTGTGGTAATCATGATTGCATACCAGTTGAAAAAACATGCAAATGTTATAGGAATTGGATTGCTGTATCTTTCTCCTTTGAAAAAGTCTTTGTTCTTTGAATGGGTTTTACATACGTGTGAAATAATCCGATGGCCAGTTTCTTCTTTCAGAACTGTTACTCATTCTGAAAGGGCTTTCATTTCCATTCTGGAATACTTTCATGGTAGGGAAGAGCCTTGGAAAAGGCTTTGACAGGCTTTGTGGGTGAGTTACTCTGATTGGAGTGTGGTGGGCTTTCCATCCGGACACCCAGCAAAATGCAGTAAGTCACACTTAGACCTTAGTGATGCATTAAAGACGCTCAGCTGCTTCCTGAGATTTATTAGCTCCTTTTAATGTTTGAAAATACATCAGGCTTTATCTCCTTCTGGATGAAAAGAAGGTGTAAGGCATGGAAATAGTGTCTGAGGGTTGGCCAGTTATTTGACAATGACAATACATCACTGATTTATTTTTAAGAAAAAAGCTAATTGCAGTAATGCTGCCTAGGATGTAACTGTCCAAGTGACAGAATGCTAAGGATTATTTATATGTAACCCACTTATGATTTAGGAAAAAGAAAAATTCAGTTTTATCCACCCTCTATTGGTTCCATGAGGGGAGACTTGGTTTTCCTCACAGCAAGCGTCTTCCTGTGGAGCTTGATGTCTGGCACTAGCAATGTGCAAGGCTTCTGGTGCATCTGCACAGTGGGGAGAGAAGCACAGAGCTCCCAGCTGAGGGGACAAGAGCATCTAGGCCTCCTCTGCCCATGGTCAGAGCAACAGAGCCGGAGTCCAGGTGTACCTCCTCAACGGGTCACAGAAAATGCCCTCTCCTTTCCTTTCTCTGTGCTTCCGCCCTCCACTGCCTTTGCCACTCAGGAGGAAGCTTATGCAATTTCAGGAAAACATTCACCACTAGAGGGAGAATTAGACTCATTATGATACCTGTTATTGGAATAGCTCAAAGTAATTTTGAGCAAGGAAGGCTGTTTGTATAGAGGATGAGGAGTTGGTGGGTGTGCTCAGTCTGTGCACCTGTGACCCGTGGGGCAAGAGAAGATCACAGAGCCTGGGGCCCGTGATCGGGTTTTATAGTGGTGAGGAGGTAGAGATCGGGAGAAGGGGCAGAGAAGGGAAGAGAAGGGGGAAAAGAACGGAGGGAGAGAGAGGGCAGGGTGGGAGGACGGTGAGAATGCTAGAGCAGCCGGCAAGAGAACAGCGTGCTGGCTGAGGTGGTAACCACAAATGCATACTAGTTGAAAAAATGCAGACGTTATAGGAATTGCATTGCTATATCTTTCTCCTTTGAAAAAGTCTTTGTTCTTTGAATGGGTTTTACAGAAGTGTGAAATAATCTGATTCCCAGATTATTTCTGATTTCACTTTCAAAATTGTTATTTTGAAAGGTGTGCTGAGATTGTCGTATGATCATATGATCCCACTGAGGGAGCTCCCTTTCTTTCCATGTCCCCGGCTCAGTTGCACAATTGCCAGGTCCTGTGGGCAGTGCTTGGCTCCCAGTCATTTATCAAAATGCTTCAAACTCCTAGGTTTGCAAGATGGCAATATTAACATTCCTGATACTGCTCCTGATAACATGTTTTAGAGCAGTGTCTAAAATTCCATAATATTGTTTGTAAATTTAAGTTTTACAAGTAGTGAAATTCAGCATATCACTTTTAAATGTATGTCTCAAATGTTATTTATACATTTCTATTGATGGTGAATGTTCAGTGTGAATAAAAATCCACAGAAATTTGTAGGCTGTGTGGATGATTAATTTGACCTTCTAGCCAAGACATTCAAGAAATAGAGTTACAGTTTAACAGTAACATGGGAAGAAAAACTTAAGTAGAGAAGTCATTGTGCAGGGAATAGGCTATGCACTCATGGTGAACATCTCATATACATGTCACAGCCAGACCTTCATATCTATGAGTTCTTCAGATCTTCATATCTTCATATCTGTGAGTTCTGCAGTTGCAGATTCAACCAATTGTGGATTGAAAATAGTTTGAAGGATTGTGCTGAACATGTATAGACATTTTTTTCTTGTCAGTATTCTCTAGACAGTATTGTACAGTGACTATTTATATAGCATTACAGTGTACCTGGTGTACGTGATCTAAAGATAGTGTCTATTAGGGTTATAATAGACATATCTGGCCTTTTCCTACAGTTGGCTTGAGCATCCTTGAGTTGTGGTACCCATGAAGGTGGGTTGTGGAGCTAACCATAGGAAATAAAGACACCTGTATGTTCATCCAGATTTAGACTGCTGATCATTGCTCTAATTGATGCTACAGCTTGTTCAAACTCATAAAATTTATGTATATAATATATTGACACATCTATATATGCATACACACATAATACATAAATTATTCTAAAGATTTAAATGAAGTAGATGTACTGAACTTTAAAATGTACTTTTTATTAATTTTATATTCATTATAAATCATATAGAGAATTCCAAAAATTTCCTTTAGAAAATATACATCCCAGAGCACCCGTCTGGTGACATGGTCCTGACAGTTTGGTTCCTATCTGGGAATTTGGATATAAATGAGCTCATGTCTATTCAGAACCATTCTACCTCAGTGCAATTTTGTATTCTTTTCTTTCTCCTCTTCTGTGAAGAAAAATATCAAGTTCTGCACACTGACAAACTAGAATCTAGGTGTTTTGCTTGTTTTGTGAGCTCTCTTGCCCTGCCAGTAGTGATCCACGTGCAAGTAAATTCTTTTTCTAAGGAGAAAGAGACTGGCTTCTAACGCTGAAGGGCTGTGGCTGAGCTAGCCTCCCTCACTGCAAACACTGGCTTGTCATCTCCAGGCCTCTCCATTGATGCACTCTTGTCAGTGAATATCCCCAGCAGAGCAGTCTCTAGTCAGCAACACATGAAACAGTTTCTGAGATGTCCAAGCATTCATTGGGACCTGCTTGTTAAAAACCCAAAATATAGCTTGAGATCAGCCTAGAACATTTGAGACCCTGTCTCAAAACCAAAAACACTGCCCAAACCAAAACTGATATGTTAAAGACATACTAGAGAGATTTTAATTCTTAATGTCTGCATTAGCCTGCAACAGATGAATCCAATTTGTGTTGGCGGAGGCCAGTGAAATTGCCAGAGGGTGTTCCCCAGTCACAAGTAGCACCTCTGCTGCTGTCCCATACATGAGTGCTGGCCAAGCAGGCACCCTCAGAATGTCCACACGTCTGCCTCCACCCCCACCCCCAGACTCCAGTCTCCAAGAGAAGCACAGTCAGAACCAGCTGTTTTCAATGAGTCCATTCTGTGAATTCCGCTCTTACCTTCAGCTAGAATGAGGTCTTTTCCCTGGGAGAGAAAACAACATGAGAAAGTAAACCTTGGAAAACCTTTGAAAGGTGTGTGTCTTGATCCTGAGGGGTTTCCAAGGTGTGTCCAAGAATGGCTCACTGGCTGCTGACTGATCTGACATAGGTTTCCATGTCATGGGGCCTATAGCTTAACTGTGATATTTAATGAAAACAGTATGCTATGTTTATAGCAGCTGCATTCTTCCTGTTTCTTTTTAATTTTATATACAACATATGGAGATGTGCTTAGGGTCATGGGACTTTCTACTCATTTCCATGGTATTAGAAAGGACAAATTGAAGGCATGGTGTCTCCAGGAAGAGCCCTTGCTGCAGTTTATGTGTTGTTTTTTGTGTCATAACTACAGGTCCAGAAAAGTGGAAGAGGATGAATTTGAAGATTCTTCATCAAACCAAAAATGGGTCTTAGCTCCAAAATCTCAAGACACTGATGTGACTCTCATTCTCAACAAATTGCTAAGAGAATATGATAAAAAGCTGCGGCCAGATATTGGAAGTGAGTACTGTTTGTTATTCCAATAGAAAACAGAATATGGTGATGTGTTTTTGAAGTATTTATTTTTAAATAATTATAAATTCAGAAAGTCTTGCAAAGATAGTGGAGAGAGGCCTCTTGGACTCATCACACAATTCATAACTTCAGTGTGGTAGTGAGGCCAGGGGGTTGACATTGGTATGACGTGTGTGTGTGTGTGTGTGTGTGTGTGTGTGGTTCTATCACGTTTGTCACTTGTAAATTTGTATAACTGCAGTGAAGATCCTCAGCTAGTTCGTGACCGTAGAGATCCCCTCTTGCCATCTTCTTATAGTCATATCTATTTCTGTTCTCCGAATTTCTAACAACAGCCACTAATTTGTTGATGATGGCTATATTTTTGCCATGTTGAGAATATTATGTGTGGAATCATCCACTTTGGAGATTGATTTTTTTTCCGTTCAGCAAAATTATTTATATTGCATGTGTCATTAATTGATTTTTTTGCTGCATAGTCTTCATGCTGTACATGTACCACAGTTCATCGTTCATCTATTGAGAAACATTTTGATTGTTTCCACTTTTATCTATACACATAAAATGATTATATTCACATGCATACTGGTGTTTTTTTGTGCTGGAATAAAATTTTATTCTCTAGGATATATGCCCAGCAGTATGACTGCTAGAATGGATGTTTGAAGTGTTTTTTCAATTTTTTTTCTTGTAAATATAAATTCACTTTTCAAACTGAGGTAATTTATGGGGGTGATGTGATCATTCGATATGTGTATGTATTACATGATGTTTAGAACACAGTAAATTTATCGTCATTCATTATTTTGTTATGGTGAAAATATTCAAAATTCTCTCTTCTAAGTTTTCAGAATATGTGGTGCATTATTTTTACCTGTAGTCACCTACGGTGCCGTGTCACACTCCCAGCTGTGACTTAGCCCCCCGTGCTTAACCTCTCCCCGTGCCACCTTCTCCCTGCTCTCTCCAGTCCTGCTTTCTACTCTCTCTCACCATTCTTCTCTCAGCTTCTCTTTTTCAGGGAACTCAAACTCCTTTCCAAATGACTATAATGTTTTCTATTTGCAGCCAGCGATATCTGAGAAACTCAGTTCTCTCTGTTCTCATCAGCTATTGGTATAGCCATTATTTTTTTGTGTTAGCAAGTGTAATAGGTAAATACTTAATAGGCTGATAGGCCATTGAGGTCTTAATTTGTACTCCCTGATTGTTAGTGATAGTGATCACTCTGTCTTGCTTATTTCTCATCAGTATATCCTTGTCATTGAAACACTCCTTTATGTTTTACAAGTTGGATTATTTTGTTTCTTATTTTACATTTTTACTGCGCAGTATTAAAAATTCTCTATACATTCTAGAGTCTTTGTCAGATCTCTAGCTTGTCATTTTATCCTCTCAATAAGAACTTTCACAGGGGAAGATTTTAATTCTGATGAAGACCAATTTATTTATTTTCCTTTTATGGAGAATGGTTTTGGAGTAATCTTTAAGAACTTTTTAAGATGTTCTAATTCCTGAGGATTTTCTTCTAAAAGTTTTATAACTTTATGTTTTACATTTTAAATCATATGATTAAGTTAATTTTGTATAAAATCAAGGTATGAGAATTGTGATCTATCCCTTTCCCCATCTCCAGCTATGTCACCACAAGTTATTGAAGAGATAAATTTCTTTATTGAAATATATTTATTCAGTTTTCAAAAATTCATTGTCCTTACTAGTGTGGAGTATTTCTGGATTCTCTGTTTAATTTGTCTGTGTGTCTGTCACTCTGTCCGTGCTTCATTTGATTACTGCTGGTATGTAATACTCTTGAAATTGAAGAGAGCAATTCATCCTCTTTATTCTTCTGCACTCTTGTAGTTCATTTGCTTTTATATAAATTTTAGAAAAATATTTCCTATATCTAAAAGAAAAAAGTCTTTTTTTTTTTTGGTACCGATGATCAAACTCAGGACCTTGTGCTTGCGAGGGAGGCAGCAGAACCACTGAGCTAAATCCCTGGCCCTAAAAGAAAAACATCTTAACCCAATGTGGTGGCACAGGCCTGTAGTCCCAGCACTGGGGAGGCTGAGGCAGGAGGGTAGCCAAGAGTTCAAGGCCAGCCCAGCTTGGGGCCGGGGATGTAGCTCAGTGGTTCTGCCGCCTGCCCTGCAAGTACAAGGACCCGAGTTCGATTTTCATACTTAAAAAAAAAGACCAGCTTGGACCACACAGTGAGACCCTGTCTCAGGCCACTAATTAGTAAATAAGTAAGTGAAGAAAATCTTATGGGGACGTTGGTGAGAATGATGTTATTAATATATGTCCGTTTGGAAAGAACTGGACATATGTACTATGTTGTCTGCCAATCTATGGACATATATGTCTTTCATATATTTAGAGATCTTCTTTAATGTCTTATATAATTGATTTCTAGGGGATAACAGTTGAATCCGATAATAATTTGTTGGATTAACACTGAAGTACTTTAATTTTTTGGATCATTCTAAATGGTAGTTTAAAATTTTTTAATTTTACTTTTCCTATGTTCATTGCTACTCTGCAGAGACAGAATTGATTTTTGTGTGATGTGTCTTCTGACTTGTTGAAGGTTTAGTAGTTTTATAAGTATTTTTTCTGATAGGTTTCTTATGATTTTCTGTATATAGCATCATATCATCTATGAAAAGTAGAATTGTATTTCTTCTTTTCTAATCTGTAATGTTTTCTTTTCTTGCCAATTGCTGGGGCTAGAACTTGTAGCACTCTGATGAATAGCAGTGGTGTGAGTGGATGTCTTTACTTCATTCTAGATCTAAGGGCAAGGTGTTCTGTATTCTACCATATGGGTGAAATGAGATGGAGGTACTCTGTATATGTTTTTTATCCTTGTGGAAAACTTCCATTAATTTCTAGTTTTCTAAGAGACTTTTAAAAATCATTCATGAGCATTGAATTTTGCCAGATATTTTACTGCATCAATTGATATAATCATGTGATTTTTTTCTTTTGCCTTAGTATGGCTGATTGCATTGATTGATTTTTTTCCAATATTGAACCACTGTTTTGTCTGTGGTAGTAAGTCTACTTGGTCCTGCCAGTTAATATCTTTTTAAAAAAATTCTCTTTTATGTATTGCTGAATTCAATTTGCTAATATTTTAATGATTTTTTATATATGTACATGAAAGCCATTGGTCTACAATTTTCTTTTTTATTTTCTTTCTTCTCTTTTCTTTTTTCACTTGTTTTTTGGTTTGGTTTTGGTGTCAGGTAACACCAACATCATAAAATCCGTTGAGATGTGCTCCTTCATCTTTTGTTTTATGAAACAGATCATGGATTATGTAAAAATTTGTGTCACTTCTTCAAATACTTGATGGGATTATCCAGCAATACCTTCTAGGCCAGGAGATTTCTTTTTTGGAAAGTTTTTAAAATTACAGATTCATTGGTTTAATGAATATAAGTGTACTCAAAGGATCAATTTCATGTTAAGTAAGTGATGGCTTTTTTTCAAAAACTTGTTCCATTTCTTGCAAGTAGTCAAATTTGGGCATGTAGAATTATGATATCTTTTGAACATCTGCAGGGCCTTAGTAACTTCCTTGTTTCCATCTGATATTGGTACTTTGGGTTATCTTCCTTTTTTATTAGTCTTGTTAGAGGTTTGTTATTCTAATTTTCTCCAAATATCGACTTTTTACTTCATTATTTTTCTCGATGGATTTTTTGTATCAGTTCCATTATATTTTCTTCTCTATATCATTGTCTTCCTTCTTTTTGCTTTTATTTTGGGTTTCTTCTTGAAGTAGAATTTAGATTCTCAATTTTAGACTATTTTAATGTAAGTATTTGGTGCTCTAAATTGCCCCCTCATCCCACAAATTTTGATATATTGTATTTCTATTTTCATTTAGTTTAATGTAGTTTTTATTTCCCGTGAGATTGTTGTCATTAACTCTTGGGTTACTTAAAAGTATATTTTTAGTTTCAAATGATTGGAAATTTTATTTTTCCTGATTTTGATTTCTAGTTTCATGGCATTGTGATTTGAGCATATACTCTTTATCAGTTCAGTTCTTCCAGTTTTGAATGTTTGATTTATAGCCCAGGATATTGTCAAGTTTGGGAAATGATCCATGGGCATTTGAAAAGGATGTATATCCTGCTGCTTTTGGTTGGATTACAGCCTCCCACTTGAGAGTATAGTTGAGTTCTTTTATATCTTCAGTTATTTTTTGCCTAGTTTTCTCTTGTTTGTCTTGATGGATTAACAATGGGGTAGACTGAAAATAGATTTTGGTCCAAGACAAGAGTGGTGTGCTTGGTTAGGAGAGGTGGTATATACAGTTGTTAGTACAGGCCCACACTGCACTCATGGGAATGGTAAGGGAATAGGAGGGTCATTGCAGATACAGCTTTTTTCCATTGGATGCCCCCAGGCTATGGTTTGTTTCTTTTCCATTGAGCTCTGTTAAATATACAGCCCAGCAGCTGGTCAGCCTTCACCCTTCCTTAGCTATACTGTTTCTCCATATTTTCAAGCCCAAGGTGCCAGTTTAGCTGGAGAAGGATCTAGAACTACCCTGATTCCAGTAGGCTTAGAATTTCAAAATCCTTGTGGTTAGAGTGGGGAGATTATACATACGTGTCTAGTGCAGTGTTGGAGAGGTAATGTCATCTCTCTGTGCCTTAGTTGCCTCTTCTGTGCAGTGAATGAGAGGAACCACATACTCTTCAGCTGCCTTCAGATTTAAAATATTTATTCTGTAAGGATACATTTAAATTACCATTGCACAAGGTTCAAAAATTTAATTGTCACCCCATTTTCCCCATGATAATTATGTGAGTCTATTCAGTGCGAAGAGTTTGAAGCAGTTGTATATTTACATGGAAAGGGATGTTTTAGAAAATAGTGCTAATTTCCTTACTGTCAGACACTGCAGTGGACCTTAAAAACAGTAAGCAAGAATCATTCCTTTCACTTGTAAGCAAATTTAGTCCAGTTGATACTTTGCATATCAAGGGCTAGGATTCATTGAAGCATCTTCCATCACAGTGTCATCACGTTTATCCTCTGTGCTGGGAAACTGGACATGAGTAAAAAGTGGGTGATCTCTGCCTCTCTCTCATATGTCTCTGCTCCTATAGTGAGGTCACTTAACCACTGTGCTATTTATAGAAAATGCAAGGCAAGCCTGTTCAGAATCAGAGCAAACCCCTCACCCCATGCAGACATAACACTACACTTGGAATGTGATATACTAATGTTCTGTCACGTGCAACAAGCAAGCAAACAAACAATTCATAGTCCAGAATTTTACAATAGCTCCCTCCTATTCATAGGAAGAATATTGCACGACCCCCAGTGGTGCCTAAAACTGTGCATAGTACTCAACTTTGAATGTTCTATGTTTTTCCTTCTACATATATATTTAGGATGATAAAGTTTATCCATAAATTAAGACATAGAAATTAACAATAATAAAATACAATTATAGAAATATATTGTAATAGAAGTTATGTGAATGTATTCACCTGTTTTTGCACAGAGACTGTCCACAGATAACTGAAACTGTGAAACGCAAGACATTGGCTAAGGGAGGTCTATGTATTTTCCCATTGTGTACATAGAAAACTGTGACTTTTCCAAATAAAATAGCCCACATACACACTAGGCATGTATGTTTCTTTTAAAGTAGGTGGCTCTTCTAAAGCATCCTGTCACTTGGTCTTCATAAGTCATTGCCTTACAGAAGAGCTCTATGCTGCCTGAGTGAAGAGTCTTTAAAAAAATTAAACAAAAGCCATTACTTTAACCTTCCATCCTGGACATTGTCATGATACTTGAGACAACTCAAGATGCCTATTACTGTCTTATTTAAATGCTAGATAGAGTTTGATTGGCAGAACCCAGCAACTTGCTGATACTCAACTAGAGAATAGTAACTGTCTAAGAATAGCAACCTGGTAAAAAATACTGAATTAGACACCATTTTCTTTCATGGCCCAGAAGGGCTCTGCTTTAAAGGTATATTTGTCAGAAAAATCTGAATTCTTTTTTTTTTGTGATTCTTTAAAAAAAGACTAGCCTACTTTCACAATCATTTTGGGTCCTGTATCAGTCAGTGCTTACTAGAGAAATAGATTTGATGCAAGATACACAAATATATAAGAATGTACGAGATCGGCTTACATTGGCTGCCCAGAAAGTTAGGTGTGGAAGAGTGCAAAAGGTCTGTCTGGGCACTGGAGATCTGCAGGATCCAGTCAAAGGCCCAGAGCTCAGTGTAGCGTCCTGTGTGAGTCCGTAAGGACCCTGAAGTGTCTGCAGTGGAAGGCTGAAGGGTCTGGGATGGAGGTTGAAGAGTCTGCACTGCAAGCCAGGAGACCACATCCAAGGTGAAGGTGAAGACTGTCGCTCCTCTGAAGAAACAGACGTGCACCTTCCTCCTTCATTTCCCTTTTACACCATTCTGGCAGTAATCCTCCCTAGGGTTGGTCTTCCATGCCCAGAACTGTGCTGAACCAATTTAGTTGGATGTTTCTACTCAAGTTGACACAATCAGTGAGCTACAACAGGTCTTCATTGAGGTACAGTGATCTGAAATGTACATACGGTGCAGCATATGGATTTACTGTGAGTTTATTGGAGTTGCCGGTTCATTTGCTCACAGTCTTCTTACTTCCTCCAATAGCCAATCAGTTGGTGGATCCTGAGTGTTCTTTCTGCATCAAGCTTGAACTAGCCCCTGGGAAAGCTGGGGAGCAACATTTGGGGTTTGCTGATGGTGAGAGACAGGAGAAGGTCATCTTCAGATAGCACTTCAGAGTAGATGTTGGAAATCCCACTCTGGAGCAAATTGAGGCTGTTAATGTGAAATCCATGAAAATTCTATTTTGCTTCTGGGATAAAGTCCGAGCACCCTGGAATGACACAAAGAGGCAAGCCATTATTTTGGCCCAACCCACTTCTGAGCTTCCTTTCCACACACTCTGAGTCCCATCCAGGATACCACACCTCCTGTTTTTCTCATGTGCACTCTTGCTGTTGCGGAGTGGCCTTAGCCCTTTTCTCCCACTTCTACACTGAGCTCTCTTGCACCTTCTCCAAACCTAGATGTGATCTTCCAGGAGGATCTTTCCTGCATGGCCTGGCCTTCCCTCACCTCCCCACCAGAGCAAATCCTATGTGTCTTCCTTGAGCTTCCTCCAGCATCAGTCTTTCACCTTTAAAACAGGACTTGCAAATTTTGAAGTGTTGCCTTGAGTATGAGCTGATATGATGTGGCCACAGAAGTGTGTCAGCAACATTATTGCTTACTTTACACAATCCACAGCTGAGAAAAAGGTCCTATCTTTACTTATGGATAGTCCCCACTTCCTAACTTGAGATGCATATGTGAATGTTGCAGTTTTCCAACATATGTAGTTCAAGTACAGCCCCAAGATCCAACAACAGAAAATACATTAAATGTCTCACCACTGTTACTGTGAACAATAAGTAGATGGAATCGCACTGACTTGCTCATGTTAGGTGAAAGTAACATCTGTATGGAATCGACTAGTTTCCATACTACAAGTTGTGATAATTATGTTTTTGAAATTCAGACTACTTTTCTTAGCTATTATCTTTCTTCAACTTGTAAGTTGTAGATGTTTCTCTTTTAATTTCTCTCTGTAACTGTACATCACTTTGAGCAGAGCTGAAGCCATATCCTTTACTGGTTCAAGGTTGTGTTGGATGTCATTTGTCTTGGGACAGGTCTTGTCTTGTGAGCTAGGAAAGGCCAAGGGAGGATAAACTTTTAAATAAAAGACTCACGGAAAAGAAGGAAAATGACCAAAGTGTTTGTCTCTTCCATCAGTGTTTCAAGAAATTTGAGTCACTCTCTTGAACATAGATTATTAAGCTATAAAGAATTCCTTGTTATTTGCAAAATCTGTGTACAATATCATGCTGGGAAAATACAAAGTTTTTCATTGACTTTTAAAGGTGAATGGATATTCTGATGATGTGGGCAGGGCGTAGAAATGATGAATGGATTAATTTAATTCAAGAAAACTACCCGAGTAATCTCTTGGCTATGCCCATGGATAGAGGGCATAATGCTCTGCTTCTCCTCTCCAAGTGTTTCTGTATCTGAACTTCTTTCCCAGAAGAGGGATAGTGAGTCATAACTGGCCCTGTTTTCTTTCCATGCACACTTTTTTTGTGTGTGTGCAGAGTCCTGGCCCTCCTCTCCTACCAGATGTAGTCAGTGAATGAGTGGTGCAGTGTCTGCCTTAGGTCTTTATGCACCCCAGCAGCTTTTAGGGCGTGTGCCCCTCTGTGTGTCCCAGGTCACTGCCGTCTCTGCCTAGCTGTGCAGCCTGTGGGTTTGTAAGGTGTCCCTCTTGCTTCAGAGGTCCATCTGGCCCTTCACCCTGGGCTGGGGCAGTTGCAGCTAGGGTGTACTCTTGATCACCTTGGGAGATGGGGACACAAACAGATCAGAGAGCTGTGTTAGCAGTAGGCAGAAAAGGGGTTGTTGAGCAGTCCACTGGATTTAACACCAGCTCTTTCAGACCCAGGCTCCTCAGAAAACCACATGAGACTGTCCTGACTTCTCTCCTCAGTGGGTGGGACCCCCTTGTCCTTCCCGGCCTGGGCTCACCTGTGCTTTAACTTTTCCAGGTGTCTCTGACTACTCTGCTCCCTTTATGAGACTGTCTTGTGGCTGTCTCCCAACTACCCCAGAAACCTTGAAGTATAGTTGTTCTTAACTTTGATTCCTAGAATAGCTCAGTCTTAAACAATTCAAATCTTCCCCAAATGGCTCCTTATTAAGCATTCCCAAATATGGTGGGTGCTGCACTGGATTTCTTTTCAAGCTCTAGCCTGCAATGTGGAAGGAGTCACTTTCAGGGTAAAATCCTACACTGTTTTTAACGTTTACAGTAACTGTGGGCTTTTCTGGGGCCACCACTAATGGCACAATCTGTATTTTCTCCCTGGATCTACTGACCCTCTCCAGGCTTGCCTTCTGTTTGCAGAGACAAGACCCATCCCCAGGAGCTGGGTTAATGTTTCAGACTGCTTCATTCTTTTCTCTGCATTGTCTACAGTTTCTCTGTGATTTCTGGTTTTCCTGTAGCTCTTTCTTGATTTGGGACTCTTCTTTTTTTTTTTCTTTGCTACGTTATTTTCCAGGTGTCTCAACTCCAGGCCCTAAAGAGACTGTGATGTGCTGAGAGCCTGAGCTCCACCATCTTCCTCTCTGAACTCACTGCTTTTTGAGAGGAAAAGGCTACATTTACAGAATCCTCAGGCAAGGAAACTCTGTGGAGATTTGGGTGCTTTAAGGTCATTTCTGAGCATGACTATTGGGATTCTATATGCCTTGTTTACTACTAACTGAATTCTTTACCTAAACTTGGAAAATTTCATGCTATGATTTTGGTCAAAAAAAGTTTTTATATCTTTTGTGCTGTCTTTTGATCTTTCTTTAACTCCTCTAATTCTTAGGTTACTTTTCTTTGAATCAGCTAGCAACTATTGGATCCAGTTTCCATTTGTTTTTTTAGGTATTCCTGAGTACACTAAATGGTCTTTTGTACCAGCCCTCTCCTTTAGTTCTGAAACTCACCTCACATTGGACATTTTTGCTGACCACAGTTTCAGTCCAACTTTTATATCCTGGATTTCTGTTTGATATCTTGTCATGGTCTCTAGCTCATTAGTAAAATGGTCATTCATGTCTCACATCATCTTGGTTAGTTCACCCAACCTTTTGTTTTTGTCTTTTGCTGTGTCACTGCTCACTGTAGCAATTAACTTTCTTATCTGTTTCATTACATCATCTTTGAACTTGTTGAACATCTTATTGATCTGTTTGTTTTGGTTCTTCTTCATAGATTTCATACATTTGTGGTATCCCTTCATACATTTCAACTATTTGTTTTTTACTTTCTCTTCTTCAGTGCCAGTAGGATCAGCTTCTTGGATTTAAGAGTTTTGGAGACATCTTATTGCCTTGTATTCTCCTGTTTCTATTTGTGTGTGCCTGCATGTGCATGTGTGGGCACATGTGCACATGCTGTGGGTTGAGGATCAATTAGAGTAAAAAAACTATCACTGTTACGGACATCTCTTTCATAAATATGTGCTTCTCAATGATGTTATATTGGGTTTTGTTATGGCTTATATCTGGATGTCCCCCCAAAGCCTCATGAGTTCATAGGTGGGGTTTTGGGGAATAACTGGATCATGGGTGTGATGCTGGATCATGGGTACATATGATACTGAATTAGTCCACTGATTGGCTTATCATAGTTCTGGGTGTGGTTGATGGATTTACTGAAGGAGGAAGTCTTACCCTAGATGTGAGTGGTAGCACCCAATAGGCTTGTAGTCTAGATAAAATAAAAAAGGAAAGAACAAGGATGTCTTGTTGCTTCCTGCTTGCCATGCCCATCTGCCATGCTGCCTTGCATTGGACCCAGCCAACTATGGACTGAAACAAATTATGAGCCAAAGTAAACCTTTCCTCCTTTAAATTGTGGGGTTCAGGTACTGTGTTTCAGCAATGAGAAACTAAGATGGCTTTGGTTGTGTTTTGGTAGTTGTATACCTCTTCACCCTATTCCACCTACATAATAGGATTACACCTACTCACCACGTTGGAAGGAGAGAACCAGTACCAGTTGTGTCAGCAATTACAGAGCCAACCATATATCAGCCATGCACTTTAAAACTTATTTTAACAATTTCACCCTTTTTTAAGTGACCCTTAAAGACTGTGGTGTATTACTACTGACAGGTAGATGGGATGTTTAGCGTTGGGGGAGGAAAAGGAAGGAAGTAGATCAGAAAGAAGAGAAGGGAAAAAAGATGATAAAAAAGACAAAAGAGGTTGATCTTTGTTGATACTATTTTATAGGTAGCATATAGGACTTTTGTAGAAGAGATTTAAGAGAATACTTGTGGGAGTTGTAGAAGGGACACAGGGGGAGGGAAGTATAATTGGAGACTGAAGGACCTGTTAATATGCTGATGGTAAGCTTGTGTTTGAATCCTCCAGACACAGGGAAGGTAACCCTGACTGCTCGTGAAAGGTACTATTTAGGTTGAAGTACTGGTTAATACTTATTTTACTTTTCACGTATACAGACACCTCCCATATATATATACTAGATGAAAGGAGAGAAAGGAATGGGAGAGGAGAAAAAAACCCCAAAGCCCAAAGTTACAAAAACATAAAGTGGCTTCTCAGCTCTGTTTACCCTGCAGTCTGAATTCAACTAGTGAGTTCTTCCCCTACATTTACAAATTGAGAAACTGGTTTGTACAGGGGTCTGCACACTCCACAGGGAGTCACTGAGTCCATGAGGTGCCTTTCTCTTCCTTTCTCAGACTACAGCCCAATCCTGAGCTTCCTGAGCCAGCCTCTCCTGTGATTCATTCTCTTGCCTGGCAGTGAATGAAAAGGCCCGGGGTGTGGAGAACATCTGAGCCCCCACCGCTCTGCAGCCCAGCCAGGGGTACTTTCAGGTTGCCCCTGTGGGCATGGCTAGTGGAGGCTTTGGCCTTTGACTTAGGATTGGACACTTTCAGTTGAGTCAAAGGGGGAGGATGCAGTGGTTGAGCCTGTACCCAGGCTTTTACTCATTTCCAGAAGGGCTTTTTTGATTTCTCCTCCTTTACATCCTACATAATTCCCGTGCCCCTGTGTCCCTCCCTTTCTATAAGGCTCTGGCCAGTGCAGAGTTAAACCACACTGTCTGGGTAAGCTGCATCCCCAGCTCTTTCCTGCATCTCTCTCTCTCTGCACCCCACAAGGCTCCCTTTCCTGCGTGAACTCTGTGGTGCCCTACACTGGCGTGCTTTGCAGTGTTTGGCTGAGAGTGTGGGGAACAGTGGGTGGCCAGCCAGATGTTCTGTGGACACAGAGCTGCCCGTGTCTGGGAGAACAACAGGCAGTGCTTGTTCTGGTGCTGCTCCAACTGCTTTTCTCCCTATTCTCCTGTCAGACCCTGTGACTCTGACTTCCTGTGCCACTGTTCAGTGATGTCTAGCTCTAGGTCCCCACTCAGTGTCCTACCCTTGTTCCTCACTCTTCCAAAGGCCCCCAGTGCTGGCTATCTGCCCTTGACACTGTGGCTTCCAGTTTCTCTGGTGACCTAATATCTGAATGTCTGGCTCACTGGGCTCCCTCTCTAGGGGGACAGAGAGTGGGTTAGGAGCCTGTCCCAGGGGTTGTGGCCTCTGCTGCATGGTGAGGGCTCTTCCTCAGAAGGCTAGGTCCACCCCTGTGATGGTGTGTTCACAGCCAGGAACGTGAAGGGTACTGCTTCCCTTTCTGACCGACACTGGACTTGGTCTGGTGGGCTCCCTTGGGGGGCGTCTCCATGCCTGGTTGGGTTTGCCTCCTGTTGCTGAGTCCCTGCACCTCCCAGGGGGCCTCCTCTGCACCTGCACCGCTGCCTCCTCAGTGAGCCACAGTGCAGTCCCCTTCAGCTTTCACTATGGAGTGCAGAAGAGCAGGTGCGGAGGGAAGTGTGTTGCTGCAGTCTCCCAGGCAGAAGACTGGCGTCCCGGCCTCCTGCTCCACTGCCGCGAGTGCCCACACCCTGCCCTGCTCAGAGCACAGGAAGATGACCAACAGAGCCTCTTGTCCTCAGGCTTGCTGGGCCTGGACGCGACCCCGGGGCGCTGGTGGACGTGAACTCAGGTGACACAGACACATGCCCAGTGGCAGGGTGGGGGAGGCTCCTGTCCACTCCAGGTCCTGTTCCTGGATGAGGAAGGGAGAGGAAGTAACCTGACAAGGATCATGACTCTGACCTCTGGTAAGTCAAGAGTGAGTTTTGTTACAGATAATATAGTTCAGAACTGCAAAGAACACTAACAAATACAGGTTAAAGTGTGATTAAAGTTTTTTTTTTCCTTTGGTTTTGTTTCTCGAGAAAGGGTCTCATTATATATTAGGTTGGCTGGGAATTTGAGACCCTCCTGCCTCAGCCTCCTGAATAGCTGGGACTATAAGCCCACCTGTTTTAAATTTTTTAAGTGGAAACAAACATATATTTATGAGGTACTGCATGATGTTTTGATACATATACACAATGTGTAATGTGCAAATCAGGGCAAGCATATCTGTCTCCTCAGACAGTTATCATTTCTTCATGGGGAAAAGTATTCAAAAGCCTTTCTTCTAGATTTCTGAAATGTACAGTTCATTATTTTATCTCCTTATATACAGTAGACACCAGAAATTACTTCTAAGTATAACTGACTACCCACTGATCAACCTTTCCCCTCCTGTTTGGTTCCTCTCGCCGAATACTGGTCATTATCATTGTCTTCAAAGCTTCTGTGAGGTCAACATTTTCACATTCCAATGTATGAGTGAGATATGATTTTCAAACACGTTTTTTCCTGTGGCTCTTTGATATCTTTCAGTGGAAAATTTTAACATATTTGTCCTGTCACGGAACTCTAAGATGAGTGCTTAAGGACTCCAGGTCACAGGTGTGACGTAGAGAGAGAACTGGATTATGGTAGAATAGGGAGGAAGCCTCCCATCCCCTTCCTTCGAGCTGGTCCTGTGTCTGCAAATGGAGCAGGGCTTTAAGAGTTCTAATTGGAATATTCCGTTTAGATTTTACCATGTGTTAAGGAAAGACTTAAAAATAATCAAATGTTTTATATATGATGATTGATAATGTAGACTACTGTCTCCCCCTGATTGTTTCCATATTTAAGAATATATGTCCAGGGCCGGGAATTTAGCTCAGTGGTTCTGGCGCCTGCTTTGCAAGGGCAAGGTCCTGAGTTTGATCCCTGGTGCCCCCCAAAAAAGAATATATGTCCAAAGAAGAGGGAGCTGGAAATGGAGCATTAGGTATTTTGGGTCCTTCAGTCCAGGTTACACTGATGGCCCACAATCTAATTGCCCTAAGATTGTTAGTGATAGTTGGATTATCTCTGACTACCTGTCTTAGTCACTTTCTTTGTCACTGGGACAAATACATGATTCTCCCAGCTTAGGGGAAAATGTTTGTTTTGGCTCACAGTTTTTAGACAGTTTAATCCGTAATCTGCTGGCTCCAAGGCAGAAAAGGCCTGGTGGAAGGGCCTGGGAAGAGGACAGCTGCTCATCCCTGACAGCCAGGAAGCAGTGAAGGGAGCAGCTGGGATGGGGATATGCCCTTCCAGGTCACGGCCCCAGTGACCCGTATCTTCTCCCCAGACCCCTCCTCTACCAGCACATTCAATTCTGAACTTTTCGGTGGATGAGTCCACTCATGAGTGCAGCACCCCCATGACCCAATCTCCTTCCCAAACCCAGCCTTTGAACACGTGGGCCTTTTTGGAGACATTGTAGATCTGAACCATAACAGCATTCCAAGTCCAAATAGCCTTTTATTTCCTTAGCGCACATCAGGTATCCCTGCAAAATGTACCTGTAGCTTGACTTCTCTAGTCTTCCCCCAAATCCACGCCTAACGGGCAAACCAGTGAGTTGTCTCCATCCAGCAATTGCAGTATAGCCAGAAAATAATTCAAACGTATCCACCTTGCTCTCAGAACAGATGTGGGAGGAGAGGAAACAGACATTGTTAATTGCTGTGCTTGAAGTAAAAGCTATTACTGCAGAAGTAGTTAACTGATTCTCCCACAAAGTTAATTCAAATGTGGAAGGGAGGTGGAGAACAAATTTTGTGGAGTAATTATACCTGTCTCCTCTATCAAGACTAATTAGACATCCAAGGGCCTCAGGGTTAAGCCCTCATCTCTACATTTGTTGGCAGGTGACTATTCCCCTCATGTCCCCACATTAACAGGTGAAGATCCTCACACATGTGAGCTCTAGGGATCTTACTATGGGGTCTCTATGCTGAGTCCTGTGCAAGACAAGGCTGCAGTAGAGCCACCTAGCCATTTAGATCCTTCAGAATTTGTGTAGGATTTGTTTTTCTTACAAGGAATGTATGAAGTGGTTTCATTGCAGAAATATATCTATATCTATATCTATATATATTTAGATATATATATCTATCTATATCTATATATATATTTAGATATAGTATATATATATCTATATATCTCTATATATTTAGATATAGTATATATATCTATCTATATATCTATATCTATATTTAGATATAGTATATATATCTACATATACTATATCTATATATCTATAGATATAGATATATTTGGTAAATCATTGAAATTACATGATCCTAAGTATAATCTAGTGACTTTGGCTTGACTTGAATATTCAATTAAGTTCTTGGAATAACAAATAATGGATTCCCTATGTTTATTCCTTACCACTCCTGGAATTAGGGAAAATTGCTGAAAGTGGATTAGAGAATGTTTGGAGGAGAAAGGATCCAGTCTCAAATAATGAGGTTTTCCACCAATTACCAGGAGATTCACTCAGAAAACCATAGGTTCCTAAACCCATATGCAAGCCCTGCTGTAAGAATTACATATACAGCTAATAACTCCAGCCCATACTGAGGTAGTGGCAAGTCAGATGCCTTCCTGCTGTTCTTCCCAGACCCACACTGTTTTTGCTTCTGCCCAGTGTGGCTCATGTGAGCTGGAAGAACTCCTTCAGACAGCTCCACTGTCACAAATGCTTTGTCTTCTAGTGAGATTTTGTCCCAGCTGTCTGCATTTCATCAGTCTGTAGTTAACACCTGGATATACAGTATTTTCCAGACCCTTTATAAAGCATTGCCTTGGACATACGATTTGGGTGTTTGTTCTATTAATTACCTAGGAGTGACCAAGGTAGATGTAAAGATTATAGTTTCCTAGAAGGAATGTTGTGGTTTGGAGAGATCCTAAAGGAGATTTAGCCCAGCACTTGAGAAACTTGGCATTGCATCAGAATTGCCTGGCAGAACCCAATTGTGGATGTCAAGTATTGTGTCCTAGTGATCGGAAAGCTTACTAGCATAGAAAACTGGTACCAGAAAATGGGGCTGTTGCTGTGACTGTACTTGATCAGGTGGTTTACAAGCCTTTGGAACTGGTTTGAAAAGATTTGGCAGTATAAACTAGAAAAACTCTAGAATCCTGTATGTAGAGCCTGATAGATGATTCTGGTCAGAGTTTAGAGGACCAGACTGCTGACAGGAATTCAGACAGTGAAGACTAGGCTCAGGAGGTGCTAGTTGGGAATGAAGATTCTGTTGGGAGATGGACTAGGGCCATGCATGTTACATGCTGGGGGAAAAAAATTATCTACATTTTGCCCCTGCCCTGAGACTGTAGGAAACTGAGATTAAGGACAATGGAATAATTAAATGAGTGAAAGAAGTTTCAAGGGAGCCCAAAATTCAGGGAATGGCATTGTACTGTTGGCTATTTTTAGCCAGATTTATAATGAAAATTGAGGAAGAAGCAAAGCAAAGATGTTTGAAAACTTAAATTTTGGCCCTAAAGAAACCATTCATAAAGTTGTGGCCAAAGCATTGTGGCTGCTGACAGGATTAGGACCATTAAAAAGACATCAAATGGGACAAGAAAGATGTCTTGAGGGCATTTTAGGAATCAAAAAGACCCCACCCATCAGAGGCTCAAGAGTGCAAAAATGTATGTTTCATTTGAGAAGAGATTCACTGCTTGAGAAGAGCTCCTAAGGAACTGGTTCCCTGGGATTCACTGTGCTTAGCTATCAAGGTAAGTACTCGTGCAACCATGGTCCAAGACCCACCTTCCACATGTAAAACCATTATCCTAGACTCAGAGCCTAGAGAAGTGGGGACTTCTGCTGTCTCAACTGAACATACCCAGCATGAAGTACCTGAATAGAATTTTTGTAAAATGGATTTGGGGGGTAGGGAAGAGGAAGTATTGTGTAGTTCATATGCCATAGACCAGTGGTGGTGAACCCGTGGGATGCTTGTTGTTTTTCTGTTAAGACAGAAGATGTTAGTGTATGAGTTGATTTTTCTAAAATAAAACCTCAGTATTCAGGTTTAACTGTAATGTTGGCACTTCATAATAAATAAGTGGGCTTTGGGTTGCAGTTTGGCACCTGTCTCTAAACAGTCTGCCATCACTGCCATAGACTATACCTGTCATTACCATGATATAGTATTTTTTTGAATAAATATTTCTTTATTTGCCATATTCACATAGAACAATTTTAGGGACTTTCTGTACTTTATAAAAAATAATATTATCCAGTTAAGTAGCTGTTACTTTTAGAAGAGGGTCTACTGAACTTTTTGTTCTGTCATTCTGGAAGCCCTTCCTCTTGCCTTCATTTTTGATACATGATTCTGATTTAACAGCCTTTCTTTTCTTTCATAACTTTAAAGACAGTTCTCCACTGTCTTGTTACTTGCATTGTTTCTAATGAAAAATCTGCTGTCAAACCTTCACCCTTTGTATTTCATGTGTTTTCATTCATGGGTTCTTTTAACCTTTTCTTTTTATTACTGGATCTGAATAATTTCATTATGACATGCTTCAGGATAGTTTTCTTAATGTTTCTCATTCTGCAGTCTCCTTGAACTTGTTGAATTTATGAGTTTATACTTTTCATGCATTTAAAAAATTTCAGCCATTATTTTGTCAAATATATTTTTTTATTTTTTTCATTTCTCCTGTCTTCACATATTTTGGAGTGCATGAAATTGTTCTACAGCTTGTTGATATTCTTCTAATTAATATGGTTTCTTTTCTATATGTGTTGCAGTTTAGATGATTTCTTTTGCTGCATCTTCAAGTTCACTACTTTTCTAACTCCTTGTCTAACCTACTGTTTATTTTTTCCAGTGTATTTTCTCACTTCAGATATCTTTTTCTTGATCTCTAGAAGTTTGTTATAAGTCTTATTTGTATCTTTCCTGTCTCTAAATTGTTGAATGTCCCAATTTTTGAACATATAATACAGCTAATAACTCTGTTCAAATATCTGTCTTACTTTTCTCATTGCTGAGACAAAATGCACAACACCCAAAGTTAAAGAGGAAAGGCTTATATTGGCTCACAGCTTGTAGAGGTTTCAGTCCTTAATTAGCTGGCTCCAAGGCAGAGTGGCATGGCAGAGTATTGCAGAGGAGAATCAGTTCATGGCAAGCAGAAGGCAGCAAGACAGCAAGTAGCAAGCTACAAGCGACAAGCAACAACAAAAACCTTCTTTATGTCCCTTATATTATATCCAGGCTCCATGCTGTTAGGACGGGTAGGACTCATACTGAAGGTGGGCCTTCACAATTATCCATACTCAAAACTATGCCAAACCAATCAGTGGACTAATTTAGTAATCGCACACCCTTAATCCCAACATCACACACTAAATCCAGCCACCTCTGAAAATCCAGCCACCCATCTATGACTGCATGAGGCTTTGAGAGGGACATGTAGACACAAGCCATAACATTCTACCTCTGGTACCCCAAAGACTCATGTACATCCCTTTATGTAAAAGGCATTTAGTCCATTTCTTTAGAGTTGCCAAAGCCCTAACAGTTTCAGTATTGCTGAAAAGTCCAAGTCTAAAGTCTCCCCTGAGAGGTAAGGCAAACTCTTAGCTGCAAGCCCCTGTACAAATGAAAAGAAAGTTGAACACTTCCAACACACAATGGCATAAGATAAATATTTCTATTCCAAAAGGTACAAATAGGTAGATACAAAGGAATGTGACCAAAGGACATCCAGAATCTAGCAGGGCAAACATTAAGTCCTGTAGTTCCATGTCCAACATCCAAAGGAATCTATGGCAGGATGTGAACTCCAAAGGGCTTGGGTGGCTCTGCCCCTATGGCACTGCCAGTGGTTGTAGCTCCCACAGTTTTTCTCTTGGGCTGACTTTGCTTACTTCTTACAGCTTTCCTCAGATGATGCATACTCCTGGCTTCTTTAATCTTCTAGAGTTTCCACTGAACCTTCAGCTCACACTCACAACTTCACAGGCTCCCCTCTCAGGGGCATGCTGCCTGGCCTCTCAGGCCTTCTGAAATCTAGGTGGAAGATTTCCTGACCCCACAACTCTCATTCTGAAGGCACCTAAAACCACTACCACACGAATGATGCCAAGGTCTCCCACCAGTGGAGAATTAACCAGGCTTCCTTCTCTCTTTGCAGTAGGGATTGAGTGCTTAGGGACAACTTCCCTAGGCTGCCACCATTCTGTAACATGATTCTCTGGAGCTCTCTTCTCAAAGCAAAATCTTTCACTTTTGCAATTTTGAAACTGCAAAGGGTGGAGTCCTGCTGGTTCTTGTGATATCCTCAGGCCATCTTTTCTATTGTTGTCTTCTGAAATAGTTGGCTTTTTCTTGCTACTCTTTTCAGCGACCAGTACCTCTTGTGTTCCATCTTTGCAGGCTGCAGCTGTACTGGGATTTTCTTTCTGGTCAAACTTGAAACATTTTAAATCATTTTGGTTGGCTCTTTGCTCTTGATTCTCAACATAAACCTGGGTAAAAGCTCCCAACAGTAGCCATGGGACTGCCTCAACATTAGACTGCCTTGAAATTTCTTCTGCCAGATTAATGAATCTACTGCCCTTAAATCTCAGTCTCAGACAAAGTCAACAAAGTAGTGAAGAAGCAAACCAGCAAGCTGTAAGCTACAAGTGAGAACCAGCAACCTTCTTTCTGTCCCATGTTATCTTACTCAGGCTACCTACTCTTAGGATGGGTAGCACTTACACCCTTAATCCTAGTATCACACCATAAATTAATCCAAGCATCACATCTTGGATCCCAGCATTGCAAATGCTAGATCCAGCCTCCTCTAGAAAACCCCACCTGTGACTACCTCAGGCTTTTGGGGGACATCGAGACACCAATCATGACAGTGTCCTTATTTGAAATTTTAATTGTATTAATTCTGTTTTGGATACTTGATTTTGTCATTTTTATCAGTCTGGGTTAGTTTTTCTTCATAATTTTTCTCCTAAGTTGTGTTTTTCTAATTTGTTTCCCTGTTTGTCTTTTTTTGCATTTCAGACATGATAAATTTTATCTTTTTGACACCTATAAATATTCTTTAGTGTCATTCAGGGATACAGTTAATTTACTTGGAAGCAATTTGATCATTCAAATCTTGTCTGTTATATTTATTAAGCATATCTTGAGACATGCTAAGGCAGACTGGATGGCTAATTATTTTCCACTACTTGGCTTAAGATTTCCTGAATTCTCCACCCTAACCCCTTGTGATTTTTGACTGTTTTCACTCTGGGCTCTTCCCAGTCATAAAACAACACTGAAAGCCATTCTGCAATCTTTCTGGGTGGCTCTTTCACTGTTTTCATGTGGTTTCTTTACACATGTGCACTCATTACCCAAGAAGAGGCCTGTTAATATCTTCATGGTTTTCTCTGCATAGTTCTTTTGTCTTCTGAGTTATTCTCTATGAACTCCAATAGCCATGGTCTGCTTAGACTCTCAGCTTCATCTCCTTAACTCCAGGAATCAACCAAGCTCTGCCTGAGTGGCTTGCTGTGAGCCTCAGGTGAGAAACTTGTGGCAGTTGTTATGCTAACTTTGCTTATTTCCATCCTTAGTTGTTCTTTGTCTGAAATCCAGTGTCTTGAAAACCACAATTTCCTATATTTTCTTAGATTTTTAATTGTTTCATATGAAAAAGTAAATCTGGTTCCTGTATTTCCATCTTGGGTGAGAGCAGAAGTGGTTATCTTCTGGCTGAATTTGATGTTGCAAGCTTATTCTCATCTTTGTAGACCTTGGATTTCTTCTAGACACTTGGTTTGAGAAGTTACAGTTAAAGTTAGGAGTATGGTTTTAGCCAGTTCGTTATTGGACCACTACTAAGTCATGTTTTTAAAAACAGGGATGTATACTTATTACTTCTACCACACTGGTTTGATTTGCACAATTCTGTATTCCCAAATAAAATGAATAGAAGAGAGTAACTTCAAACAACCTGTAGGCTGCAGATGGCTTGTGTATTAGAGTCACACTGAACCATTCTTTTATTTGAGAAGTATTCAGTTGACTGCATAGAGAATAATCATTTTTTAATGTATTTGCTTTTTATTCTGAAGTTTTATTTGTTTATATCTACAACATTTTACACAGCACTCAATTTATGTCTAACACTAATCTGTGTCTAATGCAAATTTATGCCTAACACAAAAAGAAAAAGTATCTGTGTAGATGTATAGATACAAAATTATTTTAGCAAAAGTTTCTTGGATTTGTCTGTCTAGGACTTTTCTTGAACCCCAGAAACTTTCAGATCCTCTTTGTAATCAGTCTTGAGCTTAGTTACTGGCATGCTGGGAAATTCTGGGTGGAAGTCACAGGTGGCAGTGGAGGATGCTAAGGAAGTGGCAGTCATCCACAGGTGATAAGGCCTAGGCAGGGCACCTTCTCAGGGAGCTTATGGGAGGAGAGCAGACTCCTCCAGTGAGGTCATCTCAGTCTGGAACCTGACTCAGAGTGGAGTTTGCTGGGTGGGACAGTGTGCGTAGGTCCCTCGGTGAGAAACAGGAGGACAGTATGTGTGATTGGGTTGGTGGGTAAGGAGAGCAGTGCCAAGGAGTCACTGGGTTGGGGAGGTGCACTGTGAAGTACCTTGCACTTGCATGGCACAGGCCTTGAAGCCATGGTGGAGATTTGAGCTTTGTCCTTAGCTTTGTTTGAAATAGATCCTGGCCTTTGAGGAGCGTGAACACCACTACTGTTGAGATACGCGCAGATATTTCTTGAGATTAGTACAAATCTCAGAAGATCTCAAGACAACCCTCCTTTCATCCTTTAAATTAAAAACTGCCACTCTCAACAACTATGTGGTGCCTCTGATAGTTAAGCTCAACTGTCAGCTTGATTGGCTTGGGAGCCATGTAGGGATTAGTGAAGCACACTTGTGGATGGGCCGTGGAGGCTTGGCTTTGGGATCTGTATCTGATCCCTGGCCCCTTCCACTGTGGGGCTGTTTCCCTGCTCTGCTTCCTGGTCACCATAAACAGCACTTTTTCTTTCCTGTGTCCTTCTGCCACGATATTTCTGCCTTGGAGCCAGTTGATCACAATGGAACATCTGAAACTGTGAGCAGACAAACCATCTCCTTTATGTTGTGGATATTCGGCATTTGGTCCCCAAAATGGGAAAGCTGCCCAAAACGTTGACACATAGTTGAGATTAGGCATTTAAAAATCATGAGCACTTGTCCTTCCAACTCTGTCTTTTTCCCCAAAGTGGCTATCCTGGACTTGCTTACATAGTAGTAGAGAATTTGAGTGAGACCAAATTCTTGTTCAGAATTCATACAGTGTCATTTCTATCATAGTCTTAGTTAAAGCCAGTCACAAGGTTAATGTGGATCAAGTAGATTGTTGGTTGTTGTGGCTAATGTCAATATACCAACGTGGTTTTTACTAAATTGAATTTGGCCTAAGGATGGAAACGTTTGGTAGAATTTGCCTTAATAAGTACTTCTACCAGCAGAATATGAGAATAATCATCTCCATAAACCTACCAGCATTTTTCAGTTCTAGTTCAAAACCTTGAGCATAATAAACAGGAGCAGCAGTAAAAGGGAGTGCAATTATTTGGTCTCCTAAGTACTTGTCAACTCCTTCCCAACCAGTGCTTTTGAACTCCGTATAGAGATACATTTTCAAACAGAAAGATCTTGGAAAAGGTTTATATAATAAATTGTATCCACTGTTCATCTTTTCTTTCTAGAGAGTAGTGGAAACTATCGCTAAACCTACCTCAGCTACTGTTACAGGTGTCTCTTTTAGTAAATTAAAATTAGCCTCAGGTAATCCCAGAACATGAACCATTTAAAAGTAATTCAGCTAAACATTATATTTTAAGTACATTAAGAATAACAGAAAAATTGCACCCAGAGTCAGACTCGAAAGAAATGAGTAAGTTTCAGCCTGTTAAAATACATTATAACATATTTAACTTCAGTGTATACTGTTGTTGGATAAATGCAAGTGGTTGAAAACAGTGACTAAGTTGTTTTTTTTTAAATTGAGATTTAATCCACTTACCACAAAATATACCATCTTAAAGTATACAATTCAGTAGTGTTTTGCTATAATCAAAATTTGTTCAACATTCCCACTAATTTTGTGACATCTGTGTAATCCCCAAGGGTAATCCTGTACCCATTAGCAGTCACTCACTATTATTCTATTCCTCTTAGCCTCTGGCAACCATTAATCAACCCTCTGTCACTATGAATTTGTCTGCTCTCCACATTAAATGTATATGGAATATGTAATTCAGCATGTGGACTTCTACATGTAGCTTCCATAGTGACTTTTCATAATGTCATATTTTGAAATTTTGGATTGCACAGTCAGATTAATTATTGTTATTGCTGAAAGAATGTGCACATACCCTTAATTTTAATTCCAGAAATACGATGAAGAGTTGTTTTCTTAAATATTGATGACATAAGAATTTTTGAGTGATTATCATTCAGAGGTTCAGTCAAGAGTGGAATCCAGGGTACAGTGGCCTGGATTTAGCTGTGCTAGTGTTGGCAGGCCTTTCTGGTCTCTATAAATAAAATCAATTAATCTGGTTGTTTAGTTAAATTCTCGTATTGATTGCCCAAGTGTTGGGTGGTGGTGGCAGCTTTTATCATTTTTCTATTTTACATTTTCCTGTCACGATTTCCTATCAAGCATTTGCAAAGCAGCATATACAGATTTTTTTTTTAAGTTGAAAGGAAAGAATAGGAGATAAAATTAATCTAAGAAAAGGTACCAGCAAAGCAGTCGCTTGCTGACTTTCAGCAGTCTCTTGCTGACTTACTGAGCTGACACCTGCGTAGCTGTTCAGTAGTGACACTCAGCTGATGACATGATGACTTCCAGTTGGCCTTTCCTGCCGCAGCAAAAATTTGAGTCAGACGAAAGTCTAGAGTTCCTACTGTCAGTACAGCTGTGTCCCCCTTGGCGTGTGGAACATTCCCAAAGAAGAGAGGTGGGGCAAGAAGGGACCAGAAGCAAGTTGAACAAGACTGTTCACAGAAGGCCCCTTCTCCACAGCCTCCCCTGAGCTGCTTGGGTGTCTACACTCAGATGCACACTGGCTCATGTGGGGCTACTCTAGGTTTGCACAAACGGCCCAAGTTTGTGGAGACTGAATATTGGTAGCAAACCTTGTGGAATGGCCCATCAGGGTTGCTGGAAGGTAGGAGTCTTTGCTCTTTTCCTCTCCAGTTTGTACTCATGCCTCCTTCCCAAGCTATATGTATATTGGGATAAACTAGTTTATGAAGGTATTTATGTTTTATCAAGTAACACATGAAGATTAAAAAAACTCTTGTGTTCCAATAAGTATGTACATATGTACACACTATTGGCCCTCTGCATTTATGGGTTTGGCATCTCTAGATTCAACCAGCCATAGATTAAGGATACTTAAATAAATTGCTTCTCTGATGAACAAGTGCAGATATTTTCTCCATCATTATTTGCTGAACAATATTTGTAATAAATATTGATAGCATTTACATTATCTTACATATTATAAGTTGTCTAGAGATGATTTAGCGTGTACAGCAGTATGTGTGTAGATTATATGAAACTACTGTGCCATTTTGTATAAAGAACTTGAAAATTTGCAGATATTAGTGTTTGAGGGAGATCTAGAAACCAGTATTCTATGGATAAACAGGGGCAGTACATAGTTACATATGTAAACATATAAACACACAAAAACACTAGCCACATAGATGAAATTTGGGGAAGCCAGGGAAAGATATAGTATGTATTTCAATTTCTGATATGCATTGGTTTGCTTATGGCTTTATTTAGTGAGTCTACTGCAAAGACCATCATCATGTTATAAATGTCAGTAAATACTAATTAACATTGGTCTTACAATTAGGACAGTCCTCATCCAAAAGGCAAATTGTATGGTCTTACAATTAAGACAGGCCTCATTTTAAGAACCGGTGTTCCAAACATGGTATCATGTGTTCATAATTGGAGCCAGATGAAAAAGGCAATCAGAAAGGGTTGAGCATACTCCACTGATTGGTTACAGGCATTCTTAGTTCTTTTACCTAGAAAGACTGAGGTAGTTTCATAGTGTCAAAACAATATCCTCACATATTCTTAAATTTAAGAGAAGATACAGGGCAGTATCAATTTAAAGTTTGAAAATTAGCAGACTCAGGTTGAATTCAGGCTGGCCAGCTTCATGGTCTTGAACCATTCTCACACCATTTTCTGCCTTCTCAGTCACCTCTTTTCTTTTGAGGTTTGATTGAACCCATTCTGTCCCTATTTTTCATCTCTGTTCTTCTCTATTAAACAACACAATTCTGTCCCAAATGTTTTTGTCATACATGTAAGATCCCCTCAGTTTAAAGAGTTTAATCTGCATTGTGTTTCCCACTTCACTGTCTCAAAATTTTGCTCTTGACATAGCTTAGCTGGTTAAACATTGAGATTCTTACTCTTAATTTTAAATTCTGAACATAGTATTTACTTTTTCAATTCTCTGACACTGTAGCCCTTTTGAAAATGTTCTTTCTCTCCACAGCATTCAGTAGACCCTTGACACTTTCTTTATAACAACACAATTTTTTCCGTGCTTCAGTGAAATAGCTTGTCTCTTACTAACCTCTTCCTGGCTCTCTTTCTCTTCCCATTGCTCAGATTCCTGGCCTTTCTATAAGTTACCTCTCAGCTTCTTCTAAAACCTTTCAATGCCAACCTTTATGGCTTGAATCACTGGCTCTATGTATTAATATGTATTTTTCAAATTTAACACTTTGGCCTAGATCATTCTATTACTTAGATCTATTTTACTTTTGGAAATTTGAGGTGCATGAGTAGTCTGAAATTCTTGAATTTGATATATACAGAAAGTCTCGGCTGGTCTGGTAATTACATATCTCCTTCTAACAAGCTTTCACTGTTGCCACAGTAATCTAGATGAGGTCACATGTGACACTAGACTTTCCTTATAACTTGAGGTCCAAACTTTTTATTCTGCCAATACACTTTTATGTTTCACAGTAATGAAATTATTCTTTTAAGAATATTTCCTGCTTTTCCTTCGATGTATGCAGAATACCAATTAAATCAAAATTAGAGGAACTGTCTCATGCTCTTGGTCTGTATTTGGCATTATGCAGCAGCTCTTGCTTTCTAACTTGCTGGGCTGCCTGCTTCTTAATATTTTTATTAACTCTTAGTTCAAAAAGGCACTTGACGATCCACTAAGATTTGTCTGCAAACTATAGTAAACTCTATGACAATGTGTAGTTTTCACTGAGCATATTACTTGTGACTTTGTTCTGTACTCAAGCTTACTTGTTTTATTTTCTTCGCTATGGGAGTCTCTGAAATAGCCTATCCAATTTGCCTGTTTTCTCCTAACGTAGCTTGTCATAGTACATATGTCCATAACAAATTTTTATTGAACTAATTGAAATAGTGACTGATACCTGCATAGCCCACTTCTTGTACTCTTCTATCCTTCTTGCAAATCTAGGCTTTCATATACTATAATTTATTAATTACGTGAAGAATTTCCTTGATTAATTTTTATAGTAGAGATCTGATGGAGATGAAGTCTCTCAAGTTTTAGTCTATCTGAAGATTTTTATTTCTTCTTGGTTTTTGAAGGACATTTTTGAGTGTAAAATTATAAGCAAATATTTTTCAGCATTTAAAAACATTGCATCATTGTTTTTTGTCTCTGTTTTTTATGAGTTATTAGCCATCATTTTGATCATTTTCCTTCTTCATGCTCTGTGCTTTTTTGTGGCTACTCTGAAGGTTTTTTCAGCACTTTTGATAATGATACACCTAGCAATGGTTTTATTTATGTTTATTATTCCTGGAACTTGATGAATTACTTTTGATCCATGATTTTATGTCTTTTATCAGTTCTTAACTATAATCTCTTCAAATATTTTTATTCCAGTATCTATTTTTCTGTGACTCAAGTTACACTTTATCTTCATAACTTACAAATGTAACTGAACCATATGCTTATTCAAAACCAATTACAGGTAACTTTTATATATAGAGGGTAGAAAGGCTGCAGGAGAGTGTACTCCTTTATCTAAGGTAGGTTCGTGCTCACACCACACTCACTTTTACCTAGGTATCTGGCTTTCTTCCTTCTTACCCATCACTCTTGGAACTTCTTGAACATCTATTTCACTCAGTATGACTTAAACTCTGTGAAAGAAGGGATGTTATGTGTGGATTATGGTCGATGTTCAGACGCTAGAACTCTGGGGAGCTCCGTAGTCATCTGTTAAATTATGTGTTGAATGAAGATCAGCAAGTAGGAAGGCAAAGATAAACTTTGCCACTTTTAGAAAGGAGATGCGTTTGCCAGCTTTCTGTTACTATAACAAATACCTGAGACAGTCAACTTATAGGAGAAAAGTTTTATTTTGGCTCTTAATTTTAGAGGTTTTAGCTCATGATCAGGTGGCCCTACCGCCTCTGGGCCTCTGGGAGGGTGGTAGATGGCAGTGGTGGGAAGTGTCTGATCGAACAAAACTGCTCAGCTCATGGATGAGGACAGTAAGAGAGAGAGGGAAGAGACCTGGATCTCACAATCACATTTGAGAGCAACCCCCTGCCCCATTGAACCAAAGAACTTCTCTCAGGCTTCATCTCTTAAAGTTTCCACTGCCTCCCAGTAGTGCCAAGCTGGGAACCAAGACTGTAAGTACATGGGCCTTGGGGGACATTTAAGATCCAAACTGCAGCATGAAGCTCTTAAAAGGTAAAGATTAATAAAACCCATCAAATAATCTATTAATAATATGAAAATATTTGAAATAGTCCAGTGAAAAATAAAATATCTTGTACTCATTGGACTTAGTTGTAATAGAATCATAGGATTTCATAGCTGCATATTTAAGTACTTTAGATAGCTTAAAATGAGTGTAGTCATACAGTATTTGTCCTTTTGTGATTGGTTTATTTCACTTAGCATCATATCCTCAAGATCTATCCATTTTACAGTATGTGGCAGCATTTTCTTTTCTTAAAGGCTGAATAATGTTCTATTATATGACTATGCCACATTTTTTTACCCATTCATCTGTTGATGGATGTTTAATTTGCTTCTTCCTTTTAGTTATTGTGATGGAGAGAAATTTCAAAATTTGATCTAGTCCATTTCTCTATTTTTGCTTTATTAGCATTTTGGTGATTCTTTGATTTTTTTGGGTTGGTATCTTATGATTCTCTTCTATTTTCTTTTGTTTATATTATGTAGATATTCTCTGTGGTTGTCACTGGACTTACACAAAACTTAGCATTTTAAACTGACAATATCTTGAGTTCAATTACGTATAAGAGTTCTATTCTATAAAAATTTTGCCTACAGTTTGTGTTTTTGATATAAATGCTCTCTTTGTATGTAAACATAGTTTAATAGTTAATTTTTGTGCCTTGCATTTTAAATTCTGTACTTGGTTTAAAGGTGATTTGTGTACCTGTATTGCAACACACACTACTGCATTCAACGTTTATCTGTGCACTACCCTGCAGGAGTTTCGTGTTTTCCTTTGGTCTTGTACTGTGCTTCACCTTCATGTTGCTTAGTTTGAAGGACTCTTCAGCACACTGGTCTAGTAGATTTATTGGTGAAGTCCATTAACATCTGTGTACTTCAGAATAGCTTACTTACTTCTTAATTTTTGAAGGACAAATTTTACTGGTCATAGTGTACTTGGTCAGCATTTTGTCTTTCAGTACTTTGAATATATCAACCAAAGCCCTTCCAGCCTGCAGAGTTTCTGCTGAGCAGTTCACTGACATTCTAAAGTTACCCTTGGTACATGATGAATCATTTTTCCTTTCACTTTTCAGGGTTTTCTTTGTGACTTTTTACAGCTTCCTTAGGACCTGTCTCTTTTAGGTCCTTTTAGGACAGACCTTACTTGGGTTTTTCAGTCTTCCAGATTGAGTGTGTCCATTTCTGCCCTCACGTTTGGTGAGTTTTCAGCCATCAATTCTCCACATAAGCTCTTGGTGCCCTTCTCTTTTTCTCCTGCTTCTGGAACTCTCATAGTTTGTGCTGTTCCTCTTGACAGTGTCCTACAGGCCCCTTAGACTATCATCACTTTTTCATTCCATTTTCTTTTAGCTTCTTATTTTGGTAATTTCAAAGTGCTGTCTTTGAATTTGCTGATTCTTCTGGCTTGCTAAATCTACTTCTAGTGAATTTTTGCACTTTGTTATTGTATTGCATAGCTCCAATATTTCTGTTTGGCTTTTCTTCTTAGTTTCTGCGTCTTTTCTGATATTGTCATTTTGTTCATATGTAATTTTCCTGATATAATTTACTTGTCTGTCCTTTTTTAAAAAGGTAATTTATCATCCTTACGACAGTTATTTTGAATTCTTGCCTGGATACTTATTATGCCACTATTTTTTTAGAACCAGCTTAGGATATTTAATTTATTCTTTTGGTTAGGCTATTTTTCCAGGTTTCTTTGTATGCCTTGTTATCTTTTTGAGGAACTGTGACATTTGAAAACTCATTGGCTGAGCTTTTGTGATCTGGATTTATACAGCGAGGACTTTGTCAGGGCTGAATGTTGGATCTTTGCATTGTAAACCGCAAGCTTGTGGGCTGTCTTCTTATCAGGCACCACTGGAAGATCAGCTTTTCCAAACACCTCATTGGCACTAGCATAATTCTTCCTAAAAGACCATCCGCTGGAAAGATTAATTTTCCCTGCTCCCGTGTGTGTGTGTATGAATTCCAAACTCCTGTCTCTTAAAACCTTTACTGTTCTGAAGCATTTGGTACTTATTTGGTACTTTCCACTTTAGGTAGTTAAGGTTTATGTCTGTAGATTCTTTTAATTTAATGAGATTTAAAAGCTCTAGAAACCTAAAGTCTAATAAATACTACAGAATATCCTGAAAAGTTTCATGGAAAAGTAAGTACTTCACAAAGCCTTCTGTATGGCATAATGAAAGGTTTTGCAGTATTTGGAGGCAGAATACTTTTTAAACCCAGCGAAGCTAAAGAAAGATGCCTCTTAATTTTCACAGAAGTTAGTAAAGCTTAGTCTGAAGGGAAGAATACTACTTTTATGAAATTTAGGTACTATGTGCATAGTGCATAGAATTGTGTCAGAGTCTTTCCCAAAGTGCAACTGCTCTTTGAAGTTAACATGACTTAGTTGTTCTGACACAGGTTAGAGGAGTTTTCTCAAGTCATAATCGTGATTTCCATTTTGTGGAAGTCTGAAAATCATTGCCTAGGTTATACACAATCTTACAAGAAATGGATGCAACTCATAGTTGCAGAAGTGGAGTGCAGAGTCCATTTGTGAACGATCAGTAGTTTAGCAAAACTGAAGGTGGCTGTCTTGAAATAATTGCAGATACAGCTCTCGTTTCCATAGAAACTCCTTTTGAATTTTGTTTATATTCCTCCTGGACAGAAATATTCTGAAATTGGCTCTGACCACTCTTCTGTCACTCCCTGAATGGTGTTAAAGGGAACATCCTTCCTCTCAGAGGGCATCAACTCCCTGGCTTGTGGTCTGCCTGATTACTAGTACTGCTCCTTTCTGCCAACCAAAGATAAACTGGGTTTCTTAAAAGACAAATAAGCCAGGTTAACGTTTGATGCACAATTCTAACTACCACAATGTCTGATTATATAGATTTTATACTCTTACAGATGAAATGGCAATTCTTTAAATGAGGGCTTCCCAACCACAGGGCTGTGGGTCCACAGCAGGAGGTGAGCAGCGAGCAAGCCAGAAGCCTTCCTCTGTATTTATAGCTACTCCCCATCATTCGTATTACCTGCCTGAGCTCTGACTCCTGTCACATCCTGGTGGCATGACATAGATTCTCACAGGAGCATGACCTACTGTGAACTGTGCGTGCCAGGGATCTAGGCTGCATTCCTTATAACAATAATAATAGAAAGAAACCAAAAAATGTAATAATAATATAGATAAAGGGCACAATATAGGTAATGCACTTGAATCGTCCTGAAACCATCCCCCTCTCCTCTATCTGTGGAAAAATTGTCTTCCACGAAACTGACTCCTGGTGCCAGAAAGCTTGGGGACTGCTGCTTTGACTTACTGGACTGTATTCTGAGTTACAAGATTCTAACTCTGTAATATATGTGTATCTGTGTTTTTAAGTCAGAATAATAATAGGGAGAAATGTTTCTTAATTTTCTTTGAAGCATGAACTGACTTGAATCTTGCTTTGAGTTACTTTGCTTTGGAACAATAGCTAGGCAGCCATATCTTGGATAAATAACACAAGTTTATCACTGATATTGCTCATCACACTTGTTTAGCTTTACAGCAAAACTTTGACATTAAATTACTTAGGCAACATTTTATATTTTCTCTCACACTTTTGCTATAAAGTAAACTTGACTGTTATAGAATATCTTTATAGTTATCTGCCATTGACAATTTTCAATGGATAAATGTCCTGTTTTTCTAGAAGTTAATAAATACAAATAAGAATCTTTCATCCTTTGAGGATTTTGAAAGAAAGTTAAGCACAGTTTACATCAGTACAAGTTCCAGGAAAAATCCACCCATGTGTTCCAAGAAGCCTTCAGATCTAGTGTGTGAGTCAGTAGGGCACTGAACTGTGCTCTCCTCTCTTTGTCTCTGGCCCAGGATATTAACACACCTGTTATTTGTCTCCACAGTAAAACCAACTGTAATTGATGTCGACATTTACGTTAACAGCATTGGTCCTGTGTCATCAATAAACATGGTAAGAAGCTATTTTATTTTCTAATCTGATGGCTGTTGCACCCCTTCTTGGTGATGTTCTCATTGTGGATTTCTGCTTGTGAATCATCCTGCAGATTTAAAGCTCACAATTCACGTCTTAAACCTGTAGCATTTGTTGGTAGTTTAAGTAATGCGAGTGGTCTTAAAAATGAAGAGGCAGAGTTTGTGACAGCACAGTGAGGAATTTCTCTGGTGGTTAAGAAATGTGCTGACACCACCTCCTCACAGGTGTGTGCAGCACATTGATTCTTCAGATGGAATTATGTGCAATTGTGAGGTTATTGATTTTCTCCAACTTGTTATTAGGAGTGAGTATCAATGATGGCTTTTTTACTTTTAGTTTCTTTTTTTTTCAAAATTCAAGAGATCTGCTTTTTAATGTTTCTTAGGAAAGGATTCAAGATTTCCCAGCTTCTACCTTTGTCTTCTGATTGAACTCTGAGGGTAAATCCACTGTGACTTTTTATTTCAAGAGAAATGTAGGATCAAATATGTGTTTTGCCTGAATGGTGTGTTTCCACAGGCTTAAAAGCAGTTTAAGCTTAGGAATTATTTAGTGAGAAAGACCCTGTGCCTATGGACAGGTGCTTCACTCCTGAGCTAGGCTTGGCATGTTGAAATGTCTTGGAATGTGAGCCTTCTGTCCTAGGCTGCAGGCCACGCTGCAGCTCCCTGCATCATGTTGCATCCAGGGACACTGGACTCCCAGGATTCCCCAGCGAAGGATGTTGTGAGTGCTGCCCCACACCAGGGGCCTTCCCTGCCCTCACCGCTGCATTTCACGCCTGAGTTTGGGGGATGTGCGAGCGGATGTGGGGACCTGCCGAAAGGCTGACTTGTGTCTTCTTTTCCTGTGCTGTGCATGGAAATATCCCTTCCGAAATTAGTAGCAAAATCACTTCTTTTCATTGCCAGTTTTGAAAAGTGTTCTCTTCTTTTGAAGTGAGAGTTATATATAAGGGTAAAATATATTTATGGGTGATTCCCTTAAAAACAACCATCTCAAGGCTGGGGATATCTCAGCTCCGTGGTAGAGCATGTGCTTGGCATGTGCAAGTTTATGGGTTGAGTGGCTCCAAAACCCCCACCAACAAAAAACCCACAATCTTCAGGCCACTCATCTGTAGAATACAGAGGTGAAATGGATAGCAGAGAGTAACTTCACACAACCTGTAGGCTGCAGATCTCGTGGATTAGAGTCAAATCGAGTCACTCCTTTGCTTGAGAAGTATTGAGCCAACTGCATAGAGAGTAATCATTTCTTAATGTATTTGCTTTTTATTTTGAAGTTTTATTTGTTTACATCTGTTCTACAATGTTTTACTCAGCATTTAATTTATGTCTAACACTAAATCATGCCTAAAATGAAATGAAAAAGTATCTTCTAGATGTATAGATACAAAATTATTTTAACAAAATAATTTACCTGAAACTTTCAGATCCTCTTTGTGATCAGTCTTGAGCTTAGTTACTGGCATGCTGGGAAATTCTGGGTGGAAGTCACAGGTGGCAGTGGAGGATGCTAAGGAAGTGGCAGTCATCCACAGGTGATAAGGCCTAGGCAGGGCACCTTCTCAGGGAGCTTATGGGAGGAGAGCAGACTCCTCCAGTGAGGTCATCTCAGTCTGGAACCTGACTCAGAGTGGAGTTTGCTGGGTGGGACAGTGTGCGTAGGTCCCTCGGTGAGAAACAGGAGGACAGTATGTGTGATTGGGTTGGTGGGTAAGGAGAGCAGTGCCAAGGAGTCACTGGGTTGGGGAGGTGCACTGTGAAGTACCTTGCACTTGCATGGCACAGGCCTTGAAGCCATGGTGGAGATTTGAGCTTTGTCCTTAGCTTTGTTTGAAATAGATCCTGGCCTTTGAGGAGCGTGAACACCACTACTGTTGAGATACGCGCAGATATTTCTTGAGATTAGTACAAATCTCAGAAGATCTCAAGACAACCCTCCTTTCATCCTTTAAATTAAAAACTGCCACTCTCAACAACTATGTGGTGCCTCTGATAGTTAAGCTCAACTGTCAGCTTGATTGGCTTGGGAGCCATGTAGGGATTAGTGAAGCACACTTGTGGATGGGCCGTGGAGGCATGGCTTTGGGATCTGTATCTGATCCCTGGCCCCTTCCACTGTGGGGCTGTTTCCCTGCTCTGCTTCCTGGTCACCATAAACAGCACTTTTTCTTTCCTGTGTCCTTCTGCCACCATGTTTCACACACCCCCACTGTATCTGTGAAGACAAATGACACAGCTTCAAGGAATGTAAATGCTGGAAAGTGAAACTTGGACCTTACAACAACAGAAAACAATTTCAAAGTAGAGAATGGGCTCTACCTGGGTAGTGGAATTGAGTCAGCTCAATTTCATACTCAGTGTATGAAAAACAAAAACAAAAGAGTGAAAGAGAAATGACAGTCATGTGCAGAATATATTATAGAAACAAGTACCTTTTAGAGATGTGTGCAGCTTTATGAGGTGATTTTTATTGGGCTTTCCATTATTAAGACATTATTAAGCTAATGTCTCATGCTAGTTTGCTTTTCTCTAAATAGCCAATAAACAATCAATAAATTAGGGAAGCCAATGACTATGCCTTCATATTCCCTCCCCATTGTGGCTTTTTATTGACATCATTAATTCTGAAGATTCAGCTTTAGACCTTTTTGTTAAATGAACATGGAGTTGCATTTCAATCCATTGTAGTATAGATTGATTTTGTTTTGTTTATCATCAGTTCTTTACACTATTTTTAGTTACTGATGAGATTAGGCATGGGTCAGATGGGACCGGGAGAATATTCTTTTACAGAAATATTCATAACATCTGCTGTACTTATCTTTATGACATATCTAAATGTGCGGAGCTCCCCATAGAAATCCTCCGTGGAATGCTTCATGGAATGCTTGAGGATAGCACAGACTGCATGCAGGGGAGCTAGTGAGTTCGTTTTTCAAGATATTCACTTTAAACAGTCTTTTAGGAAAGGAAAGGGGAAGAGTAATGTTCCAGTAGTAATTCTGTGCTGTCAGCCTCATCTAATCCTTATGAGATCCTAGTGGAGAACGCATTACTTGCTGCTCCTGTTTGTGTCAAGTTAGCGGAAGCACAAGGGATTCCAGAGTGGAGACTTTTCGTAAGGCTTCCCTCCCTTCCTGCGACATAGGGCCTGCAGCCCAGTCCATCTGGTGTGTGGCAGCTGTATGTACTAGTAGAGCTACTGCCTTAGCTAACCACTTGAGGTTGACAAGGCTCAGCATCAGTCTAGTGTTGGGATTGCTTTTCATTACCAATTTAATTAATTAATAGATTTCATTTTATGGGAAGTTTTAAAATTGGGGCAGAAAGTATGGAAAATTTCTGTCTACCTTTCCTTCTCTGTACACATAGCACACATACACACTTTTCCCTTTTATCAGTGTCTTTGCATTACTGTGGTATATTTTTTAGGATCACTAAACCTGCCTTTACACATCGTTACCACCCAAAGTTCATAGTTTAGATTGGAATTCATTCTTGGTGTTATGCATTCTGTGTATTGGACAGATGTGAAAGGACATGTACCCACTGTCATAGTATCACATGGTATGGTTCCCCTGCCCTAAAATCCTCTGTGCGCCACCTGTTCATCCCTCCTTCACATAGCTCCTGGAAACTATTGATTTTTTTTTTACTCTTTCCATAGTTTTGCCTTTTTTAGAATATCATATCTTTAAAATTATATATATGTCTTTCTCTCTGGCTCCTTTTGTTTGTTTTCAAAAGAAGCAAATTTATATCAGTATAAATGCATCTGCAGAATCTAAGACATGGAGTGAGTCAGCATGATGGGACTAAGATGTTTGTTACCCAGAAATTTGAAACATCACCAGAAGATGCTTCATTACATGATATATAACCTAAAAATTTAAAACTTGAAGAATGTTGTGCAGCTACGGGGGTTGTAGGGGGAAGCACAAGATCTAACAACCTCATTCCTGTTTCATTCCACTATGACTGAAGCTTTATGAGGTGATGCTCTTATGGTTTAGATCTAAAATGTTCCCCCAGATTTTCTTGTGCATGGAAAGTGACTGGATCATAGATGTGCCTTGCTTCTCAGTGGACTTGTCCATTGAGGAGTTCAGAGGCTAAATATGCTGTTAAGACATAGGGCCTGGATGAAGGTGGTCATTGGAGGTGTGACATGAAAGGGAGTGTATTCTTGTCCCCGACTCCTCCCTTCCCTCTCTGCTTTCTGGTTGCCGTGGGGTGAGCATCTTTTCCTCCAACATGTCCCTCTGCCATCCTGTTTCTGCCTTGGAACCAGCTGATCAAGGACTGAAACCATGAGCAAAAATATACCTCTCCTCCTTTAAATTGTGGGTATTGGGTATTTTTTCCCCAGTGGCAAGAAAGTAATTCAGATAACAACCATGTTTCTATTAAAGCCTGGAGAACTGTGGAATGTAAACTCCATTCCAGAAATGTTAGTAATGGAGGGTGATGTATTGCTTTGTAAAATTTTTCTGATGGCATCTAGATTCAAAAAATCCAACCTTATTTTGGTTTTCTTTGCATTTATTCTGCCTAAGGTTCATAGCAACTTTGTTTTTTTTGGTACTGGGGATTGAACTCAGGACCTTGTGCTTGCTAGGAAGGCGGGGCACCACTAAGCTAAAATACCCAGCCTGGTTCATAGCAACTTTTGCAACTATATTTGGATTCCCTTCATCAGTGTATGAAAAATTTTGTTCATTATTTCCTTTCTTTTTGATTGACATATAGTAATTATATATATTTAGGAGTACAATGTGGTGATGTGGCGGTAGATTCATGTATACGTTGTATAATTATCAAATAAGAGTAACTAATGTATCTGTGACCTTAAATATTTGTGGTGAGAACATTAGTATTAGCATATGGAATCAGCTTCAATTAGCCAGAGCATCCATCAGTGGATGAACAAAATGTGGAAAATGTGGTATTTATACACAGTAGAATAGTATTCTGCCATAAAAAGGATGAAATCCAATCATTTGCAACAGTATGAATGGATTTGGTGGGCCTAATGTTAAGTGAAAAAAGCCAGAAATAGAAGGACAAATACCATGACTTCACCGTTAGGTGGAATTTTGAACAGTTAACCTTTTTTTATTAGCACATTTGCAGCATGTCATGATTACAGTTACTGTGGAAGGTTGCTACATGCTTGTAATGTATCTTAGTTCCTTTTCTCCCTTTATTTTCTCTCCGACTCTTTTACTCCCTCCCTACCCCTTCCAACTGCTGGTCCCCTTCTCATTTCTAAAAGCTGCATTTTATCATTTTTTACCTCTCTCTCTCTCTCTCTCTTTCACTGTCTCTCTCTCTCTCTCTCTCTCTCAGAAACCATGTGATATTTAAGCTTGTCTGTCTGATTTTTTTCACTTGACGTTATGGTCTCAAGTTGTACCATTTACATGTTACGTATGAATGTCCCAAGTTTGTCTGTCTGTCTTTATGGAGAGTACTACTCCACTTTGTATAGATACCACATTTTCTTTTTTTTACTCATCTGTTGATGGGCATAGAGAGAGGGTGTTTCCAAAATTTAGCTATTATTATTCGAGCTGCCACAAACAGGGGTATGCATGTATTTAAAGAAGAGAGGAAAAGTTGATTTTGTAGGAGTAGAACAGCAGTTACCAGAGTCTGGGAGAAGAGGAGAAGGAGGAGGTTGAGAAGCTGACTAATGAGTACAGTGTTACAGGTAGGTAAGAAGCAGCAGCCCTGGTTTTCTGCTGCACAGTAGGGTGAAAACTGTACCTTTCAGAATAGCTGCAAGAGGGGATTTTGAATTTTTCATCACAGAGAAATGGGTATTATTTCTTAAAATACTGCTTCCATACCATTTTCTCTTTTGTTCTGATACTCCAGTCCCATGAAGGTTACACATTTCTCCCCTGTCAGCTTTGTCCTTCATGCTTGTGAGGTTCTTTTTCCCACTGATCCAGGCAGTGGGAAGCCTTCTAGTGTAACTAAGTACAATATCTCACTCTTCACCTGGATCCAGTGACCTGTTAAAGCCTTCTTAATTTCAGTGATGCTTCTTCAGTTCTAAAATTTTAATTTGATTCTAATTGATGTCAGTTCTCTGGTGAGATTCTTCACCTTGCAACCTGTTTTCTTGGACATGACAATCATGAAATCCATGCCTGAAAACTGCAACATCTGGGCCATCTCTGGTTCCATTTCTATTGTCTCTTTTCTCACTTAGTTCTATTTCTTGGAACGCCTGGCAATTTTGACTGTACACAACATTTTGTAGAGGTTTCAGGTGATGTTTTTCTCCCCTCTCTGGAAGTCTGAGATTGTGTAGGGTTCGTCTGCAGTCCCAAGGCTCAGCGTCCTCTGCTTCTCCCCATTTTATCCCTCAGAGGCACAAGTAGGAGCCAGAGATGCTTCATTAACAAAAACTGGCTCAAAATTCAGCTCTCAGTTTTAGATTGCTTTTTAACCTCTTACTGCATGCACCTTGGCAAGTAAATCTGTAAACCACAGCCAACTGATTCGTGACAGTGGCACCGAAAACAGACTTTGGAGAAAGGTCAGGCTTTTCAACAAATGATTTGATAATTTAAGCTTAGATAGAAAAAGATTTGATTCTAAATATGCAAGGAAGTAAATGAGAGCAAGAGAAAAACCCACATACATTTACTGGGAGACCTTTTTCTTTGAGAACTTTCCTAACTGCCTTTAGGTTATTGAAGAGGAAAGAGTTTTCTGGGGTCCAGTGTTTTCAGTTTTTCCTTAAGAATAATAAGGCTTTGAAGGAAACTAAAAGAAGTTATTTATATATGTCTTCTAGAAATATTTGTATTAAAGGAATATACATTTGCCCATTTTCAATTGTCCCAGAGGATTGTCTAATGATAAATTATATATATTATATATTATGTATATTCTATCTATATCTCTATCTATTTATTCTCTTTTACGTTAACGTTTTGAGACAGGGTCTTCCCAAGCTGCTCAAACTGGACTTGGACTTCAAATCCTCCTGTCTTAGCCCCCTGAGTAACAGGGAGTATAGACATGTACCACCAAACTTGGATAGTTTTAATGTTCTTTTTTATATTTTAGTTTTGGATTTTGGCAGTACTGGGGATTGAAAGCAGGGCTTTTGCACTGAACTACATCTCCAGTCTTTTTTCTGTCTTATTTTGAGACAGATCTCACTAAGTTACCCAGGCTGGGGGTCAAACTTATGGTCCTTCTACCACAGCCTCCTGGAGTGCTGGGATTACAATCATGTACTACCACACCCAGCTGTTCTTGCAATAAATGAAAACAATAATACTTTTACACATAAAGCTTATGCATTCAAGACATGGTTCACCACCAAAAGGAAAAAACTTTGCATGCCAATACCAATATCAGTAATAATGATGATGATAATAATATTTTAAATATACATGTTACTCCATAAATTAATATAGAGTGATCTCTGCAGCATAAAAGTAATCTTCAAGAAAGAAGATGACATTGAAATGCTTTCTGAACCTGAGATCCTGTGAGTCTGTAGCAAGAGATCTTTTTTTGTTTGTTTGTTTGTTTTCCTTAAATTCTTTTATTGGTACATTTTAGGTATACAATTCGTTTACATTTATCATTGGGTGCTTGAACCTGTACATGACGTATCTTGGTTCTTATTTTTTCCCCATTTCCTGTGCGGCCTTCCCTATTTACAAAGACTTCGTTTCCATTTTTCTTTTCTCATAATTTTTCCTTTCCCTCCTTTCCTTTCCCCTTCCCCTCCCACCACCCCTACCCCTTTGGACTTTTTCCTGTTTCAAATTATCAATTATTTGTTTTAATCATTTTAATCCTTATTTACACTTTCAGTTTCTCACACTAGAGAAACTTCAGTAATTACATATGTGTGTCCTATTTATTTCACTCAAGAAATAAATGTGCATCCATTTAGAAATAAATGTGCATCCTCAATGTGCATCCACTTAGCTATAAATGACTCTAGTTTCTCATTCTTTATGCCTGAGAAGTAGTCCATTTTATTAAAAAAAACAATATCTTATCCAGTTTCCAGTTGAGGGGCACTTGGGCTGTAATAGCTTTAGCTGTTACAAACTGTGCCACTATGAACATGGGTGCACATATATCATTGTGGTATTCTTTTAATTCTCTTGGGAAAATACCCAGCAGGGGAATAGTTGGGTCAAATGGGACCTGTAGTCCTAGTTCTTTGAGGTATCTCCACACTGATTTCCACAGTGGTTGCCCCAGTCTACACTCCCACCAACAATGGAGAAGGGCTCCTTTCTCCCCACCCCCTGCCAGCCTTTGTTATTGGTTGATTTCTTGATAGCAGCCATTCTTTCTGGGGTGAGGTGGAATCTCAGTGTTGTTTTCATCTGCATCTCTCGAATGACCAGTGATGTTGAACATTTTTTCATATATTTGTTTGCTGCTTTTATTTCTTTTTCTGAGAAATGTCTGTTCATTTCAGATGCCCATTTTTGAATTGGGTCTTTGAATTTGGGGGGTCTGATTTTTTTCAGTTATTTATATATTCTAGATAGTAATCCTTTGTCTGCGGTACAGCTGCTAAAATTTTTTTCCCGCATTGTAGGTTGTCTCTTAGCTCTGCTAGTGGTTTCTCAGCAAGAGATTTTTGACCATGAGCTTTGGGTCAAGGTCAAAGTGTCCTTTGGATCACTTGTATACTTGTAGAAAGAATCCAGTCCAGAGGTCTGACATATTCTTCTTGGATGAAGGAAATATCATCTTTACCCTCTGCCCCTCATGTCCGTACCTCTTAGGATGTCTTTATAGATGAACACATCACACTATGCATACATGTACACTTTGCCGTGTCTTTAAGCCACAGTTTCATTGTTAATAGACAGCTCTTGCTCTAACAGTATCAGTTGACACTTATTCAGTACTTCTCTGTGTGTTAGTTTTTCATCACTGGGAAAAAACACTTATGATGAATCAACATAAAAGAAGAAAGATTTATCTAGTTTTTAATTTATTAGACTATTTCTACTGATGGCATGCTTCAGGATTGGGGAGGAAAACTACCTGATTCAAGTGTCTGAGAAGCAAATCTCTTTTGTTCTTCTAGGCTGCAGTAGAAGAACTTTAACAGGGTTATAGCATTTCCTTTCCTTTATAAAACATTCTCAGCAAACTGCACCAGATAACTACAGTTTGGTAAATTGTTATGTTCTCAATTATGACATTGCCATGTTTTATAAAGTAACTAATTTAATAAAATTACTATTGTGAGGACTTGAATTTTGTGTTACATCCCAAGAGATATTTTCGGAGAGCACAGAACACAGCTCTTGGGACTAAAGTTATCTGAATACTTCCTGAAGCTTAATCAGCACTTAGTGTAGTTACAGCTTTACAACAAGGATGGTGTGCTCGGTTGTTAACAGTGTCACCACAGAGCAACAAAGCTATAAGGCTGTTTGTTTGTTCGGGACATTATTTTGCTGTTTGGTTACTAAGGCCTAAGTAAGCACTCTAAGAATTACTTATTTGGAGTAATGGAACCTAGAACTCAGGCTATGGTTACAAGCATCAGCTGGGGTCTGCATCTGGTCCTGAGTGACTCAGCAAGATCTGTGGGCTCATCTTTTTTTGTCCCAGTTACCACAACCAGAGCAATTTATTACCATAGGAAATAGGATCCTCGGCTCTAGACTGAGGTGTGAAACAGGGTGACTTAAATGAGTTGGTGAATTAATAGAAGGCTTGACTGCACAGCAGTAATCATATCAAACACTGCTTTAAGGCAGACGAGGGCTCAGATTTCCTCAGCAGTAATGACATACACAGAATTTAAACTCCATTTGATTATAGAAAGACCAGTTTCTAACAAATGAAAATGTGTCACCTGTGTAAATAATATTAACTGTGTAAGTAATGTTATTTATTATTTATTATTATTATTAACCATGTAAATAATATTAAATTTCTTTGAAACTGGATTAAAAAAAGAAGAAAGGTTTATTTTGGTTCATGTTTCAGAGGTTTCTGTCTGATTCTTCCGATGCATAAATTTGGGCTTATGGCTGCACAACACTGCATGGTGGAAGTGAACAGTAGAGGATTTCTGTACACCTCATGGGAGCCAGGAAGTACAGAGAGGAAAAGGCCAGTATTTCAAGAAGTTAATTCTGACATTAAGCCTATGAGGCCATTTCAATAATCACCCAAGTTTTTATGGAGTTAAGACTTAGGAAGTTCCTGCCCTATTCCAAAGATTATCTATCTGGAAGATGATAGGACTACCATTTTCAAATTTCCATCTCTGAAATATCCAGGGAATTGATGCGCACTCCATAATGGGTATGCCTTAAATGAGATGGAGATGAATTCTATATTGTATCTGTCCTTCCATTTGTTCTCTTGCTGTCTTGGGACTTATTACCATGTTATGCAGAATGTCCTCATAAGATGGACAGCCATGTGCACAACCTGAATGGACAGGAACTTTTCAGAAGTCTAAGAACATCTGTAAGAATAAAACAGCAGACCTTTGTTAGCATTCTTCAAATGTATGAGTGGCTTATTTTTCTTTGTATCTTGGACTTTTCCCCTTCACTTGTGTATGTCTCAACTCGTTCTTCACAACACCAGCTGTATCATATGCTTCTGGAAAGATCTTTTTTTTGGTACAGGAGATCGAACTCAGGACCTTGCACTTGCGAGGTAGGTGGCGGAACCACTGACTAAATCCCTGGCCCTGGAAAGATCTTTCTGGGGCATAAAGAGACCTTTTGCTGGAACGTAGGACAATTGGATGAGGACTTGCTTGCTAAAATGTCTGTAGCCTCTCTTCGCCCCCGTGCTCGCACAGAGGCCCATGTGGTTTGCTGTGACCGTGACTGGAGTGCACAGCTGTGGCGCGCCGGGCCTTGGTGCAGGGGCTGCAGCGCTCTGACAGAGGCTTGAGGGTGGTGGGTCACATGCATCTTTTGGACAAGCCTCTCTGGTAGATTGTTGAGGATGAGTTGAGGGTGGCAAGAGACACACTCAAAGTTGGGAGGTTTCTGGGTGAGAACTGGTGAGCTCTAAGTCTGAATGTTGGTAGGGGACTATAGAGGAGGGTGTAGATTTGAGAAATATAACTTCCAAGCCGTAATTGAAAGCATGTGGACATTAAGAAAGGGAGAAGTCAAGAGTGACTCACATCCTAAAAGTGTTTATTAATCCAGTAAATATTATTAAGTTCTCACTATGTGTCAGATGGTGAATCAGGTAATGGGAACACAGTAGTGCATGGAACATAAATGCTGAGCATTTATGAGACTTCAGCTCTTGTAGGGTAAGACAGTCAATAAACAAACCTGCACAGTATTACATCAAATTGTGGACAGTTCCAGGAGGAAACTAAACACGTGGCTGTGACTGCACCAGGAAGGTTTCCTTATGGGGTTTGGGAAGGGAGGAGAATGGAGGGAGCCTTGATGAAAGTTTGTATGTGCCAGAACACAGGACTTTTAGAGACCGTGGGATGTGTTTGCATTTTATTCTTGGTTCAAGAGGAAACCCAGGGAAAGTGTTAAACAGGTAATTTGTGTAATGTGCTTTACATTTAAAGTAATGCCATGCCCTGATGATGCAAAGACTGAAAGACCAGACTTGCCCCAGTTCCCAAAAGGCAATGGACTGCATCTGTGAATCCTCTTCGTGGAGCCTTTTATAGGCTGAATTCTGTCTCCACCACCCCCAGTTCATATGTTGAAGTCATATTCCTCTATGTCTTAGAATGTAACTTTATCTGGAAATAGAGTTGTTACAGATAGAATTAGTTAAGATGAAGTCAGACTGCAGCAGAGGGAGCTTTCATTCAATACCAGTCACCTTATAAAAGAGGGGATTTCAGACACAGATACGCACAGGCAAAGAACACCAGATGAGCATGGTGAAGACATTGAAGAAATGCATCCAGGAGACAGGGAGACCAAAGATGGCCTGCAAACTACCAGGCACTGGAGGAGAGGCCTGGGACAGCTTCTTTCTCACAATGCTCATAACTCCTTCGTCTTGTACAACTAGCCTTTAGAACTGTGAATTACCACCGTGTGGTATTTATTACAGTAGTCCTGGCACTAATGGCCCTCATCCTGTATTCTGTAGGTTGTGCTGTTCTAGGAAATGTTGCTGCTATTACTTTATGCATGTTACTATTTTGCTGCTGGTCTGGGAGGCTGGAGCTGCCTGCCCTCACTCCCTTCTCAGGACCCAGGGTCAAAGCTGGACTTCGATCCACAGGTGCCATGGAGCAGCCTGTGGTGAACCTATTTGTGGAGCTGCTTGACAGCTTTGTGAGCTCTCCCAGTTGGATTCTAGTCCATACTCTATGTAACTTTTCTTGGAACTGTCTCAAGTCGGTTCAGGGTGTTATGACAAAATACCTCAGACTAAGAAATGTATATACAGTAGAAATGTAGCACTTAGAGTTCTGGAGTCCAAAGTCGGGGTTGGCAGATTAAGCATCTGATGATGACCTGCTCTGTGCTTCCAACACAGTGCCTTCAGCTTTGTCCACCTTTATTATAAGGACAGTAATCCCCTTCATGAGGGGAGTGGCTTCATGACTTAATCACTTTCCAGAAGACCCCACCTCTTATTGCAGTTCCACTGAGTGTTAGATCCTAACATACGAATTTTGGGATGACACCAGCATTCAGACCACAGCAAGCTCTGTGAGTTGGGGACTGCAGTCACAGTTAATAATCAGGAGCCTAAGACCTGGCTGCAGAGAGTCAGCTGAAATAGGACTTG